>NC_139021.1:5137651-5772651 GCF_964662115.1 Mustela nivalis
GAAAATTCCCTGCAATGCATTTTACAATGCCTAAGTAGAAATTGCCACAAATAAATGAGAAAAAGGGGAAAAAACTATTTGTGTATGTTCTCAGATCAATTACTTCCAATGATGAGCGTTTCGTAGTGCCACACAGTGGAGGGGTGTTTTTAAACATGAATAAAGAAAAGAGGGAAAGGAAGAGTCGAAGAGAGAGAGAGAATAAACAAGCACAGCAGACTTTATACCTCTGTACTAATCTCTAGGTTCTCAGGTTATTGTGAAACTTTATGGATGGAATAATGATTCATTTATACTTTAGTAAACTAATTATTGTGGACTTTATAAATAATATCGGTTTTTTAAAGATTTTATTGATTTATTTGACAGAGAGAGAGAGAGAGAGAGAGTGATCACAAGTAGGCAGAGCAGCAGGCAGAGAGAGAGGGGGAAGCAGGTTCCCTGGTGAGCAGAGAGCCTGATGCGGGGCTCGATCCTAGGACCCTGAGATCATGACCTGAACCGAAGGCAGAGGCTTAACCCACTGAGCCGCCCAGGGCCCCATAAATAATATCCTATATTTGCCTAGTATCCTATAAAACTTCTATATCCAAGATCTTATTTAAAATAGCAATGCTGGGGGCCCCTGAGTGACTCAGTGGGTTAAAGCCTCTGCCTTCAGCTCAGGTCATAATCTCAGGGTCCTGGGATTGAGCCCCGTATCGGGCTCTCTGCTCAGCAGGAAGCCTGCTTCCTCCTCTCTCTCTCTGCCTGCCTCTCTGCCTATTTGTGATCTCTGTCTGTCAAATAAATAAATAAATAAAATCTTAAAAAAAAATAAAATAGCAATGCTGAAATAACTATCACCACTGATTGAACATAGATAAAGTAACTGAGCCCGATGAAATTATCTATCCAAAATAAAATAACAACCTCCCAAACCATCAACTTAGAAGCGACAGGTGGAATCACAAGTGGATCTGTAGCTATTCAAAGAGCAGACATTACAAAGGGGGGGAAAAAAAGGGAAAGGAAAGATAGAAAGTGGCCCGAATCAAGAAAAAAATCCCTACATCTAAAGGAAGAAGTGGTTTCAGCAAAGGAGGAGAGGCTGTTCTCAGCGATACCTGACAAAGGGCAAGAACACCCCGGGGTTTGTGGAGTGGAGAGGGAGCTAACCTTGTTTTTGTTGCATTTTTGAAATATGACTTTCTCATTGAGTAAATAAGTACAACCTTAAACTAATAGTTTTCCCAAATGTCTTATAATCAAATCACCTGGGGAGGTTGTTTGTTTGTTTGTTTGTTTACAGAAATCACAAGCAGATAGAGAGGCAGGAAGAGAGAGAAGAAGGGAAGCAGGCTCCCTGCCAAGCAGAGAGCCAATATGGGGCTTGATTCCAGGACCTGGGATCATGACCTGAGCCAAAGGCAGAGGCTTTAACCCACTGAACCACCCAGGCACCCACCCTAGGGAGCTTTTTAAGGGCACGGTTATAAGACCAGACATACATTCATCTTTCAAAACTCCCCGGGATTTTGATGCACAACAATCAATAATGTTTAGTATTATATTTTAACTTTGCATAGATATGCTTCAGAGTGGCAATAAAATAGTACCATACACTTCTTAGTCAACTCAGTGTTGGCACAGAACACAAAAGTCACAGCAAAATCTAGCAGGAAGAATAACAAATTTTATCATTAAGCCATGATACCACAGATGGGGGGATAATATCTGAAAAGTGCAGAACAAAATAGATCTCATCAATGAAAATAACTATACCAGTAGTGATTCCGACCCAGCTATCAGGACATAATGGATGAGGAATTGGGTATCAGACTGAATTATGTAAAATGGGAGTAATGAATAATTAGCTATTTTTTTTTTTTTTACAAGGTTATTAGCTAAGTGCTTCTCCATTCTCACTGAATTTCTTAAGAGAACAAAATGACAGGCTGATTGCTGTCTAGAATTCATGGGTTTGCTAACTTGACGGTACAATGTTTGCCATTAGAGGGAGTTGTCTGCAGGAAGTGGGATTAGGCAGGGCAGAAACTGGGTTTTGTAGAATCTGACAGGATTTTCCATCTGTAGCATAAAAGTAAGGGTCAGATAGGAAAATGTGGTAAAAACTAGGTGGTCATAAGATGACCCTTCACCATCTGCAATGTTTGATTAATCTGGAATTATACTCTACAGTCAAGCCCCTCTCCTGATCTTACAATGTAGCATTTTTCATTCTCTCCAGGATGTCTCCATGTAGCTTCACCTGTGCTACAGGAAACTCAATGTCCACAGGCAAATGATCTTCCCCCCAGCTACATATTTCTTGTCTTCCCCATCTTACAGAGTAGGGTCTCTGGAGTTGGAAATGTGTTTCCCCAACCCTTTCCAAAGTGTATTCCTTGGGCATGTCTCCTCTCAGTACCTTCCCTGCTTACTATATGGTGTGCACTCAGTGTGTTTGTTAGATAAATACATGAGTGAAAAGGGAACTGTGAAAATGTCATGATGAAGAACACACAAGAGAATGAAACTAGGGGCACTTTACCACCTTAAAGGGAATCCTAAAATACATGGAAGAATGACAAGTGTTTGCACTCTCTTCTCTAGCTGAGGGGTCCAGAGTCCCATAGAGTTGATGAAGGCTCCATAAGGTTGAATCTAGTGAAGGACAGTCTCCTCCTAGACCTCTAATGGCACCAGCCCTAAGGGACTCTTGAACAAGGAGATGAAGGTGAAGAGGGAGTTGGTGAAACAGCTGAGAATGTGGAAGTGGGAAGCCACAGGGAATGGAGCACTTGGGCAGAGCCCCCCAAACCTGAGAATGAAGCCAGAGCTCAACAAGTGAGGAAGATCCAAAGTTTTGTGCAGGGGGAGACTATCTCCCATGTGATAAGATATCTGAATGAGGTCTACTCATCAGCTGACCCTTCATGTAGGTTGCAGCGTAAATGGAACTTCAGGGACCAAGATTTCAGTCCCAGTAGAGAGAGGACAAACACAATGGCTATGTGTTTGCATGCATGTTTGAAGCTGGGGTCTCCTTGCTCTGGACACATGTGCTAGCATGGTTCCACTCAAAATCTAATCACGAGGGCATAAGCCTTACTTGTAAACATCCCTCACACCATTTTTCTTGTTATTTGAGCCGGAATTAGCATTAGCTTTGTGATGGACCACCTAGTTAGACTGCTCTCCATTTCTTCAAATCCTATTTCTTGTGTATTTTCACTTAGGACGGAATGCAACAGAGCTTCTCAGGATGCTTGGAGGACAGAAGGGAAGGGGTAACGCTTTTGAAAGCTTGCACGCTATGTTGCTGACCTATTAACTGACCTCACTGGTATGAAGCAACAACCTCTTCTGTCTTCTTCTTCAGCTTCTTTAACTCTTGAGTCAGAAGGGTATGTGTTTGGGTCCATGATGCAGGGAACATGGTTGGAGATAAAAGAGCTGACATGGGTTTCAGTCCATCCTCAGTGGCTTTTAGTTCATGCTTGTCCATTCCAGTCTGCCCTCACTCTCCGCATTTACATCTTTCTTCCCTGAAGACCTGTCCCATGGAGGGCAAGCTCTAACAGAACCAGGGACAGGCTTACAGACACTGCCTGCCAGCTTTATAATTGCACAAGTCCAAATTCTTTTAACAAATCTCTCTAATTCAACCTCTGTCTCTTAATGTTCACTCTCTCTCTCTGTGTGTATGTGTGTGTGTGTGTATACAAACAGACACATGGGCACACACATATCAAGTGCATATATATGTCTATGAGGGGGTTTTGCTTCTCTCTTTTAACTCTGACTGATTCAACTCTCCTCTCCTATTTGCTTCCTTAAGCCATATCTTCTACGCAGAATTAAAAAGTCTTAAACATCTTAGGAACTAGTTGGTCACACTTTGGTAATCACCAGCTACCCTCAGTCCTCACCATCTCCTGCAGCTTCCATGCCCCTTCCATCAATCTTAATGATGAAAACATCAGACACAGGAACAACTACTAAAATGAGAAATCTTATTTTGCTAAATTGACAGGCACAAATGGGTTCATTGTTTTACAAATAATAAGTATTTGGGGAACTCAATAGCCTATAAGAAAGCCCACCTGTTCTGTGTTATTTCGATTAACTAGAAATTTCCCTTCTTATGATGAGAAAAAAGTCATGTTCTGATAACTTGCCTCTGATGATTCTGCTGTTGCTTTCTGGAACACCAGAGAATAAGTCTAAGCCATTGTTTTTGTACATTAACCTTTTAGAAATCCCAAAGCAGGCATTGTGTTCCCATAAGTCATGTATCCTCCAGATGCTTCACTGTTCTGACCCCTTACGGAGAGCTAGCAGAGCAGTCCAGAGACTTCCCGCGCAATAAGACAAATGATATTCCCCTTTGCAGGACAGTCGCCGGAGACAAACTAAGGTCTTTTTGGACTCATCACTTAGAGAACAGACTCTTGGCACCCTGTTGTCTCATAATGCATTACTGTAAAGCCTATATGCCTTGAGGCATATATTCAAAGTGAAGTACTTAGTATCTCTGGCATTACAACAGTTTGTGGTGTACTTTGAAATTAAGTTAGGAATGTGAAATGATCATGTAGACTCCCAGACTGGTCATAAAGAAGCGAGACAGCTAGTTGGAGAAGCACTGGGTTGATTTGTGGCAACCTTGTTGAGTTGCTTAGTGGTGATTATAAATAATAAACTCCCTAAACATAATGAAGTAGTAACCCACAATAGAAAATCAATAATGCATGAAAACATCCCTGTGATTTACTGGTATTTAAGCCATCCCACACTGTAGGGTTCAAAGCTTTCTTGAAAGCCACTTTCAAGGACCAAGAAGAGACTGCATATAGGATGCTGTTGTGGAAGAAGAGGGTAATAACTAAATTCACACTTACGGTTTAATGATTTGCAAGGTGGCTCCATTCCTATGGGACAGCGAGTTAATGGAGACAGATCAGCTGATTTATAGTGTAGCTTTTTTTTTTTTTTTAATTGCATAAACTTCCTTCTTCTTTAAATAGTGCCTTTTGTTTACTGGGAATTAGAAGCTGAGGAAACACCTTGGCCTTTGTCCTGGTCTTTGTGAGAGAGCAAGGTCTCACATGTGTTTTCCAGGGAAGAGAAGAATGCCTAGCATCCACTCTGAGGATGGGGGCTGACACGTGGCCCTCCAGGGGGATCACAACCATATAATAATGTGGAAAGAATAAAACTTTGGAAGAAAATGGACCAGTGTTCAATACCAATGAACATCAGAGAAAAGGACCCTGCCCCA
Organism: Mustela nivalis; assembly: GCF_964662115.1. Classification (NCBI taxonomy): domain Eukaryota; kingdom Metazoa; phylum Chordata; class Mammalia; order Carnivora; family Mustelidae; genus Mustela; species Mustela nivalis. The sequence goes on from NC_139021.1 coordinate 5,142,918, forward strand.
GGGATTTCTCAAACTTTCTCTCTGTCCATGGAAGTTTCTATGTGGAAAGGGGATGTTTCTGTCTACCTGGAGCCCTCATCGCCTGCCCCCCAACTAAGGTATTGGTTACCAGGGACCCCTGAAATTCCTGCTAGAATGGTTCCAGTCTACGTCTCAAATCTGCTCTTTCAAATGTAAATCATACCTTGGATAATTAACCTAGAGACAGCAGGTTTGACATCTATAAAAGGGAGTCAAGTTTGCTGGCGGAATCACATGGAATGGACTCATGCTTGTGTGAAGCCCCCTTGGACCTGGCCAGGGCTGACGTCAGAGACAATCTAGTTTGCCATGTTATGGTGAGAAACTCCCGAGATTTCAATATTTGAACCTGACTTTTAGGTCTTTAGTTAGCTATAGCTGCCAGGGTAAGGGTCAAAATGATATATTTCATTGGCAATTTGTTACTTTGATTTATTACTCTCAGATATATGGCAAATGGGCTTCTATCTGTATTTTTAGCAACAGTACAAACATTGTGAGCGCTCCAAGATGGTAACAGGTATTTAATCTCTGTGAAAGTGAAGGTCTTTCTTGTTCCTTTCCTCCCTCCCTATCCCCCTCTCTTCCTTTCTTCCACTTCTAAATCCATTTTCTGAATATCCCCAAATTTTTTATTCATTTATGGTTAGACAACAGCAAAATAAATTTTAAAATATTATGCAGTAGTCAACAGATTAGATACAAAACAAAGTTTAAGATAGGCATGCCAATAAAAGATTCCATAAATATTTGGCTCCAGGAAATGTAGATAAAAGAGGCTGGGGAAAAAACAAGCAAACAAAAAAACTACAACAACAACAAGAAACAATGCCTAGACCACAGGTGGTAAGTGTTCTTATTGAGAAAAAGTAGCTCTGTCTTGCATGGTGATTTTTCCACTTTAAACCCAAAATACAAATCCCACAGCAACAAAGGACATGGAAAAAATGAATTAAATCAACATATACAAAAATATTGCTGTGAAGCCTTGATTAGAAAGCTTTTTCAAGGTTCCTTCTCAAATAAATATGATTGACAGGGATATGCTCACAATAGTAATGAGCCTAAGGAAGTAACAAGACCCCCAATTTTCAAGGTCAGGGATCTATTAATGCTGGGACACTGCTAAGGGAATAGAAAATATAATAGCTTCAATTTACTTATCCCAACACCACATTTTATCGCATCTCATCTTTTCTCTTTCAGCCAAATGAATTTCTCCAATAAAAGCGTTCTAAGAAATTCACACAGGCATGAAGTTAGACATGAAAGGGTTTTCCATTTTCTTAGAATTGCTGTCTTGCTCCTGATTAAGGCAGGGGAGATGCACTTTGAAGCAAACGAGGTGACATATCATGGACAGTCCAGGAAGTCACACAGAGGAAGGCCAGTGAATGGCCGGACCGGATCACTGTCCCTTGACTAGGAGCTTAGCAAATGCTGGAAGAAGGTCAGTGGGATAATGTTGCATTAAAACAATCTGGTTTCCTTGTCTTCGGTACAAAGATGCCTCCGTGAGTTGCCAAATCTTGTGGTTTTGCATATTTAGGTCCTAGTAAAACTTCACTGCATTTTCCTCCTTAGTCCAGGTTCTTTCTTATCCGATATATCTTCCCTATTATAATCGATCTCTTTCCTGGTTTTTCTTTTCCTGATTTTCTACCCCATTTTATCCCAATTTTCTTTTCCTAGTTAATATTTTCTCTCAGTTTCCCAGTTCCTGTAACTGTTAATATCTGAATGCATCCGACAGATGTTTCCTTCATGATGCACTGGACTCACCCCTGGGCATTCTTTTCAGGTTTAAACAGAAGGGAACTTCATGCAGCTTCAATAAGTAATAATTACTTCAATAGGTAATACGGGAATTCTTGAAGCCTGCATATTTCTGTCCATAGGCTCTGCCCAGGCTGGGCCTCCTCATGGCACAATTTCTCCTGTCGCTTGAAGGACAGGCTGTTCACACAGCACCTCCTCTGTCTACCTCCTTGCTCCCACTTCCACTCAGGAACCATTAACCCTTTCAACGGTGTATGGTTGAGTCGTCTTCTCCAACTCTGTTTAGAAATGTTCCATTTTTACCTTACCAGTGTTCTCTGCCACAGAAACAATCTTGGTTGACAAGACACTTTTGTTGTCTTGCACTGCTTTGATGGCTCTTGGTAAAGTCCTAAAAACCCACACCAATCACGAACATCCTGCACATCACTGATACATAGCAGAACCGGGAACCACATACAGTTTCCCAGTGGTGGGGTGTCTCATAACATGGACAACTGAGTGTAAGTGGGGTGGTGGTCAGGCCTGGGTTGGTTTTGTTCTGAGTTGGTGAACATCCACCTTCCCCAGAATCGCCTCGCTCATCTGTTCTGTCTGCAGTCCAGAAGGCAAGTCCCATGAGCGGAGGGGCTCGTGTGTCTTCTTCGTCCATCTATTCCACAGGACCTTGCACACTTGTGTGGGACACTCTCTACGAGTGTGGCAAGTATCAGTCCGCCTGATGAGTGTGTGAGTAAATAGATAAAATCTGAGAGGAGGCTGTTCCCCTCTTTTTGTGTTCATCTAAAGGGATAATGGATTATTTATATGTTTAAAAATCCAAAACAGCAGAAAGAAGGCACAGGAGAGTAAATCATCTTATTCCCGTTCCTCTCTCCAGCGGGGTGTTTCTCTCCCAACCCATGCAGTTTCCCATTCCTGTTAGCCCCATCTGTGTTCTTACAGTGTCACTTGATAACAACTCAAAAAATATATGTTCTCCCTGCCCCCACTTTGAAAACTGAAGGTAGCATCCGTCCACATTTCACTGGTCCTTACTGACTTCACTGAATGCATCTTGGAATTCTTCTAGAACAACACTGGGGGAAGGGTCTTGTGTTTTGTTTGTTTGTTTGTTTTTGGTGTCTTTGTGTCCTATTGTTTGTTTTTAACAGATGCATAGGAAGAATTGAGTGGTCTTTATTTAACCAGTTCTTGGTAGAGGGACTTCTGGGTAGATTGTCCATATTTTGCAATCATCAGCAACAATGCCGTGAACACACCTGTACATGTGTATGCACAAGCAGGTATATTTGCAGGATAAGACTGAGCAAGGAGATCGTGGGGTCAAAAGTAAATGTGTGTCAAATTTTGATAGCTATTACAAACCTGCCCTCTATGGGGTTAAGCCATTTTTTCACTCTTAAGCAGAGATGAAAGGGAGGGCTAATTTCTTTACAATGTTGCTACCAAAGAGTATTTTCAAAGTTGGATGCTCACAGATGTGATCATTGAGAAAGGCTTCTCACTGTCGGCAAAGATGAACATGTTCACATGTGTTTACTGGCAATTTGTAATTTGTGGAGGTATGTACACATATTTGTGTTTCTTTATCCTGTATTGGGTTGATATCCTTTCTTTCTGCTTACTGAACTCTTAGATATCAAGAACAAACGTTATCTCAGGGGAACCTCACCTTCAAACTGAGAGGAAAATATTTTTTATCAGTTTTTCTTTTGCTTTTGGACAGTGCTTATGACACGTTCTCCTATTTATGTTCTGAACATTTCCTATGTCAATGGACTTAAGTTTATCAGTTTTAATAACACATTTTATCAATTTATCAGTTTATCAGTTCTAAACTTCTAAGTTTTTTCTGTTTATCAGTTTTTATAAATTTATCAGTTTTAACAGCTTATATGTTAAGTTTACCAGTTTTAATAACTTCTATTTTAACTTAGTATAAAAAAAGTCTTCCTTACTCCAGTTGTATAAGGGAATTCACCATGCTTTATTCCAGCGATTGTTGGATTTCATAATTTTTTCATATTTGGATCCCTTTGAAATTTGACTAGACATACCACAGGAAGTTTGGTCAAAATGGCTGTTTAATTGACCAAATTAAATCATTAAAAATTCTATCCCGTCCACTTCAGTTGAGAAGTCAACTTAATCATATACTGAAATGTTACATTTATTAATTGGTGTCATGGACTTCCTGTCTCTTTCTTTTATTTAAAGGAAGTGCTTCTGGCGTTTCCACAGGAATAATTATGTTTGTGTTTGGTCACAGAAAAAGAATTCTTGGGAAAAGTTTTCAATACTTGCACCTTATATGCCTCAGGGGATTCCATCTTCCTCGGCTCCTGAGGTTTTCGGGAAGGTCATCAGGGAGCCTGTGGGACTATCACAATCTCCTCCACGATGTCCTGAGGAACACAGGAAACTAGGAGGGTTTATGCTTCTCTCACAGACTCAGGTGCGCACTTTTGCTCGATTCTAACTTGATTAAATTTATTTCCTTCCCACTTTTCTGACCAAAAAAATCTAGAATTTATCATTAGGCATGTGACTATGGCTAATTCATTTATTTGTGATCCCTTCACTGTCGGTGGTTAAAACCCACCGACAACTATGAAATCGAGGATGCCTCGTGAAAATGCCACCAAGAAGTTTTAGGAAAAGGTTTGACTGAGAAATAGTTTACTTTATGGACACTTAGATGGAGTCTTGGACTTTCTCCTCCAGGTACCGGAGAGTGTGGGACAGAGACCTCACACCCCCTGACTCTGCTTAGTATGCATGAGATGGCTTGCCGCTTCTCCAGGAGTTCTTGTCCTAAGAACTGCTTTAAGGTGATGACTACAAGAAAGAGGACGTGGGGTCAATCTCTTCTCTGTCCTCCCTTAGGTGAGTTGTTCAAGGCAAATGTTCTCACTCCCACTGGAATTGAGTTTATTTCCCTGTGAAAAGAGGACAGTTCATAACTTTTATCTCACACTCTTACCATGAAGATAAAAAGTTATCAGTGATCAGTGGGACAGTGCTTTGAAGCCGGCAGCTCTGTACAGATCCAAGGCTTCAAATATATGGTGAGGGCCAACAGAACAGGAATTCCGTTATTCCTCATTTATGTTTCTCTGTGGTGTCCATCCCACACTACCTAATTTTGTTTTTCTCCAATCTACCTTCTGTGTTGTCATCAGATCAGCCTTCTATAAATGCAAATATGATCCTATCATTCCTTTATTTAAAGATTTTATTCTACCTTTGACGCCTGCATAAGAAAAGCTAAGCTCATTTACAAAGCCAACATCAATATCTTTTTCTATATCCTGGTTTTCTCGTTAGCTATGTCACCACTCCTCCTTGATCATGTGATGCTCTCCTTTTCTGTGCTTTTGCAAAGCCTGCTTCCTCTCTTTGGACTCCCTTATGCTCCTGGGGGTGCTACCATGCTTCGCAATAACTAGTACCCTCCCTTTCCTTGACTCCCTATCAAACTAGGATCCCCATCCTTTGTTCTTCATTTGCCACAGGAGGAAGTTTGGGTCAAGTACAAGTAAGGGTTGCCACTGCCAGGAACAGCCCCTAAAACCACTGCTCAATAGGCAGGGTCCAGGGGAGCAGGCACAGGACTCCGAAGGGAAGTCAACAGCCGGAGTTGCTAGGATCCTAGGTTCTGGCATGAAGCTTGAGCACAGCGTCCACCTGAGCTGGGAGTGCCGTGGGATATGGAAGGTGAAGTGGGCAAGAAACAAGCCTTTATTATGCTAAACCCCCGAGATTCTACCGGACGTGTTAGAGGAGCTGGAATTCCTGACCTGAAGAGTATATCCAGCCCCTCTTTCTCCGCAGATGTCTGTAAGGCACAATCTATCCATGCAGAGCCTCTTTCAGGAAGTTTGCCACAATGCTTCCAGAAATAGAGACGATTTGTTCTAGTATCCTTTAAATTCACTTTCTTATCACAGTAATTTAAAGGGGGTCTTTATGGAGCACCTCAGTGGCTCAGTCATTTAAGTGTCTGCCTTAAGCTCAGGATCCTGGGGTCCTGGGATCCAAGTTCTTCTCCCTGCTCAGCAGTAAGGTGCTTCTGCCTCTGCCCCTTCCCCCACCTCTCTCCCAGATGGATAGAGAAAATCTTCAAAAAAAAGTGGGGGTGCCTTTACAAATGCATTTTTATACTCTCAGCTACACTGTGAAGAAACTAAAATACTTTCAATTAAGGTTGTATAGATAATGAATGAATGAATGAATGAATGAATGAATGAAATAAGGCATTTATTAAAGTTAATAAACATAAAGGTGGTATTTGGATAGTAAACCCATCAAAAGCTGGGAACAACGGTATATTTTCAAACCTACTCCTTAAGTCAGAGGGTAGGTTGTTAATCATTTTTTGAGGAACCAGCCTTGCAGCCTTAACATTGACAATTCCAAATTTAAACTGTGCTTTAACTATGCTATTTTTCCAGCAGTGTAGTCGCGTATAAAATCCTCTTGCCAAGTAATAGGTTTATAACTCAAATGTATCTAATAAATAGAGGAAAACCACAGGATTCTATTACTTTTGATCACTTTTATAAAAGATAAACTGCTCTAGGAATAGCTATTTGGAAACCTCAATGTTCTTTGCATTGGTCTTTTGTTTATGTGAGTAAATTTTAATTTCAAAATCGTTGCTGTTTATGACAGCGATGGGGTTTATTAAATCGTCTCAGTTCGTAGAAGCACACACAGGAAGAGGCTGTTTTGATAGATGTCTCTACTGTGGTAGAAAGACACATAGAACCAGATGGACTCCAGGCATTATGCAGCATTTACCGTCGTGTAATTGTACTTAACTACACAAAGGGGGGACCAATTACTCTCTTAAGTTTTCTTTTGTCTACCTGTGAAAATACAGAATTAGACTAAAAGAGGGGGAAGGCAAAGGAGGGAGGCTTGCTACAATTCGACGTCAAGGTCTCAGGCGATAAAATAAATGGTTTAAAATTTATTTCACCCTGCATTGGTTACCTTGAATATCAAATAGCACATCCTTACTGAAACCTGGGGACAGAAAGGCAGAGGGAAAACAAGCCATTGAACAACATGTGGTCTCCAGGAAAATCCATATTACCTATAATCCTTTGCATAAGCGTCTCACAGTAATTCTTTCTCCGGGGGAAACAAAAAGAGACATTAACGTATACCTACGCCCAAATCAGAATGTGGGCCGAATTTGTTTTGCTCCTCTACAGAAGCAGAATTAAAGTTTCCTTTGTTATTTCATGGGCTCATGTGAATGCCATCAGTTAATATGCAGCTTCTTAACAGGTAGAAGTTGCCTTGTGGGTGACAATGGGTTTAACATTTTACCATCCTCCAAGTGCGCTGCACCCGTTACTGAGACTTAGTATCAAGTAGAGAATGATCACTGCATTAACCTGCAGGGGACTTGTCCAGTGGTCCTTTCCATTCACTTCCAGTAGGTAAGTGTTTACGACATCTTGGGGTTTCCAGATGATTTTATAAACATATATAGGACTATGATGGTGATTCATTGTAACTATCATCATCATAACTAGCCTACTAACTGAATATTATCTACGTTTTTCAAAAAAGAAACTGTGACATATTTAAAGAAATTGTCCAATGTCACATGTCATATGACTAGTTACAATCCCAGCTGGGTTTCAAAATCATTTTTTCTTCAGACATTGTACTTTTTCTGACAGTTGCATAGTATTTTTTTTAAACAAAGATTCAAACACAGGGCATTCACATGGCTCAGTCGGTTAAGCGTTAACTGTTTGACTCTTGGTTTTGGCTCAGGTCATGATCTCGGGGGTCCTGAGGTCAAGCCCCTCACCTGGTTCCATGCTCAGGGTGGAACCTGCTCGTCCCTCTCACTCTGCTCCTTCCCCTGTGCTCGCTCTCTCCCTCTCTCTTTCTCTGAAATGAATAGATAAAATTTTAAAAAACAGAACAAACAAAAAACGAAGAGCCAGTCAAGAAACCACTTTATTGCAAACTTTTGTTGTTCTAAACTCCTCAGAACATCTGAATCACACCGTCTGTTTTCCTTGGCAAAGTCTACTTATAACTTTTTTTTTTTTTTTCCCAGACTGTTGAGTGTCTCATTCGACACTGCAAAATGTAATTCTGAATTTGTTGGTGGTTATTATAGGAATCCCTAGGAATTTTCCTTTTAGACTAAATCAATAATGATCTTCTGTTAGTTTGCAGTTTAGTTCTTTCTCCTGTGTTTTACGTATGTGAGAAATCTTACAAATGTGTGTCTGAATTGATCAATACAGGGTCTGCTTTAGTTGCGTCACTGGGGAGAATTTCGATAAATGCCCTGCTGCAGGGATTGGTAGGCACTGGCTGTGCTATATTAGCTGAGCTCCTGAGAGAGAAGCATGTGTGTCGAGGCCACAGCAGAGGAAGAGGCCAGCTGTGAGGGACAGGAAGCAACTGAGGAAAAAGAGACAGAGAGAAGAAAGGTTGATCTTCAAATCCCAAGTCACTGCAACTTTCTACATGATGTTCATCCTAAGACTGCACTAGCTGATTCTCCTTTGCCTGGGCTGGGGCGCATAGAAGGTAGAAGTCCCCTTTCTGCCTGCATGTAGGCAACTGCAAGCAGCCTCACGTGGCTGCGTCTTGGCGCCATCTCTGTGTAAGGCATGTCTGGAAGAGTAAAGGCCATGGAGTTTCTGAAGATGATGATTCCAAACTAAAAAAATCAAAGAGCAGTGTCTTAAAAATAAATAAATCAGTAAAATAAAATAAAGAAGACCCACTTCCCCATACTAGACACTAAAATCTTCAAGCTCTCTCAGGTGCCTGGGTGGTGCTGTCAGTTAAGCGTGAGGCTTCTGGTTTTGGCTCAGGTCATGATCTCAGGACGCCAGCCCCGTATCAGACTCTGAGCTCAACGCAGGGTCTGCCTGAGAGTCTCTCTCCCTCGGCCCCTCCAGCTCATGCACTCTCTCTCTCTCTCTCTCTAAACAAATAAACCTTTAAAAAAATAAAATCTTCAAACTCTATTCTTCAAACTGAAGGCTGTGTAGACAGGCTTGTTCTTGCCTTATAGTCATTGAAACTCTGTCATCTTTGGGGACCAAGTGAAAGGCCTGGTAAGCAGCCATCAGTTCTTCATGAAGGCTATGTGTGTCCCAGGCATATATAGGAACGTATGCAATTTTGTGTGTTTATATGTAAAAGAATGTCTGAGCAGATAATTGAGTGTTTATATTTATGGATGCAAAAGCCTCTATATGTCACATATCTAGATAGATTTGTGTGTGAGCAACCCGTTTTACTAGAATAGGGTTTTTATAGCCTTCTGATTCCATTCCTTCCCCAAAACAATATGATCAGCACCTAGGTTGAATAACAACAAGGTAGAGATAATATTATCAAGCAATATTATCTCCATCAGCTCCCAGATGGTATCACCTATAGTCTTAGGGAACTACCTTCCATGACTCCTCTTACGGTCCTTATGGTCCTTGGGTTATAAACCCTTTTGTTCATATTAAATGAAAGACCGAGGCATTAATAGTGTATATGTTAAGAATTAATTAGACCTTGGCTATCAGAAGGTGAAAAGCGGACCAAGATATATACACAATGGAATCCTATGCAGCCATCAAAACCCCCCTGAAATCTTGCCATTTGCAATAACATGGATGGAACTAGACGGTATTATGCTAAGCAGAATAAATCAATCAGAGAAAGACAATTATCATATGATCTCTCTAATAGGAGGAATTTGAGAGGCTGGATGGGGGCTCTTGTTAGGGGGAGGGAAGGAAGAAGAAACAAGATGGGACCCAGGAGGAGACAAACCACAAGAGGCATTTTTTTTAAAGATTTTATTTATTTATTTATTTAACAATAGATCAATAGATCAAAGGCAGAGGGAGAGGGAGAAGCAGGCTCCCCACCGAGCAGAGAGCCCAATGCAGGGCTGGATCCCAGGACCCTGGGATCATGACCTGAGCCAAAGGCAGAGGCTTTAACCCACTGAGCCACCCAGGCGCCCCCATAAGACACTTTTAACTTCAGGAAACAACCTGAGGGTGGCTGGAGGGAAGCAGGGTTGGAGGGATGGGGCGGCTGGTTGATGGACATTGGGGAGGGTATATGCTATGGCGAGTGCTGTGAATTGTGTACGACTGATGATTCTCAGACCTGTACCCCTGAAGGTAATAATACATCATATTAAAATAAATACGTAAAAAGAATGAATAGGTTAGGACCCATTTAATGGAGGAAGAACACTCTAGTGTCCCTGTCGTCAAGCCCTTGCGATAAGTTCGCATCATTTTGAGTCCGCACGGATGCAGTGACCATCCAAGTGGGCCTTTCTTGCAGGAGCTGAATCCCCTCCAGGCCCTTCCCACTGTGCTGTGAAAGTGACCTTCCCTGATGCAAATCTGCTTACTGCGCTTCCTTGAAAGTTGCTCAATCACTTTTAAGAAGAAAATTCAGCTCCTTATCTTAACACAAAAGCACTTGGATCCAATTCAGAGCACTTCACTTTAGAAAGGACTTTGATAAAAATGCGTCCAGAGGACAGTGATAAGGTTGATAGAGGAACTGGAAATCCTGACAGGATACCTGTCCTAAGGAATGGAAGGTCTATAAAGTGGCTGAGAGAACGTTACAGTGTAAAAAGTTTGATCACAAGGAGAGCGAGTGTGCTAGAACCAGCTTAGTAAAGGATGCAAGAAGAGACGGGTCCCAGGACGTACGAGCTATGGATTCCAAGGAAAATGTCATCATCATCATTGCATGTCCTGCAAATGTTGCATTTCACTCTGCGCATCTCTAGCCTGAGGCAGGGGCCGTCTCTGCCTGACAGGTCTGGTTGGAGGAGGACAGCGGCACAGTTTCTGGACCAGGAGTCAGCCCTTGGTAAAAGCTGGTTCTATGACTAGTATCCCCATTATTTCCAACAAGAGCATTTCAAAAATGAGATTAATTGCCTTGTAAGGTAATGAGTTGCCTGTTGTGAGAAAGCAAAGCTTCTTTGTGTTTCCTGGTGTTCTTACAAAAAGCCCTCATCTCCTGAGGCCTGGATGGATGCATATGTGATGTAAAGATTGCGTTTGCTTTTACTTTCTGTACTTTCTGCCTTCTACCTAGGATGATCTCTGTAACAAGTTCTCTGGTTTACTGCTGAGATGGCTGAAGGTTATATAGTTACAGTCCTCAGTGAGTAGGTGGCGTAAGCCTGAGGTGCCAGAAAGACTTGGATGCTATCTCCCCAGCCTCCATCTAGGAGACTCATTTAGGTCTTAAATGAGAGAGACCTGGTTGACCTGGTCCTTGGTGAAACAGATTCATATTCCAAAACAGTCAGAGTGGGAGCCCAGGGCTCTTTCCAACATGTCAATGGGCCAACACTGATTTGTTGTTGCTTTTCTGGGGAAGGACTGCTGTCTCTTTCTTGCATATTAATGGGGAAATTCATTGTTGTTCTTCACGTCTCTCTGAGGAGTATCCAGCCACTCTTGGGGGAAGACGTTACCATGTGGCTTTCGTCCCCTCGTCTCAGGTATAAAGTTTGGCACAAGTGGGCCAATGTGCTTATTATTTACTGTCAGGTGATGAAGAAGAAAACCAGTCTGTGATCCGGAACAACTTGTGTGTACATGCAGGATACGATTAATAAAGACTATTAGAAAAGCTTGCTTATGTTACCATTTAAGGAAAAGATCAACCATCACTAACCGTGGGGTGTAGGAAAGACTCTTTAACAGAAGCAGGGACTCAGCAGAGCTGTGTGTAGACTCAGGCTGTGTTAATTTTCTACATACATCACCTTCTGGAGGGAAGGGACAAATTGTCCCTGGGGCAGTGAGGTTATTAGTTAATCTCATCATGTGACAAAACATATAGGACTGGCAGAGGATTCTAAAAAAATAATATATGCCTCTGGCTCTTGTTCTGGACAGCATATTTTTATTAATGCGAGCTGTGATTCTTTCAACATTTTGGAGACCACATTGCACCCCCTGGCCATTCTGAGTATGTGAACGTCTCTGTGGAGTAAACAGAACAGGAATTTGGGGCAGGGAAAGAGTGTGGAAATAATGTGCTTGCAAAGTTGGCTTTCTGTATTGTGTACGGTATATGAAAACTCATTTCCGTCTCAAGAACTTTCACCTTGCTGGTTTTTCCATTTGGATTTTTTTTTTCTGATATTTGAGTGGTTTTCTCATTCTTCAGATCTTATTTTCATGTTGTTTAGTTTGGAGGCTTTTCTTTTGCTCCTGAGACATCACTAGCACTCTATAATATTCAGAGAGTATTTATGAGGACCCCAATTTATGTCCATCTGCATCTCTACGTCTCTATCCATCCATCCATCCATCCATCATCATCATCCCTCTATCTGGCATTCGCTGCCTTCCTGCTAGATGTCAGGCTATTTGACACCAGAGACTCTGTCTGTCTTGGCTGCTGGTTTATGCCCAGAACAAGAACCATGTTTTGGGGAATTGTAGGCACCTAATAGCTGTTTGAAGATGAATGCACAAGTTTTTCGTCTTGTGAACAAGCCCCCAACTTGTATGATTTTGGGCACTTCTGTGTGTCATTATGCTGCAATTGCTTAAATAGTGATCTCTGTACTTTCCTCTCCAAGGAAGATGTTTAATGGGGTCATGAGGAATCTGCTATATCCTTTGTGTTCTCATTGTGTCCTGGTTGGATAGTGACCATTCCTTCTAAAATAACTTTAAAAGTCACATTTTATGGGGCGCCTGGGTGGCTCAGTCAGTTAAACATCTGCCTTTGGCTCAACATGATCTCAGTGTTCTGGGATCGAAACCCGTGTTGGACATCCTGCTAAGCAGGGGTTCTGCTTCTTCCTTTCCCTCTCTGCCCCTCCCCCTGCTCATGCAAGCTCTTTCTCAAATAAATGAATGAAATCTTTAAAAACATACAAAAGTCACACTTTATAATTCCCAGTGTAAGAGAATACTATTGAAAGTAATATTTATGGGGCACTTGGGTGGCTCAGTCATTGAAGTGACTCTTGATTTCAGCTCAGGTCATGATCTCAGGGTCATGACATTGAAACCATGCCATCGGGCTCTATGCTCAGTGGGGAGTCAGCTTGGGATTCTCTTTCTCCCTCTGTCCCTCTCATCCTCTCAAATAAATAAATCAGATTTAAAAAAAAAGGAAAAAAAGTATTATTTACTCTTGCCTCTACCAGTATTGGACCATATCTATCTCTCCTTCCCTCCTGTTGAACCTGAAAATGTCGTCTTGTTTCTGCCTATGGATGGCCCCCGTTTACTCTGGGGTTTCCATCTCCTCTATCTCAGTGCCTTTGCTTCTGGAATTATCTCTTCTCTTCCAAATAATTCATCTTTTTTTCCCCCTTGGGTCAGCATGTAAACATGCAAACATTATATTCTGTCTATTAACACATGATAGTTGTTGTGCTTTCTCTCCTTCTACTTCCTTGATGCAAAGACTCCCAGAGAAGTGATTCACTCTCCTGTTTCCACTTACCCTCTGCACACTTCCTCTTTGACCCTTTCCAACAGGATCTTAAATCACCCTTATAAGAAACACCAATGACATATGTTTTGCAAAACCTCATCGAAATCCGAAATTCTCATTTTAATTAAATTCTAGAATGCATTTTATACAAATAATTGCCATTCTCCATAAAACACTGTCTTCCTTGGTCTGGGATACTCTCAGTATTTTCTCCTAAATCCCTGGTGATTTCTTCTCAGTCACACTAACTAATTAATTATCTTCCATGACCCAAGCTCTAAATGTATTTCAATTTATGATTTTAAACCCAGCCAGATTAAAAATATAGCAAAAACAAACAAAAGACGAGAGGCAGAGATCATGCTGAGTGAAATAAGTCAAGCAGAGAGAGTCAACTATCATATGGTTTTACTTATTTGTGGAGCATAACAAATATCATGGAGGACAAGGGGAGTTAGAGAAGAGAAGGGAGTTGGGGTAATTTGGAAGGGGAGGTGAATCATAAGAGACTATGGACTCTGAAAAACAATCTGAGAGGTTTGAAGTGGCGGGGGGTGGGAGGTTGGGGTACCAGGTGGTGGGTATTATAGAAGGCATGGATTGCATGGAGCACTGGGTGTGGTGAAAAAATAATGAATACTGTTTTTCTGAAAATAAATTAATTAATTAAAAAAAAAGATGAGAGGCAGGAAACAAAGGATTAAAGGCACTGAGTAGATAAACAAAACAAATTAATTCTCTGAATGATATGGAAAAAAATCCCTTAATTATACTTACAAAAGAGATCCAAAGACCAATTGGTCTATACAGGTTAGAAGATTCTGGAAGTTATATATTCAGGAGAAAGAAGGAAACCTTAAATTATTTGATAGTTTAAAGAGATGAGAAATACATCAGAGAGATGTTTTATAAATTTTCAGGAAGTGTAGAAGGACTTAGATGTCAGATAAATCAAGATAAAAAAAAAAGTAATTATTATTTTTAGAGATAATGCAAAAGCTGTACAAGAATAGGAATTTAGCAATAGTACCCTACTTGACTCAGCAGAGGATATTTTCAAACTCAGAATACAGAAATTGGGTTGCTTAGGTGCCACAGTTGGTTCAATGTCCAACTCTCGTTTTCGGCTCAGGTCATGATCTCAGGGTTGTAAGACTGAATGCTGTGTCAGGCTCCCGGCTTAGCACAGAGTTTGCCTGAGATTCTCTCTCTCTCCCTCTGGTGCCCCTGCCCCAACACACACTTTTCACTCTTTCTGTCTTACCGAGAAAATTAATTAAGGAATACTGAAATCAACTTAAATGTATTTAAGGCTGTTGAAATATGTTGAAATATGTTTCTACGTTGAAATATAAACATGTATTTAAGGGTGTTCAAGATTTGGTCCAAATGAGCGGGGACTCTGAAGTGATAGATAATAGACAAATTGAAGCAGAGGTGAGGCCAGTGTCAGCCAAGAAGTGCCAGTGGAGAGGGGAGTTGGCCTCTGGGAGGAGGAATGAGAGCAGAGAAGAGGCACCATTTCTTGAATCTGCTATGTTCCCAGCTCTTAGCACTGATGGCATGTTTATTATCACATTTAAGAGTTTGGCAATAAATAAAATTAAATGCTAAACTGAATAAATCCAGATTTATCTCACTCCAATCAAGCCCACAATTTCTCTTCCTTCCAGGTCCCACATTGGTTTCCTCTTTCTTTCAAGTACTGTGTATACCTCCCAGGCAAGAGGTGTCGTCGTTGCCTGGGCTGTCAAAGGGGCAGAAATAGAAAGAGGTTCCTTATCTAGGAGGGTCACCCCATCACATTCCTCACCAGAGTTGCTTCTCTAGTTCCTGGAAGACCTACAGAGGGGCGCTCCTTGAGGTTCCTCCACTTTGCTCTTGACACAGGTGCATGCCTCCCAGAGAAGGCTGTGGCTGGGGGACACTTACTGTGAATACAGTTCTGGCATACCCAGCTTTAAGGAAAACTGGGGTGGGGAAGGCCTTAAAGAATAGGCTTCCGAGCCCAAAGGTCTCAATCTTCCCCCTTTCTTGGAAAATCCACTTTGCATCCAGGAGCAGTAATTGACTGCTTTTTAAACTCCAGATACTATCACACTTACCATTTGTTAAATATTAAGTGAATTAGTGGATAAAGTAACCAAGTCATGCCTGGATGAAATAATCACCCCAGCAGACGTGAAACATGACTTCCTACTTCGTTCAGTGGATTCCAAACTGATGAGACAGCACATCCTTCCCCAACGACTTCTTGATGCCAGAGGTCTGACGAGGCAGAAAGCAAATAGTCCATCCAGATGCTAAATTATGCCTCGGAAGGATGGAGGCTTTTGCTTAATTTAGTTTCTAAGTGAAGCTGCCATCCAAAATTTCATCAGTGTGAAGAAAATCTAATAGGTCAAGCACTGAAGTCTTAAATTCATAGATGCAACAAGGTAACCGGTACCTCCCATCACCCTGTGCATTTCTGAGGTGTCTGTCTCTGTAGTCTTTGGTGAGAAATTGTAGATATTTTCTTGGAGGGAGGGAGCTTACGAGCCCTTGTTTTGTCAAGTTGCAGTGTATGGTTGGAAGGGGACTGGGGAAGAGAGAGATTTTTTGTTCATTTGTTTGTTTTCATTTTTATTTTTTTTAACTAGCTAAAAACTTTAAGTCTGGCACACGATGGGGGAGAACCTGGGAGTAGTGGACACGGTACTGGACAAGGAGTCGCAAGGGATGTCCTCCAATACGTTGTCTTTTCTACCTCTGTAAGTTTCTCCTTCCAAATCGATAAAAAGACAAGGGTGATCCTTGCCTCAAAGACTGATTGTGAAGGTTATTGAGGCAGTTCAGGCACTGCTTTTACATACCAGGCACTGGACCACACACTGGAGTGACCTCGTGCTCATAATCGGAGTTGGAGAGGGCAATATTTACGACAAGCTTGAGTACTCGTCGGCGTTCCTTTGGCAAAAATGTGACTGAGGGACAAGAAATGAATCTTTCTAGGCACAGAGAAACTTTTTCCAGGAGTATCCAGTTAGAATTATTATTTGATTTCTGTGCTTTGTGATTCAGCATCTGCATAGATTGAAGGGAAATGGTGCTGATTTATGGGGCGACACATGGAAGGAGTAGGGGGAGACTGAGAGAAAGAGAGAGAGAGAGATTTGAGCCAGGATGATGAGGCCAAGGCTCTAAATTTAATCTATCTTCATTCGTAAACCAATCTGCAAAGGAAGCCACAGCAATAACAGAAAGGTAAGGGAACACATGAGATACTGTGAAAAACAATTTTCAGCCCTGTACTTGCCTTGACTAAATATGGCCAAGAGTCACCTGCCTTCCCAGAACTGACTGAAAACAACCGCTCAGCTTTGACCTACTGTCTCCCACCCCACTGGATGCCAGATCTTTAGGCAGAAATGGCCCCCGAGCTTCATTGTATCAAACTTCTCCACCCCCGCCTCTGCCTTTCATACTCCCATGGACATGGAGGAGTGGCCAGCAGGTGGCTTTCCTAATAACACATTGGCATTTCAAATTGACCTTCAAAGCTTCATCCACATAAATGGCCTCTGGAAGGAATCTCACCGTTACTGGAGGAAAGCTGAGGGCAACACGTTTTATCCAGTGGAACAGTCCCCAAAGGTGAAGTTACACAAATTGGTCAGTAGTTTACTGAGCCAGTGTGTAATTATATTTAATTTTCATGAGCCTTAAAGTTTGCCAAATATTGTGTGTATGATTTTATGTACTCTTCCCAAGGGTCCTACGAAGAAGGCTGCTGTAGAACAGTGAGTAGTCAGTGCTATTCAAGCTTGGGAAGAATATCTGGACCCCGACTCTAGTTCCTCTGTGCTCCGGCCCTGGAGCCTTTCTGGTCTGAACCTGAGTATCCTCTTGTGTAAAAAGGGGTTCCCCCCAGGAACCTCATAGGCTTACTGGAGAAATTAAATTCAGGAAGGCACCAAAGCATTCAACATAGTGTGTGGCACAGGGTAAGTGCTTAATGACAAAACCTATTCTGTATTTATTGCAACTCAAGTTTTCACAGCTATTATCCTTAGCCCTGAGTGAGAGGAGTCTCTGCTCTGTGCCCTCACACATCACAGTCTCGAAAAGTAATATATTATAAGAACATTGTCAGTGAGGGGCTGGCACTCGGCACTAGCACCTGCTACATAACCCATAGCCCTAAATATCAGTTCTCGTAACTGTCATGATTCAGGTCCCAAGGAGACATGACGTCAAACTGCATCCGGAAGCCCTGGAGCTGTGCGGTTGGTGTCCCGGCAACGACGGACAAGGATATGACACGATATCACGGAGGATGAAGCAGCAGGAGCACTTGAGTAAGAAACAAAAATCAGATAGCTACAGTATCAGATGCAGGAGAGTCTTCTGTGTGAAACCACCACTTCGCAGAAGCGCCCCGAACCCAGGTCCTTCCTCTGCCCCTGCTTTCATGTGTGGTTCTGGAAGACTCATCAGTTGTCACAGGCGGCGGAAGACAATTTTGTTACCTTCAAGCAAATGCATGTTATAAAACTGGACACAGACATGTGTAGACCTGGCAGACATAGATTGTGGTGTTGATTCTCTTCTTTGCTGGGCATTGAATGTTATTAGTGGATTTTTCACAAAACATTAACTGACTTCTAAGCACCTTTTTGAAAAACTCATCTTGGTAATTTTTTTTTTTTTAAATATTATGTATTTTCTTGGTTGCCTGGGTGTCTCAGGAGCTTCAGCACCTGCAGTCGGCTCAGGTCATGATCCTGGGGTTCTAGATCGAGTCCCAGGTCGGGCTCTCTGCCCAGTGGGGAGTCTGCGTCTCCCTCTCCCTCTCCTTCTGTGCTGTTTTTCTCTCTCAAATGAATAAGTGAAATCTTTAAAAATAAAATAAAATGAAATATTATGTTTGTTCTTTCACTCATTTCCCTTTGCTTCTCCTAGGCTTAATGTTATTAGCTGGGGCTGAGCATGGAAAGCACCCCTGGCAGAGGAGTTGGGGTGGTGCCCAAAACAAAGTGTTGGGGCTGGAACGGTGTGAGGAAGCTAACACACGTGCATCTTGGAATGGAATGTCCAAGTCCGAGAGCGATGAGTAAGGGATCTGCAAGACAGGACTCCCAGTGTGGAGCGTGAGAGCCTGACCGAGGAACTCAGGGCATCTGCAGAGCTGGGCTGTTTAACATGGGGTGCTGGAACTAGGTCGGGGTGTGGAGTGTGCTGTGGGAGTGTATGGTCTGGCACAGAGTGCCAGAGAGAGTGGGCTGAGGAGGGCATCCCCTGAAGATGGGGGAATGTCATGAGATGTAGAGTCTCATCAGGCTAGAGGAAGTCTTTCACATGGGAACTCTGCCTAGAGCATGACACCAGAGAACAAGCGGGGTGAGGAGGCTTTTTGTTTGGGGACAGAGCTCAGCAAGGGCACCATTCACATGAGCTTGGAAGAGAGCAGGAGTCAGAGACAGTTTCCATGGGCCAAACTGAGGCAATTTAGCCACCAAAATAAATGACAAGGATACTAGATAACAACCTACTGCCTGGATGAGGAAGCCATGGGTCCTACGGAGGCAAGTGAGTAAACGGATACAACTGTAAGTTTGGTGTGAAGAAGCGGTTTGAGCCTAGTAGTAATGCACCTTTCCGCAAAAATCTGTTAACTGAAATGGAGGTTAACTGGGCAGTGGGGGAGCCTGCCAGACCTCGTGATAGCCAAGTGATCACCGTGAAGACCTTCTGTTCCGGGAGGACTCCGGATCATGAGCCACGCGACGGGCTGCGCCAGCACCTCCCTTCGGTGTCGTCCCCACGGAAAGGTGCATGAACTGATCTGTGCACAAGAATACCACAGATGGCAGAACATTCTCCGAAGAACTGACCTACGGTCTTCCAAACCGTCAGTCATGAAAGTCTAAGAAAGGCTGAGAAACTATTTCAGTTCGGAGGCGTCTGGACACAGGACAAGTATACGCAATGTGTGGTTTTTGACTAGAAATGTTTACTGGAAAGGTCATTCTTGGGCGAATTGGCAAAACGCCAATGGGGTTTAAAGATTAGATGTGTCAATGAGATGTATAAGGGGTCGATGTGAATTTTCTGATTGTGAGCCTTACACTGTGGGCATGCAAGTGCATGTCCTCCTTTGTAGGAAATGCACCTTATGGAATTTGGAATGAGGAGGCTTTAGGTTTAAGAAAATGAACATTCTGTGTACTGCACTTGCAAATGTCCTGTACCTTTGCGATTGCTTTGAAACTGGAAAACACATTAAAAGTATAGCATTTTATTTTTATCTGGTATAATTTGTATTTTGCATTGCAATATTAGTAGCCAATCTGAATACTCTAAAAGTATATTATGAAAACTTATTTAACATTTACAATTTGAATTCTTCTATTCAAATTTGTCTTAATGCAAATAGGTTCAAATCTATACTCTTTCAAGGCAATTACACTTTTCTTGATACATAATTAAAGATGAGCACCAGTTAAGATCCTGTTGAAAACAGAAAAATAAAAATGTTCTGAGAAAAAAAATAGAATACTTATAAAAAAATAGGATCCTCAGAGAAATCTCATTACATTTTTAATCTCATTTACATTTTATGAAAATGAGCAGACTTACTATTAAGTATGAGCCACATAAAATCACCTACAGGATATTACAGATTCTTAATGAAGATTTAATTACTGATTAAAGCCATGAGACAGTAAAAGAGAATTATTCCTATCATAAGTCTGACTTTCCCATTATAAGATGAAGAAATTATACTCAGATTGGACAAGAAAAATAAAACAACTTGAACTTTGCACTGTCACATGCTTCTAACCCTGTGTGGAAGCTTCTAGAAAAACAGAATCGATCTCTGATTTAAATGAGTGACAGAAATTTTCCATTTGACGACCATGCCAAAAAGTCTAGTGTTTATACTTTTATAAGAGAAAGAACTTTTTTTTTTCAAATGTAGAAAGTGAGTGGGTTTTATTCATGAAGTTTTAAAGAAAACATATTTCTGTTACTGTTTTTATATGCTTCACATAAATCTTCAAGGTTGACTTTCATTAGCGAGAGGTTGTAACTGGAAATTCTTAGATATTTGTATGAAATAAAGTAACCATATGATTGCTGGAATAGAAAAAAAAAAAAAAAAAAAGACAGGGGCACCTGGATGGCTTAGTGCCTTCGGCTCAGGTCATGATCCCAGGGTCCTGGGATCCAGCCCCACGTCAGGCTCTCTGCTCAGCAGGGCTCTCTGCCTGCCTCTCAGTCTGCTTGTGATCTCTCTCTGTCAAATAAATAAATAAAATCTTTAGAAAACAAAACAAAACAAAACAAAAAAAAGACAAATAAATAGCAAACAATATTATTATTCAACCAGGACAAGGCTGCACTGACGCAGAGCATTGAATTATTCAAAGAATAATAGTCTAGTGAGGCATAATGAGGTTTTGCATGACACCGACAGCCCAGCGTCTAGAAGACAATGTGAATGAATATCTAGGTTCCTAGAATTGAATTTGAAATCCATTATCAACGGCCACACCTGTACGGTGGAAGCCAGGAGAGAAGGAAGAAAGGAAAGAGGGAGGAGGAGGAGGAGAGGAAAGTATGAAGGAAGAAAAGAGGGGAAGGAGGAGGGGGAGAAAGGAAGGAGAGCAGGGAGGAAGGAAGAGGATTGGATGAAGAAGTGGGGGCGGGGGTAGAGGGGCGGGAGGAAGTCAGTCCGCCAAAGACCCGGATTCTTTCTTGTCCTGCAAAAGGATGTTCTAAATATTTCCTGTGCTGGAGAGCTTCCCCTGAACCCTGCATTCCCAGATAAGGGGGCTCACTCAGTTCTCTGCTCCTAAGGGCCACAGAAGGACCCCAAAGCATGATCCTTCTGTCTCCTCTATCAGACCTATGCATTTTGTTACTCCACAGGGTGGCACTGTTTGTTGAATGATTGTATGAAGGAAACCTTAGGCTACCCAATTCCTCCAAATCCATGTAACAAAACTTCTTATTTCTTCTTCTTCTTTTAACTTGGGATTCGTTTCTTTCTCCCTCCCTGCTCTGCCTACTCCTCTTCTTTCTCTATACTGTTCTTTCCCCTCCTTCTCTCTCTATTTCTCCCTCTCTCTCTCTCCCACCCCAAGGGCATAATAATAAAAAGAGGCAATGTGTCAAAATGATTTTACATAATGGGTCCTGATTGCTTTACCCCACAGGCTGCCTGCCCGTTAGGTGTGATTCATCAACAGCATAGAACTGCTGGAAGAATGCAGCTCCTGCCAAAACATGCTTCAGTCCAGCTGAACCACAGGCAAACAACCACAACTCTGCGATGCTCATTTGCATAGTAAAGAGCTTTGTTGAGGGAATGAAAAAAACATGCATTAGAGAAAGTTGTCAGATCTCAGGTTATACTGACACTGGCCCACTGATGACAAAACAGGGAAACGGGGTTAAATGCTGGATGGGCTGGGAGCTGGATTCCCTCCGCTCTGTCAGCTCAGTGTGCCTGGTGTCCTGGGGACCCTCATCATGGCAGGGCAGGGAGCAGAGACTGGTACCACAACAGACTCCTTCTGCAAATCAAGTCATTGGGCTATTTTAAGAAGATGATTTTTTTTTTTTAAGATTTTATTTATTTATCACAGAGAGAGGGGGAGAGAGCGAGCACAGGCAGACAGAAGGGCAGGCAGAGGCAGAGGGAGAAGCAGGCTTCCCGCTGAGCAAGGAGCCCGATGCGGGACCCGGTCCCAGGACGCTGGGATCATGACCTGAGCCGAAGGCAGCTGCTTAACCAACTGAGCCACCCAGGCGTCCCGATTTTTTTTTAACTTTTGAAGTTTTTAATTCTTTTTGGGGGGGAGGGGAGGAGGGTTAAGAAGATGAATTTGTAATATAAAGACCAGCCGTGCAGAAGTTCAGCATGGGGAAAGGAGCCTGAGATATGTTCTTTGTGCAAGGGGAGATAAAAAAAAAAAAAAAAAAAAAGAAAAAGAAAGAAGGAAACACCTTTTTTAAAAGTAGTCTTCGGTAGCAAAATTTCCATGGGTGTCCTTGGAGCCATTTTGAAAGAATGATGTTGTTGGTTGAATTATTGTGCTCCTCCCAAAAAGTTGTGCTGAAATCCTAACCTCTCACCTGCGGATCCTAACCTGTGGATGTGGCTTTGTGTGGAAATCAGGCCTGGGCTGACGAGACAAGAAAGGTCACACAAGACTGTGGGGGTGGAGCTAATCCAAGGAGTGGCGTTCTTAAGAGCAGAAGCAGGACGCCCAGGGAGATGGAGGCGGCGTCCAGACTGAGGAAGTCACAAACCAAGGAGAAAAGAAGCTTGCCAGCAGCCTCCAGAACACATGCTCCCTCAGAGCCTGCCGTAGAAACCGGCCTGGCTGATAGCCTCATGTCTAACTTCTGGCCTCCGGAGCCTTGAGAGAATAAAGGTACACCCTTTAAGGCTACGGTTTGTGGATCTTTGTTACGGTAGCCCTGGGAAAGGAATCCGGAGGGGTAGCTTCGGACATTCAACTCATAAAATTATGAATATATTTAAATAAGCGTGAGAATAGCCTTCTCGTCTATTGGGTACCGACACCTTTATTGGGTAATACACAGACTCAGAGTTCTGGAGAGACTAGACTCACCTAACATCCACGTTTTGCAGGTGTTCGCTGGGCACTTACTCTCTGTCAGACTCTGGCCATGAGCTGGGGAGACAACAATGAAAATCTCATCCTGAAAAACGTCGCAACCTGGCCAGGTTGTACGAAATTACAGTGAAGTGTGAAGAATGTTTTTCTCAGGGGAACCCGTGGTGGTGAGGGGAAGGTACATATGTAAATGTGCTCTATGTGAATATATAGCAGCGCTTGTATTCAGAGAGGGCCTCCGCCATGAGCTCACTTCTACAACTCAGTGTCGGTTCCAGGATCCGGGCCAGAGCCCACGGACGCCCCGCTGGATGCAGATTCTCATGCTCCAGGGAGGCTTTCTGATTAAGGGGTCCCCTGAAGCACAGATTTCGGCCCCTGTGCCATGTTCCCAAGGAGAACAAGCTACGTTGGTTCTAGTCCCTCTGTCTTGCTGTCTGCAGAGCTGCAGTGAAGGACAGCAGCCCTGGCCCAAACCCCAGCCTTTTGACTGGGCCCCTATTGCATATGGGCAGATGTCTGTGTGGACAGCACCAGACTGCGGCTCTCAGGTGTCTCCTGCCGTGCGTCTCACCAGCTATGCAAAGCCCATTGCTTTCTCTTAAGAGTCCCTGACACAGGATACATAACCCCCATTGTGTGTGTGTAGGGGGGGAGCAGGGAGAGGGCGAGTGGGGAGGAGAGAGAGAGCTGAGACTGCTGCCTTTCGCAGCTTTGTGCCTTCTGTGTCCAGCTCTAGTCCCATCCACTTACCATCTACCTCGGCCTCTGCCTCTGCCCCTCATAGAATGGCGTCTTCATTGGCCAACTATCTTGCTTCAAACCACGGAACAGAAAGTAATAGTTCCAGATCTCAACTCTTGGTCCCCCCACCCCGCAATCTGTTTCCACTCTAGTATTATCCCACTCAGGAAATGGATCTTTCCATGTTATTGCTCAAGTAAGAAAGATTCAAATTATCCTCAATTTCCTCCTGTCTCTCACATTTAATGCCTTAAAACATATTGTTAATTTCATCTCAAAAACACATTTCGGATTCATCCTCTTCTTTCCGTCTTCCTTACCAAAGTCCCGGTGCAAGCTGTCCTGTTGTTCCTTCTGCAGTGTCGTGCTTAACCCTTCTTCCCACTGCCTGCTGGGCCGTCTGTGATATTTCACAACGTGGCAATCAGAAATGCGTTCTTTTTTTTTTAATATTTTATTTATTTATTTGACAGACAGAGATCACAAGGAGGCAGAGAGGCAGGCAGAGAGAGAGGAAGAAGGGAAGCAGGCTCCCCATCGAGCGGAGAGTCCGATGAGGGTCTTGATCCCAGGATCCTGGGATCATGACCTGAGCCAAAGGCAGAGGCTTTAACCCACTGAGCCACCCAGGCACCCCAACAGAAATGTGTTCTTAAAAAACAAATCAGATTAGGTTTGTCTTCTATAACACTGTACTGGCTCCATGCTACTATCCAAGTGATCTCGAGCAAATTATTCTGTGTCTCAGTGCCTCAGTTTGTGTATCTGTGAAATGAATGCTTTGGTAGTATTCCTCCCTTTGGATATTTGTGACAAATAAACAAGTAAATCAACATAGGTACTTCAGGAACAAAGTAAATTTCAATAAGTTTTATCTTTATTATTATCATCAACATTATTGTCAGTATTATTCTCATATTTAGAATAAAATTCAAGCCTAGAATTGTGGCCTTCTATGACCTGACTCCTACCTGTTTTTGCCCTGACATCTCATGTACCCTGTCACTAAATCCAGACAGCAACAGTTCTTTAATATTGTTTCTACCTCAGGACCTTTGCACACACTGTCCCTTCTATCTGCTGGTTTCTTCTCCCTTTTATTCTCATGGCGAACACTTTCACCCCAGAGATCATGCATGGGTCAGATATTGCCTTCCTCAGAATCTTCTCCAAACCATCCCATTGAACTCTACCTTAGTTCTAGCTATTTTCTTCATAGGAAAATTAGAACTTATCATTATAGTTTGTTTGTTTACCTCTTTGTTTTGGTCATGATGCATTTAACATCCCCTTGCTTCGGGGATCATGTTTCTCTCACTAATGTTATAACCCTAGTCCCTCACTAAACTCCTAATAGTTACATAATACTTAATATTTGTGGAATGCCCTCAATCTACCTGCCCCCCAAAATCCCCACTTCACTTCCCAATGGCAATACTATAATTCTTCAGCCATGTGATTTTCTCCCCTGTTCCTGAATTTACCCTTCTTTTTTGCTCTATGATATTTCTTCTACAAAGATATCCTTTTTCTCCTCTATCTATTAAAATACTGCCCATTCGTCCATTCTTCTACTCCCCTCCCCTGAACCCTGAGGTCAGTCAATCCCCAGTCCCATGCCCTCACCATATCTTGCTCTCATTGTGCCATATGTCCTGCATCAATATTTCCCACTTGTAAATCTGTCTTTCTCTTTTCTTCTCATCTCTGAGGCAAGCATTAGTCATTGTGTAGAATGTATAAAATGTTTGCTTAAGGAAGTTTTGTTAGGATTATATCACCTTTGAATAAAGAAAGAATGGGGGCGACTTTATTCTCAAAATATCAAAATCAACTTTATTCTCAAAATATCAAAATCACCTCTAACAGTGTCTGACACGGAAGACATTCAATAAATATTTGGTGAGTGAATAAATGAATGCATAAATATTGAAAATCTTTACTTATGGAATGTATGTCAGTCAGAGTCTTGGCAAGGAAAAGATGTCACCCTCAATTAAGTTAATTGAGGAAAGTTTAATAAGGGGGCCCTTGACAGAAGTGTGGGGCAAGGTTAGAGAAAACCAGCCGGGTTAGTAAAACCTTGTGGGAGTGTCACCTCAGGACCTCTTACTTCTCCTACTCTTAAAAGGCCAGGAGAGAGTCACAAGAACCTACAGGAGCTTTGCCTAAGATAGGGACACAATCTAAAGATAGCTTCTGAAGGAGAAAACAGGTATCCTATCCTTCCTCTGTGGACACCTGCATTTTGCTTTGCTGTTTCTGAGTCAGGATGGCAAGAGAGCCTATGAATGTGTTCATAAAGCCACTTACGAAACAAACGGAGGGTGAATCTAGAAGGGCAGGTGGGAAAACGGGGCAGAATGTAAGGCAGCAAAACAGTGACCCCAAGAAACATAAAGCGCTGTTTTCTGGTCTTTGCATTTAGTGTCAATACCAGTAAATAGCCACAAAAAGTAGTCAGTATTACTCCCATTTCAGAGATGGGACAACTGAGACCCATAAAACTACCGAAACCGGTTCAGCGTTTCAGGCAGCAAATTGCAGAGTTACTAAGTCTGAGTGCAGACATCACACAGATAATATTCAGCGCTCACCAGTAGGTGGTTTCTCTTTGTTTTTCAAATTTTTTTTAATGTTTATTCAACAAGAGAAGAGAGTTGAAACAACTTGCAGTAGACCCACTTTTCTAGACCCATGTTTCTAACCCATTAGTTGTGAATAAGTCAGTGCAGCGAGTCAAGGTCCAGTGCATCAAGATGGCAGAGCTGAGTCAGATATGCATAGAAGTACAACTACCCAAATCAGGAAATTTAATAATTTATCAATAACATAATACTACTGTCTAATCCATGATCCAGATTAAATGTTCATCAATTATCCTAATCAGATAATTCATAGACTCTTTATGTACATATAGGTTTTTTTTCTAAATATTTGAAGGTAATTTGAAGACTGCTCCTTTATTACCAGTTTATTCTGTATTTTTCTTAGGGGGGAGGAGAGGCTGAGGGAGAGGAAGAGAGAGATTCTTCATGCTGGGCATGAAACCCTACATGGAGCTTGATCTCACAACCCTGAGATCCTGACCTGACCTGAGTGGAAATCAAATCCTGAACCCATAACTGACTGAACCACCCAGGTGCCCCTATTCTGCATTTCTAAAGAAAAAGAGCCTTCTCCTTCCTAACCAGAATACAGGGATTAAAATCAGAAAATTTAATATCGATGCAATGCTATTATGAAATTTAATTGTTATTAGTTGTCCCAATAATGTCTTTTTTATCTGTGCTTCCTGGTCTGGGACCCAATCCAGGACCACATGGTACATTTAGGTGTTAATTCCACTTCAACTTCTTTAATGGAACTGTTCCAACCCTTTATTGTTCCTTTCCTGACCTGGACTTTTGTGGTAGAAGTACACAGCAATGACTTTGTAGAATGCCCCTCAATTTTAGTTTTACTATTTACTATTTCTATATGATAGATTTGGATTGCATAGTTTTAGACAGTATGTAGTGGACCAGGAGCTGCATGCCTCCCCACCCAGAGGCACATCGTGTAGGTCTCTCCTAACATTGGTGATGTAGTGTGGGTTGATTAGTTTAATTGATGCTTTCTAGGTTATTCCAACATGAAGATACTGTTTCTGCATTGTGATTACTGAGTTAAGTGCAGGGATATTTTGAGGCTATGTGAATGCCTCATCGGTTAGCAACCCCATCTCTTAATCGGGTAGTACAATTGCAAGATCGGATATCATAGTGGTTTTGAAATTATGTATTTAATGCTTATAGAGAGAAGGATGGATAAAAGAGAAAATATAAGGAGGGAGGAAGTTCATGGGCAATATCAAAATACTTGGAGATAGTCAACTCTGTGTTGGCTACACGGCGGGGGTCACCCTGTTTAAGCAGAGGCAGCAGGTTATGGCATAGTGTGTTGAAACTGTCTGACACTTGCCTTCCCATCTACAGAGATCACTGTAGTGTAGACATACAGGCACTAAGAACCTGTTGT
Source organism: Mustela nivalis (assembly GCF_964662115.1). Taxonomy (NCBI): domain Eukaryota; kingdom Metazoa; phylum Chordata; class Mammalia; order Carnivora; family Mustelidae; genus Mustela; species Mustela nivalis. Next base: position 5,170,616 of record NC_139021.1, read on the forward strand.
ACTTATCTGATTGGTTCATATTTCAAGGACTGGAATCCTGTTGTGCATTTAGTTTCCGCCTCTGGCACTGTCCTGTGCTGCCATATTTCCAGTCGTAAGTGGGACTTTTCCAGTTCTGTGTCTCTGGGATGCCCAAATACCTCTGCGCTGCTGAGAATTTATGAGCTGCTATAAATAAATACTTAGAAACATGGATTTCCAAGGCTTGTAGGAAGACTAAAACAACAGAAACAAAAGTTATTTTATTAGTAGGTGCTGAGGTCTTTATAGGGTCCCTGCCAGCTGTCTCAGCTTCCCATGCTTGCACTTTCCAGGACACCAGACCACACCAGTCCCAATGACCGATGACACATATTTAGAAATATATGAGACCTTTATCCAAATATCTCAAGCAAAAGAGAGAATTGTAACAATATGCAAGCATTCAGCCCATGTGTAAAAGAAGCATGCACTTTGAAAGATTATCCTTCGATAATTAAGATCTAGGATGGCAACATTCCTGTCCTCTATGCATCTGTGAACAATAGTTGTTGGAAAGAAGTCTAATTCACAGTGTTATCTATCTGTCCTTCGGTCTATCCTCTTTACAAAAACAGTCAGTGGTATTTAGAAAAATCTTAGAACAGGGCATGTTATCTACAAAATAAGCTGTCCTCTAAGATCTTGGCAGACCTCTATCATACAGGTAGGTTCCTCTAGTTGGAGAACAGAGGACTCCAGTCACAAGACTAGTTCACAGAACAGACTCTGAGCCTCTTCCTGAAGCATCCTGTGCAAGAAATGACAAGGTGGTGAACACATTTTAAAATAGTAAGACAAGTGGATATATAAGTAATTATAATGCAAAAATGAAGTGAATTTTAAGATTAAAGTTATTTTCAAACAAAAAAGGTCTTACCATATGCTGCTTCAGGAAGGACACATGAGAACCCCACAGCCCAGCAGCCTGTGTAAACAGCCTCTAAGGGTCAGAGAAACACCAAGAAAGTACTTTGTGGATCACCTCACATAGTAAAAACAGTGTTGCAACTTCCTCTTCCAGTCTTTTTCCCATTTTTTTTCTTCTTTTCTTCCCTCCTTCCTTCCCTCATCTATTTTCCAAATATTTACTAAGCATCTGTTTGCTGCTAGGCACTGTGCTGAGTTTAGTGATTACAACCGGGGTTCCCTGCTTTCACAGGGTGCACTCTTGACCTAGTGGATAGATAGGAAGTATGTCAATAAGCAAATCAGCAAAACACACACGCCACATATTTAGAGTCATAAGTTATTTTTCAACAGTGTGACTTAAGATGGTTTGGGGCTGGGGTAGAGCTATTAGGAAGAGCCTCTGAGGATATGAAAATCGCAAGGATTTAAAGGTAGGTAGTCCCTAAATGAAAACCTGGGAAAGACCAGTCCTGCCACGTTGAATGAGGAATTATAAGCCAGGGATGAATGAGGGGCACACGGAGGAGGGCCAGTGTAGCTGAAGGGGGTGCTCATGGGGAGAGGGTGGAGGATGAGTCAGAAGGCAGCGGGCATATCCCAAAGAGCCCAGAAGACGGCTCTAAGGAAACAGACAGCATTGGTAAAATAGTAAGAATGGCTTATTTAGTACACATTTTATCATAATATGATATGTTATGATTTGGCTCAGAGATGTTAAGTGAATTTTTCAATGTCACACAGTACCATCATCCACTCAATTTTCAACTTGTGCTGTACCCCAGAACAGTGCTGCCCTCAGGAAGTTGAAAGACCTGGTCAAAACCACAGAGACATTAGTGGAAAAAGCATCCTTAAGTTTGGGTTTTGGGGATATGAGTCCCTTCTGTTTGCACGTTTAAACAGCCTTGGAAAAGGTCATCTATTAATCCCAGCTGACCAAGTCAAATTGCTTTTCTCCTCATAAGACTTTAGAAAGATAACCAGAGGCACTCCAAAGATAAAGGTTTGAGAAAGATTAAAGCATGATGAAATCTATGCATAACCATTCTGCTGGGGAAAATATTCCCTTGTTGCTAAGGATTGGCTGACGTATGGCCCAAGGGGTTCAACTCCAGTAGAAAAGCTCATGGACACTCCCTGTTGGTGCATGTGACCAGATTCTGGGGAGGCACAGAGAAGAAGCAAAGTTCTGGCAGTAGATTTACCTGTGTGGCTCATCTCCCGCACTGGGTTGTACAGAGTCTTGTTCTTCTCCGTGGGCTCCCAGCCTCCACTATGGCACCAATGAAAGTCTTTGCCCTTATGGAGAGTTAGGAAATTCTAGAATACTAGCACTTGAAAGTACTACTTCTTTTTATGCAGAGGATGAGACAGATATCTAAAGACATGAAGGGACTTGCCCAAGGCAACCAGAGACTAGTGGACTTGGGACCAAGTCATGAGTTTCGAGAACTGAAGACCAGAGCCCTTTACACCCAGCTCATTGCAACAAAGGGATCAGTATTCCAAAGTCTCATTGAAAAGAATCATAAAAAATATATATATTTTAAATTCAGGATACATAGAACTTAGTAAAAAAGGCTCATTTAGAAGTAGTTCAGAATGTGACACTTTGTAATATATGATAATATAAACAGAGCCCTCCTCTGCACAAGAAGAGACAGAATGACAGAGCCCAGGTCACGATCAGTAGTCATTTCTGTTCTCTGGATGTAAAGGAGATTTTGTTTCCTTCTTCAAGTTTTTCTAATTTCCCTAGATTTCTAAAAATTTTATATAATATTATTTGTGGTAAGAGTATAAAACCAAATAAATTAATAATATGCAGTTTTTGTTGAAACAAAACAAAACAAAACCCAACTAGCAGAGAATTAATATTGTCTTTTCATACCAGCTTGTTTTTTCATACAAAAGTATGAAAAGGTAAAAACACAAGAGCTTCCATATCATTGCTTATTATTTTCAAAATGGGATGTAACACAGTGCGAGCTATTTTGCTAGGAGCATCTTCTATTATGCACTAACATTTTGAATGAAAGCATTTTAAAATCATCATTTTCCCCCCAAACAGCTGCTTTATAGTCTCTATTTTTTTTTCATATTCTGGGAGATCAATGACTGTAACTTTTTTCTGAATTTGTGTCATATTTTGTAGGTGTACAGCTGATGGCCAATATTCCTATCATTTCTCAACAACTATTGAGTCACTGAATGATGATGGATGTCTAACCAGGCCCTGGAACAAAGTAGGTGCTCAGGAAATATTCTTGAAAAGGAGGAGGGAGGCGTGTGAGCGAAGGAGAAAGAGAGAAAGGATGCAATAAGTGTTTGGATAATAGGAGATGTTAACGAGACATTTTGTAAAGGAATCACAGACCTACCCAACACACAAACACACGAAGAAAAAGCAAAAAGGTTGGAGTTCAAGTTCTAACTATGGCATGAACCTACAACATGATAATGGGAATGTCATTTAGTTTAATGAGTTTGTTTTCTCCTTGACAATGTGCAAGTGATGATACTAATAATGCATTTATAGACGCATTATGATTATTACATGAGATAAACCATGAAAATGCGGTTTTTGTAAATTATGATGTCCTACTGTTAAAAAGTCATTAATCAAAATCCCATTATTGGTATTATCCCAGCCCGATGCCTGGTGTATTATAGACATATACCCAATATCTGTTTGCCTAATGAATGACTGACTGAGTGAACAAAAGCTAGACGAAATGTTTGGCTAAAGTTCTAAAAACAGAGACATTCAGATCAAAATCTCCTGTCTAGAGGTTCGATACCATCCCCTCTATGTTTGAAGTCTATGATCTATTTTTATATCTGGATCCTCTTCCTATCTAGCTGTTGTTCCCATGCAAATGTTGGGTAGAGTCTGAAATTCCAATTCGAACATACGATTTTGATCTGTAATGCAGTCTTGATTAATCACAGTTCTTATTCATTTCAAGTCAGGAAAAATCAAGGGATGCTGTTCAATTAGGTTTGTTTTTCTATAGATAATAGTTCACAGTGAAATGCAATACCAGCAATCTGGTATTTTGTTAATGCAGATATAAACCATTATTAACATAATGAGTTTCCCTAAAACCTATTGGCCTTATGCCAAATTTGTTTATTTCTTAATTTTCTGCATGTGTCGACTAGTTTTTATGGGCTATCACCATGCAGACTGCTTTCAGAAGAACAATGATGTATATTTCAAATACAGTGTTAGGGTTTGGGGAAACAAAAATGAGAAGAATGGTATTTAACAGCTTTCCCTCCACTGAGAAAATTGACATACAAATAAATGGGCAATAAAGTGTTGTAAACACAGTTACAGAAGTAATTACAGAGCAGAACATAATAAGAATCAGTGTACTTTAGGCATCATGCCTGAAGATTCCTAGTGAGGGTTTCTTGCCTTTGATGGAGAAGTGGACCAAGAAAGATTTCTGCGGTGGTGTTTTCAAAGTTCAGTCTTACAGGATACATAGGGGGGATATGGTCAAATAACGATGGGGAAATCATTCTATTTTTTTTGCTTTTATTTTAATTCAAGTTAGTTAACATATATTGTATTTTTAATTTCAGGGTAGAATTCAGTGATTCATCAGTTGCGTGTAACACCCAGTGCGCATTCCATCCCGTGCCTCCTGCCTGCCCAACCCCCAGTTACCTCCCCCACCACCCATCTCCCCTCTAGTAACCCTCAGTTTGTTCCCCAGAGTCAAGAGTCTCTTATAGTTTGGGAAGCCAAACTCAAGCTCGGAGATAAGGAACTGCCAAAAGCCCAGTGGTTTGCAGTGGCAGGAGGGTAAGAGACCAAAGTGGTAGAAGAGGTTAGAGCCCAGATCAGGAAAATTCCTGTGTTCCTCGAAGAGAAGGCTGGATTTCCTTCCCAGGCAAAGAGAAATTTTTGAAGATTTGAAGCTTGGCATTGGACCATGTAATATGGTTGCAGAGATGATGAAGATAGCACGATCTCTAGTTTCACAGTTTTTTTCCAACCATATGTTCTACATGTATTCCCCCCAATTTCAAGAAGTATGATAGTTTTAGATGTCAGTTAAGGTTTGAGTCCTTTGTAAATGAATCCACTGATAATTAGCAGTACATAATTGTTGTAAGGGGGGATGAGTGTAGTCAGGTGCAGAGAACAAGCAGTCCAGTCTTAGCTGTAAGGCTTCTATCTCTAGACTTCAGGCTTCCAATGGTATGGTTTACTAGCATAAACAATAGGCTCATAAATTTTTTTTTTCCTGATTCTTATCCTTTTGTTTTGTTTTGTTTTGTTTTTGTTTTGTTTTTCTCCTCATGAAAAGAGATAAAAGTCACTGATGCTAAACCAGTAGCTGAAAATATTTAAAACACAAGAGATTTAGATGTAGTATCAGGAGCCTCTGCCCATGTCATCGCACCCCAGTAATGAAGGGGTGGACAGCAAATAAATTGGGGGACCCAAGTATAAATTAGACTTTTCTCTTGCTTCTTGAACAAATAAAATATTTTGTTTTTTATAAATATTTTCATTTTTTTATTTTTATACGGAAGTCCTCCTATTGTGGCAACTATAGAATAAGAATGGCGGTGATTCCTCTCTACTGTGGCATGTACACCCAAGAAAGACTAGATACAGTCCTGGGGGCATTTTCCACAGCCTCAGAATGAAAGAGGAGACAAGACTCCTGGCTGGCTCAGTCAGTTAAGCGTGTGCCTTAGGCTCAGGTCATGAGCCCCGTGTCCTCCCCAGAGTTGCTCAGCGGGGACCCTGCTTCTCCCTCTCCGTCCACCAGCCATTCTGTTTGTGCCCTCGCTCTCTGACAAATAAATAAATAAATATTTTTAAAAGAAATGGGAGAGGAGATTACCCAAATGAATATTCCTCGTGCTCAGAGATAGGGAGAGAGCAGTGCTGAGATAAAACTAGTTGAGAGAGCTCATGGATAAGATGGAAAAAATACAAATTATCAGGTTGAATAGACATGTCAGAGGAGGCAGAATAAACTATTCCTCCAGGGTTCTGATGCACATGGAGTCACATTTCAATAGGTGGGACAAGATGGATACCCCTTTTGGTCACTGATGTACATAAGGGCTTCCCCAAACATTAGAACCCACCACAGGGACTGAGAAGGGGCTATAAAGTGACAAAATGTTTACTTTCCTATGTTAAATCTATATGGAACTGATTTAGTTCTCTGCTGTCAGGTGGAAATAGGCTCACAATAAAAATTCAGGAAGACAAAGAGACTTCTAGAAACTTCTAGAAAGACAAGGAAAGTCTAATATTAGGATGACATTCAATGAAAAAAAAGTTTGAAGTATTTCTGAATCTACTCTGGCTAGTTATAAGGCCACATTCTCCAGTGAGATTTTATTTGTAATAAAGTTGATGTTTTTATCTTCATCTAATTTTTATTTCTTATTTTTGAATTTTCGTGGGAAACAGGAATTGCTAATTGCTCTTTCCAGCTCCTGTATCTGGTGATGGTTAGGGGAACTTCCATGTAACTCAGTGGGGAGCAGGGCTTTAGTGTTTTGATGTGCAAATGTCCAGCAAACGCAAAGTACCACAGAAGAGGTCCGTATGTACGGTGTGGGCAGGAGAAGAGTGTCTGTAGAAAGAACACGGTACTTACACTCAGTCTTGACAGATGAAGAGGGGAGGCAGTCGACATGGAGAGAGCATTCCAGGGGAAGGGTTCATGCTAACAAAGACAGGAAGCTTTACAGGGCCTCGTTTGTGAGACTCAGAGCCGATTTCTATGACCAGAGTGTGTAGTGTGTAGCATTCAAGGAGGGACACAGCAAGTGAGATTAGCACCGTTCTTGCAAACCATGCTCAGTGGGTGGCTAGATTAGTAGCTACCAATTCTGAGGGCAAATGCCAGGTGATCTTAATAGCTGTAAAAGCTCGGCTAGAGAAATACTCAAACTGTAGCTACAGACGATGATCTGTAGGGATGGTTTGTGGCCGTTTGGTTTATAGGGATAGTCACAGGAAGTACTTAAAAAAATTGTCCTAATACCAGCAAAGAAAGCCTTATTAATCAGTAATGAGAATTAAAATTAGATGGACTCCCCAAATTATCTAAACAAAGACTTCTTGCCTTCAGACATAACTGTGACAAATTTTTACAAAGATCGGCCTCTAAGGTGATCATGGACCATAAGTCTGTAGCTAAAGGCCATATTTCAGAGCATACTACAATAGCGAAGGGGAAGATATACCTAGGGACAACTTGGTTGAGAATATACAAAGAGAAAGAATTTAAAATATGTATTTTCATCCCGGAAAAGAGCTTTGTGGGAGCAGCTCTCTAGACACAGAGCCAGCACAATCCTGCCACATTTTTATAATTAATGACATGACCATATTTAGATACTTGGCTCTCATGAAACTTTTTCACACATAATATGGACTTGGAAATTTTTTTTAAAAGGATGTCACATTCTTCTCTATTTTTTTTCCTGAAACTCAGAACCAAAACAATCAATCCTCTGCTTTGTGGTACACCATTGGTTCAAGCATAGCCCTTTTTCCTGCTGTTCAATCTTCAAACCTTCTTCCCTTTCTAAAATAATATAATTTTGTACTGTCATTTATTATATGATTATACATAATGTATACATGTATGTGATTTTTATCAATAAGAAGATGAACACTCCTATACGTACCATCCACACCAAGTTCTAGAAGATACTCAATAACTTTGATCTCTCTTTAGGGTCTACCTCATCTTATACCTTTTGTCCCCAGTGGTGTACATAAGATTATCAATGCGATTGAAGTCAGCGATCACTTATTTGTCACTGACACAGGGCCATCCATTTGTGAATTATTAACTTCAACACATTTATGGAATGTCTACTGTATGCTGGCAGCGCTGTGACTTCTATCAGACTTACAGTGTAGTAATGACAAAGCCCTGAATGCATAGCTACTAAAGAAATACTTGTAGTCCCTGCCCTGGAGAGGTGTATAGTCCAGGAATTCAGGACACATTTAAATCTACTTAAAATCTTGCTTGCTATTTTCAAAACATCATAGTCATCTCTTCATCTTCTCCTGCGTTTTCTTTATTCTAAGCACAGGATTTACGTTGACGTGGCCAAGCGAGCAGTTATCTGGGATCTGCGCATGCTTGAATTCCTATTCCACACTGATGAGGGTTCAAACTGCGTCAGGTTAATTCACTTCTCCAATGTGTTTTTCTTTTTCTTTTTCTTCTTTTCTTTTCTTTTTCTCTTTTCTTTTCTTTTGAAATAGTTCCTGCTTGCCAAGTTTGGGAGAAGGAATTGTTTCGTGAGTTGCATTTAAATAGTTGTGAAAGTCTCTTGGAAGATGTAAAACAACCAAACATGAGTATCATGTAATATTATAGATAGTATGCAGTTTTGTTTAGTGTGTCTTCTCTCATCCACTGATCATCTCAGGAAATTGTGACCTACATTTCCAACAGATGTCCCCACATCTTTCCACCTCTTGTTTGCTGATAGAATATCCTTTCTCTTTGCTTCCTCCCGATGTCACATTCATCGTAAGCTTGCTTTCCAGAATCTGAAGCACTTAGATCCTGGTTATACAGAAGACCTAAAAAGGCCTCCTTCTATGAAACCTGCCTTCCCCTTCCCCAACTCTGCCATGAGTCAAACTGAGACAACAGTTAGCTCAGTTAAATCACCTCCAGTCTATCCAGGGAGAAATGGATAACAGAAGTGCCTCTGACTAACTGACTTCAGGACATAGCTATTAGGAGACTACATGGACATCAAGTAGGGGGTCAATATTCAATCCCCAAACAAGTCTGGGTGTTCTAGCTGAAACCGAGTCCTGTCCAGGTAAGATCAGATTGGATGAAGAAGGGTATGGCAGAGGTGCACCGCGTGTTTGATCTAATAGTAATAAGAGCATAAATAATGCTGTGGGAATGTCCACTGGTAGACCATTAGGTCCTGTGTATTGCCAATAAATCCAAACATACCCACCTTATCTCTGTCCCTTATAGAAAACAACATACAGTTCCAGCAACTAATACTTTAATGTGCTTATTGCCAATTTTCTCACAACCTTCCAAAATTAGTTTTAAAGTGACTAATATTTGATATTTTTAAACTAGATTAGTGCGTAACTAGAATTTCCTGAAGAATCTAATTTAGCATTCTAACCAAAAAATTTGGTTGCCATGCAACACTTTGTCTGCAATATTGCAAACTTCCTACCATGCATACGTAATCAGAGATAATTGGGATTCTCATAATTTAGTTCTGAAGTATGTCATCTGTACTGTCTTGGGTTGGTTGAGAATTTTGATTGCTGCTATTTTGGTCATCATTAATATATATGATGGATGGATTACAGTTAGGTTTAATTTTGCTGATCATTCTGTTCTCGTATAATTACTGTGTTTTTAAGGCTCTGATTCCTTTTTTTTTTTTTCCTATGTTTTTATCATCAATTAGTTACTTCTCTCTTTTTCACACCAGAATTGAGAACAAGTAGAAGAGATTGTCATGGTCATGGTCATCGTCATGTAAGAAATTCTATGGCTCCTAATTGGCCTGTAAGAACCGGTTGGGCCAAGGTGCCCTGTCTGCCAGGATGCTGGCTGCTTCCGAGGTGGGCATGTGAGATCTCTACATGTGGAACCAGGAGGAAGGGTTGATGTGAACTCTGAGCAATAAAGATCCTCTTGGTCACCACATGGAAGCTGCTAGTGGTCATAGTCAGGCCCAAAGACCTTAAAGAAAGTTAAAGAAATTCATAGAACCTTTAGGCAATGGAATAGTTATGAGCAGCGGACACCCGACACGTACACTCACTACGGTGCTTTGTTTTGTTTGTCTTACATTAGTTGTATTTCTGCCACTTGACAGTAAGAGAATCTTTATTAAAAACGGTCTGTGTGGTCCACAGGCAGGTTCTTCCTACCAGGGTGTAAATTCCCTTCACTGTCTTCTCTGACCTTACTTAACATAATGTCCTGAAAGAGAAGTGAAGATGGTGGTCAATCATGAACAACCCTATTTTGGATTAGCCCAACTCCTCGTCCTCCTCACTGCCTTTGGGACTCATTCTTCTCTCATACTGAGGATAAAGTTCTACTGTTAGTTGAAGGCAATTGACAAAATTTGAAGTTGGTTCCAGAGATGAATGGAGCCAGTCTCTTTCAGGTCACAGTTCTTAGAAATGGGCTCCTGGAGGGCCGTGGGCAGAGGCAAATGCAGGGGAGATGGTAAGAGAAGAAGATGCCACAGATGGAAAACCGAGTCCTCCAGGTGCCTGCCATTGTACGTGAATGTACCTCTCCAACCTGTGCCTTCTGGGTAATGAGAGGAAAGTCTCATTTTTGCCTATATAAGTGTGAATGTGCTGTGCATCGTTTGTATCCAAAAGAGCACTGAAGCTGATATGAGTATTGTTTGTGGAAGGGAGCAGACATGCCGCACCCCCAAACATGCTACTTTGGCATACCGATTATTTTGAACTAAAGTTATTTAAGAAACAGCTGGTGCAAGAAGGACACTCTGGCCTTTGTTGTCCCCCTAAAAACGGGAAATAAATCTCCCATGGGAAAAGGCCTCCGTTGTCCCCCTGAAAACGGGAAATAAATCTCCCATGGGAAAAGTCCTCTCTCTGTACCAGGCTAAGTCATCTTCACCACCAGAAAGAGGGAGTTTATAACAGCTGAGAGGGCAAACTCAGTTCCTTCTTCACTAATTTCCTACTCTACACCAAACCCCTTAGCCTTGTCAGTTTTGCACAAATACATTATTTCTTTGTCTAACGAGGTCTGCTGCTTTGCCTCGCCATGTCTGCCTGCTTTGTTCACTTCTTTGAGTCTCTTATTTCTAAGGGATCTTGTACATATGAAATTAAAATTGCTTTTCTATTAGTCTGTCTTATATCAATATAATTATGAGACCGGCCAAAGAACCTGGAAGGCATGAACGGAAGAGTTTTCCTCCCTTACGGTTAACATGGTAGAGACAACAGAAACTGCTGTCACTGACTTCAGGCTCCTTCGCTTTACCAAGTTTCTATTGACTTCTACGATTCTCCCCACACAGTTGTTTGACTCTGGTCCAGGGGCCCTGGCTGGTTGTACACCGCCCTTAAGACAGCAGCAGGCTGACAAGCCTGGAATGTTCATTCCCCTACTGGGAGGGATCCGACCGCCTGGCCTCTTCATTCTAAGAACATGCCACTTTGAGAAATAATTTGGTTACGATTATCTCTCAAAACTTTATATTGGTAGTTTAGAATTATTCATTTCTTTAAAAGTAGGATGAGCACAGAATGACCTCTGTACTCAAGATATTTAAAACAAAAACTGATTCAGCTTAGGAAACACCTGTGCAGACTGTGATGATGTTCTGTGGCAATCCTAGCACAGCCTGCCCTGACTCAACAAGAGGGCATGTGTGCAGTTGTCCTTTCTGACCTCCACACCTGATGCTTTCTGCAGGAATGTCCCCACTACATTCCCAGAATGTGTTTTCACTGCTTCCGTGCAGCTGACACAAAGTATGCTGTTGTTTCAGAAAACAGCACAGTCACTCGTGAGACTTCCCAGATGCCTCCATAACCTACCTTTCATCTCCTACACTTGCTGGCCCTGACTCTTCTGGGAACACACAGAACAACTCTACATACTTCTTCCCTTGACCCTCTCTATGTAGCAGAAGCCATTTCCCATGCTCAACCCCCCACCGTCCACGCATGTGCTTCCATGGTCTTATTTTGTCCCATTTGGACATGTCCTTTCATTATTCACTTTATTAGTGGTTATCGTAGAGAAACAACCAGTGAACACAAAAATCCCCGCTGATTTATAAACATGTACATGCACATAGGTCCTTCCAGGCTTAACAAATCTGGTTCTTTATTTACTGATTGGCCTGTGTTTAAAAACAGAACAAAACAAACAAAAACAAAAACCCCTTTGTGATTCTGATTCTGATGAGTACCTTCTTTAGAATAAACCACTGCTTTGGGGCGCCTGGGTGGCTCAGTGGGTTAAGCCGCTGCCTTCGGCTCAGGTCATGATCTCAGGGTCCTGGGATCGAGTCCCACATCGGGCTCTCTGCTTGGCAGGGAGCCTGCTTCCTCCTCTCTCTCTGCCTGCCTCTCTGCCTGCTTGTGATCTCTTTCTGTCAAATAAATAAATAAAATCTTTAAAAAAAAAAAAAAAGAATAAACCACTGCTTTGTATGATATGCATTGGAGACACAGATATGGTTATTTTGCTCTGATATTATCTATACAAGTGACTTATCTCAAAGCTGTTATGCAGATTGAGTACTTAGGGTGGCACCAGGTATACAAGAAGATTTCAGTTAACATACCTCCTACTCTCTAGCACTTGGCGATCATCGGGAATTCTCTCTGAAATGAGTGTGCACAGCTTCACCCTGGTGTTTCTCCTGATCGTCAAAGGGACCACATACAAGAGCTCTGCTTCTTCTTTGGATACACATTTTCAACTATTTGAAGAAAGAAATCAGCTCCCCTCGCTTCCTCAAGATACGTTCTAAAAAGAAATCAATCCATGTGAACAAGGAGGGTAGAAATAAACATTTATGGAGTTCCCACTGGTGTCAGACACTGTACCATTTTCTAAATCTTTCTAATGTGTTTATTTTCTAATTTAGTTCTCACCACAATCAAATGAAATAACTGATACAATAGCCTAGAAAAAAATAAATGAGCCAAAGAGAAGTGAGTCAGAAGGATATGATGGCACGTCTGTCTGACTCTCACACCTTTCCCATAGTGGCAGCAATCAACAGGGGAGAAGCATCCCCAAGGGCAGTGTCCCATTCATCACAGGCACATGGGCTAAGCAGCAGCGTGTGCAAGGCCATTTAAAAACTCATTTCAACCGAGGAGAAGCCTAATGGGTACGGAAGAGGTCAATTCAGGCGAGCAGATGAGGCAAGCATTGCCTGGGATATTTTAAGATGATAATTAATCATCCTTAATATCGCAACCATCTAAATATTGCAAGCATTTGCTCTCAATCCTTATCTAATTCTGATTACTTCTCATAAAGAGATCCATTTTGAAAATGACCATTTTCTTAATGTAGTGGAAATACATTTTCAATTTTCTATCTGCGTCAAACATATCCTCAGTGAATCTGAGATTTAACTTAGTAAATTGCTGAATAGGGCGACAGAGATGAATAGGTTGAATAAATAAAATGCTCCCCTCCTCATCCCCTTACTTTTGCTTTAATTACTAGAATTGGTCATGAGATAACTACATATGTTAAAAAGAAATTAAAATGTGCCAATGTGCTCCAGGCCAAAAGGCAGTGAAGCAAGGTGCACATGGAACTGGACATTGGCTTGAAAGGCTCTCCTGTGCCCAGAGAGTCCACTGAGGTCCTCAAGGCTCTGAGAGGCAGGAACATGTGCTCATAATTGTCTGTCCTCAGAGAAATGCCTTTTCCCAGACCCTGTCTTATAGAAACCCTGCTAATCCTTCCGTTCTCAGCTCAAATGCTGCCTCTTCCAAGCCGGTTCAGATGCTCAGGCTGAGGCTGTCTCGTGGACTTCTAGAGCACACACGGAACACTTGGCTCTGCACTCTGGTCTTCTGTGTTGCATTCTCTCCTTCCTAGTTCTGTTCATCAGCATTATTGTTGTTCCTCTCACTCTGCTGTCTTTAAGATAAAACAGATACGTTATCCACTTTGGTTCCCCTGAGTCCAGCCCAAGTCTCAGTGATGGTAGAATTGGTCTCTTTCTATCTGCCTTTCAAAGCCAGCCGGCAGATTGTTACATGGCCAGACCTTCTGAAACTCAAACCGAAAAGCCACCGCACAAAACCCAATAAGGATAACAACAACAACAGATAAACATGTGCGATCAAAAATCTTCTCTTGATGTCCAGGGTGACAGAATGAAATGCCAATCCAGAGGTCAGATTGTAAATATTTGTGGCTCTGTGGGTCTTATCGTGTCTGTTACAAGGACTCAGTTCTGCTGCCACAACATGACAAGGGCCATAGAACACCCATACTCAATGGGTGTAGCTGGGTTCTAATAAAACTTTATTCACAAAAGCAGGGGTAGGCAAAATTTCACCTGCAAGCCATAGTTTTAAAACACTTGCTTTTTATTTAGTTCATTGGAGTTTAAGCATTTTGGGGCCACAGAGCTTTCCCTCCCAATAAAATCTTAAATACTTTTCATTACATCCACATAATAAAACCTTGCATGCAATGAGTCAGCCTTTCCTCAGTTTTGAGTCACCCATCTCCAAAGTGTAGTCTCTCCTCTGCCTTCTGTCTGCATAGTCGTCACCTTCCTCTTTATGTGCAAAGAAGGTCTCTTCTGAAAAGCCTTTTCCTGATAGTCTTCAATCCAGTTAAGGGTCTTTTATTTTTTCTTTCTCCTATAGCCTCTCATTCCGAATTCTCCTAATTCTTAGCATGTTGTCACATTTATACTTACCTCATTTTGCTTCCCCTGCCCAAGTCCCAGCCTCCAGACAGGCTGTCCACGGCTGCCTCTGATAGATATGTAATATTACTTGAATACAAATTTCATATTTCATTTAACTATTCCTTCTATGAGCTTGGTTGAAGAATCCCTGATACCCCTTTCACAAAGCCGTGTGTGTGTGTTACTATTTGGAGGGAAGAGAGAGTGTCAAACAGATATGGCTTAACTCTGGCCACTGGGCAGCCTCGGGAAAGTTCTTGGAGTTATTGTTCCATCATGACGTTGCTCCATGTAAACGAGCATACCCAGTACTTGGCACGTGCAGGCGTGGAATAATGTGTGTCCTACGAACCACTCAGTGTCGCCTTGATTATAAGACTGCCGGGTATATGAAATGGAGCCATTTATATAAAGCGCGAGGCCTACAGGGAAGCACATAATACATGCAAAAAAGTGGTAGTTGTTATTAATCATGTGATCTTCCTCCCTGCAGTACGTTTGTACTCTAAGTATCAGACCACTTTGTACTTCGGAGCCTATCACTTTCTATTAGGCATTACAATTTTTGAACGGATAACTTCACGATCCCTCGATGCTTTCAGGCACTTGAAGGTGAGAGCTGTACATCCACATCACCCAGCAGAACCCCAGGCACAGGTGGAGAGCTCAGTAAATGTGTTTTGTAGAAATCAATCAGCCGGTGAAGGTGTCATCACTTAACTCCATCAGGCAGGAGAACGTTAGGGCTCCTTACTTGAGTGACCCGGGAAGGGAGTTTTCAGGGTCTGGATGGAGTCTCTGAGTACAAGCGTGTGATGTCATATGTGCCGTGACTCTGGGATATGCATGTTGTGGGGGTAAAACTCTGGAACTGGACAGTGAGGGGCACAGATGGGCTCTTGCAAACCAACAGACCACGGGCGATGTATTTATTTCTTATTTCACACCTGGACTTTGGCGTGTGAAGAGCAGTGTTAGGTTGCTGAATTAAGTAATACTTGAACTATTAAGTAGCACACAGGAGACCTTGCCTGTATGATAGATCCCTGGAATAGGAATTCCAACAACCAGACCCAGGCCAAATACTAATCAGTGGCTTATCAAATTAATTGGGTGATTTTGGATTAACTGAATATTAATTCAACAACATCACTCACAAGCTGCTTGATCATATAAAACTTGGTTAACAACTCTAGCCTTAAGATTTCTAACATGGGTTATCAAATATTACCTATTTTACCCATTTGTTGGAACTGAAGAAAAAGGAAAACAAACAAACAAACAAACAAACAACACCAAACTCTGCAAACTCCCAACAGTGTCTCAAACACACTTGTGTGATTTTCCTCTTTCTCTCCTGACACCACCTCATTACCTGCTGGCACTCAGCTTGAGGGTCCTACAGGCGGAGGTCTGTAGATAGCTGTCACAGAGGTTCATAACCCTGCAGGATATTTTATCATCATATTGTGTATTAAATAAAATGTCATTATAAGAGGGGTGCCTTGGTGGCTCATTGGGTTAAAGCCTCTGCTTTCAGCTCAGGTCATGATCCCAGAGTCCTGGGATCAAGCCCCGCATCGGGCTCTCTGCTCAGCGGGGAGCCTGCTTCCTCCTCTCTCTCTGCCTGCCTCTCTGCCTACTTGTGATCTCTCTCTGTCTGTCAAATAAATAAATACAAACTTTAAAAAATGTCATTATAAAAAGTTATCAGAAAAGATCATGGCCCCAGTTTAGGGGGCCAGAGGTCAGAGATCGTATGGGCCAGTCTGATATATCTCCAGGTACCACTGCCCAGTAAGGAAACAGAGGCTCAGGTAAATGCTAAGTAATGTGATCTCAGTGCTGGGCATGATGTTAGGCATACCAGTTTTTTCCTGTGTGTTTTGTAGTGTGTGTGTGTGTGTGTGTGTGTGTGTGTGTGTGTGTGTGTATGTGTTTTAATGAAAAAGGAGAAAAATGGAGGAAATGAATAGTTGACTCCCCCTGCACACGAGAGAAAATGCGGGGACACAAGAATGAGTTTGGACCTGCCTTTTGCCCTAGCAGGGATGTCAGTTTGGGGGTGAGGAGACACAGTGGGCGTGTCCTTCTGCTACTGTCCATCTGATCAAACTTGGCTAAGGTGAACCTCAGTGATTTTAAGTAGAGAAATACATTCATAATACCTGCTACCAGGTTCGACTAAGGTGAACCAAAGCAAATTGTGACAAGGTCCTTTGTAAAGCACAGTTTGTAAGTCATCAAAGTCCCAGAGAAGTAGGTGTTATTTGTTAATAGGAAACAAAAGAGCCCATTTCTACAACGTTCTCTCGATTCTTTTCTTCTTTCGACTATAACACCTGGTGTTTCAGGAGATGAAGCTGAGGAGAGACAGCTTGTCCACAATGATGGGAGTGCATGGAGAGCCAGACAGTCTTCAAGGTGGGCACTGGATTAATTCAACTGTGTCCTCTCCACACTGAGCATGATGCCAGGCACCTACAGTTTTCGTATGTTTGTTTGTTAGTTTAATGAATAAGGGAGAAAGGGAATAATTGAATTCTCCTGCATACAAGAGAAGATAAGCAGCAGAGGCACGAGTTTGGTCCCTGCAGAGACCAAAGAGAGAAGAGGTCATTCTCTCTAGAACTAGACACCTTCAGACCCTCACCATGCACTGTGGTCATGAGGTCTGTGGCAGGAAAGGGCTTCAGACCACTTTGGTCAGTGGCTACAGGCTGTTCCCATCCAAGCAGGACCTGGTTCCACATCACAAATCAGTGGGCGCCTTCTCTTCTTTCTTCTTCCAGAAATGGCACGAGTCACACTCAGTCACATGAGAACTCTGCTCTGCTGCATCTTCAGGCATTAGCCTCGTCTCTGAGAGCCTCACTGAAGAGAGATTAATCCAATGAGGCCAACAGGGAAAGAGAAGAGAGTATGCAGGTATTGGAATAAAATACCCTGAGAGTCAGTTCCTGAAAGGAGTTATGTGTCTGAATAATTGATAGGTAGGTGCTTTTCTCCTCTAACAGAGAACAGTGGACAGCCCCTCCAAAGAGGAAAGTTCCCTCAAATGGCCCTGTGAATTCTCCAGGGAAAATGATCCTAGGCTGGAACATGAGATGGTGAAGGGAAGGAAAATAGTGAAGGCAGTTATCTGCCTTTCCCCCACTTCACTTGTCGGCGCCACTTCCGCCTTGACTTGTCAGCTCCTCTTCTTTCTCCTTGATTCCCATGTCCTATCTGTGCACTCTCCTATGTGTTAACATCTCACACCCAGCCCAGCCCAAAGCCTAGACCAGCACCTGGCTCCTTTCTCTTCCTTCCACATCTCTTCTGGGATGACTGTACCTGAGATGCTCAGATCTGTCACTGAGCCCAAATGATTCCTTCTCCTGAACTCCAAGCATATCTGCGAGAGATGGGAGTGAAGGGGAGGATACTAAGTTCAGGAAGGTAACAGTAAATAGCCAAAGAGAGAATCCAGTAGAACTTGAGCTGAAGAGCACTAACACGAAGTCAGAACTAGAGGGATGGAGAATACGATGAAGACGTGGCAGGCAGTGCAGGGCGGAAGGGTGGTTCAGAATGAAGACCCCAGGTGCCAGCAGTGCACAGGGTCTTCCTCTTTCAAGAAGCTCTTTTCCATGTCACACATACAAATTTTGCAACTGTAATTTTTCTGTTAATGTACCTCTTAGTTTTCTGCTTGGTAGATATTGAGTTTCTTGAAGCTGTGACATTATTAACTAGTCCTTTCTCAACCAACTGGCAAGTACAATGCTGAACATAGACAAGGACTGATACAGAAGATGTTCAAAACAAGCATGTAACATCTAGCCATGACAAAGACAGGCATCGAGCGTAAAAATATCCCAACTCTATTTTTTAGGTGCTTTGATAGCACTTGGTATGCAAAATCCTTTTGTTGAAGACACAGCAGTATTCTAGAGGAGAATTCAGTTAGCCTCAGTTATTGTCAACAAAAGAGCCTTCAGAATCCAGGGTGGACCCAGAGCTTTTTGCCAAACTGTGCCTCCGATGCCCATCCAAAAGATTCTGAACAGCGAAGCGCTTCTAGATCCACATGCCTCTCCCAAGCCATGTAGGGGATTGCTCTAGACTATCACGGCCAGTCCATTTATTTGGAATGCTATTAATAACATCAAGAGTCTATTTCTAGAATCTGGTATCCTATTTATACAGTCTATAATTTCACCAATGACAACTCACATCTCCTTTTATTATGCTAATTAGCAAAACATCTGGTGTTGATCAGAGTTAAAGATAACTGAAACCCTTAGCGGCCAACTGTGCGGCGTGTATTTCTGATGAAGACAAGTAACAGCTTCTACAGTTTAAACCATCACATACTAATATCATAATACCCATGCCGAAGGCTTCTAAAGAAGATTGCTGATATTCTAACACCCCTTATCCCCTCCTCTCTCAGGGCTTTTGGCACTTTTTCTCTGGGTGCATTTTTTTTTTTTTTTTCTGTACAACTGCCTAAAGAAAAACGCATGCAAGGGTCATGATTTTAATCCTTAAAGATTTTCAAATATAACAGATCTAGATTTACTCCTTAAGATGAGTAATAACCATGTAGAAATTAAGAAGTATAGCACTGAATTCCCCCCCACCCCACCCAGAGCAGAGATGGAGGGGGAGATGCTAAATACCAATATGTGTTGGGGGGTATGGATTGGGTACCTACAATTCAACTCCATCCTGACACTGTCTTCCATGCAGAAGGCATCAGATCCCAGGGTTAAGGGCTTGGTCCTGCAAGACTGCCCCACCCTCTTCAGATGTCAGTCAAAAGTCTAGGTTATGACTTGTGCTCCTGATCAACCAGCTTTAGAACAGGAATTCCAATGACCCTTTCTTGGGTTTGATTACTTTGCTGGAGTGGCTTACAGAGAACCATTTTACTAACTAGATATTTATTATAAAGGGCTATGAGTGAGCAACAACCAGACGGAAACATGCGCAAGGCCAGACATGGGCAACAACCTCTGTGTCGGCAGACACATATAAGAGTGGGTGGTGCTTTGAAGTGGAAGACAAGGATTTGGTTTAATGGAAAAAATGGAACTTGTAGGTAACACTTGGAGGGCACAGCGGTGTGGACAGGGAGGCAGAGGAAGGGGAAATTCATCAAGGAAGACAAGGAAGTCTTCTGGGAGGAGTGTTGGTGAACTCACTTCCATGCGTATTGAGACGCATTCTGATGAAAATGCCAAACTTTTAAAAAGATTTATTTATTTATTTGAGAGAGAGAGAGAGAGAGAGAGAGAGAGTGTGTGTGTGTGTGTGTGTGTGTGTGTGAAGTGGGGGCAGGGGCAGAGGGAGAAAAGCAGACTCCCCACTGAGCATGGAGCCCACCATGGGGCTTGATCACAGGACCCTGAGATCATGACCTGAGCCAAAACCAAGAAACAAATGCTTAACTGTTGAGTCATCCAGGAGCCCCAGAAATGTCAATTTTTAAGGAAACAAAGGTGGAACTGCTTACTTATAACTACTTACAACAGCAGTGAGGTCCCAAACGATGCTTGTGTGCCCGCACCCCTGAATTCCTTCCTTCCGGCCTAGGGTCGCGGTGGGGGTGGGGGGTTCCAGGACATCCCACAGCTCCTGAGAATCTGATGTAAAGCCTTGACTCTAGGGTCAGTTCCATCAACAAGACAGTGCAGCTGCCTGAAAACAAGAGGAGCCAATGTCACTGCCTGCAAGTCCTCCCAGCCCCGTGACTGCCGTTCTAACAAGGACAGAGAGCAGCAATTTGGATCATGACCAGCTCTGTTAATGACGTTTGAGCACTTGTTGTATGCTCCATCCCGGCCAGAACTTTACCAGTATTATGTCATTTAATCCTTTCCACAGGCTTATAATAAAGACTTTGTTAGCATTTCCATCACAGACACAAGAACACAGGCTCAGAAAGGATGGGCCACTTGTTGGAGTTTGCACACACTATGTGCCTGGAGCCACAGAGAGGGCCGACAGCACCTCCCCTCCTGGACACTCTGCCCCTCAGCTGCAGGACTTACCTCTTAACGCCTCCCCGCTCCCCACCCCTGGCCCCTGAGCTGTTGCTCACAAAGGTGTCAAGCTCCAGGGAAGAGAGCTAGGCTAGGAAGCCAGACAGATTCCTAGTCTTTGCTGCGTGACCGTGGGAAAGGTACACGAGCTCTCTGAGCTTGGATGCTCCATCTCTTGCTCCGGATGATAACCCTCCCCCATCCACTGTTGGGAGCATCACATGGGGTGGGGGAGGTTCCTTTCACATGCTCAGCTCACTGCAGACTGTCCCAGCTGACAAGAGACCCCCACCTCTGCTTCTCTGCCTGGGTGCCTGACCCCGGGCTCGGACTGTTAGAATGTGCCCAGCAAGTGTCCCGTTTGGAGGCTGCCACCTCAAATCAGAGGATACGCTGGACACACTGTCTCCATTGCCACCTGTGCTTTGTGGAAATCACCTTTCGTTCGGTGAGGTGAAGTGGATGCTGAGGTAGAGCCACACGACTCTGCCATTTGCCCAACTTGGACAGAAAGACAGGCGGAGGGCAGAGAGTGGAACGTGTACCCTGGCCTGTGCCTTGATATGAGGACATAACAGGATGCTGTTCGGAGAGGAGACAGGGCGCCCTCCTGCCGGCTTCATTTCCAAGATCCTGAGCCCCTTTAAGGGACCAGCCCTGGATCATGAACTTTTGGAAAACCAGGTAATGACAGCAGCCCACTGTGGTGACACTGTGGGGCCGCACTGGTCTGCGGGGGTGGAGGGTGTCTCTGTGTAAGGTCTCTCACAGGCAAGTCCGCCTGGGAAATCCTCCTGCAGCGTCCCAGGTGGTCTCTATTAGATGCCTTGTCTCACTTTTCATTCTCAGCAAACATAGACCAGTCCTTTTTTGGTGCCTGGGACTCAGCAGCCCTGTGGGGGCATAAGCTGCTCCCCAGGACCTCTCCACCCCTTACACTGGATCGTCTTCAGTTGCCATGCATCTGTGAATATCACTCTTCTGTCTCATAGAATGGGCATGATGGTTGGAAATCTCCACCTTGAAGGCGAAGGTCAACTTCAGTCGGTATTAAACTACTTTGCAAATTGGGAAGCAGACATGAGTTCTTTTCTAAGTTCTCAATAAAGGGGTGTACTGCTGTCCCATTGCTGCTGCGACAGATTGTCACCAACTGAGGGCTTTGAGCAACACAGACTTATTATTTTAGAGGTCTGGAGGTCAAGAGTCCAAAGTTGGTCAAGGTCGCACCGGGTTATAATCAAGGTCGGATTGGGTGCTAATCACTTGCATTCCTTTCTGGAAGTGCTAAGGAATAATCTGTTTTCTTTCTTCTGCCAACTTTTAGGGGCCACCAGCACCCCTTGGGTTCTAGCCCCATTCTTCCATCTTCAAAATCAACAACATGCAGCTAATACTTCTCAAGCTGCTTTCTCGCTGGTTCTATATTGTCTGCTTCCCTTTCCCTCATATAAGGATAAGAACACTTGGGATTACATGTGGCTCACACAGATGATCTCAAAGTCAGGTGATTGGTGACCTTAACCCACCTTCAATCTTTGCTGTATAAGCTAACATATTCACATGTTCTGGGAAGGAGGACACATATGTCTTTAGAGGGGGTCCTATTCTACCCTCTAACAAGGGGTTGCTGGGGTGGGGGATACAAGAGGTTACAGATAAGAGGCAGAAGTTCTCCAATTATTAATAATCTTGCCCTCAATCGTGATTTGAATCCCGGGTTTGAATCCTGGTTCACCATTTCTCAGTGTGGCCTCGGGCAGTTGATTTAACCTCTCTGGGCCTCAGGAGCCTCATCGGTTCAATGTAGGTAATAATGTGCTAATTTCCTGGGGTTGTGGCTGAGTTTAAGTAAGTTAATGCATGCAGACTGTTGAGTACTGAGAACAGTAAGCCCATAACAAGTAGCCTGTAGCCATCATCATTAGTGTGATAAAATGTATCTGTTGAATGATGAATATAGAAAGAAGCAACAGGAGTCTTACCTAAGACAGACTCTGGATATCATGTAAACAGATTTCAGACCACATTCTACTGAAAAAGAAGAGATAGAGGCTATTTGGAGAGGATGAGAAAAGCATTCTTAGAGAAGAGGAAAAAGATGGGGCTTGCCAACCCAGTGCCCGCACTGTATGGAGGTCATGAGCGTTACCTCAAGGGATGTGCATCAGAACCCAACCAACCAATGAGGACCCTGAAACTCAGAGAGGATATGAGTGTCTGAAGTCATGCAGCTTGCAGTGAATGCAAGCCTGCCACGCAGCTTTGACAGAGTCAAAAGGTCCCATTGCCCAGTAATTACTCAGGAGAATTCAAACAGGGTCACCGTGATGGTTTAGAGATTGGTGTGTCTGGGCTCTGGTGCCTAGTTATGTGGTTACACACAAGCCTGGATGTTGCAGTGAAGGTATTTTTTAGATGTGATTCACCTTTAAATCAATAGACTTTGAGTCTACCATTTACGCAAATGGCCCTCTACAATGCGGTAGGGTTCATTTAATCCCTTGACAGCCTCAAAAGAAGAGGCTCAAATTTCCTGAAAGGGAGTGGAAGTTGGAATTCTCAAGGTGAGACAGAGACAGTATAGATGCTCCGCCGGAGTTTCCAGCCCACCACCTTGTGAAATCCGGACTCAAGACCACAACGTCCCCTCTTCTCTGGGTCTCCAGCCTTGCCAGCCCCCAGCTTGTTATCGTTGACAGTCGCCTTGCCTTATCTCACTCTCTTTCTCTGGAGAACCCTGGCCAGGAACAGTCACTGGGTTCTATGCTTCCATGCACCCCGGCAGAGCAGGATAATTCAGATCAGCTTCCGGAAGTGAAGGAGCAGCGGCAGGACTTGTACACTGGTGTGAAGTGGACTATGGTGGGAACGCTGGATGCTAATCCCGCCTGACTTTTAATCCTGTGCCTCTGGACACCCCAGCCAACCTCGGGAGGCCCGGCCCCACACAGCCCAGGGACCCTAGCTGGCTTTACAAAGCAATGGACCTGACTCTTGAGAGACACTGCTCGCTCTGGCAAGAAATCTCATACAAACTCAGCGTGCTTGAGAGCATGTGCTTACCCTTGAGGTAACCTTTAGGAAGTTCTCAAACCTCCACAACAGGACAGTCCGTGGATACCGAGCTTGGGCGCTGAAAGGATATCCGTGACCCCCTCAGCCCTACCCTCTTTGTTATGCATTTGAGCCACTGTGACCCACAGGGCAAGTGACCGGACCAGGGTCACCAAGAGTGAAGAGCCAGTCAAAGTGGATTGCCCTGCACATGTCCAGTGCGTGCCCTTAGGAGTTCAGCTGTGATAAACGATGCCCCTTCTCCCACCTGACAAGAGTAGTAACATTTTATGTCAGGGCTGCTGCTGTCTTCAGGACTGGAAGTTTTCCAGAAAGGGCGACCAGGGGCCTTTTTAACTGAAGCAGGGCATTCACAGAAAATGCCAAGTGCTGACTCGTCTCTGCACAGAGCCCCAACCAGAGCCTTCCAAATGTCAGCAGCTCAGGGAAAGACAATATCTAACTGCATGAATTCAAGACCCACCTCCCCAAAAAGTCATTATTCAAAAGTATCTCTTAGTGAAAATGGAATTTGAAGCTGATTCTCTTTCTCTCTCTCTCTCTCCCTTTCTAATTCCTCTGTCACAGATGCTTGCTGTGTTGGTCCAGGTCTGGTTCCTGGGGCAACGCAGCATCAGGTTGCTGGCCATAGTAAGCCACTGTTGGTCTTTAGGATCGGGTAGTGTTTTGCCAAATGCTGATGCTGGTGTGACTGCTCCATATGCCTAACTTTTGGACTTGATGGTAAGATATGGTTTCCCTCAGTCAGACTTATGAAATCTAAGATGCCCACTGATGGTCCAGACATGGAGACAGTGGAACAAGGCGTGTTAAGCTGTATCTGAGCTCCACTTCCTTTGTTAGCTGCCTGATTTGAGTTAGAAGTTTTTCCCTTCTCTCCAAGTGGTCCATGAGAAAGCAGTAACCTCTGCTGCCAAGAGCTTTGTGCCTATATATAGAATGCCTCGGGCATGTTTAGTACCCATTAAGGGCTTCTTAGCTTTGAAACTAGCATTTCTCTCTGTTGTCTGTTTTGAAGTCCTCGTGAGAGAGAGAACAAGTCCCTGAGACAAGCCCCGCTAGCTGACCAGGTTGGGTTGTCTGAACCTTTATTGTCTTGCCCCTTGGTGGGAGCATTTTGATCCTTAACACCCATGATATAGGGACTCCTGGGTGGTTCAGTTGGTTAAGCATCTGCCTTTGGCTCAGGTCATGATCCTGGAGTCCTGGGATCAAGTCCCATATTGGGCTCCCTGCTCGGTGGGGAGTCTGCTTCTCCCTTTGAACTCTGCCCTCCCTCTCACGCACACACTCTCTCTCTTACTCTCTCTCTCTCTCTCAGATAAATAAATGATATCTTAAAAAAAAAAAACAAACCTCATGAAATGGTAGGATCATGGTGGTAGCATGATTAAGGTCTACTGACAGTGTATTTTATATTACTTTAGAATACAAACATGTATCATGCTGCAGGGCTTATGTGATGTGCTTTTAGTTAGTGGTTAGTTTAATATTAAACAATGGGGGTGGCCATCCACGATGGTTTTCTTTTCTTTCCCTCCTTCCTTTTCCTGTCTTCCTTCCTAGCCCTCTCATGGCTCCCTCTCTCCCTGCCTCTCTCCCTCCTTTCTTCCTACTTTCCTTCCATCCTCCCGCCTCCATTCCTTCTTTTTCTTTTCTTTCTTTTTGGTATTGTGCTAGGTAGTTTCACAAATATAACGCAGACTGAGAGACTCCTACTATCCCCAGGAACGCTCAGGCAGATGTGAGCAACGTACCTGTTAGAGCACCTTCGTTTGGGACAAAACAAAACAAAAAATGAAACAAACAAACAAACAAACACACACACATGCACACACACACACACATGCACACACACACATGCACACACATGCACACACACATGCACACGCACATGCACACACACATGCACACACACATATACACACACATGCACACACACACATACAGAGGCTAAGTGATCCTTAAAACACATAACCTTGAACTTTGATTGTTGTAAGACAAAATTGGAAGGTTGATTCCTACTGTTTAGAAATATTTTGAAAGACACATTTTTTAAACATCTGGTGTTTCTTGGTTTGTTTGTTTTGCAAAAAAAAAAAAAAGTATTATCTGCTTCCTCCAAACATAGACTGGGGTAAAATATTGGAAATATTTTTCCCATGTCAAAATCAAGTGATTTAAAAAATTAGTAAATGATTGAAGCCAATTTACACTAAGTGCAAATCTTAAATCTCCAAGTTGTGTCTCATTCACTAGAAGTCGGATAACTGTGTGCGATGCTGCTTAATAAAGTGTTGGAGTTTCTTCATTCATTAACTGCATGATTTTCGGAAACTTAATCTTTCTGAGCCGTTTTCTTTAATTGTCGTAGATGGGTTGTTCACTCTCCCAGGGGACTCCGTGCGGATTAAATATGACTCCACGTGTGCCTGGAGCGGCATATGCCACCCTGATCACCCCTCCCCCCAGCTGCACCTTCTTGATGTTTATCCCTGGGATGCAGCAAAAGAACTTTTTTCTAGATCCCAGAACTCTTTCACCTCTGAAAGGTCGTGATTTTCGGTTGGAGCAGCCCGTGGACAGTCAGAGGGTAGGGTTCGTGTGGGACACAAATAGCCAATGGATTAATTCGAAGAGAAATAATAGCAAACCTTGAATGGGTTCTAAGTGTCTCCATTCATTCTCTGATGCCATCCTCACACCATTGCTGGGAAGGGGCTACCACCTGTGCCCACATTTCTCAGTGGGAGAATGGGCCCAGGGAGATTCAGTAGTTGGAGAGATGATAAGACAGGTCATTAAGCCTCTTTGTCATGCTGTGTTCTCATCTTAAAAAGATAACAATACGAGGTCTCTCATAGATTGCCTTTTAGGGTTAAATGAAAATAAAGCATTTAGCACAGTGTCTGGTCCAAGAAAAACGGTTCACCAAACCTTGTGCATTCATGATGTCGACATTCACAAGGTGGAACCCGGCATTTAGAGAGTAGTGGTTGTTCATGAGATAAGAGTCCGGAGGACATGTAAAGAATAGTGAGCAGCAATTTCAGGAGCAGGAAGCATTAGAGGCGGGGCTCACTCTGCATCCAGTCTGTCTGTGACAACAGCACTGCTCCGATATTCTTAGGAGGTGGCGTGGAGGCGGCGTGAGAGCATGTGGTCCTTGGATTAATGACCCAGGCTTTGGAAAGAAAAACCCGTGGACCTTTTCTCTCTGCTATGGCTCAGATCCCAAGCATATTTGGTGCCTGAAAAAATTCGTGTCCCTCTGCCCAACAAGGACTGTGTCTTCTTCTTCTTTTTTTTTTTTTTTTAAGATTATTATTTATTTATTTGACAGAGAGAAATCACAAGTAGATGGAGAGGCAGGCAGAGAGAGAGAGAGGGAAGCAGGCTCCCTGCTGAGCAGAGAGCCCCATGCAGGACTCGATTCCAGGACCCTGAGATCATGACCTGAACCGAAGGCAGCGGCTTAACCCACTGAGCCACCCAGGCGCCCCAAGGACTGTGTCTTCTTGATTAAAATCTTAGCAACCAGGCCTGCCACAGTCTAGAGAAGGTGAACGTTTTGTCCTGGAGCCCTGTCCTGACCACTAGTCAGAGGGACTTCTGTTTTTGTTCATTTACTCACCAGATAGTTACGGCTACCCTACCCTACGCCAGGCCCTGTGTCAGGTATAGAGGAGAGATTGTGAGCAAGCCAGGCATAGTCTTTGCTTTCGTGGAGTATTTCGTTGTGTTCGAAGTGCTAGCTTTTAATGATCTCATAAAGGAATGCAAAATCTCATGGGTTACAAAGTGCTGATAATAAGGTGATGTTAGGGTGTGGAGACGTGACGGGAGAAGTAGCCACGTCCAGGACGTTGGAGGTGGGGGTAGCTCACTGAGAAAGGAGGGTTGAGCTGAGCTTTGAAACAAAGGAGAAGGACTGACAGGTGAAGATGTGAGTGTGAGTGTGTTTGGGGGTCAGGGGGTCGGATGTAGATCGTGTGCGTATGCAGGCATGTGCTGAGAGTAGCAGGTGCCTTTCAAGAGCCTTCTGCCATGGGAGAAAGCCCTTTCTAAGAGGAGTGTTTGAGGTAGTGAAGTAAAGAGAGGTCAGGAGAGGGAGGTGGGGTCACGGAGAGCACGTGCCCGTCTGACTGTCCATTGTTGTCATGGGTGTGCCTGTTCAAGCACTTCCAGAACACTGCTGTCCGATGGAACTTTCTTCAGTGACGTCAGGATTCTAGGTCTGCACTAACCACTCTGCTAGCTGCTGACCACATATGTGTGGCTAGGACGGCCAAAGAAGTGAGTTTAAAATTTCACTTCATTGTAATTAATTCAACTATAAAAAGAGACAGCGGCTAGTGACTTCTTGTTGTATCGCTCAGGCCCACAGCCTCCTCAACAGTCATCCTAGATCCTAATAGGACTCTTAGAGCTGATCACCCCCTGGTCTAACGTTTTATTATACAAAGAGCCCCGAGGGGTGACAGTCCTATAAAAGACAGTGGTTTGATATTTATTAGGAAGAAGAAGGTGAGGAAAGAGAATAAAAAGGCAATTCGAAAGGGTAATAATAACCTTAATCTAGAGTTCTGAAAGGTTGATAGTGTCGATAATTGATGCTGATCTTACTGATGTCAAGTTCTGGCCACTAACACTGTTCTTACTGTTAACAGTGTAAGTTCAGTGCTTTCTGTTTTTACCCACCAGTCACTGCTTTGGGAACTCAGTCGTGTGATATCCCAAGTTACCTCTGCAATGGCACTATAAGGCGGGTATTCTTTTTATCTTGGTTTTTCAGGTGTCAAAAGAGGAATGCAGACGTCCCTCCTCTGTCTGGTGCAGGCGTCCGTGGTCTGTCGCTGACAGCTGTCCATTCTTTGTCAGCTGGAACAGGTTCAGGATAAAAATCTGGGGTCACTGATTCTGTTTGAATGTCGCTGACAGGCTCTTGCTTTGTGGCAAAACAGGCCTTCTTGGGATTCCTTGCATTGTCCAGGTTCTTGCCCTCGGAGCAAAGCAGAGCAAGGGAAACCCGAGTGGAAAAGTCACCCACTGGCTTCACAGGCAAAGACCAAACTTCAGGGGCAGAGGTTGGGTTTCCATAGAATCGTTGACTCCAGCTCCATCGTGGCCATGGTGAGAGGCCTTCTGAAGGCTTCCAAGTGGTCCCCTGCTTCTCAATACTGTATGAAACCCGCCGCCCCACCCCTCAGGAGGCAGCAAGCCCCTGGATGTCCTCAGGCCACGAAAAGGGCAGCAAGTGCCGGCCAAACTTTTTCCCACTTTGGTTCCTTACATGTTGCCTCTCTGAGCCTTCCCTGTCCATCGCATCTCCATGGTCACTGCCCCGGCAGGGCATCTCCAACCTTTGATTCATCGGCACTGCTCACCGTGACCACTGTGCTCAGCACCGGAACTCTAGCACCGGAACAGTGCATGGCTCAGGGAGCAGAGAGGCAGGCAGAGAGCGAGCGAGAGGGAAGCAGGCTCCCTGCTGAGCAGAGAGTCCGACGTGGGGCTCGATCCCAGGACCCTGAGATCATGACCAGAGTTAAAGGCAGACGCTTTCACCCACTGAGCCACCCAGGTGGTTTAAACCATCCTCTGCATATGGTTTAAACAACGAGTCAGGAACAATGATACTGCTTTGTAAACACTTGTCTGCAGGTCTGTCTCCCACCCACGAGTGAGAGCACCTTCCTGCAGGGCTGTGGTGAGCGGCTGGCACGTGGTGTCTACTCAGGTAGAGAGGGAGGCATTGGGAATGTGGACCCGCATTCATCAAGAGTGTGTGGACCACGATGCTGGGCACTTTACTTGAGCAATTGTCACTGGTCTTTCCACAAGCCTATGGGGAGATACTTCAAATGCGAGAACACTGCTGCTCAGAGAGCTCACACCGCATGACCCGCTTCGGCACTGCTCTTGGGACTCATCATAGTAATAGGCAAATCTAGTTCTGAAAACTCTGTCTTGCCTCTGCCCCACATGAATCCCCAAACCCACCCAAGTGTTGTCTTATTTCTCTTTCTAAAGTAAACTTGTTTCTAGTCGCTTCTACTATTTTCAGGTTGGGGAAATATATGATTTTCCTTATTCCTGTTAGTTGGACATTTTGATTTTTTGTCTGTTCTATCACTGACACAAACGGGCTTGTTTGCGTCTAGAAATCTGCAGAGTGAGAGTAATGGGATCCTAGGATGATTGAGACCTTAGGGTGACTAGTTAGAACAGTGCCTAACCCACGTTCAGAAGGAAGGAAGGAAGGAGGAAAAATGCATCATGGTTGAAAGACAATAGATTTTGGTGCAGGAAAATCTGGTTCCACGTATTGTGTGAGGTTGGAAGTGACTTCACTCTGGGGGACCCCTTTTCCTGTGACTTTGCAGTGGGGAGAAGAGCACTCATTTGCAAGAGTTGTTTTGCGACTAATTTAAAATCAAGAACCACAACAGCTCTACCAATAGGAGGCACGTTTCAAGGTTTCTGTTCCTCTTCACTCTGTATCTTGTCATACAAAGGCCCAAGGGGGGTGTGGGACCCACAGTACAGTGAATCTGTACTCTGTCCATCACACGGGTGCTCACTGAAGTCTCCAGGATTAAACGGTCACAAATTATGATTCCAGGTGCTCTTCTGGCTGCATTTGACCTGAAAACAAAACAAAACAAAACATAACAAAACAACAACAACAACTAAAACATAGTAAAAGTAAGACATGCTTATGGGAGGAATTTGGAAAATTGAAAATATATTAGTGGCCACTAGATTTCAACAACAGTCCCGTGATTCAGAGAAGCCACTCTTGCATTCTAGTATGTTCCCTGCAGATGGGTTTTCGTTGCATCTACACATACCTGGGCCTTTCAATCGTCTGCGATTGATTGTACAACTGGATTTCAAGCTCCCCGAGGGCAGGGCTCTGTGTTCTTGGACTCTGTCTCTGATTCCTAAAGTAATGGCTGGCACGTGAAGCAGGTTCTCAAAACACAAACATTTATTGGATTAGTGGTGATTTACATGGCTCAAATTGTATTTTCTATAAACCTGCTTAACTCACATTTTCACTTAAGTATATGTTTATGCAGCATTCAACATTCTTTGACACACCATGTAAATAGGTGCCTAACGCCAAACCTTTGGGCCTGTTCTGATTTATGCAACTGATTCCTAATGTAGGAGAATTTAAGTATCTTCGGTATTTTCAGAATGACTAATAATACTTCCATAACAATCTTCATGCAGAAATACAGAGAGATAACTGGGAACGGTGTTCAGGACCTTAAGAGACCCCCAAATCATATTAGACTATTTCTTTCAGAACGACTCCTTAATATACATGTACCTCAATTTGTTTTGAGGCTGTTGATGTACATTGTGAAATTGCATCTAGAAGGATTCAATATTTTTCACTTCTACCACCAGCACCGGAGAGCAGTCCTCTCAACCTTTGCTCATTACCAATATATATTTTCATTTTTGCTAGTTTGTAGCTGACACATGGTACCAAACTGTTATGTTAATAAGCATTTCAGTAAGGCAAGGCTATATATTTTTGTTAAAATTATTCGATGGTGTCAAGATGCTTTGTGAAGAGGCAAGTCCATGTCGGCATCCAGAGCTTGTGTACACCTCCAGAAGAAAGACCAACACAACTAGAAAGTAAGACAGTAAACCTTTTCGTTTGCGGTCACGGAGCAAATGTGACAGAAGCTTTCTGGCTGTGAGGAGTAGAGAACATTACTTGTTGCACGCAACACAGATAAACACAATTAATAATCTCTGTTAAAAACATACAGATATTAGATATCACTGATGTCTAGTTAATACTAAGTAAATATTTTTTTTTTGTTCATTGAGTAAATACACCTAGCTGCTTTGACAAATAAGATTGGTCTTATCTTCTGGTTAAATAGAGGTTTCTATTTGATAGTAGATGCACTGCTGAGAGTTATGTAGAATTCCAAGCCTTACATGGTACCATTCAAAAAACAGTGCACCTTGGTAAGAGGGATATGGTTAAGAATGCTTGAAAAAAAACCCCAGGGAAGGTAGGTGTCCAAACATGGCGGTGTTTTACTAGGTAGCAAAGAGGTGTTTTGTTTTGTTTTGTTTTTAATGGACTTCCAAGTGTCTGCTCCATTTTTGCGTAGCTAGTGCAACTCACACTCACCCACGCATCGTCCAGCCAACTAACCACACTGGGAAGTGCAGCTTTAAATAAAAGAGCTAGACACTGGGATTTATGAAGCCGGTGTTTAGCAGAATTGCAAAGAATGCTTAAGCACACAATTTTCCTCGATCCACTTTTGCATTTTGAATTCTGTTGTATTTCTATTGCTATTTTGTCAATAAAGTTTCTCCAGTGGATGCACTTTTATTTTCCCCAGGTCACTGCTCTATAACATTAAATAAAACCCGTGCCAGAATTAATCTCTGCAGAGCTTAATCTCAGCTATTTGTGCTTTTAATTATGCCACTTGCCATTTTATTTTGCTGAGGCTACATGGTGGAAGAAGTGGGAAAATTTGATGAACGACAGAATGAGTATTCAACATAGCTATATGTATGTAGTTTGCACAAAGTCACACACATGCACATGTGAGTGCACACACACACACAAATACATATATATACACACACACAGAAAGGCTCATGTCATAATTAATCTCTATATCCAAATTATTGAGGGTCTGGTGTTAGTCCTTTCAGGATTTAGAAAATTGGTACATACCTATCTAAGGGTGATTGAGAAAAATATGACAATTCTAAACCTTTCCAGACCCCTTCTCTCAGCACCTTCATCTGTTCCACATGGCTACTTTTAATCCGTTCCATGCCATTTATATGTCCTAAATATCTCTACTAGAAATACAACTCTTTCTCTCCCTAGCACCACATCCTTTTTCTAGGAGTGCCCTTAGATAAATGCGCCCTTCCACGTCATGGAATGAGATGTCAACATTCTTCACGACTCTTCCCCGTTTCGCTGGATGGATATTACTGATCTGAACCAGGGAGATGCAATTCAGTGATTGGGCTGGAAAAATTTGATTTTTCCTCTGAAATTTAGAATTGGGATATTGAAACAGGTTTAATTAACCATAGGCGCCAGACTAAATGAAAGGACTCCTGTCCTTTCAATTCAATTCAATTCAATGCTGAAAGCAAAATTGGGGTTGTCAAGAAGGAAGGCATGCAAAAGAAAAAGGAAAGTCATAGGCAGAGAGAAAAAATATATATATACACACACATACACATGAGAGGAGAGACACAAAATTGCTAGAACATCAGTACAGTTGTGTTCTGCTGCTGCGGCTGTAACAAACTCCCACGTATTTAGAGGTTTAACAGTGTATAGCATTATCACTCCACCGTTCAGTCAGAAGTCGGATGCCGGTCTCCCTAGGGTAAAATCAAGGTGTTGGAAGAGCAGGATTTCTTTCTGGAAGCTCTGGGGAACATCCACCTTCAAGCTCATTCAGGCACAGGCTGTTGGCAGAATTCAGGTCCATGGGAATCTAGGACTGATATCCCCTGTTTACTAGCTGCCTATCAGCAGAAAGGAGAGGTGCTTCTCAATGTCAGCCGCCAGCCCTGGCTTGATGCCTTCTTCCTCCATCCTCGGAGGCAGCAATGGTGGTGATTCAAGTCTTTGTCACTGCAAACCTGACCTCCCTGCTGCAAAGAGTCATGAGATTGGGTTCACCAGAGGACCCAGGGCCATCTCCTGGTCCCTGCCCTTCATTATAGCTGCAGAGTCCCTTCCCAGGAGTGCCTAGTGGGTGTTCGATTGAGTCACCAGGATGCAGGATGCAAGACTAAAATGTATGGACTCTGCTGCCACAGGGACAAATGGACAGAGTGGTGGAAGCAGGAAGCCAGAGGCTTGGAGGAGCAGAGTGCCTCTTAATGACAATTTAATCCCTGGTTCAAATCCTTCCTAAGTCTTTGAAGCGTCTCTTTCCCTGGGTTTCCACAAGATGTCCCTATATCCTTGCAATAGCACCTATGTTCTTACCTGGGCTTAAAAATGTTCTGTCAACTAGAAGAAAAATAAATATATAATGCCTTCCATCTAAGACTTTTTTCACAGTTAAACTTTCCCAACGTTAACTAACAAGATAAGTGTTTAGGAAAGTGTACCCTGGGTTCGTTCTACATGGATTCAGACCAGGCTTGCTTATTTTCTAGAAGTGTGATTTCTCAGAGCCTGCACAAGTGAGATCAGGTAGAAGATAACTAATAGACTTCTGGTAAGGATTAAGCAGAGAATGGGAACAAAATTATCCCTGCCAGCAACATATAATACAAGCAGATATGACAAGATGAGCCAATCAAACTTCAAAGTTCATTTTTAAAGTCCCTTCACCCTTGGTTAATAAGAGATACATTAAATAAGCTGAATTTCCCCTATTTCTCTAAATATCCACCAAAACTCACTCATGTATTTTTTCTCTTTCTTTTCTCTGTCCTTTCAAAGTCATTCAGACTCCAGCCACATTTTGTCCTTCTCTCCCAGTGGGGTTAACCAGGCTTGTGCCTACTAAGCAAAATATGGTTTGTCTTATTATGCTGTGTGCCAGTCTCAACCTACTGATAACCAATGTTGTGGCTGGACCAACCCTTTTGGTTTTGATTGGGATTACAAGATGCCTTGAGCAGTAACTATCAGGAAACTTTAAAAAAAGAAAAGAAAAGAAATGAAAAGAAAAGAAAGAAAGAAAAGGCTTGCTATAAGTCCTGGAAATTTCATAGCACATCTGGAGTAACACAGTGAGGTTAGAGAGAGAAAAAAATGCAAGAGGGTCTGAAGTTCTGCATTTATTGAGGTACATGGCGGGAGGCCTAGGGTTTTATGGGTTCACTCTCTATTGGTGAAATTAAAATATGAGAGATGGGATCTAAAGTGTCAGAAGAGAAAAGTGCAACAGTCCAAATGGTCATTTATCTAAGTGAACTACAGTCCCTAAAACAAAGGACCCTGGGCGGAGAGGAGGATTGGCTATTTATCCAGCAGTTGGCAATGGGTTCATTGGAGACAGCTGTCTACGTGGTGGGCACCATCTTTGAAGTGGGGGCCTTGGCAATCCAAGCTTAAGACAGGTACTTTCATTACAAAATGAAAACCCAACTCTCAGCACTTATATGTTTTATCATGTTATTAGCATGATGAGTGATACATTTATTTTAAAGGAAACGGGAAATTGTGAGTTTTGAGCACTAAGATCTCAGATTTCTTCCCCGTGAAACATTCATTGGTTGAGTGTAAGGAACAGCCTAGAGAATCCATTCTAGACAGCTGAGGAGGCAGAGGGACGGAGGAAATGTCTGCAGGTGTGTACACTGGTGGGGCGAGAGCCAGGAGACATTCCTTTCTGGTGGATGCTGTTTTTGCCTGGGAAGGCCGTGGCAAGGTTGTCAGGGGAAAGTAAAGGAAACATTCTAGGCTGGTGGTCAGGTTGTAACCAGATTGCAGAGTTTGAAGTCATCCCTGTGGGAAGAGTCGATGACTGGGGATCATGTAAGGATGTCTGGACAGGGCTGAATCACAGATGACATGGGATGTGCTATGACAGAGTCCTATTTAGCAATTTCTCAAGGCTGTGAGGAGGAAATTGATGATAGAGTTCAGGAAACTAAATACTGTAATTTTAATAATAGTCATTAATTGTTAATATTGACTGAAGGCTCGCTTCGTGCTGGTGTTGGGTAAATTCTCTTGTAAGTAATACAGCCATCAAAAAAGAATGAAATCTTGCCATTTCCTGCCACAGGGTTGAAACTAGAGGGCATTATGCTAGGCGTAGTAAGTCATTCAGAGAAAGACAAATGATGTATGATTTTTACTCATATGTGGAATTTAAGAAACAAAACAGATGAGCGCAGGGGAAGGGAAGAAAAAAATAAAATAAGATGAAAATTGGGAGGAAAGCAAACTATGAGAGATACTGAACTCTGGGAAATAAATTGAGGGTTGCTGGAGGTGGGGTGGGCGGTTGGGGGGATGGGGTCACTGGGAGATGGGCATGAGAAGGGCATGTGACGAAATGAGCACTGAAACTAACAAACAAAAAGTAATACTACAAAACAAGAAAGAATACTGGTAGTCATTCTTTTAAACAAGTAAACAGAAACAGAGAGGTTAAGGAACCAACCTCAAACCACTTCCCTGACAAAGGAGGATCCAGAATTTGAACACAGACCAAGCTGTCTGAGTCAGAACCCAAGACCTCATGGGTAGTCTATCTGGGAAAAGGTCTGAGGGAGAGATCTAGGCATGGAGGGACCTCTGCTAAGAGTAATTGCTCCAGCCTTTAACTTGTGACTTTTTAGTAGGAAGAGGGAAGCAGAAGAAAATGAGAGAGTGGTGAAAAAAAAAAATCCTTGCCAGGTCTGACTGGCATGTTTTATGACTATTTCTCTTTGGTGGCATGTGTCTTCACTATTCAAAAAAGGTTCAGTTCTCTCAATGGAAAACTTTACATTTCTACACACACAGCTGTTTCAGTGAGCCTGGAAAGCTGACAGACTGTTACGAGTGGAACACTTTCTCATCGCCTGTGGTCTCACACAGCTCATGAAATTAAGACTTCCAGAAGAGAGAGGCTATCAAGTTTACACCAGTAGATAAATGGTGATCGTACGTACAGTTTACAGGGGTTAGGGAAGCTGGCTCTGGTGTGTTCTTGTAACTGGAGTTAATAAAATTGACATAAATCAAGAGTAATGGGTGTTCTCTAGTGAGTACTTGCCCAGATTAAATTAATGCTTAAACAATATTTATAGTCATTTATAAAAGGCTTTGAAGATAAAACCGTTCTAACATTTAAGTTTTAGTGTTATGTAAATGAGGAAGATCAGTCTCCTACAAAGTCTTCAAGATGAGTTAAAAGTGAAGAGGGGGCACAATTCCCATTTTAAAATTCTTCAAATTGGATCAATGGTATGGTTGTCCTTACTGTGTTAGTTCATGACTTCAATTGTTTTTCCGTCAAATATTTAAACTTAATGAAATGCAAATAAAATATTCCTTTTACGGCCCCATCATTCTCTCTCTGCATATACATTTATATAGAAGAATATCTACAGCTATCAGTGACGTGGATAAATCAAAGAACCTTTATTGACATAAATATCTTCTTATATATTTAATTCTGTATGGTTCATCTACCTATCTGTCTGTCTGTCTGTCTATATGTTGGTCTAACTCCTCCCTTCCATTTCTCATCTAACTCCTGCCTAGTCTGTCACATCCATTTTGGGAATCACTTTTCCAAGAAGTTTTCTTGGGTTCTTGTGAGGTTTGAAGAGGAAACTTATTTTTAATGTTAACATTCACATTTGTATTCAAATTGTTTATGTACATGGTAAAATTCCCTGTCTGTTGCCCCAGGCACAGCCCCCAGCCCTGTCTTGCACGCAGCAGATGTTTTACTTCTTGTCTACCAAGGTGCTGAACTTAACTGATACAATGGTCAAAGAAGTGAGCTCATAAATGTCAAAATTATAATTAAAATCCCAGTCTTCTGTCTTTAAATCCTCTAGCATGAAGCAAAAATGTCAACTTTATTACTCAGTGTACTTTATTAATTAGCTAGCAAATATTTATGTAATTTCCGCTATGGACCTGTGTAATGTTCTTTGTGGGGAGAGTGTAAAACAAGGTCACTAAGTTGCTGCTCCTCATGGAAATTACATTCTCAACTCAACCAAGTTTATTTTCATATATAAATGGGCAAGAATGAATATTTTGCATTTGGGAATGATTTTTCAAAGTTGAAGAAAGAAACAGAAGCACCTGCTCAAAACTTACTTCCTGCTCTGGAAATTTATACCACCAATTTCAGGCACAGCCCATTTTATCCGACTCTCTAAGAGTGATGCTTTTTAAAGCTCAAAGCAGTTTCTTCTTTCTTATAATTAAGAGCTTGTGTGTATTAAATACAGATCCCAAATGTCTTTTTTAGAACCTACTTTTATGTTCCACTGCAATGCTTCTTTTCCTCCAAGAATATTAGCTAATGAATGTCCTTTTGGGGTGAGATCCTTGACTTTAGTTACAGGCAATCCCTGACTTACAATAGTTCAAATTAGACTTTTGTACTTCATGATGGTGCCCAAGTGGCCTGCATTTCAGTAGATTCCATGCTAGAAATTTGGAATGTGGATAATTTCCCAGGCTAGGGATACCAGGTGTGCCACTCACCCGGTCCTCTCTGATGATGTCATACAGTGGCAGCTCCCAGTTAGCTAGAGATCATGAGGGCCACCAACTGACGTACTGACAACTGACATTCTGCACCCACAGAGACATTCCATGGGTCACACTCAGCACAGTATTCAATAACACAAGACAGTTAGTCAACTCTTTGTTATAAAATATTCTCTGTTTCCTCTGCCCTCTCAGGACTTTTCTGCTGGCCCAGACAGTTGAAGTGTCGTGAGACAGGAGAATGACACACATGTTTCTAGGAGTTGTACATTACACATACGAGTCCTCACAAGGAATGAAGACTCCAAGAAATGGTGCAACCTACGGCCTTTTCTCTCAGCTGTGGGAAATCAACTAATCTCTGTGGGGAGGCTGAAGGGAGATGAGAATTATTTCCACAAGGTCTATATAGAATTCTCTTGGTCTCAACTTCTCATCCTTGATGACAGGAATGTAACTTTCCTTCTGGGGTAGGGAGGGCATCATTTATGAGTGTTTTCATCTCCTGTTTCCAGGAAGAATGGGGAGATTAGAAAGCCCTTTTCACATCTGCTGTTTTTCAAGTGCCTTCCACTCAAAATAGTCCATATGCAGAAGATTCCATATTCTGGGATGGCATGTTCTGCCACTCTTCAGTACTTACCACAGCACTGCCTATGGGCAGCAAACAGGAAGCAGCACAAAATTATAGTATTATGTAGATTGTTGATGATACATTAACCCAGGAAAATATTACAAAAACATTTAAAAAATCATAATAGTTATAAGGATGATGAGAGAATGCTATGAATAACTCCATGCCCACAATTTTTTTAAAAGATTTTATTTATTTATTTGACAGACAGAGATCACAAGTAGGCAGAGAGGCAGGCAGAGAGAGAGGAAGGGACGCAGGCTTCCTGTTTTGCAGAGAGCCCGATGCGGGGCTGAATCCCAGGACCCCGGAATCATGACCTGAGCAGAAGGCAGAGGCTTTAACCCACTGAGCCACCCAGGCGCTCCTATGTCCACAAATTTGATGAATTAAACAAAATGAGCTAATAGCTTGAAAGACACAATCTACCCAAACTTACACAAAAAGAAAAACAATCTAAATTCCTATTAAACTGAACAAAAAATTCAAGAAATTTTTCCAAAAAAGAAAACATCTAGTCCGGATGGTCTCACTGATGAATTCTACCGAACACTTAAGGCAGAAATGATACCAGTTCTCAGCAAACTATTCCAGAAAACAGAGGTAGAAGAAATACTGCTTAATTCATTTTTTTAAGATTTTATTTTATTTTAATTTGACAGAGAGATAGCACAACTAGGCAGAGTGGCAGGCAGAGAGAGAGGGAGAAGCAGGCTCTCCACTGAGCAGGGAGCCCAATGTGGATCTTGATCCCAGGACCGTGGGATCATGACCTGAGCTAAAGGCAGCTGCTTACCAACTGAGTCACCTAGGCACCCCATTCTTAATTCATTATATGTGACTATAATTACCTAAATACCAAGTACTACAAGAACATAAAGACTTTACAATGGAAGGACACTATAGACCAATATCTCTCATAGACATAAATAAAAAGATCTCAACAAAATTTTGGCAATATTAATCCAAAGTTTAAAATCTCACATCATCCTCTCTTAATTATTATTACAAATTCACAGTATTTGAGACAATGTAGTATTGGTGAAAAAAAGGATGCATAGATCAAAAGCAAAACATAGAACTCAGAAGTAGGCCCACTGAATTTTAGCAATGATACAGCTCAATATAGCCCACCAAAATTTAACAAAGGCACAAAAGCAACTCAATGGAGAAAGGATAGATTTTTCAGCAAAGACGCTAGACCAATCAGACATCCATATATAAAGGGAAAGAAAAAGAAAACAGACCATGACCTTGCACCTTATCTATGAATTAACTCAAATGCATCACAGACTTAAAGATAAAATGAAGATATGCAGTGTACCAAGTTAGATCTAGAGACTTCCATGATCGTGTAGACAGAACTACAGAAAGAATGGTGCTTAACTAGGGATAATAGTTAATTTTCAGCATAAATGTTTTATTTCTTCCCAAATGTGTACATCTTGCAGATTTTCTGTAATGAGTGTCTATTATTTTTATAAGGGAGGGGATTACATTAGACCTTTAAAGGCATGGAGTAAAATTCATTAATTGACACAAGAAAGAAGATAGCCAGTTTAGTGCTGCCTGAGGGAACAGAAGGTCCCTATCCTGTACACCATGCTTATGGTGTGAGTTACCTTCTCTTTTATGGCTCTTTGCCAAGACATGGCACCTAGAGGCCAGTGAACATGATGATATGAAGATCTTGACATCATTCCCTTGCATAAAAGCAATGACAAAATAAGGGGGAAAACAATCAGAATTCACTTTTGTTTTTATTTTATTTAATTATTTTTTTGTATTTTGGAAATTAATCAAAAGCTTGCAGCCCCCCAAGGAGCCTGTGTTCCGCAACATCAAAAAGGCTTGTTCTTGAGAGCTTGTTTGGAGGTTCTAGCAGGGGAGCGCAGCTACTCGTATAAGAACAGTGACTTTTGTGGCATCTTCACATACTTCAGCACAATCAAATTCACAACAGCCAGGAAACTATCAGCCTGCATTCGCTGTACTCTAGGGAGGACAATGAGCCTCCCTCACAAAGAATTGCAGTTTATCATTTGTTCTCACTGGTCTGGCAGCTCCTTGTTAGACTGGCTCCAATGGAGTATTGTTGCTTTGACTAACTTGAAATTAATCTCCTGCTATAGGTCCTGGGGAATGGGAAGGGGCATTTTCAGAAGACAAAGGCATTTTCCTGGCTGCCATTGCCTGGCAGACAAATCACAGCTGGTGCAAAAATGGAACCAAAACATTTGGGAGAAAAGGTTAGAGGATTAGATATCAGTAAGGGCTTTGAGAAACTCTACCCCATCCCAGAAATCTAGGAAACCAGCTCATGCTCAGGAAAGACCTGAGAAGACCTGAGACTGTCACCTCCCAATGGTCTGGAGGTTCTGTGGTAGCTGAACCAGAAGGCTGAGCTGTTGGTGAAGGTCAAAGAGAGGCCTCAGGTTGACTACAGAGTTGGTGCTCCCCTGTCCTTGGAACATGCACCACAGTGGGGGCCATTTCCAATGGTTCAGCCTTAAGAAAGCCAAATTGAAGTGATCAGACCTGCTAAGGCCTCTCTGTAAACCTGACGATCCTGAGGCAGGTGGAAGATTCCTGGTCCTATGGCCAAGACAAGTTTCCTGAGTAAATCCCATGATCCTCCAACCTGCTGTCCATCCTGGAGTGTCTGCGCCTTCTTTCCTCATTCTCTGTCCTCCCCTGCACAGCACCAGCTGGTTGGGATTTCCTGGGAAACTACCAAGGATGCTGGGGCCAACGATGGGGCAGTCAGCCAGTTAGATGGAACCTGGGCCCTGGGACAGTGGCATCCTGGGGACCACAGCTTGGCCACCAGCTCTGTGAGAAGAGTGCTTGGGGACATGGAACATGCCACAGAGGCCCTTGGCCTTATAAGCTGAAGAGCAGGAGTATGGGGCATAGGGTAAGAATGGGTGGAGGTAGGGGTGTGGGGAGGTAGAGGTTGGGCACTGTAGGGATGCTGCCTGAAGGGTAGGCATGTAGGCCACTGGCACCCAAGCAGAAGCCGGGGCTGGTGGACATGTGCAGGAAGAGCCACTGCTCTGCTGGCTCCAGGATTGGCAGACCAGGCAGGAGAGTAGGACAGGCAGGTGGGAACACTGGCTACCCTTGGGCAAAGCCAGGAGAGTGAAAGCTTCCTGGATTATGGCCCAGATACTGTGACAGAGTCCAATTGCAATGCTAAGGCATGGAAATCCTGGGGAAAGTGAGAGACAAGAAGGGCATACTGGTGTTGGAGAGTGAAGCCAGGGAAACTCCTATGCCCTAGAACCTCTAATACAAAAGAAAACAAAAGCAGAGGAACAAAAACCTCAGGCAGCAGAGAAATGTTTCTAAAGATAGAATTTACACCTGCTGAGCTAATTGATTAAGCTAGCAAATATCTGGGCAAGTATCTGGGCATGGTTGGCACAGCAATGGGATAAGGGTGATGGCCTTTTCATGACCTTTTAGAGGCAGAGAAAATGAGCATGTCACCACACATCCTGCCTTCCTGCAGTGCCTGCATGGGGCTCAGAGGTTCAATAATCCACTCTCTTCTTGAGTGGATTATGCTAGCCTGTGGGGATGCTGGGGCCAATGAGGGGAACCTCCCTGGGCTCATGGAATCCTGGAAATCTATAGAGGAGGTACAATAAATCCTTGGGAAATTGAGAATGAGACAGGCCATCTATGCCCTTACCATCGAGGTCCCTGATTGAGCTACATTCCCTTCAGGAACAAAAACTAAGATGCTCCAGTCTGCCCCCAGTACCGAGTATGGAACATGGATATGCATGCTGCGTCCAGTGTGAGGCAGGACATTTATGATGTTGGGCAAGCCACTGGTGATCTGAAGAAACTGACAAATCCGAGGTATGGGCCATGGGGAAGACCAGAGAGAGAGAGAGGGAGTTTGAAAACCCAAAAGGGTATTCCAATTTGCTGTGTACGGTGTGGTGAAAGCAGCTGGAAGAAAATGCAGTTTGATCCCATTGCTGTGGGGATCCCACTAGAAAAGATAGACCTGGTAAGCCTGCTGAAGGCCTTAAAACCTGAGCAGCAGCTCAGACCTGTGCCACCTGCAAATTTGTACTTAAATTCTAGTTTGTTAGCATATATTGTAATATTGGTTTCAGGAGCAGAATTTCATTATTTATCACTTACACACAACACCCAGTGCTTATCACAAGTGCCCTCCTTAATGCCCATGACTCTTCTCTCCCATCAGCCACCCACCTCCCTCCATCCATCCGCAGTTTGTTCTCTATCATTAAGGGTCTCTTATGGTTTGTCTTCCTCTCCTCTTTTTTTCCCCTTTCCACACACTCATCTGTTTTATTTTCTAAATTCCACACATGAGTGAAATCATATGGTGTTTGTCTTTCTCTGACTGACTTACTTCACTTAGCATAATACACTCTAGCTCTATCCACATCATTGCAAATGGAATGAATTAATACTTTTGATGGCTGAGTAATATTCCATTGTATATATACACCACATCTTCTTTATTTATTCATCACTTGATGAACATTTGAGCTCTTTCCATAGTTTGGCCCTTGTGGATTGCCACTATAAACACTGGTATTCATGTGCTCCTACAGATGAGTATTTTTTTCATCCTTGGTAAGTATGCAGTACTTCAATTGTTGGATCATAGGTTTGTTTTATTTCTAACTTTTTGAAGAACTTCTATACTGTTTTACAGAGTGACTACACCAATTTGCATTCCAAACTTATGGTCTTTTTGACACTGCAAATTGGGTGCCCTCCAACCCCACTGAGAATAGAAGGATTTTATCTCTCCAATACCAGAGAGCATATTGGGCAATGATATCTGACAAAGTTAGACCTTTCAAACCTCTGTTGGTGAATTCTCCTTTCAGTAGCAAAATCAGACCAAGACTGAGCAGGAATACCAACTGGTAACCAGTAAGTCTATCACTCCTACATATGGTGGTGACTGCTCAAAGGTAAAGAATGCCTGGGGGACATAAGAAAATAAGAGGAAGTGTCCGAGAACTGTACCCAGTGGGTAATGCACACCCTGTCATAGTGCTTTCAACAGCCCATTGTGAAGTGAAGAAAAGTAAACAGCCTAAAAGTGTGTAGGATACCATCAAGTGCCACCACACAAGCAAGTTCTGAAAGAAGAGACAGAAGGGATTAGGGAAAAGAAAAAGAAGAAGGAGAAATAATAGCTAAATCTTTCCTAAATTAGATGGAAACATTAGTCTACTTATGCAATAAGCTGAACAAATTCCAAGTAGGATAAATTTGAAGAGATCCACACCAAAGCACATCATAATTAAATTGTTGAATGTGAAGA
The DNA here is from genome assembly GCF_964662115.1 of Mustela nivalis. NCBI lineage: Eukaryota > Metazoa > Chordata > Mammalia > Carnivora > Mustelidae > Mustela > Mustela nivalis. The sequence continues at coordinate 5,214,286 of NC_139021.1, forward strand.
CAAAGACCCTGAAAACAGCAAGAAAGAAGCCATTCATAAGGAACACAGAATCTTCAAAAGATGAACAAACAGTTTCTCATCAGAAACCATGGAGGCAAGAAGGGAATGGAGTGCTTTCTCAAATCACTGGAAGAAAAATTACTGACAACCAAAGAATTCTGTATCTGGCAAAACAATCTTCAAAACAGGAGATATTCAGACATTCTCAGAGAAAAAGTGAGATTTAGTTGTTATCAGATCTGCCCTACAAGGAATGCTAGAGGGAGTGTTGCAGGCTGGAGGGAAAGGACACTAAGCAGTAACGCAAACCCACAACAGTGGGGAATATAGCTATTTAGGCAACTATTGGGAAAAAACAGTAAAAATATATTTTTTAAATCCTCTCAAAACTTCAGGATTTCAACTCTTATACTTATTTTACTTCCAGTTCATTACAGGTTCCAAATATTATGGATCCTCATGTTAATCCTAAAAAGCCCTGCCATGAATCCTGTGTTTCAGGTAATTTGAATGATCCATTTCCTTTATAAAATTTTGACAGTCTTGTTTCTCATTGTTCATGACTTTGCTATGGCTATGGTGAATCTAATAGGCTCATTTGGGAAGTATCACTGCATTGTTAGCTCAAGGATAATGCTGAGGTCATTGTGTGCTTCTCAATTTTATCTCGATATTTAAGAATATCTCCAGTGATCTTATGTGTGGATACAAAGCTAAAAAATGGATTACAAACATAAATATTAAAAAAGGAAAATAAATAGTTTTAGTTGATTTTTTTATTAAAGCATAATTGACATGCCATATCTATTAGTTTCAGTTGTACATCAGAATGATTTCATATTTTTACATTATGAAATTATCTGCATGATAAGTCTATTTACCATCTGTCACCATATAAAGTTATTTCAATATTATTGACTATATATCTTATACTATTTACATATCACCATGACATATATATTTTATAACTGGAAGTTTGTATCTCTTTAACCCCTTTACCTGTTTCACCTGCTCCTCAACCCTTCTGCAACCCTCTGGTAACCAACAGTTTGTTCTCCATAACTTTGAGTGTTTCTGTTTTGTTTGTTCATTTGTTTTCTTTTGTTTTTAGATTCCACATATAAGTGAAATCATACAGTATTTGTCTTAATTGGTTTGTCTGACTTATTTCACTTAGTATAATACCTCTAGGTCTATTCATATTGTTGTGAATGGTAAGATTTCATTATTTTTATGGCTGATAATATTGCATTCATGAGTCTTCTATATCCATTAATGTATTGATGGACACATAGGTTGCTTCAGTATTCTGGTTATTATAAAAAAAATTCTGGAGTGAACATAAGAATGTCCATATCTACTTGAATTTATGTTTTCATTTTCTTTAGATAAATACCCAGAAGTGGAATTTCTGGACTATATGGTAGTTTTATTTCTAATTGTTTGAACTGGCTGTACCAGTTTGCATTCCCACTACCAATAGTACACAAGGGTACACTTTCCCCCTTATCCTCACCAACTGTTATTTCTGTCTTTTTGAGAATAGTTAACTTGACAGGTGTAAGGTAACATCTCATTGTGGTTTTGATTTGCATTTCTCTGATGATTAGTGATGCTGAGCATCTTTTCATGTGCCTATTACTCATTTGTGTGTTTTCTTTGGAAAAATGTTTATTCAAATTATCTGCCTATTTTTGTTTGTTTGAGGGGGGAAAGGCAGAGAATCTTATTTTTTTTTTAACTTTTTATTTTTTATAAACATATATTTTTATCCCCAGGGGTACAGGTCTGTGAATCACCAGGATTACACACTTCACAGCACTCAACAAAGCACATACCCTCCCCAATGTCCATAATCCCTCCCACTTCTCCCAAACCCCCTCCCCCCAGCAACCCTCAGATTGTTTTGTGAGATTAAGAGTCACTTATGGTTAGTCTCCCTCCCAGAATCTTATTTTTTTTAACATGTAATATATTATTTGTTTCAAAGGTATAGGTCTGTGATTCATCAGTCTTACACACAATTCTCAGCACTCACCATAGCACATACCCTCCCCAATGTCCACCACTGAGCCAGCCCCTCTCTCCAGCAAACTTCATTTTGTCTCCTGAGATTAAGAATCTCTTACAGTTTGTCTCCCTTTCTTGTTTTGTCTTGATTAAATTTGCCCTCCCTTCCCCTATGATCCTCTGTCTTGTCTCTCAAATTCCTCATATCAGTGAGATCATATTGATAATTGGAGAAAGAATCTTAAGCTGGCTGAATACCCAGCCTGGAACCCAATGCACAACTAAATCTCACAACCCTGACATCATGACCTGAGATGAAATCAAGAGTTGGATGCTTAACCATCTGAGCCACCCAGGTGCCCTATAACTGGCTTTTGATTTGTGGTTACCATTAGGCTTATATATAATGTCTTATGCCTATTACGGTCTATATTAAGTTGATGGTCACTTAAATTTGAACCCATTCTTTACTCCTCTTTCTTCCATGTTTTAGGAATAGGCTATCATACTTTAAATCCTTTTATTTTGTGTATCCTTTAGCTTATTTTTACAGATGCACTTAATTTACTGATTTTTTGCTTTCTACTATTCTAACTCCTTATGGTCTTGCTTTCCACTCAAAAAGTCCTTTTTATTACAACGTGTAGGGATGGCTTAGTGGTCATGAATGTCTTTAACTTTTGTTTGAGAAATTTTTTTTGTCTCCCCTTCTATCCTAAATGATAACATTGCTGGATGCAGTATTCTTGGTTGCAGGATTTTTTTTTTTCTTCCCAGCACTTTGAATATATCATGCCACTTTCTTCTGGCCTGCAAAGAGTCTGCTGAAAAATCTACTGATAGCTTTGTGGGGTTTCCCTTGGATGTAACTGTTTCTTTTTATTTTGCTGTTTTTAAAATTTTCTCTTTATCACCATTTTTTTTTCATTTTATTACTATGTGTCATGGTGTGGACCACTTTGGGTTGACTTTGTCAGGGGCTCTCTGCCTCCTGGATCTGAATTTATGTTTCCTTCCCCCATCCAGGAAGTTTTCAGCTATTATTTCTTCAAATAAATTTTCTGCTCCTTTCTCTCTCTCTATTCCTTCTGTGATCTCTGTAAGGTGGATGTTATTATGCTTGATGGTGTCACTGAGTTCTCTAAGTCTGTTTTCATTTACTTTTCTTTTTCCCCTATTCAACTTGATTGCTTTCCATTAATTGTCCTCCAGGTCATTGATGCATTCCTCTGTTTCCTCTAGTCTACTATTAATTCCATCTAATTTCAGTTATTGAATTCTTCATCTCTGATTGGTTCATTTTTATGTTATCACTTTGTTGAAGGTTTCACTGAGGTCCTCCACTCTTCTCAACACCAATAAGTACTTTTATGACCATTATTTTAAATTCTCCATCAAGTATATTACTTATGCTTTTATCTCGGTTTCATTTATCTCTGTTGTCATGATTTTCTCCTATTCTTTAATTTGGGATGTATTCCTCTGTCACATTTTGTCTAACTCTGTGTGTTGCTCTTTGTTAAGAAAGTAAACTATGTCTCTGGCTCTTGAAAGCAGTCGCCTTATGAAGAAGAGGTACTATAGTACCCTACACTGCAATGTCCCCTTTTTGCTAGAACTTGGTGCTTCAGCAGTGTCTTCTATGTAGGTTGTGTGTACCCTGTGGTTGTGACTAGGATGCTTTTGTTTTAATCCAGTCATCTGCAATGTCTCTTCTTGCATGTCATGGGTAGAGTTTTGTCCTTCTGTTGTTTAGTGGTCCAGCCTGGGGCCACCCTGAGCTTCAGTTTAATCAGACCAGGCATTTGCCAGTGATGCACTAGCACCAAACTGTAGGATGATTTCCCTATGTTGTCTCCTGAGAAGCTTTGATAGATGGGGCCTGCAGAAAGGCCAGATTTTTTTCCCCTAGTCAACTGCTGGGACCCTTGTCAGACTGCTGCCAAAGCTTGTACCACAGCTTTGTATGGGCTCCAAACAAAGACATATGGGAAGGGTAAGTCTACAGGAGAACATAGGGGCAGGATATGCAGTGTCAGTAAGGTTCATGTGGATCTGCTCTGGGAGGAGACACAGATCCAAGGTCTGGTTCTAGGGGATAACTCCTCAGGAGAACATGAAGGCATGCTATTACCAAGTTAGGTGATGAGTGTTGACATTTTGCTGGCTCCCACTGGTGTCCATGTAGTTAAGCTGAAGGGAAGGGGAGTAGAAATGGTAACTACCAGCCTTTTTTTTTTTTTTTCTTAGAGAATTTCCCCCAAAGATCTCTGTCCCTCTAATGCAGGCTCTGAGATATTTAAATGTATCTCCTTTCCTTATACCTCAGGTGTTTTTCAACTATTGCTTCTCTGCTGTATCTCAGCAGGGCTATTTGTTTTGTTTCTCTTTAAGGGTGGTCCTCGGTTTCCCATCACCTTCCAATTCTCCCAGAGCTGAGCACCTGATTTTTAAAGTTCCAGGTGGTAAGACCCATTAACTGTGAGAATTCATGAAATTAGACCCCTCTGGTTTTCAAACCCAAATGTTATGGGGATCTGTCTTCCTTACGCAGATTCCCTTGTGCCTAGAATGCCTGGGATGGCATCTGTTTCTCTCCCCTCTCTGCACCTGTAGCATCCCTCCCTCCCATGGATAGGGCATGGTAGCTCCCAACTGCATCTACACCCTTCCTACCCTCTTTTATGTGAATTTGTCTCTACACTTTGCCCTGGAGGGTTTGTTCTTCTAGTCTTTGGGGCATTTTCTGGGTTATTTATGCTGATGTGGCTGTTATCTAGTTGTATCCATAGGATGAGGGGAACTTGGGTGAGCTTAGACCTCCTACTCTGCCATCTTCTCCAAGGTCTTCAGGTTGTTTATTGTTTTGATATTAAGTTGGGTACATTCTTTATATATGTCAGATATTATACCATTGTCTGATATATGATTTGCAAATAAATATCTTCTCCCATTTTGTAGGCTTTCTTTTGTTTTGTTGATTGCCTCCTTCACTGTGAAAAAGATTTTTAATTTAATATAATCCAATTTGTTTATTTTACTTTTTGTTGCCTTTATCAGAGGTGACTGGTCCAAAAAAAAAAAAAAATACTTCTAAGGCTCATGTCAAGGAGATTACTGCCTATGTTTTCTCCTAGGAGTTTTATGATTTCAGGTCTTATTTTCAAATCGTCAATCTATTTTGAATTTATTTTTGCATAAGGTGTAAAATAGTGTTTGAGTTTCCTTCTTTTTCCTATTTTAGGTGAATTTTTAGTCAAACATTGGGAAGTTCTCCTAATCCCTGCCACCCTGCCACACAAAATGTGCAGGCTGATAAGTGGGAAATCTCCATTTACAGTAGGATATTGACAGGCTGGATTACAGGCTGAGAAAGGTTAATAGAGTGGAGTGTGTTTGGAAACTATCTCTCAAGAGGAACAGAACAGGCTGATAACATTAATCTTAGAAAAGAAGAGATTAATATAGTGCTTTTCAAAAATGCTTTTAAATTACTAGAGGACTTTGATTTTGTGACAATTAAAATCCTAAGTCACAAAGCAGATAAAAAGGAGAGATTCTGTGGTTGAAAGAAGGTCAAGACCTTGAGACCAGTCTCTGGAACTTAACTCAGCTCCTTTATCTTGGGACTCTTCCTGGAGTTATAGAGAGGCACTCTTCTAAGAAGACAGTCTTAGGTGCTATACTATATAATACTTTAAATTTCATCATAAGGAATAAATAAAAGTAAATTACATTGACCTAAGTTCTCTTTTAAGAGAACGTTGATATTATTTTTAAAATGGATAACTGGCTTATAATAGAACAAATGGCATAGTGTGTGAAAATTAATTTAATAAAAATTATTATTTTTACCAGTTATTGTGTGATTACCATGGTTATGAATCAGGAGTTAAAACCAGAATTCTAACTCTCCCACTTACTGTTTTACCTTAGGTAAATGACTTAAGCTATCTATGATGGAGTTTCCTCATCCGTAGAATGGGCACATAGTATAGCTTTCTCATAAATTTTATGCCAAATGGCTAAATAATTTAATAATTGTGATGTGTTTAGAATGGTGCCTGACACCTAGGTGCTATTAATTATGTGACTGATATACACACATTAGTCACGTGTGTGTGTGTGTATATATTCAATACACAAACAATTCTACAGGCAAAAATTTACAGAGGATGTGTAAACATCAATTATTTATAAAAAAAAAAAAAAAAAAAAAAAAAGAACAACCGGTATTTAAGGACAAAGGAAAGTTTCTTTAAAAATCCCTGTAATAGGGGCGCCTGGGTGGCTCAGTGGATTAAAGCCTCTGCCTTCGGCTCAGGTCATGATCTCAGAGTCCTGGGATCAAGCCCTGCATCAGGCTCTCTGCTCAGCAGGGAACCTGCTTCCCTTCCTCTCTCTGCCTGCCTCTCTGCCTACTTGCGATCTGTCTGTCAAATAAATAAATAAAATCTTAAAAAAGAAATCCCTGTAACAGCTAAGGAAGTGAAGTTCAACATTATATCTGATAATGAATTTGTGATTTTTTAATTACTTATTTGAGAAAGGGAGAGCAGGAACAAAAGGAGGAGCAAAGGGGGAGGGACAAGCCCAACAGAGACTGATGCAGGGCTGGATCCCAGTACCCTGAGATCACGACCTGAGCCAAAATCAAGAGTCAGATGCTTAACCAATTGAGGCACAGAGGCACCCTGAATTTGTGATTTTTTTTCTTTTTTCTTTCTTTCTTTCATTCTTTCTTTCTTTTTGTCAATACATTGATACTGATCTCAATCACTTCAGAACAGATGGGTATTTTCTCTTACATGAATCTTAGGTTTAGTCCCTTAGGAATGTATTTTGTTCAAATGAACACCAGCGTTAGTGTCCTGATATACCTGTATTTATTTCTAACATACAAACTTCAAAGAAGATCTGTTGTGGTGAGTTCTGAATACTGACACTAGACATAATGTTAGGTTGTGTGACAACATGCAAGCATCTGAGTGGAAGTAACTAAGATACTAAAATTATGGAGGATGCAAAACCAACCAGGAGATGCCCCTGGGTCCATGCTAGCCGTCCAGTAAGTCGCTTAAGTTACAGCAACAACCTGGTGCAATTAGTGAAATAAGAAGTGAGTTTAGGATTGAAAGATCTGGTGTCAGCTTTAGTGCCCCTTCTGTCCTCATCCTCATGGTGGTGACAGAGCCAGGGTGTGGCTGGCAAGGCAACAAGTTAGGGATCTACACAGACATGTTCCTGGAAGCTTCTTCAACATGTCATACGGACTGACAAAGAGTTTGCAGTAAAGTTGTGGTGATTCATGTTATTCCACAAATTGTCCTTAGACATTGCAACTGGGGATGTTAATCCAAAAGAAAGATTCCGGTATTCCCAAAATGTTCTTTTTTCTGTTAGAGTTCATTTTGAAAAGTTTCTCGAAATGAATAGTTTCTCTGTCATAGGACTTCTTCCCTTACATCTTCTCCCATAAAATATCAATATAAAAGAGAGCAAAAATGTTAGGTATTGTATTTTCTTTATAATTTTTTTTCCTTCCTGGTAAATGGCTTCAGAGTGGGAGTCCTCAATTGCAGAGCCTTCTTGTGGGAACTGTGCTCTCCGCTATCTGGGGTGAAAAGGCGGGGACCCTCTGTGTTAGGCTTCTAAGATGCTCCTGCTTTTGAGTGTTAGGATGAACTGGCCCATCTGGCTTTCACCATAGTGTTGTTACTGCCTCCATGCAAACAGATGGATTCTTGGATTAATGCATGCAAAGGTCCAGCTTGATGCACTGCCCCTATTTATCAAATATAAAGTGTAGAGGCTTGGAAATAAGTGTAACAGTATTTCTAACCCCATTATTATCACCTTCAAGAACATAAATGCTATCAGATGGTTTAAAAGAAATAGAGAAGAACTTTGATTCTGTGTCCAAAAAAGGTCGGCAAACTGAAGGGGCAAGACAATTATTCTGACTTCTTCTTAAAATGCTATGGTAAGAATAAAAATGAGGTATTTATTAGTAAAAACAAAACAAAAGACACCATGTCTATAAAGGAGAATGTACCCATGAGAATGGCAGAAGAGAAAGTGTTTATTCATTGATTTATTGTTTGGTTGAATGATTAGTTAGTTCATGCACTCATTCACTTAGCACATGGATATTGAGTACGTAGCTCTGGGATTTTCCTTAGTGCCTTTTTCTGCACTTGTCTCCTATCATTGATATTTGTGCTTCCTAAGTTCTAACTGCACTGAACTAATCAGTTCTTGGAAATCACTGTGCCACATTATTGTCCCAATAGTTAGGTATGTATTATTGGAATACTCACTTTCCTGCCCAAGTCTTTCCTAATCATTTTTAAGAGACCTCATTCAAATTTCACATCTATGACATCACCTGAGACTGCTTAATGTAGTTAGCATACCTTTTGCTACGTGCCTACAATCTACAACTTTGCAAATGCCACGATTCTAGAGAACTTAGGAGGAAAGTCATGTGAGCTACCGAGGTGCCTATCACATTCTTGAAGAAGAGAGAAAAATCGTCAATGAAAAACTGATCCTACAGAGGAAATATTAGGAAATAGAAAATCCCTTCAAAATTCCAGTTCCTATCCTCCGTGATTTGCAGGAGGAGGATGACCCCGTAAGAAAGAGAACAGGAATGCTCCACAGTGCGGGTGGTGAGAGTTTGGAGAAGAGGAGCAGCAGAGTCACGATGAATGCACTATGGGCTGGTGGGAGGGGTGCGGGGTGGAAGGCAGAGCTGAGTGTGAAGCATGTGAGCTAATGAAGCCGCTAACTTCCAGGACCATGGGCAGGTGATTCACAGCCACTCTACCTTCCAAGGCCATTCGTGCCCCGTTTAGAATATCCAGGAGATGGATTACTGTGCTAACTACTTTGCACACTGGATTTACAAGGAGGATTTAGTGGAATATTTCCTCCTCCAATAAATCACACTATGAATATTGATTGTGGTGCCCTCCACTTATCTAAAAGTTTTATGTGAATTATTAAAAAAAAGCAGTGACTATTTCAGTGGAAGGATTTGAAGGGGAAGGATCTTGTCGAGAAAACAAATCTATAGACGTGTTCTAAAATATGCCAGGCCAGTGTTATACAGTGAGGGATGAGTATATAACCCAGCACAGCCGATTGGGACCAATTTATTAGATGCTATACAAGTGCTAAACTGCCTTAAATCAATAGTTTGCAAGGCAGCAGAAGGTTGGGCGTAATAAGTCATCATCTTAATGAAATATAGATTATTCCAAAACTATTAAACAAGCAGTTGGTGTCAGGAAAATTGTTCACTTTTTCAGAGCTAAACAAAACCATCTATTTCAGAAGAGGAAAATCGATAGGCATCTGTGGCCTGGCATGGAGCTTGAATATATAAATAAATGTATAGCTAAAATCATTCATTGACACCTAGTTAAATTATACTACCTTCACCATTACTTAATTTCTAAAAGAAAAAAAAATAAGCTTATTGAATTATAATGAAATTATACTGAATTTGCATAAAAGCAAATACTTCTCTTTCCCCTCATCTTCACTTTTCTTCTCCTGTCATTTCTTCTCTCTTTCTTTGATGCCACTCAAAGAGCATCTATCATGTGGTAATAGACAGTGTCCCGGATGACCGTTGGGGGTTAATTTAGTTAGTGTTTAAAACAGTGCTGAGAAATAGGTATTACTGCTTTGTGCCCCTGTCTAAGTAATAGGTGTTCAGAATAATTACATAACTGAACAATGAGCATTCAGTCTTGTAGAATTGGGCATGCAATGCAGATGTTTGGACTCTGCTTCACATTTGGAGAGCTCGAGGACTTTCAAATCAATCTCTCCACAAGGACACCACATGGACACATGCTGCCCACATTTCTCTCAACTAGGTGGATGCGTGGGTGAGTACTACCCCAGAGCAATCGCCTTCCAAACAGGTATTTCCCAGTGTGGCCCCTCATCAAGGTCAATAACACAGATTCCACAGGTCATGTTGAAATTACAAGTGAGATTTCTAAGAGGAAGCCTGGAGACTTTTCTTTCTTTCCATGGGGATTTCGGGGTTGACAGACATTCCAGTAACCTATATCTTAAGTTCTTTGCTGAGATCCTTGGGTTCTGAAGTCTGCCAGAAAAGTCTCAGGTGCTCTAATATAAAGGAATACAGGAAACACTGCATTGTTTTCTGTGTTGATGCTGTTTCTTCTTTCCTCTGCATTTTTTCTTGGTCTCTTCCTCTACCATGTTCCCCTGATGTCATCCGTATATCCCTGGCCTTCACCTCTTAGCCATATTATAGATATTTTTAGTAGAATTCCATATACATTCATTTACTTATGCATTCAACATCTATTTATCAAATGCCTATGTGTGAAAAGCATGATGCTATTAAATGATCCTGACTACATTCTAAGACAGACTTTAACATGATGGCACAGGAGGATCCACTTATTTATTTTAAATGAAAGAACCAGAGATGCCTGGTGGCTCAGTCCATTAGGTTACTACTTTCAGCTTAGGTCATGATCCCAGGGTCCTGGGATCGAGCCCCACATCGGACTCCCTGCTCTGTGGGGAGCCTGCTTCTCCCTCTCCCTCGGACCCTTTCCTCTGCTTGTGCTCTCACTTTCTCTCAAATAAATAAATAAATAAATAAATAATCTTTAAAATAAATTAATTAAATAGAAGATCCAGAACTTGCTTTAAGTTCTTATGATTGGAAGTTTGCATCTTTCCAAGGGGTTTCTCAATGTGTCAGCTCACCTGAATCCTCAATAACTCCTAATATTCCCCACTTAAGGTTGATTTCACTTATTGATATACTTTTCTTTACAAAAATTACTTATTTGATGGTGAGAGAGAGAGAGGGAGAATTCAAGTGTGGAGGGGGCAGATGGGGAGGTGGCCAAGGTAGAGGGAGAAGTAGACTCTCCACTGAACAGGGAGCTTTGATGCGGGTCTTGATCCCAGGACCCCAGGATCATGACCTGAGCCGAAGGCAGGCGCCTAGGCTACCAAGTCACCCAGACACCACTGTTTGTTTGTTTATTTATTTATTTATTTATTTATTTATGTTTAAGATGTCTTTTTCATACTAGGTTCCATGAATAAAATGTGAAGTTTAAAAGAAACACACGGGTGCCTGAGTGGCTCAGTCATTGACAGTCTGCCTTCCGTTCAGGTTATGATTCCAGTGTACTGGGATCGAGCTCCCCAACTGGCTGCCTGCTTGGCGGGAAGCCTGCTTCTTCCTCTCCCTCTGCCCCTGCTTGTGCTCCCTCTCTCACTGTGTCTCTCTGTCAAATAAATAAATTTTAAAAATCTAAAAAAAAACAAAAAAAAAAACAACAAAAAAACCCATAAACACTATCTTTCTAAAAAAGCAGTACTGGGGAAAGCAGTAACCAAACAGTTATCCAGACAATATACAATTACAACTAATGATGAAAGACAGATATGGGTGCTAAGATAACATAAGTTGAGGCAGAACCTTGTTGGTTCTGCAAAATTTCCCTAAAAGAGTCACTTTCCAGGTGATTCTTTTTTTTTTTTTTTAAGATTCTATTTATTTATTTGACAGAGATCACAAGTAGGCAGAGAGGCAGCAGAGTGGGGAGGGGAAAGCAGGCCCCCAGCTGAGCAGAGAGCCCAACGTGGGGCTCGATCTCAGGACTCTGAGATCACAACCCGAGCCGAAGGCAGAGGCCCAATGTACTGAGCCACCAGGTGATTCTTGAAGCCTGAAAAACTGGATGGTGTGGAGTTCACCAGGCACTCAGAGCTGCAGCAGCTTATGCAAAGACCCTGGGGCAGCAGGATGCATTGCATCATGAAGGAAATTAAAGAGAGACATTGTGGCTGAGCAAAAAGACCAAAAGGGGAACATGAGGTTATAGGAGAAGAAAGTGATAACTATACAAAAGCTTTCATGTTGTGTGAGCATTTTGGTGTTTACCCTTACAGAAAGGGATGTGCAAGGATCTTGAGTGGGAGAGTGAAGTGACCAGCCAAGCCAAAGGACAGGAGGCTTGCTTTCTACTCCAAGACACCTTCTCCTCTAGGATGGGATGTGGCCTCTTGTCAGAGTCCTGTCTGCCTGACTTCATATCCACATCCACCTACTCACTGCTCACCTTCACTGACATTACACCCATGGGTGTCATTCCTGGGAAAAGTTCAAAGAGAGCATAAGTTTCATGCAGTGTCCTGTGAAATATATGCCCAGTCTGGTGGGACCTACTGGGTTACAGGCATGTGACTATCATCCAACACCATCATTAGAAGCTTAAACTTTTGAAGGAGAGTTATTTACTTCTTTTGGCCCCAATACAAACTAATCAAACTTGGAGCCATGTCATGCTCATACTGAGAAAAGGTAGGAGGGAAATCAGAAAAGCAGGTGAAGGGTTGAATCGAAGCAGTTCCTTGGCGAATGTGTGCAGAAGCAATGTAGGACAAGTGTGATAGCACACATCAGAGGACCTGCCGGGGGAGGTGAGGTTGTGTTGAGCGAGATGGCTGCAAATTAGCCAGAAGTGACCATTAGAAACAAGGATGGAGAAATTTATTTCACCTTCAATCAGAGCTTCCTCCAATCAGAGGCTATCATATTGCAGTTTGACGTAATGCATGTGATTTGTAAGTGCTGGGAATCACTGCTGCTCCCAGCAGCCCACGATGGATTGCATAATAATCTTGTACAAATCCCCACCAAATGTTATAAAGTAGGAACTCCAAACACATTCATCTTTCCTGGCAAAACGATGCTCAATTTCTTATTAAGTAATGAGTGATAAAATGCAATTTGCTTCTGTTTTTACTCTGCACACCAGAATGCTCTCAAATAAAGTTAATGTTTTTTAGTCATTTTCCATGTTCTGGAGTTTTTGAATAATTGATTTCCTCTCCCCAGCTATCATTATTTAAACAATAGACCGCAGCCTTTATATTCTGTTATTTTCCTTCAAAACTGCATACAGTTTTTAATGTGTGCTACTTCAGATTATGTTATGTATGATGGTGTAATGTGGACAAAAAATAAATGTGCTTCTGTTGTTTATTGTCTATCAGTGCATTTATCTGTGTCTGTTGCATAGAACTTGTTAGAAATAAAGACCACCCATTTAATGATCTAATCTGAGCCAATCTGTGATGACGTGTTTTGAAAATTATCTTTAATGTATACGGAAAGATAGCATTTGGCTCTGGTAACTTTTTAGCTGTGTGATGTCAGGTAAGCTACTTCACCTCCATGTGCTTTCAATCTCTCATTGCAAATGAGAGATTGCACCACCAGGAGGACTGGCCAATGTGATGATGCCCACTGGCTTGTGTGCAAGAGATCCTCCCTTTTCTGTTGAGTAATTTCACCCAAACTAAACGAGTTAATGATTCTAACAAAGATAAAAGCTGGCAAGATTTAAATTTCATTCCTACCACATGGTGCTGGTGAACACAGAGGAATAAAATGCTGATGAAATCTCTAATTTCTCAAGGCTGCTAAATTCAGCTGGAAATAGCAAAGCACCAGGCTTCTTCACAGACACTTCCAATACTTCAGCTGGAACTCCTTTCTGGAAATACCTCCCAGCCCAGCTTCTGTATGGTAGCTTCATGCTTAGAGCTCTGGGCCCAGCTGGAACTCCAAAGCACTAGGAAAAGGAAGAATGCAATCGTTAACATTTAACATTCAGTGAACATCATAATTTTGAAAACTTCCTGCCTAGGAGGACTTACACTCTGCACAATAAATGTAGAAAGACACTTTGGCACTTAGGGGAAAAAAAAAAAAAAAAGAAGACCAAAAATAAATCCTTCCAGGCCTAGTTGGTTTAGAAAATGAATTAAACAGGGATTCGAGGACAACCTTTTTCTTCTTTTCTGGGCATGTTTTCATTTTAGTCCTTGACATCATGAGCACTGTTTAGCGAACACTATCTGGATTTCTGCAGAAGTAGTGTTCCCGTGTCCCCACGTTGCTGTAAGGAAATGTAGAAGAATTGAATGTCAATATGCAGTTTCCAGATAATGGGTTTGTACCCTGTCTTTGTGCAGAGCCTTCTGTCTATCTGGAATATTTTTACCATTGGTCCTTTAAATCCCATCTTGTCTGCCATCTCTTCTCCACGTGCAAACCAACAACTCCTGGCTCCAGCTCATGTGACAGCTTCATTTGAACCACCACCCTCTGTGGCGTACAGTGCTCAGTGGTGTGCTAGCATCGTACCATTTAATCCTCGTGAGAATTAATGTGCTATTGTCTGGTGCAGGTGTTAACACCCAAGTCACTTGGGTTATTTGTCTAAGGCTATATGCCCAGCAGATGCCTGGACCCGAATTTGAATCAAGGAATACCCAGCCCCACTAATGGGGCCTTAACCTACCCTACCTTGCTAACTTTTGTCAGAACACCTTTCCCAATCTGGAAGGGGTGTACACGTCACTCATGCCTGTTATACTCCATGGTATTTAGAGTGGACCACCCTGGGTCACATAAGAACACTTCCAATATGATCATTTGATTTGCAGAAGGATGGGCCTATATTCAGTTTCAACTTCTGTCCCATGGCTTGGTAGCTTTAGCTAATTTAAATGTTGAGCTACAGCCTTCGTAAGCAGAAGAACAACACCTCCCACACACAAATTTTTACCTTATGATTTTGTAATAATTAATTGAGATACTGCTATAAAGTGATAGATAAAGTATGTCTTCGACTGTGTTGATACATGATAGCTATAAAAATACTAGGAATCTTAAGGTGCCTGGGTGACTCAGTGGGTTAAGTCTCTGCCTTCAGCTCAGGTCCTGGTTCCAGGTTCCTGGGATTGAGTCTCACATTGGGCTCTCTGCTCAGCAGGGAGCCAGCTTCTCTCTGCCTGCCCCTCTGCCTACTTGTGATCTCTGTCTGTCAAATAAATAAATAAAATATTTAAAAAAATAATAGGAGCCTTAATCATTATCATCTTAATTATGAGAGATTTCAAAACTAGAAAGGGGAATGAATTAAAAAATAACTGAGTCCATTAAAATGGACTAGGCACTTGTGTGCCCCTCTTCTTAAATGTTCTTCTCTATAACATTCATATTAATGTATTAGTTCATTCAACAAATATTTATTAAGCAACTACTATATGCCAGGTGCTATCCTAGTGCTGGGCTTGTCATTCTTTAAGTTGTGGGTTAAATCCACTCTGCAGGGAAGCATCACCTGCCCTTCTTCTCTAAAATACTGGAGAGAATTCTCTACTCAGTTTTCTCCTCCACCATTCATCTGCTTCCTTCAGAGGTACATTTTAAAAAGTTTGTTTTTCTGTTTCTTGCCCTTTCTCTGTCTTACTCATGGAGAACAAAGCCAGGACTTAGTACAGTTCTTAGGTCATTAGAGCTGTCCAGTTGATAATAAAGAATGAATGACATGCGCTAAAGAGAAACCAGAAGCCGTCAAGTAGAAGAAGCCAGACCCATTCCCCTAAACTAGAAGGCATACATGGTATGTATATGAAGAGAGGGGGGGGAGAAAGAGAGAGAGGGATCATAGAGATAAAAGCCAGGAAAAGCAGGTAAAGTACAGCTGAAGTAGAAAACTGAAAATGTATCACAAAATGCTCCCACATCCCATTCCCAAGGGCATAAATAAACTGGAGTAAAGACCAAGGAAGTTATTTAGAAACAAAAATAAGACAAGGAAAGGAACATGAATTAATAGGCAACTAAGGGACAGAAACAAGGTAGTATGGAGTAGAATAATCCCATCTTATAAAACATTGCACTCCATCATACCCGCACATGTGCCTCCATATTGGTGTAGACTTACTGGAAGGTGCTAACCAGGAGGGCACCTCGCCCTGCTGCTGGCTAGTTTGGAGACATGCAGTGACATTTCATCATCTTCATTCCCCTTATGCACTTAAACTTTTTAATAACAATGTATCATTTTCATGAAACTTCTTTTTCTTTAACATAAAAATGGACAATGACTAGATTGTAACAGTGATTAATTCTTGGAGATGTAGATGAGGACTAGTGTCATATTATTCTCTCTAATTTTATGTACACTTTTCAATTGAAATAGATTTTTTTCAATTGAAAACTATAGAGCCAATGGTGAATTATTTGAGGCAATCCTAACAAACAGTTTCCGTGATCCTCCAGTGACATTTATGTATAGGCACAGTGGGACAATTTGGGAAAATGTGTAGGTCAAGTTTGAAGAATTGGAATAAAGTTATGCACCTCGTGAACTGATTCATTCACAAGTTTGTGACAGCATTATGAATGTATTTGCTTATACGTCTGTTCTACTAGAATATGAGGCCCTCAGGACAGGGTATTCATCTTATTTCTTCACTTTCTGCAGAGCCTGACACATTACAAGTGCTTAGAAGCAGTGTCTTGAAAGAAAACACATTGACAAAGCTCTACCCAGATGTGAAGTCTTAGCTATACCAGGGGACTTCACTTTGTCCTTCTTGATAGGAACATTTTCTGTTATTTTCCCTATCAGCGGTATAATGTGGTCTGCCTTGCACTAAGAATTGTGTCTTCAGAGGATGGAAATCCCTGGACACTTGACTCAGATAAGACATTTGGGTTTCCTCCAAATAGAAGCAGGGCTTCAGAATCTCATCATATGCTCCATTTAATTACTTGCCAATTCACAGTGTTAAGTTTCTCGTGGTGCTAATGGAGCCCCTAAGAAACTGAGAGAATGGCATAAAATGTGCTGGGATTTTAATGGGGTTGGGGGTAGTAAATGTTAGATATAATTTAATCTATAGGAACTAATAGCTTTTGAAATAATGATGCCTCTTCACTATTGATTTGAAAGCTACTCAGAGTAATTGAACACTTATTCTAACTCAGAGAAGTGTTGCTTTTATTTTTGTGTTCTTGATTTAAGACTGGAGTGATCAGTTCACACTTTGAGACACCAGTGGGTGGTATGCAATTATGGCTTAATTCAGCTGTCACTGAAAAAAAAAATTAAATACATGTAAGCATAAAACAATGAACATGCATTGTGCTATAGGTGCATGTATTTATATCAAAATTAAATATGTCTTAATGTATTACCATATGTATTTATATATATGAACATATGAAATATTTTAATTTTTTAAAAGAGAAACGTAAATGAAAGTTGGAATATTTTCTTCTGGCATCAAGCAGACAATTTGGGCATGGATATAGGGTGATAGCATTCCTCCATAAAGACCACTCACTCATGAATGGCTTGGGTCATACTGTGTGGGTTAATCCTGAGTCTTCCAGAATCAGCACACTCTGAAACAAATTGTGTCCTCTCTCTGCTGCATTTGTTTTTCATAAAATGGTCTTCCCTGGAAACCACAGGCAGGTGTCTCCCTGCCATGTCTGTCTATTATGGAATTTTGTACATACGTCTGTTTGACCTTTTTTACATTTCCTTGTGGGAGCTGTCTATCTCCCACAGAAAACTGGTCCCAGAGCTCAGTACTTGGCTTTCAACCCAATGTGATGGAAGTTCTGGGAAGGTCGAAAGAAGACAGCAATATTTGTTTTATTTGCTTTGTCTTGTGTTTCCTTTTATTTGAAAAATATGTGTTGAGTTCTTCCTATGTACAAATGACTGGCTTATAGGAAGTACTCAACAAATATTAGTTGGTATATTATGTATGATGGCATCTTGACAGGAAGGTAACAGCCTACTAACAGTCTTTCAGTGTGTTCTGTGTGTATCCCATTGGGCTTGGTATTCTGCCATCACCTACGGATTACTTCTTGTAAGTGTTCTAAAACAGATTATTCTACTACAATACCCATCTTGGTGGGGGCGGGGGGTGTCTGGGTGGCTCAGTCGTTAAGTGTCTGCCTTTGGCTCGGGTCGTGATCCCAGAGTCCTGGGATTGAGTCCTTCATCAGGCTCCTTGCTCCATGGGGAGTCTGCTTCTCCCTCTTCCTCTGCTACTGCTTGTGTTCCCTCTCTCACCATCTCTCTCTCTCTATGTCAAATAAATAAAATCTTTAAAAAATAAAATAAATACCCATCTTGGGATTATTTAAATATGCATTATACATACATTTTCCTACATTTTCAAGTTTTCGATTAATGAATGTCTTAAATTGTAGCTGTATATATTCTCTTAATATTTATTTGATTTTTTTCTCTGTATTGTGACCTCCTTGTTATCTTAGTAGTGGGATTCCTGCACGCAACTGCTAGAGGGACACACATTTTCTAACACAGCAAACCCATCTATACAATGGTTGCCAGCAGGTATACCAATTAAAAATCACACAGTGAAGAATAGGTTGTGAGGCTCTGTTCAAAGACCACGCAAAAGATACACAGAAGTATGAATCACAGAACCTTAACACATTAAGATTCAAGGTGTGATGGTTTTAAAACCCACTTCCAAATTCTCTGACGGCCCTCCCATAAAAATGAAGGGTAATTCCTTTCCCTGTGAGTATGGGCTGGCCCTTGTGACTCTTTATAATGAATAGATTGGGCTGAAGCCACGCGGTGTGACTTCCGAGTCTAGATGAGAAAGGGGCTACATCTTCTACCTGTCTCTCTCTGTCTTTGTTACTCTCTTTTGTGATGTGGCTTTAGAGCTCTGAGCTGCCATGTTAAAAGGCCACCGGCCCTGAAACCACTGTCTTAGAGACCCCACTTGAAGAGCCAGTCTGGAGGAGGCTCCTCTCTTCTAGGTCTCAGTCCCAGTGGAATCCTGCCCCTGCGAATCCCTGTTTATATTGTAGTTTCATGGGGTGTTTGGGTGGCTCAGTCAGTTAAGCATCTGCCTTCAGCGCAGGTCCTGGCCCCAGGGTCCTGGATCAAGCCCTGCTTGCGGCTCCCTGCCCTGCAGAGAATCTGCTTCTGCTCTTGCTTATGCTCTCTCAAGCTCTCGCTTGTGCTCTCTCTCTCTCTCTCAAATACACAAAATCTTTTTAAAAACGTAGTTTTGTGAGAAAAAATGAATATTACTATAGTTTTATGTGAGTAAATATCAGAATGGTTTCTTATGCCAATAAATAAAATACAAGGAATGTTCAGAGAGTTGGGCTAGAAAGTACAAAGAAACTTCAATGTCCCATAATTAGGCTATTTCCCCAAATTTGCTTGGCTCTACCTTCCTTCTGAGTTTTGGACACTTGCTCATTGGAGAGCCCAGAGGTTCTGTCCCATCTTTGTGTAGCACTACTGTCTTTCTCAGCATCCATTCTAGTGAAGATCAGTCTTCAGGGGGGACACCATGATTCTGGGCAGAACCACCTGCATCATCTCCAGATCTGGTGTGATCTGATAGGGTCTGATCTTCTGGTTATAGTTCAGCCAGAAGAGAGCCCTAGTTATCACGGATTTAATAGATGGGAGAAGACAGAAAGAGGGAAGGTAACTCTACGGGCTAACATTAGTTTTGCATCTTGGCGTCTATTGATTTAACACTGGTAATCTTAATTTCCTTTATTATTTTACGACTTGAAACCTAGGGTTTATTGAATGTGGGCTCTTCTCTGATTTATAAATTTTAGATGTGATGGAAAATAGTAGAGATACCTTGGGTGAGAAGAGATTTAAAAAAAGAAGAAGAAGAAGAAAGAAAGAAAAAACATACCCAAAGCCTAGATCCATTAATCCTCTTTCTAAGGCTTATGGGTAAATGTTTTATGTTAGAAAATGCTGTAGTTTACATGAGACTAAATGATAGCCTACACATTTTTTTTTTTTTTTTTTGGTATGTGTCTGATGCATTGTCATGGGGGATGGGGTCATTGTGTGAGGAGTGGCTGGTCCTGGGAGTGTACTGATACACGTTCCATTGGATGAAAGTAGGCATTTTTTTATTTTTATACTCCTTTTTCAGAATTTTCCCCTTATGACTGGTCTTGTTCTAGTGAGGCAAAGGGAGGGGTGCCATCAATAACAGTTTTTGAAATATTTATGTGTCTTTGTACAGTTTTTCTAATTAGTTTTTACATTTCATACAAGTTTTAAAAAGCCATAGCAGAGAAAGGGTGAGAAGGTGTCTGGGATCTTCTGGGTGTTGTTGTGTGTTAGCCATGGGACACACTCGACCTAGCTCTGGATTAGTCCAGAAAGAGAAATACGCTTTTAAAACAATCAGGAGTATGACTTTTGGTGATGAAGGTAAATGGAATCGAATTCACAGAAGACCCATAAAATACGTGAGATTGTTACTTCATGTATATCCATGCATGAACGCTTCCTCAAGTTCTGATCAGAGTTTGGGTCTAAAACCTACCTAAAAATCAATCATCATTTGGGCTTTGACCTGAAGGCATCTCAGTGTGTTTGGCCCACACATGGAGCCAAGTTGGGTCAAAGAACTGACTTAGGCATGCTTGCACCATGCCATAATCAAGATAGGCAGCCATCAGCTTCATAGCCTTCTCCTGAAATATAGGTTGTTGTACATACTAGCAAACCAGTGGGAGGGAGAAGTACAGGGGTCAAGTGATGACTGCTCTTACTTTCACTGGAGCTTCAAACAGAAATTCATTCCAAAACATAACCAGCAAACAAATACCAAACAACCAGCAAGCAATAACTATAGTGATACTGGCAGCCTCTGATCATCCTGCCCAGTGGAAATCAGAAGCCCAAACCCGCAGGTGGCTATGCCCAACACAGAGGCCAGAGGCATATTGGGTTTGACTAACTAGCAGTCAGGGAAAGGATGAAGTGCTCAGGAAATGAGAGAAACCAACAGACGGCTGAGTGATTTGATTGCAGCTCAGGGGCAGTATTCTTTATGTAATAATATTCTGGTCTGTTAAATTTAATAAATCTCCTTTTGATATAGTGCCAGGCACTTGCTGTGGTGAAAGAGTCAATCCACATGGCCTCAAAGGAAGAGTTTATCTTTAAAGAAGGCTCTTGAATGGCCAAGAACCCTGACACTCATGAATCCCACTAAATGGTCCATCAGATGCTTGTCCCACTTCACTTGTTTAATTCTCTCCCAAAGCATTCAAGTCCCCTTCTTTCTAAGTGCCACTCAGAGGTGCTAGCCCTGCATTTTGGAAAGCAAATATGTGCATTTCCATCTCAAAGCCTTTCAATATTTCTATGTGTTTATATAATAGATGTATTGTAAATCTATAATTTGCAGGACACTGTGGGACACTGGAGACTTAATTCAAAAGGAGGTGGAAAGCTCTGCCCTCAGGGAATGCATGGTCCAATCAAAATGATAGTGCATGAAATTACAAAAATATAATAGGACTCTTAATTATGAAACAATGCATTATGAAATTATGGTTTTAAGAAGTAGTTTAAATTTTCTGAGTCAACAACCTTCCATTTCTTTAATTATCTCCATCTGAGTATTCTGAATATATGTATTATACTTCTAATGTGTACATGAGATAAAAGAACAAGTATGTGTGGAGGAAGCAAGATGGTGGAGGAGTAGAAACTGAAATAGCACTAGGTCCCAGGAGTTCAGCTAGATAGTTATCAAATCATTCTGAACACCTAAAAACTCAACAGGAGATAGAAGAAAAGAGCAGAAGTTGCAGGAACAGAAAATCAACCACTTTCCAGAAGGTAGGATGTGCAGAGAAGTGAATCCAAAGTGATGAGGAGATAGACCACGGCAGGAGGTGTCAGCTCCTGGCAAGCAGTGGAGCAGGGGAGCCCAAAGTCAGAACTTCTAGAAGTTTGCTCCACCGAGGGACATTGCTCCAGAGTCTAAGTGAAGGTGGAGCCCTTGTGGGGACAGTGTGGTCTCAAGTCCCATGGGGTCACAGAAAAACTGGGGTGTCTAAGTGTGACAGAGCTTCCAGATTTAGAGTGGGGAAGATGGCTGCAGACACAGAGCTGAGGTGGGGTCTTTCAGCTCAGGGTTACCATAAACCCTGATCTGAGGCACAGTCAGGTCACTGCTCTTGAAGCAGGGACCCCTACAAGGGGCAGATCTGGAAAGACCCCCTCCTTCCTCCTCCAGGAGGAGCGGCACAGGAGTATACAGCAGGAATCTGCTGGGTTTGGAGATGCCAAACAGGGCCCTGTGCCAGAGATAGAAATGCTTCCTGAAGGCCAGGTGAGCATGGAGTGTGACTGGAGACCAGGGAGTTGGGAGGAAGTGACTGCTTATCTCTGAGGGTGCACTGAGAAGTGAGGCCCTGAGTTCTTGGCTTCTCCAAGCGGGAGATTGGGAAGCTGCCATTTTCATTCCCATCCTCCAGAGCTCCATGGAAAGCATTCAGGGAACAAAAGCTCCCAGAGCCAAAGTGAGCAGATTGCTTAGCCTGCCCCTGGCAAGGGTGGTGCAATTCCACCTCAGGCAAAGACCCTTGATACTCACTCCAAGAGTCCCCTCCCCCAGAAGATCAGCAAGGACATCCAGCCAAGACCAAGTTCACTGATCAATGAGAATTGTGGAACTCCAGAGCTAGGGGAAAGCAACACATAGAATTAATGGCTTTTTACCCCCATGATCTTTTAGTCCTAAAATTTTTTTTTTTATTTTTTAATTTTATTTTTTTGGCATTCTTATTTATCTTTATTTTTTTTTTAATTTTTTATTTTTTATAAACATATATTTTTATCTCCAGGGGTACAGGTCTGTGAATCACCAGGTTTACACACTTCACAGCACTCACCAAAGCACATACCCTCCCCAATGTCCATAATCCCACCCCCTTCTCCCAAACCCCTCCCCCCAGCAACCCTCAGTTTGTTTTGTGAGATTAAGAGTCACTTATGGTTTGTCTCCCTCCCAATCCCATCTTGTTTCATTTATTCTTCTCCTACCCACTTAAGCCCCCATGTTGCATCACCACTTCCTCATATCAGGGAGATCATATGATAGTTGTCTTTCTCTGCTTGACTTATTTCACTAAGCATGACACGCTCTAGTTCCATCCATGTTGTTGCAAATGGCAAGATTTCATTTCTTTTGATGGCTGCATAGTATTCCATTGTGTATATATACACATCTTCTTGATCCATTCATCTGTTGATAGACACCTAGGTTCTTTCCACAGTTTGGCTAATGTGGACATTGCTGCTATAAACATTTGGGTGCATGTGCCCCTTTGGATCACTACGTTTGTATTTTTAGGGTAAATGCCCAATAGTGCAATTGCTGGGTCATAGGGCAGTTCTATTTTCAACATTTTGAGGAACCTCCATGCTGTTTTCCAGAGTGGCTGCACCAGCTTGCATTCCCACCAACAGTGTAGGAGGGTTCCCCTTTCTCCGCATCCTCGCCAGCATCTGTCATTTCCTGACTTGTTGATTTTAGCCATTCTGACTGGTGTGAGGTGATATCGCATTGTGGTTTTGATTTGTATTTCCCTGATGCCGAGTGATATGGAGCACTTTTTCATGTGTCTGTTGGCCATATGGATGTCTTCTTTGCAGAAATGTCTGTTCATGTCCTCTGCCCATTTCTTGATTGGATTATTTGTTCTTTGGGTGTTGAGTTTGCTAAGTTCTTTATAGATTCTGGACACTAGTCCTTTATCTGATATGTCGTTTGCAAATATCTTCTCCCATTCTGTCAGTTGTCTTTTGATTTTGTTAACTGTTTCCTTTGCTGTGCAAAAGCTTTTGATCTTGATGAAATCCCAATAGTTCATTTTTTTCCCTTGCTTCCCTTGCCTTTGGCGTTGTTCCTAGGAAGATGTTGCTGCGGCTGAGGTCGAAGAGGTTGCTTCCTGTGTTCTTCTCAAGGATTTTGATGGATTCCTTTCGCACATTGAGGTCCTTCATCCATTTTGAGTCTATTTTTGTGTGTGGTGTAAGGAAATGGTCCAATTTCATTTTTCTGCATGTGGCTGTCCAATTTTCCCAGCACCACTTATTGAAGAGGCTGTCTTTTTTCCATTGGACATTCTTTCCTGCTTTGTCGAAAATTAGTTGACCATAGAGTTGAGGGTCTATTTCTGGGCTCTCTATTCTGTTCCATTGATCTATGTGTCTGTTTTTGTGCCAGTACCATGCTGTCTTCATGATGACAGCTTTGTAATAGAGCTTGAAGTCCGGAATTGTGATGCTACCAACGTTGGCTTTCTTTTTCAATATCCTTTGGCTATTCGAGGTCTTTTCTGGTTCCATATAAATTTTAGAATTATTTGTTCCATTTCTTTGAAAAAGATGGATGGTACATTGATAGGAATTGCATTAAATGTGTAGATTGCTTTAGGTAGCATAGACATTTTCACAATATTTATTCTTCTGATCCAGGAGCATGGAATATTTTTCCATTTCTTTGTGTCTTCCTCAATTTCTTTCATGAGTACTTTATAGTTTTCTGAGTATAGATTCTGTGCCTCTTTGGTTAGGTTTATTCCTAGGTATCTTATGGTTTTGGGTGCAATTGTAAATGGGATTGACTCCTTAATTTCTCTTTCTTCTGTCTTGGTGTTGGTGTAGAGAAATGCAACTGATTTCTGTGCATTGATTTTATATCCTGACACTTTACTGAATTCCTGTATAAGTTCTAGCAATTTTGGAGTGGAGTCTTTTGGGTTTTCCACATATAGTATCATATCATCTGCAAAGAGTGATAATTTGACTTCTTTGCCGATTTGGATGCCTTTAATTTCCTTTTGTTGTCTGATTGCTGAGGCTTGGACCTCTAGTACTATGTTGAATAACAGTGGTGATAATGGACATCCCTGCCGTGTTCCTGACCTTAGCGGAAAAGCTTTCAGTTTTTCTCCATTGAGAATGATATTTGCGGTGGGTTTTTCATAAATGGCTTTGATGATATTGAGGTATGTGCCCTCTATCCCTACACTTTGAAGAGTTTTGATTAGGAAGGGATGCTGTACTTTGTCAAATGCTTTTTCAGCATCTATTGAGAGTATCATATGGTTCTTTTTCTTTCTTTTATTGATGTGTTGTATCACATTGACTGATTTACGGATGTTGAACCAACCTTGCAGCCCTGGAATAAATCCCACATGGTCGTGGTGAATAATTCTTTTAATGTACTGTTGAATCCTATTGGCTAGTATTTTGTTGAGTATTTTCGCATCTGTGTTCATCAAGGATATTGGTCTATAGCTCTCTTTTTTGATGGGATCCTTGTCTGGTTTTGGGATCAAGGTGATGCTGGCCTCATAAAATGAGTTTGGAAGTTTTCCTTCCATTTCTATTTTTTGGAACAGTTTCAGGAGAATAGGAGTTAGTTCTTCTTTAAATGTTTGGTAGAATTCCCCCGGGAAGCCGTCTGGCCCTGGGCTTTTGTTTGTTTGGAGATTTTTGATGACTGTTTCAATCTCCTTACTGGTTATGGGTCTGTTCAGGCTTTCTATTTCTTCCTGGTTCAGTTGAGGTAGTTTATATGTTTATAGGAATGCATCCATTTCTTCCAGATTGTCAAATTTATTGGCGTAGAGTTGCTCATAGTATGTTCTTATAATAGTTTGTATTTCTTTAGTGTTAGTTGTGATCTCTCCTCTTTCATTCATGATTTTATTTATTTGGGTCCTTTCTCTTTTCTTTTTGATAAGTCGGGCGAGGGGGTTATCAATTTTATTAATTCTTTCAAAGAACCAGCTCCTAGTTTCGTTGATTTGTTCTATTGTTTTTTTTGGTTTCTATTTCATTGATTTCTGCTCTGATCTTTATGATTTCTCTTCTCCTGCTGGGCTTAGGGTTTCTTTCTTGTTCTTTCTCCAGTTCCTTTAGGTGTAGGGTTAGGTTGTGTACCTGAGACCTCTCTTGTTTCTTGAGAAAGGCTTGTACCGCTATGTATTTTCCTCTCAGGACTGCCTTTGTTGTGTCCCACAGATTTTGAACCGTTGTATTTTCATTATCATTTGTTTCCATGATTTTTTTCAATTCTTCTTTAATTTCCCGGTTGACCCATTCATTCTTTAGAAGGATGCTGTTTAGTCTCCATGTATTTGGGTTCTTTTCAAACTTCCTTTTGTGGTTGAGTTCTAGCTTTAGAGCATTGTGGTCTGAAAATATGCAGGAAATGATCCCAATCTTTTGATACCGGTTGAGTCCTGATTTAGGACCGAGGATGTGATCTATTCTGGAGAATGTTCCATGTGCACTAGAGAATAATGTGTATTCTGTTGCTTTGGGATGAAATGTTCTGAATATATCTGTGATGTCCATCTGGTCCAGTGTGTCGTTTAAGGCCTTTATTTCCTTGCTGATCTTTTGCTTGGATGACCTGTCCATTTCAGTGAGGGGAGTGTTAAAGTCCCCTACTATTATTGTATTATTGTTGATGTGTTTCTTTGATTTTGTTATTAATTGGTTTATATAGTTGGCTACTCCCACGTTGGGGGCATAGATATTTAAAATTGTTAGATCTTCTTGTTGGACAGACCCTTTGAGTATAATATAGTGTCCTTCTTCAACTCTTATTATAGTCTTTGGCTTAAAGTCTAATTGATCTGATATAAGGATTGCCACTCCTGCTTTCTTCTGATGTCCATTAGCATGATAAATTCTTTTCCACCCCCTCACTTTAAATCTGGAGGTGTCTTCAGGCTTAAAATGAGTTTCTTGGAGGCAACATATAGATGGGTTTTGTTTTTTTATCCATTCTGATACCCTGTGTCTTTTGACAGGGGCATTTAGCCCATTAACATTCAGGGTAACTATTTAGAGATATGAATTTAGTGCCATTGTATTGCCTGTAAGGTGACTTTTACTGTATATGGTCTCTGTTCCTTTCTGATCTCCCACTTGTACGCTCTCTCTTTGCTTAGAGGACCCCTTTCAATATTTCCTGTAGAGCTGGTTTGGTGTTTGCAAATTCTTTCAGTTGTTGTTTGTCCTGGAAGCTTTTAATCTCTCCTTCTATTTTCAATGATAGCCTAGCTGGATATAGTATTCTTGGCTGCATGTTTTTCTCGTTTAGTGCTCTGAAAATATCATGCCAGCTCTTTCTGGCCTGCCAGGTCTCTGTGGATAAGTCAGCTGCCAATCTAATATTTATACCATTGTATGTTTCAGACTTCTTTTCCCTGGCTGCTTTCAGGATTTTCTCTTTGTCACTGAGACTTGTAAATTTTACTATTAGGTGACGGGGTGTGGGCCTAATCTTATTGATTTTGAGGGGCATTCTCTGAACCTCCTGAATTATCATGCTCGTTCCCTTTGCCATATTGGGGAAATTCTCCCCAATAATTCTCTCCAGTATACCTTCTGCTCCCCTTTCTCTTTCTTCTTCTTCTGGAATCCCAATTATTCTAATGTTGTTTCGTCTTATGGTGTCACTTATCTCTCGAATTATCCCCTCGTGGTTCAGTAGCTGTTTGTCCCTCTTTTGCTCAGCTTCTTTATTCTCTGTCATTTGGTCTTCTATATCACTAATTCTTTCTTCTGCCTCATTTATCCTAGCAGTGAGAGCCTCCATTTTTGATTGCACCTCATTAATAGCTTTTTTGATTTCAACTTGGTTAGATTTTAGTTCTTTTATTTCTCCAGAAAGGGCTTTTATATCTCTCGAGAGGATTTCTCTAATATCTTCCATGCCTTTTTCGAGCCCGGCTAGAACCTTGAGAATTGTCATTCTGAACTCTAGATCTGACATATTACCAATGTCTGTATTGATTAGGTCCCTAGCCTTCGGTACTGCCTCTTGCTCTTTTTTTGTGTGTTGAATTTTTCCTTCTTGTCATTTCGTCCAGATAAGAGTATATGAAGGAGCAAGTAAAATAGTAAAAGGGCGGCAACAACCACAGGAAAATATGCTTTAACCAAATCAGAAGAGATCCCAAATCGTGAGGGGGGAGAAAGGGGATAAAAAGAGGTTCAAAAAGGAAGAAAGAAAAAAAAGGAAAAAAGAAAAGAAAAGAATTAAAAAATAAGAAAACAAATAAGAAAAATATAAAAAAGAAAAAATATATATATTGGATATACTAGTTAAAAAACATTAAAAAAGAAAAAGGTAAAAGTTAAAAAAAAAAATTTACCAGAAGGCGAGAAAAAAAAACAAAAAATTAAAAAGAAAAAAATTAAATTAAGTGCAAGACTAAAAAAAAAATCACAGGAAAAAAGCCAGGAGTTCTGTGCTTTGCTTTCTCCTCCTCTGGAATTCTGCTGCTCTCCTTGGTATTGAAACCGTACTCCTTGGTAGGTGAACTTGGTCTTGGCTGGATTTCTTGTTGATCTTCTGTGGGAGGGGCCTGTTGTAGTGATTCTCAAGTGTCTTTGCCCCAGGCGGAATTGTACCGCCCTTACCAGGGGCCGGGGTGAGTAGTCCACTCGGGTTTGCTTTCAGGAGCTTTTGTTCCCTGAGCGCTTTCTGTAGAGTTTTAGAGGACGGGAATACAAATGGCGGCCTCCTGGTCTCTGGCCCGGAGGAGCCGAGAGCCCAGGGCCCCACTCCTCAGTGCGCCCTCAGAGAACAGCGCCCAGTTACTCCCATCTGCCTGACCTCCGGACCGCGCTCCGAGCTCACCGAGCCTGCCACCGGTTCAAGGTAACACCGAGCTGTCAGCTTACTGTCGGCTCTGTCTCTATAGCCGGCTTTCCCGTTCCAATACCCGCAAGCTCTGCAACACTCAGACACCCCCGATCCTTCTGTGACCCTGCGGGACCTGAGGCCACGCTGACCCCACGTGGGCTTCGCCCCAGTTTAGCCTCTGGAGTGATGTCCCTCAGCGGAACAGACTTTTAAAAGTCCTGATTTTGTGCTCCATTGCTCCGCCACTTGCTGGGAGCCGGCCCCTCTCCCCGGGGTCTATCTTCGTGTGGCTTTGGATTCACTTCTCTGCCGGTCCTACTTTTCAGAAAGTGGTTGTTTTTCTGTTTCCAGAATTGCTGTTCTTCTTCTCTTCGATCTGCCAATGGATTTTCAGGTGTTTGCAATCTTTAGATAAGCTATCTAGCTGATCTCCGGCTAGCTGAAGTAGTCTCAGCCTGCTACTTCTCCGCCATCTTGACTCCTCAGTCCTATTTTTAAATTTTTTATCTTTTTATTTTTCCCCTTTTCTTCTACCCCCAGTTTTGGGTCTCTTCTGATTTGGTTAGCATATATTTTTCTGGGGTCTTTGCCACCCTACTAGTATTTTACTCTTCCATTCATATATTCTTATCTGGATAAAATGACAAGGTGGAAAAACTTACACACACATACAAAAAAGCCAGTACCAATGGCTAGGGACCTAATCAATAAGGACATTGGTAATATGTCAGAACTAGAGTTCAGAATGATGATTATCAAGGTGCTAGCTGGGCTTAAAAAAAAGCATGGGAGATATTAGAGAACCCCTTTATGGAGAAATAAAAGAACTGAAATCTAACCAAGTTGAAATTTTTAAAAAGCTATTAATGCAGTGCAATAAAAAATGGAGGCTCTTACTGCTATGATAAATGACGCAGAAGAGAGAATTAGTGATATAGAAGACCAAATGATGAAGAAAAAAGAAGATGAGCAAAAGAGAGACAAACAACAACTGAACCATGAGGGGAGAATTTGAAAGATAAGTGATACTAAGATGAAACAATATCAGAATAATTGGGATTCCAGAAGAAGTAGAAAGAGAGAGGGGGGCAGAATGTATACTGGAATAAATTATAATAGAGAATTTCCCTAATATGGTAAAGGTAACAAGCATCAAATTCCAGGAGGCACAGAGAACCCCCCTCAAAATCAATAAAAATAGGTCCACACCCTGTCCTCTAATAGTAAAACTTACAAGACTTAGTGAAAAAGAGAAAATCCTGAAAGCAGCTCAGGTCAAAAGGTTTGTTACATACAATGGTAGAAATATTAGATTAATATCAGACTTATCCACAGAAACCTGGCAGGCCAGAAAGGACTGGCGTGATATATTCAGAGCACTAAATGAGAAAAATATGCAGCCAAGAATACTATATCCAGCAAGACTGTCAATGAAAATAGGAGAGATAAAAAGCTTTCAGGACGAACAAAAACTAGAAGAAATTGCAAACACCAAACCAGCCCTACAGGAAATATTGAAAAGGGTCCTCTAGGCAAAAAGAGAGCCTAAAAGTAACATAGACCAGAAAAGAACAGAGTCTATATACAGTAACAGTCATCTTACAGGCAATACAATGGAACTAAATTCATATCTTTCAATAGTTACCTTGAATGTAAATGGGCTAAATGTCCCAATCAAAAGATACAGGGTATCAAAATGGATTAAAAAAAAATAAGACCGATCAATATGTTGTCTATAAGAAACTCATTTTAGGCCCAAGGTCACCTCCATATTTAAAGTGAGGGGATGGAAAACAATTTACCATGCTAACAGACATCAAAAAAACCTGGGGTGGTAATCGTTATGTCAGATAAATTAGATGTTAAGCCAAAGACTATAATAAGAGACAATGAAGGACCCTATATCATACTTAAAGGGTCTGTCCAACAAGATGATCTAACAGCTTTAAATATCTATGCCCCTAACATGGGAGCAGACACTTATATAAACCAATTAATAACAAAATGAAAGAAACACATCAACAATAATACAATTATAGTAGGGGATTTTAACACCCCTCTCACGGAAATGGACAGATCATCTAAGCAAAAGATTAACAGGAAATAAAGGCTTTAAATAACACACTGGACCAGATGGACATCACAAATATATTCAGAACATTCCATCCCAAAGCAACATAATGCATTCTTCTCTAGTGCATATGGAATATTCTCCAGAATAGGTCACATCCTGGGTCGCAAATCAGGTATCAACCGGTACCAAAAGATTGGGATCATTCCCTGCATATTTTCAGAACACAATGCTCTGAAGCTAGAACTCAATCACAAGAGGAAAGTTGGAAAGAGCTCAAATACATAGAGGATAAAGAACATCCTACTAAAGAATGAATGAGTCAACCAGGAAATGAAAAATTCATGGAAAGAAATGAAAATGAAAACACAACTGTTCAAAAATTTGGGACACAGCAAAGGTGGTCCTGAGAGGAAAGCATATAGTGATACAAGCCTTTCTCAAGAAACAAGAAATATCTCAAGTATACAACATAAACCTATACCTAAAGATGCTGTAGAAAGAACAACAAAGGCAGCCTAAACCCACAAGGAGAAGAAAAATCATAAAGATCAGAGAAGAAATCAATGAAATAGAAACCAAAAGAACATTAGAACAAATCAATGAAACTAGGTGCTGTTTCTTTAAAAGAATTAATATGATTGATTAACCCATGGCCAGACTTATCAAAAAGAAATAAAGAAAGGACCCAAATAAATAAAATCATGAATGAAAGAGGAGAGATCTCAACCAACACCAAAGAAATCCAAACAATTATAAGAACATATTATGAGCAACTATATGCCAGCAAATTTGACAATCTGGAAGAAATGGATGCATTCCTAGAGACCTATAAACTATCAAAACTGAACCAGGGGAGATGAAGAGGAGAAGGGGGTTGAGGGAAATTGGAAGGGGAGGTGAGCCATGAGAGACTATGGACTCTGAAAAACAATCTGAGGGTTTTGAAGGGGTGGGGGGTGGGATGTTGGGGGATCCAGGTGTTGGGTGTTGGAGAGGGCACAGATCACATGGAGCACTGGGTGTGGTGCAAAAATAATGAATACTGTTACGCTGAAAAGAAATAACAATAACAAACAAACAAAAAAACAAACAAACAAAAAACTGAACCAGGAAGAAATAGAAAATCTGAACAGACCCATAACCAGTAAGGAGGTTGAAGCAGTCATCAAAAATCTCCCCCCCACAAAACAACAACAACAACAACAAACAAAACAAAACAAAAACAAGAACCCAGGGCCAGAAGCCTTCCCATGGGAATTCTACCAAACATTTAAAAAAGAATTAATACCTATTCTCCTGAAACCATTCCAAAAAATAGAAATGAAAGGAAAACTTCCAAACTCGTTTTATGAGGCCAGCATTACCTTGCTCCTAAAACCAGAGAAAGACCTGATCAAAAAGGAGAATTACAGACCAATATCTCTGATGAACACTGATACAAAAATTCTTACCAAAATACTAGTCAATAAGATCCAACAGTACATTAAAAGGATTATTCACCACGACCAAGTGGGATTTATTCCTGGTTTGCAAGGTTGTTTCAACATCTGCAAATCAATCAGTGTGATACATTAATAAAAGAGAGAACAAGATCCATACGATACTCTCAATAGATGCTGAAAAAGCTTTTGACAATGTACAGCATCCCTTCTTGATCAAAACTCTTTAAAGTGTAGGGATAGCAGGTACATACTTCAATACCATCAAAGTAAAGGTGAGAATGGAAGGCTTCCTGAGGAGGGGAATGGTGACTTAGTGCTAGGCACACAAACTCATTAACAGTAGCAGTCGGGAAATTAAGGAGGTATGCAATGCAGAAATGTGCCCATCATAACCACTTGTGTACCTGTGACAGAACTACATAGACATTTCCAGCAACTAAACACATTTACACGTGACTTAAAACAAAACCAAAAAATGTGGGCCGGATGAGATCTGGATGCTGCAGGGATGTGGCCTGACTTAGAGTCTGTCAGATGGAGAAGGACGCCCAGAGGCTCAGAGTGAGGGAGCTGGCAGGTCTCAGGACAGCCCACTGTCTCTGCTAGAGCACGATGAGATGGGACAGGTCCTTATCAACACATGCTGTCATGGGAGACCAGCCCTTCCCCTGGCACAGATGACCTCAGGAATGCTTCTTTGATATGGTGAGTTTGGGCCCTGTTTTTCACGTGTTATGCCATGACTAGCCTCTAAGACTTGACTTGTCTTTCCCTTTAGCTTAAAAGCTGAGGGACTCCTTTGGTCCTTACCTACTAGTCTTTTTCTGAAACTTGATTTTTGCTGGGTAAAAGGGAGCATCCAAGGGAGGAACTGGGGTTCAGTTTATTGCACACTGCTCAATTGTTCTAGCAGTCTAGAATCCTCATCTGTGAGCTTGAAGTGAATATGGGCATGTCAGATTTATAGAAGTCTGCCTCCTGAGGAAGACAGGGGTACTCCCATGAGCCCCCACTTCCTCTAAAGGGGAGAGGCTGGTTCTGCAAGACATGGATGGTTGAGGGAGGTAACACCTGTTCCCACTTGAAACTGTACTTTTCACCAACATTTGAATTCTCCCAGACTTGACCAAGCTCTGCTATTCTGAGAGCATCACAAAACATTCGTTCTGGCACTTTCTCACAAGTGGTGATTTCCTCAGGAACCTTAAGTTAATCCCTTGGCCCAGGCTGACATAAAGGGAGCTCAGCCTCCCACGGTGGGGAGCACTGGCTCCCAAGGAAATCACATCTGTGCTCTCCGAAGACTGCACATCTGTGCCCTCTCCCTTTGGCTGTGACACTTCCTTGTTTCAGGAAATGACTCGTTTCCCCCTGAACAAGCCCAGATCTTGCATCCTCGGCCAGTGCCCGTGTCTGCCTATTTGCCAAGAACTGTTTTCTCTGTGGGAAAGGCAGGTGCTCTGCCATTTCAGTTTTCTTAGCCAACGCCTCTTCCTGTCCCATCTTTGGCTTTATTTGTGTATCTCTCTGGCTGTCATGGTGGCTGTTCCAGGAGAAGCCACAGACAGTGACAGGCCCGATTGCAGGCTCCTAAACCAGTTTTGAGTGGCCATCCTAAGCTTCCAATAGTCTGTGAAAAGGACAAATTCAGAGGAAAGGGATACTTAATTTTCTTCCTGGTTTCAGCATTTGACACCCAAATCTCTCTGAAGATGATACCCTGGTGAGGAAGGCATGGCCGCAAAAGATCTCCCAGGCTTGGTTCTGTTCCCTGAATGGAAGCCTGGAGAAAGACCGGCCAGCCAATGTCACTGTGTGTCGCACCGGAAGAAATGATGAGCGTATGTCTGCCATACCTGTCACTTGGTGCATTGTAGTTTTTAAAGGATGTGACACAGAGAAGAGGGACTGGACGCACCTTTCAGCACGCTGTCTGTAAGACCATGACGCACGGCCTGTGTGGTAGAGCAGCGGGACTCCTAGTTTGCCCCTGTCAGGCTCAGGCACTGCTGGCCGGTGTAGAAGCTTTACTATCTGGGTGGGGGTGTGAGGCATGGGACCCTGGAAAGAAGGAAGAACTATTATGATAGGCAACAAACTGTCTGTGAATCTGTTTAAAAAAAAAAAAAAAAAAAGTCCTCAGCCACCTGTTCCATGGAGGAGCAATGAGGTCAATGTCAAGAGAAGCACGTTCATTGCCCGTATGCTGGGGAAGTCTCCCGGGGTCAAGGACTGGTAGTGACAACTGGGCTGGTATGCGGATGCATTGGGCATTGTCCAAAAAGATACAGGAGAGGTAGGGGTAAAAGTCCGTGAGGAGTGCCCATGTTTGTCAGGAAATTATTCTGAACACTCTTTTTAAGGTGACAAGCTGAGGAAGGCTAATAGGAAGGAGGTCTACCTGAGGCTTCTATTTCTCTCTTAAGATGTATTGTGAAGGGTTTAACACAGTAACGGAGAGCTGGTCTGAGCACTGAGGTGTAAAACATTAAATGTATCCCTTGTCCTGGATTCTTACCCCCAAATATATTCAGCATTGACATAGCTGTCCCACGGCACTGAGAAGGGACCTCGTCCCGGCCTCCCAGCTCAGGGAACCCTGGTGCTCTTTCCTGCCCCCTGGAGCTGCCTCTGGTCGCCTTGGTCGCCTGAGAGCATATCTAGAGGAGGGTGACATGTGTGCTCACTCCTATCAGGACCCAGAGACAGATTAGTCTGTGTCCAGTGGGGAAAGAGGAGGAAGCTTTTCTTAGCAGTCAGGAAGATAAAGTCCAGTTACTAGGAAGAGGCCATGACAAAACTTTTTTTTTTTTTTTTGGAGTTATTTAAACTTCTCTAATCTCCATAAGAATATCATTTTTTGTTGTGGTTATGTTTGCAGTTTGTTACCGATCTGGAGGAGGAATGGAAACCGTTTCCTGGCACAAGGGCTGGCTTTCCATCTCCCCTCTCCCTAATGATGATGGCGGCTGCCCTTTAGGGGGCCATACATTGCATACGGATTGCCTATACTTCTCATAAAACCTTCCCAAGTATGGCCATCAGAGAAATAAAGAGACTTTCAGGTTGAATCCAATGATAAGCTCATAAATGTTTACAAATGGCCATTGATTATTGAATCTATACCATTAATAATATATTGTGCTAGGAGCTCTGCCTGCATTCTTAGTTTCTTCTTCACAGTTAACCTACAAAGTAGGTTCAATTATTTCCATTTTACAGGTGTCCAACAGAAATCCATAAAGGTAGAGTAACTAAGGTCTTATAACTATTAGCAACTAGGTCCAGGATACGAACACATATTTGTCTGGCCACAAAATCTATTTTCTGATCATCAAGACAATGCAATATTTAAAAAAAAATCCTATATAACTCCTCTCATTGCTAAATAAATCTGGTATTTCAGGCTTCTAAAAATGGACAGAGTCCATGTTAGTACTATAAATTACTACATGTACTTTGGAGTAAAAAATAGTACATTTGTTTAAATTTGAAATGATACATAAACGGATATATCAAATATTATAGGTAAAAATAATTTAGGGGCCCCTGGGGGCACAGTCAGTTAAGCATCTGGCTCTCGGTTTCTGTTTGGGTCATGATCTTAGGGTCTTGAGATGGAGCCCTGCATCAGGCTCCATGCTCAGCGAGGCACCTGCTGAAGTTTCTTTGTCCTTCTCTCTGCCTTTCCCCACGTGTTCACTTGCACTCTCTCTCTTTCTGTCTAAAATAAATAAATAAATCTTTAAAAATGGCATTATAATAAAGTAAGAATAATTCATAATACTTTGTAGGTAGGTTTGTTTGTTGTTAATACATGCATTTGTGTTAGGTGGAGTGCCCGAGGACACTGTGTGACTGGAGTGTGACTAAAGAGTGACTGAAGAAGGGGCCTTTCCAAGGCTGTGGGCAAGGTTAAAGCCACCTAGCAGGAATGGTGAGGCTTCCTAGGGCTAGGCTAGGCACAAAGAGTCCGTGATTCCTGGGCTTGAAGTTCAAGGGGAGGGAGTAGTTATTGGAAGAGAAACTGTAGAACAAGGTAACAAGGTCCCCTGACATGAGATGAGGCACAAACAGGGGACTGTGGGCATTCACAGCCCATGGAAAGAACCAGAAGCAGGGACATGGGAACCTCAATCTCCTGCCACACTCAGGGATCCTTTGGTATTTCCCATTGTTCTTACCACCCTTGTCTCACCCCCAAGAGGCCACAATGCAAGTAAAGCTCCCCAGGGCATAGGAAAGTATGGGGGGGGTAGAAAATGGACTTGAAGGGACCAGCAAAGGGAATTCAACAAATATCTACTCTCATGGTTGGTGGTTATGGCAGGGTAAAGGTTAGGTATTATCCTTAGTGTACAACTCTGGAATCAGAATATATCTGCCTCCACCTGTTTACTGGCTGTAAACAACAGACACTGCCCTTAGCTCTGTTTTGGAAGAGATTTCCCCAGGATAGACCCTGAATAAAGAATATAGGTGCGGGTGATGTTTTATAAAAGGGTTCCCAGATAGGGCTATTAGATAAAATACAGGACACTCAGTTAATTTTCAATTTGAGACAAGCAACAAGTACATTTGTGGTATAACTATATCTCACGTATCCCATCAGACATAAATATATTGAAGACAAACAAAATGAAACAAAAGAAAACAACAACAACAACAGCAGCAACAAAAATATACAAACTTTGCTTGCCTTCCTAAGACTGGGAAAAACAAAACAAAACAGTAAGGAAATGGTTGAACCATGAAGGGCACAGGGAATGGCCAACAAGGCTGCACTTGTCTACATCCCAGACTCAGCTCGATCAGGAAGGGAGCTCTGGAACGTGGATTATGCCTCAAAGTCAGTCCCTCATCCTTGCAAAGGGACTGGGCTCCTGCTCTCTCCCATCACACCAGTCGGTCATTGAGGACGGGCTCTGGGTATGGGGCAGGCGCTATGAGGCAGGGCAGTGGAAGAAGTCTAGTTCTACTCTCAGGAACTTCTGGATCTTTCTAACTGCTGCTGATGTGACACTAGTGTCCAAGGCATTCCCCAGAAAGTCACATGTGCCATCAGTTAATGTCAGTCACACAGAAACTGAGGGGTGAATGCACAGATCTGGTAAAAGGAATAAGAATAGAAATGACCATGACCATCTAGTGTCCACTACAATATCTTAAGCAAAATGGAAATTTATTAAAATGTTTCAGGGAGGGGTGCCTGGGTGACTCAGTGGGTTAAAGCTTCTGCTTTCAGCTCAGGTCGTGATCTCAGGGTTCTGGGATCGAGTCCCACATTGGGCTCTCTGCTCCGCAGAGAGCCTGCTTCCTCCTCTCTCTCTCTGCCTGCCTCTCTGCCTACTTGTGATCTCTCTCTCTATCAAATAAATAAATAAAATCTTTTAAAAAATAAAAATAAAATAAAATGTTTCAGGGAATTCACAGTAGGAACTGGAAAATGGAGGCCACAACCAGTTGTTTCCAGAGGCTATGCTCTTGGACTGTTGGCCTTCCCTTTGGATTATCCTGGCCTTACTGTCTCTGCCTCTGTGGTTCTCAACTCACCAAATCAGGAGAGGGTTCTAACTGGCCCCACTAAGTTGCAATGCACCCTCCCTCCCTCTGGACGGCTGCCCTCATGTAGAGCATCTGATGCTAATACCAAGAGATGGCCAGATGCAGGCAGACAAAGAATGAGAAACACTGGAAACCTACCCACACACATGTAGAAAGTAGGCTTCATTTTTCCACACTTTAAGTGAAAAAAAATCAGAGAAAGGGATAAATAATTTAATGATGTTTTTCATGAAATTTTCATTGAGTAGTTACCATGTGTTTTCCAGAATTGTCTATTTCTAGCTTTGTGACGATCGTGCACAGAGCATTTCAGATGAAAATCCACAGCATACTTCTGTTTAGTGTTCTGCAAAGTCCTCTCACATCTGGAACACATGATGTGCTCTACATGCTATTTTCACCGAGAGCATCCTGTCCCCTCTCCCACCCTGATTCGTACAACATCCAAGCTTGTTTGGCTGCAGATGTTCCTGACTTTTTGCTCTCATTTGAACCCATTAAGACAAGTCCCGCCTCACTCCTTGATATTTTCTTTGCCTGAAACTTTCTTTCTCAGAATATCTGCATGATTATTATTTTACCACTTTATTTAGGCATCTGTTCATCTCTCATCTCCACAGAGCTGTCCTTCCCACAAGAGCAGCTTCTACCCCCATTATCTCTATCCCTTTATCCTGCTTTATTTTTGCTCACAATTAGTATCATTCAGGCTATAACACATATTTATTTTCTTGCTCTCATTCACACACACACACACACACACACACACACACACACAGTGGTGGATCATGTATTTATG
Organism: Mustela nivalis; assembly: GCF_964662115.1. Classification (NCBI taxonomy): domain Eukaryota; kingdom Metazoa; phylum Chordata; class Mammalia; order Carnivora; family Mustelidae; genus Mustela; species Mustela nivalis. The sequence continues at coordinate 5,252,576 of NC_139021.1, forward strand.
AACATTTCCAAGATGGCAAATACTTAGTTTTCTGTGTTCATTGTGGGTCCCCAGGCCCTAAAACAGAGTCTGGCACATAAAGGATGTTTGAAATATTAGTTGAAGTGAAAAATATAGGGAAGGAAGGGAGGAAGGAAGGAGAAAAGGAAGGAAGGAGGGTGGGAGGGAGGAAATTTAAGACTGAAAGATGGAGAGAGTGGGAAGATACCAAGAACCTGGCCCACATCTTCCAGCTCTGCTCTTTTCTTGTTTCTTTTCTTCTCTTTTCTTTTCTTTTTTCTTCTCTTTTTTCTTTACTTTTCTTCTCTATCTCTCTCTCTCTTTTAAGATTTTATTTATTTGACACAGAAAGAAAGAGCACAAGCATGGGGAACAACAGAGGGAGAGGGAGAAGCAGGCTCTCTGCTTAGCAGGGAGCTGGACTTGGGGCTTGATCTCAGGTCCCTGGGATCATGACCTGAGCTGAAGACAGATGCTTAACTCACTGAGCCACCCAAGTGTCCCTTCCTGTTCACTTCCAAATGACTGCCTCACCTCCTTACTTAAGTGAAAACGTGTCTGTCTTCAGAGAAGGCTGCAACCCTCAGAAGAGGAAAGGTCCCCCCACCCTTACCTTACAGCCAGGTACGCATGGGCATTCCAATCTTATGATTATCTCTCATACTCCCTGGAAAAACCTACTCTAGATTTCTGGGGGGTCACAGCATCCAGCCAGGCTCATGCTCACTTCCTTTTTTGTAAATGTGATCTTGAACACTGAGCCTCTAGTTTGGGCTCATGGTCTTTCTCCCCTTGTAGGGCCCTATCTTTATTTCATCAGTAGCAGTTTCTTGACTCAATAACACAGTGTCAGCAAATTCTGAAGCTTAAGATGCCATGGACTGATGGTGCTTTAATAGAGCAAGAAATAGAAACCTTAATTAAGGAGAATGCAGATACCACATCTGATTTACTAAGCAGCCTGAGCCATGTATGGGCAATCCTGACTACCAATAAAATGCATTATGAGCCATATAATATTGGCATCAAAGAGCAGAAGTCTGAAAATTTGGAGAGCAGGTAAAACACAATATACATTTAAAGTATTATTATAATCCCTAGAATATTAAATGGGATATGAAAACCATAATTCAGAGAGGGTTTGCTACATTGGTATGTAGTATTAAAGAAAGAATGTGGATGTTTATCGTATGTACTGAGGTATATTTTTAAATTTTTTTTTCTATGAATTCAGGTTATTAAAGGTCATTAAAATAAAAGTTGAGTGATGTGTCATGCTCTCTCTTGACCATTGGTTTGCAGCTGTGATCCTGCTCCTGGGAGGTCAGGCAATTGTTGTAGAAATGAGGGCTTTCACAGGGACATACAGTAGGCCTGCTCTTTCCCATTCTTATTTAATCTAGACACGATAAAATAAGATTTGGTTTGATCAATAACAATGAACAGAACTTTCACAAGTCACTTCAGCAATGAAACTCTGCATGTCAGTGGATAATTTGCTTCCTTCCCTTCACCTTGCTTGCTTCTCATGCTTATTAGATGGGGCCTCCATCATCTTGGGTCATAGGGACAGTAGTGAGACAAAGCCTCTGTTGGCCTTGAGGTGCAACTAATCAACTTGGCTTTGGTAAGTCACTGAGTTGAGTTGTTACCACAGCATAAACCTGCTTATTCTGACTACTACAGAGATTGGCAGCCAAGATCGGGAGAGAGAATTATGGCAAATTAAACGATTTCATTATAGATTGCATGAGTTCTAGCGTAGAATAATGGGATGGTAAATGTGGCTCTTATACTCATGATTGGAGAGAGGAATCAAGCCCAAATAAGCAAGTCCTGGAAAAATAATGCTATAAAATAAAGTTTTGAGACGCGGGATCACATCCAGGAATCAACACTTTTTTATGAGAATATGAAAGGTAATAAGAACCAGATATCTGTTTTGGTGAGTTCATGGGATGGCCTGGAAACGTCTCCTGGATCAGAGAAAGCTCTAAGCCATTATCTGCCTTGGTGAGTCTCCTATTAGGTAGGAAATAAAACAAACAAGACAATGATAACAATGGTGATACTTGAATGCCTGTTGAGTGTGTTTTAGGTTTAGAGTTAGCAGGAGACCACAACTGCTAAGGGAACTGACATGAATTTTAAATTGTTATTAGTCCTATGGATACTGTACAGTGTAGGAATGCTGCAGAGCCATGTGCAATAAGTCTGAGGACACAGCATCATTCCACATGCAGAATAACAGGGAATACGGATGCTCCAACTAGTGTTAGTGAAGGTTGTACTGGTGCAGTGCAGGCTGAGTATGGAGCTCCCGTCCACGACGGCCACTTTCTGCTCTAATGACCTTGGGTCAGCTGCCCAAATGCTCGGCACTTCAGTTTCTTCATCTTTCAAATTAGAAGAATGCCCACCTGGAATATGACATTTCCCAGTAAATGTTAACTATATGTACTCAAATAAATGGTTTTAAGGCCGTGCCTGGTAACGGGAACTGAAAGGGCCTTGGAACCTGATCATTTGTGGGCAGCACCAGTGGGATCCTGTCTGTGCCTGCCACAGAGAGGGGCATCTAGATATTCCATAGCTCTGGTTTTTGTAGGTAGGGACATTTCTGGTACTACGCCTATTGCCTGCGGTTCAACATCAGTGCGTCACTGGATGATCAGACCTCTGGGACCTTCCCAAAGGGCTCCTCAATTATTGGGGGAATCCCTGGAGGTCAGAGGCTCCTCGAGCGAGGCTACCACTCTGCACTCACTACCCACTTCTCCTCTGCTGCCCGTTTTCCCCTGCTGTCCACTCCCGAGTTGTTTGGATGAGACTCAAGTTGTTTGGATGAGACACTGTGGTCAGGGATATCGAACTAGCTCATGTTGCTCTCGGGCCATGAGGTTTGGAAGGTCTTTGTCATTTCCTCTTCTTTTTCAAAAAAGAAAAAAAATCATAGTAATGATCCTTCTTTTCTGTATTCTTTAATTCTAAACAATTAATGAGAAAAGAAGACTGACATTCAATTTTTAAAATGTTACTAAATTTGGTAAAAGCTTTCAGTAAAATTGGAACTAAAATCTGCACTCACCAAGTAGCAGTGTCGCCCCCCCACACACTAATTCATACCCTGCTTCAATGCTTTAAACATTAAACACGAAAACTGCAAGTGCTCACCAAGGAGGCCAGAGCTGTGCATGAACACACTTAACTATTCTTGTGCTTGCAATCTATGGGCGGTCACAGGTCACCATGAATCTGCTCTAGTCTGGAAACACGTGGCAGGTGCCACAAGACTAAAGGCCAGACTGCCCCCAAAGTGCGCTTGATGAGTGCTCACTTTCACCAACTTCTTCTTGAAGCAAGCCTGTGCTGCTGAGACCACCTACACATTAAAGTCTGATTCAGCCACTGACTGACCTCTTTATAAAGGAGTTTATTTAAAGATAAATAAATGCAGAGTTTATTTAAAGGTAAGTCGTAAGAATGTGCTAATTTGAAGCAAATACGTGTATGTGAATGTGCATGGTGTGTGGTACTGTGTGTGTGCCCAGGAGTCCAGCAGGTGTAGTAGTTCTGCAAGACTCAAATCAAGAGTTCATCCATTTGTTTGTTTCAGGGAAGAGTATCTTGTCACTGTTGTCATAAAGAATTCCTATTCATGGTGATTCTAAGGCAGACTGACATTTGGTCAGACTCCTTATATTCTTCCCTTACATTTTCCAAGACAATGAAGCCCCTCGTGGCCCACGTTCAAGACAGGCCACCCCACTGTCCTGTCTTCAGTGTCTGCTTGTCCTGAACTTCCTTTTTGCAGGGTCCTGGCCCCCATAGGGATTTCCTGCTGCTGGATGGAGAAATGCATTCTCCTCGCAGTGCCTCGTTTGGTCCGGAGCCTGAGAAAATCAGACAAATGGCCAGAGAGTCTGAAAATCTCTCCAGAACATTTGCAATAGCTTCCGCCTCCCACTGGGTGACCAGTGCTATCCAGCTCACAGGGAAGTGGCAGAAGCCAAAGGCTACACTGTCCCACACTCCTTCTGCCCTATCTCGGCTCCTCGTGCCTGTGAAATCTCCATCACACGGTCAGAGACACATGTCTCTGTGCACAGAAGAGATGGCACTGATTCATGTGTGTGGAGTGCACAGGGCAGGAGAGTGCACCGTGGGTGGAGAGAGGATCCTGGCGCATCAGGAACCCGCATGGTGTCAGGAACGTCTGTGACATCAGCGTTGTTGCACCAACCCCCCAGGTGGATAAAGCAGAAAGAAATCCGTGCGATGCTTACATGCAGGCATGTATGTCTACAGGTGTGTGCATATATGGACATGCATACAGAAGGACTGAACTCGTTTGCTTTCTCTCCAGACATCTGATTACATAAAGAAGAATGATAAGGAAAAGTTACGGAGAAATCAACGAGCTAAATCATGGCATGGCTGTCACATAGGTATGAAGCACAGCAGCTGTCAGAACTGTGATAAGAAGGTGATTTTGCCGTGCCTGGGTGGCTCAGTGGGTTAAGCCGCTGCCTTCAGCTCAGGTCATGATCCCAAAGTTCTGGGATCGAGTCCCACATCGGGCTCTCTGCTCAGCAGGGAGCATGCTTCCTCCTCTCTCTCTCTGCCTGCCTCTCTGCCTACATGTAATCTCTCTCTGTCAAATAAATAAATAAAATCTTTAAAAAAAAAAAAAAAAGAAGGTGACTTTGCCACCAAGACTGAAGGGCTGTCCTCCTCCTTCTTCATCGCATGCCTACCTTTCTCTGGTTGCTAGTCAGCTTCAAAACCTCCCAATTCCACACATAATTGACTGCAGTTTTAGAGTTTTCAAAGAAAAGCCTTCTGGACACAATTTTTCATTAATTTATTTTTAGCCAGAGAGAAACAGGTGATAACCTTTAAAAATAAGTAAATGGAACAGCTGAAAAAAAAAAAAATAAAAACCCACACACGCAAGGGAAATGAATTAGTTATTTTCCTTTTTTACTGTTTTCCTGAAAGTTTAACATTTTGTTCTGTGATTTTTTTTTTTATCTTGTTAAACATCCCCAAAAGACACTGTACCATAAAATGCAAGAATGGAATAGTTTCTCATTAAACTTGGCACCTGAGATACCGTCTTGGGGGAACTCGGGACAAAAGCAGTGTCTACCTGAGACATGCTGTAAAAGACTAATAGTTTGAACCATAGTTCAACAATATATCTTAGAGGAGACATTTGAATTAAATTCCCTAATATAACGTTATTGAGAGCTAACATGTGCTATGCCTCTTTAAAAAAATCGGACAAATTTCCCATCCTTAAGAGATCTTTCGTCTGGGAAAGTGGTGGGGTGGGATGGATGTGGTGGTGCTGGAAGATCTTTACATGATTATCTCACCTAATTCTCTCTGCATTCCCATGATGGTGATGGCCGGCCTGGTCCTTGTTTTGTTGTTGGGAAACTCGTGTCCACAACTGTGTGGGAAGCAGGTCTAAGACACCCCACCGCTCGCTGGTAGTTTGGGTTGGATTCAATGAGCTAGAAAAAGAGACACATAAATTGTCATGGGCTTCCAGAGGAAGGACAGATGATATTCCTTGTGTGGGGGTGGGAGGAATAACACTGCATGGAAGGTGATTTAGACAGAAATCAGAGAAAGGGGTTTGCTCAGGAAGCCAGGGAGGGATGTTGTGGGTGGAGAAGACAGTGTGAGACAAGGAGAGGGAAGAGTGGTACCCAGGGAAGGAGTGGCCTGAGGGCAGGGATGGGCTGTGTAGGGTCCACAGTGTGCGAGGGGAGAGTAAGACCAGAGCGTGGAGAGGTCGGTCTGGTAAGTTCATGCAAAGCCAAAGTCCGAATCTGAAAAAAATTACAGTTATTTTAGGCAACAACAAACCACCAGAGTTTCTGAGCTAAATAGGGGTACAGTCAGTATTGGCTTGGAGTATCAATCTGTCGTAATGCATAAGAAGCTCTGAGGTGAAAAATCTCCTAAACGGCTCTGTGGGAAATGCGGAGGAACATTCTGGAAACAGGAGATGTTGTATTCTATCTGCAGGAAAAAATAACTGATGTTTGTTGAGTCCTTCACGTAGTCTTGCTCTACCCGTCCTTCCAAACCCTTCCAAATCCCATGAAAACATAGAAGTCTGGGAAACGCATTCTTCTTGTTTTTTTAGGCCAAAAGTAGAGTAATCTGCTGAACATACAGTATTGGTTTTGCCAACAGAGGAGTGGAGGGTGACACAGAGCTTCAGCAGGAAGGGCTGGGTGTGGCAGAGACAGCTGGCACTTCTCAGACCTCAGCTTCCTTAGGACTTGGGGGGCCGGGTTTACCAGCCCCTTGATGCAATACAGATATGATCTGGAAATGAGGCGAACCACTCGGTAAAGTGTGCTGGCCTAGATAAGGTGAGACCCATACCATGGAACAATTAAGGATCTTTGCAAAGCAATGTATCACCCACCTCCACAGAAACATTAATGAGTAAATAAAATTTAGTAAAACAAGGAAACAAGATCTATGGAATCAAACCGCCGAGATTGTAGTACACTGGCAAACGGCTCCAGGAGAGGCGTTAAGATGACGCTATGGAGAGCGATGGAGACGTCACATGCATTAGGCAATAGTCCATCCTCGTCAGAAGCCTGGATTCTGGAGTCAAGCAGAGCATTTCCTCCCAACCCTGGGTTTGGAAACGGACAACGCTTGAGCCAGAGCCACTGCTCTGTGTCAGGTGCTATAAATGCTAAACATAATATTTGAAAGTGCAGATTATTAGATATTTTTGTTTAAATGGGGACAAGGGTTAAATATGTTTCCTGGGGAGACAAAGATGGTAATGGGAGACACCAGATTTCGTTATGAGATCCCAGGGTTGTGTGAGCATTCGGTGTTTGGCTTTGGCAGGTGAATTGTTAAGGTAGCTACTGAAGATTTAATCTCATTTCAAAAGAAGGCGGATGATGCATTTTTAAAATTATTTTATTTTATTTTTTTAGTGTTCCAACTTTTTTTTTTAAGCAAAGGCATAATCTTTTTATGTGACTGTTGCCATGGGGGAGTAAAAGAGTAAATCTAGAAAGTGCTCTTAAAAAAAAAATCATGCTGATTCTTTCTACTAATTTATTTCCAGATAATTTCCCTTTTTAGGTATTTTAGTTTATGAATTAAGTTCCCGATAAATATAGTCATGACTTTTTATTCCTCAGTAGCAGAGAGCGATTATGCATCTGTACCCAGGAGGGGGCCTCGTGGCGGTAGAATGCATTTCTCTTATCACTTGACTTTAGGCTGGGCCACTAGCCCACGTGGCCAAAAGCTGAGGCTTCGAACATGTGTGTGTACTCAGTCCTGTCTGTTTGTCCTTCTCTCATCACCATGAAAAGATCATGTCATGTTTTGTTGGTAATTTTATAAGAACAAGACAAATGGGTAAACCTGGACCCAGTTTACAGCCTGGACATATGCCAAAACCCAGCTGAGTCATCAACACTTAAGGCAGAATCACTTAAGGCTTTCCCTTCACAAGCCACTGGGTGTGGTGGTGGCTGGTGCTTAGCATATGGTGGCAATAGCTAGCCAGAATGATAAGCTGTGTGTCCGGGGGTCGTGCCTGTTGCAGAGATGGTATCTGTGCATGTCTTCTCCCCAAAACAGCATCTACCTGAAGAAGGGAATTTTGTATCTTCCTATCCATGATACCTCTTTCTTTTACCAATATTTACCCGATACCTGCAAGGTGTCATGGATTGTATTAGATGCTGTGGACACAAGGACTAATTAGAGTTTGGTTGACTTTCTAGAATCTTGCCATACTGCAAACCTTTACATCCATAGATCTGTACTAAGCAAGGTTTTCCCTTTCTCTGCCTTTGAAACCACCTCTATTCACCAAGAAGGCATAACTATGATACTTTAAAAACTTGGCCTTGAGGAAACTGCTTATACTGGCCTGAATCCTTGACTGTTCTGATCATCACTTAGGAGAGGACAAGGACCCAGGTCCTGGTGAAGAGGCTTGGCCCCACCCCAGAGCCGCACACAGATGTCACAGACAGAGAAGTGCGGATTCCCGGCAAATGAGACCACGGAGCCCGCTCACATCCAGCTCTGAGTGTGCGGGGCGCAGCTGCGATTCAGCGGGGCATGAAGACGAACACGGGAATGCAGATGAACTGAGAAATTGGGCTGATGCTTACATCTTAACTTATCACGAAGTTAAATTGAAGTAACAGCAAATACATTTTCTTGAGGAAACTGTTTAATCAGCATCTCTGTGCTTCCACTTCTGACTTGACATGTCTAAGCTGCTACCTGGCTCTTCCCACCAGCCCCACTCTTCCACGCAGAGGGAGTTCCTGTTCCATACTCCTGAAGCTTCGCTTGGCACTCAGCAAAAACCCACTGAGTAATTAAGCAGCCCGATTAAGCCGCTCACCCCATTGTGTCTGATTCTGACTAGTTGGGAAATGCACCTCTTTTCTTGGTGGGCAGGTGGGAGGGGGAGGAGATAGACAGACAGACAGACAGACAGACAGATGGAGATGGATAGACCAATCTATATAGATCTACAGACGTACCTATCTGTTGTTTTTTCTATAAAAGAATGACACTGCTCTTATTTCTGATTGTTATACCACCAAGTCACATTATGGCTGCTTTGTGAAAGCTTGAAACGGATGACTCCAAAAAAATGTAGGAATGGGGCGCCTGAGTGGCTCAGCTGGTTAAACATCTGACTCTTGTTTTTGGCTCACATCAGGATCTCAAGATCATGAGTTCGAGACTGGCATTGGGCTCCCCACTCGGCAGGGGTCCTGCGTGAGGCATTTCTTTCCCTCTTCTCCCTCTCCTTCCTCCCACCCCCTCACACATGCTCAGCTTCTTTCTCTAAAATAAAATAAATAAAATCTTATAACAAATAAATGTCGGAGTGGAAAAAAAAAAAAAAGAAGAAGAAGCAACACAAGAAATGCATAAGGTTGGAAAGGAAAACACATTTCTTTCCAAAAGAGGTTTTTATTTTAAGTTCTGTTGCGGTTCATTTTCTGTCCAGAGCATTGCGTGATGAGTAGAACTAATAGGGAAATGAGTAAGTAAGTAAGAAAGTAAATAAATAAACAGTGTTTTCAAACACAATTATAAAGTAAGACATTAATACTAAAATAAACCGGGACTAATATCAGCTGTGCTTCTCCTCCCCCCAGTATGCCCTCAAACTAGAAACTAAATTACACTGTACTCTTTAATCTCTGGCACTGTCCAAATTGAGGGAAGCAATTTAGAAAGGCTCATGCATAATTTATTAAAGGTTCCCTGTGTAGTGTATTTGCCCTAATTCAATAACATCGCACTATTATAATTTGACTTTTAATATATTATGGTTATTTATTAAATTTTTAATTAGCCTCAGAATTGCTTTTAGCAGACTCTAAAATCCATTTTAATAACAGAACTGGACAAAATGAACTACTTTAAGTCTCTGTGTCTTTATGAAAATCTTTGGAAATTACACTCCACACGCAAGTGTGAATACACACACACACACACACACACACACACACTCCTAAATGGCCACAGCCTGAGACGGAAGGGAGGTTAGCAGCCACAGGAGAGACAGACTAACGCCAAATGTGTGGAAAGCTGTCATTAAGTTTTCATTCGAGGCCTGATTGTGTACTTCCTGTGGAAGGCTCAGGCTTGCCTGGAACACATTGATATTCTTTGGGAAAAATGATTTGCTTTATTTTTTTTTCTCCACAAGTAAGTTTGAATTTCACAGCAGGAAGCAAGACGAAGCCAGAACTTTGTTTCCTAAACATGTAATATCAACACAGAGGATGAGTGTAAAGCATACCATTGTGGCACCCATCAGAAGCCCTGCTTCATGGATACCACACCTCCCTTCCCCACTTTATGCATCAGTGTTGTCAGGATATAAACCACAGTGTGTTTCTAAGGAGCCAAAGGGCTACCGGGCACAAAGCAGGAAGCGGGCACAGATTTCCTGATTGACTCTGGGACAAGCTCACTACGCTAGGTGCTTGGGAAATTTTTAAAAAATGTATTACATGTTTAATCTCAAAACGTCTCTTCCTTTACCTCTTCAAAAACACAGTATCCCTCTCCTCCATTTATAAGATGAAATCCAAACCCCTTTTCATCTTACCACCTCCTCCTACCTGCCCAGCTGATTTTGTGACTGTGCGGATAAACTCCTCATCTGCCTTTCATGCTTCTCAAGTTTTTCTCGGGATTTTCCTGCGTAACGATTCAGGAAAACAAAGTTCTTTGGAGCTGAGCTGAAATTTGGACCACTATTCAATCCTAAACTGAGTCCAGAACTATACATGGCTGGAGAAGACACACACCAGTATTTTGACAGACTTAGAGAACTGAACACTTGACAAACAGATCAGCCCTCCATTCTAGGTATATATAAATAAGCTCCACACCTACCTGCAAAAGAAAGTCTGGGACCTGAGCTGAGATTTGGATTACTGGAGATGGATAGTGAGACAGCTTCTGTCCTCTGAGCCTGTCCAGGCTGACTGTCTGCTCACACAAAAACAACATTTCCCAATATCCATGTGACACAACATTCACAATGTCCAGATTAAACTAAATTCAAATTTACTTAACAGTCAAAAAAAGAAAAAAAAAAACTAGTTCTCAAATGAAAAACTAACAAACAAACAAACAAAATGATAGATGTTAATCCCAGTAGGACTCAGATAATGGAATTATCCAAAACAACAGCAAAAAAAGCCCAAACCCTTCAAGATAATTATTAATAACGCTCCATCACTAAAGAGATACACGCTCAAATTCAATGAAAAAAGAGAAGTTCTCAACTCAGAAACAAAAACTATTTTTTAAAAGAACCAAGTGAAAATATTGAACTAAAAAAATACAGAGTCTGAAATCAAAACTACAGACGGGTTCAATAACAGAATGGAGATAATAGAAAAAAAAAAGCCAGTGAACTTGAGCATGGGCCAATAGGCATTATCCATTCAGAGAAAAATATAGGACAAAAATAACAGGATGAAGGGATCCTATGGGAACTTTTCAAAATGTCTAGCTTTTGTGTCATTGGGATCATCGAAACAGAGGACAAATATATTGGTGTTGAAAAAAAATAAAAAATACAGCGAAATTTTTTTTTCCAAATTTGCTGAAATATTTAAATACATAGCTAAAAGAAGCTCAATAAACCTCAACACAATGCAAAGTTAATCATATTTAGACATATCTTATTAAACTGCTAACCATTAAGAATAACAACAACCTTGAAAGTAGCTAAAGGATCTTTTACACGAAGGAGACACGGAGCTGAATGCTTGTGAATTTCTCATCAGAAGGCATGGAGGTCAAAAGACAGTGAAGAAAAATACATGTTCTCATTAGTCAAAGAAAGCAGTGTCACACCCGAATTCTGTATTAAGCAAAAGTATTCTTCCAGACTGAACATAAGAAAACAAATGATATTTTCAAATACAAGAAAACTAAAGAATGTATCACCTATGGATGTTTTCAAAAATAAATTCTTAAAGGAGGTCTTCAAGCTGAAGAGAAACAACCAAGGGTAACACAAGTGTCTAGAATGAAAGAACAGGAGAGATGCTAAACCTCTGGGCAGGCGTGAGAAACTGTCCCTCTCATATTCTCTAAGCACAGGTGCATCTTCAAACAAGTGATATAAATTTCCATGTGACGTTTTTAATGCTTGGAAATATAACACATTTATGTGAAGAGGGTGAAAAGGACCTATATCATTTCACGTTTCCAATGCTTTATTTTAATATTATCTCCAAGGAGAATGTGAAGGGTTAAATATGCATAACATATAATCCCTACAGCAACCAATAAAAAAATACAGACACAACCAAAATGCCAAGAGAAAAGTTAAAATGGAATACTAAAAATGATTCACGTAATTCAATACAAGGAAGACCATGGGGAACAAAGAACCAAACCAACTGAGAGAGCAAAATAAAACCAAATCATAAGATGGCAGACTGAAATCCAAGTATACCAACATGTACCCAGTATTGTACTTTTCTAAAAATTCTAAATGCAAGGCAGAGATACAGACAGTCGAGAACAGATAAACAAGACCCTGTTCTAAGCTTCCCGCAAGAGATATGTTGGTTACAAAGTCACAGAGAGGCGGAAAGAAAATGTCTGGCAAAAGACACCTCAGGAGGAGTCAGCGTACAAGCAGTGGCTGGCTACTTTGCTATGAGGTAACAGACACTGAGAAGGTGTTTACTGAGATAAAGAGGGACACATTGTGGTGATAAAAGGAGCAATTAATCAGGAATCTATAAGCATTATAATTATCCACATACCTAATAGAAATGCCTCAAATTGAATAAAAAAACTTGATGATTGAAGGGAGACATAGAAGATTCCACAATTACTGTCGTTGATGGTAATACCAGTCCCTCAATGACGGATATAACAACAACAAAAATCAGGATTGGCATGTAAAATCTGAGGAACACTAGCCACTGCTTCGGTCTAATGGAACAGTGTAGATCACTATGTCCAGCCAACACGGAATGCACACCCTTCTAAGGAAGACATGGTGCATTTGCAAGATGGTTGCCGTGACGGGCGAGAAAGCAAGTGCCAATTTTTTTTTTTTTTTTAAACACAAAATATATTCTCATCACAATGGAGTGAACCTAGACCTCAGTAACAATAAGATATGTAGAAAATTCTCAAATATCTGGAAATTAAGCAACATAATTCTTTTTTTTTTAATTTAACTTTTTCAGTGCTCCAAGATTGTCTGTATAGCAACATACTTCTAAATAATTTACTGATTGAAAATAAAATCAGAAGCGCCTGGGTGGCTCAGTGGGTTAAGCCGCTGCCTTCAGCTCAGGTCATGATCTCAGGGTCCTGGGATCGAGTCCCGCATCGGGCTCTCTGCTCAGCAGGGAGCCTGCTACCTCCTCTCTCTCTCTCTGCCTGCCTCTCTGCCTACTTGTGATCTCTCTCTGTCAAATAAATAAATAAAATCTTTAAAAAATAATAATAATAATAAAAATCTTTAAAAAAAATAAAATCAATATAGGGGAATTTGAAAATACTATGAACTGAAGGATAAATATAGCAAACAGGGAGCAAGCTTAAAGCTCTAAAACACTTACATTAGAAAGTAATATACACTATGGAGTATTATGCCTCCATCAGAAAGGATGAATACCCAACTTTTGTAGCAACATGGATGGGACTGGAAGAGATTATGCTGAGTGAAATAAGTCAAGCAGAGAGAGTCAATTATCATATGGTTTCACTTATTTGCGGAGCATAACAAATAGCATAGAGGACATGGGGAGATGGAGAGGAGAAGGGAGTTGAGGGAAATTGGAAGGGGAGGTGAACCATGAGAGACTATGGACTCTGAAAAACAATCTGAGGGGTTTGAAGTGGCGGGGGGTGGGAGGTTGGGGGAACCAGATCATGGGTATTATAGAGGGCACGGATTGCATGGAGCACTGGGTGTGGTGCAAAAATAATGAATACCGCTACGCTGAAAATAAATTAATTAATTAAAAAAAATAAACAGACACAGGGTTAAATAAGGAAAACAACCTTCATTCTGGAAATAAAAGAGGGATGTGTGAAAGTAACAGTTCTCAACTGTGGTGTAATGTCATACTTGTGTATCACAATCAGTTGTGAGATATGTTGCAAGTGATCTGTTGCTAATAATAAAGTACTGACATTTGTGAATGATTCACTTTTAAATAAAAGTTAGGAACAGAAAAAAAAAAAAAAAGAAAGTAATGATATAAAATCAGTGCCCAAGAATCCATGCTAGTAAAAGAAACAAAATAATAAAGGAAATAAATCTGAAATAGAAGACAAGAATGACATAGAGAACAAGCAAGACCTACCATCAATAGTACCTTGGAGGGAATTACCAGACCAAGCTGACCACGGAAAGGAGGAACACAAAGGGCACCTGGGTGGCTTAGGAGGTTAAACGTTTGCCTTCCGCTCAGGTCATGATTCCAGGGTCCTGGGATAGAGCCCTACATCTGCCTCCCTGCTCAGCGGGGGAGCCTGCTTCTCTCCTTCCCTCTGCCTGCCTCTCTTTCTACATGTGATCTCATTCTCTCTCTCTCTCTCTGTCAAATAAATAAATAAATAAAATCTTAAAAAAAAAAAGGAGGAACACGAATCATCAATACAAGAGTCAGAAAGAGGCAGTTACTATACATTTTATGAATAGTAAAAGAGTAATAAGACAATACATCAACAATTTTACAACAGTACATTTGACAACTTAGATCATATGGAAAAGATTCTTAAAAAAAAAAAAAAAAAAAGAAAAAGACATAAGAAGAACCAACATAAGACATTTGCTATCTTAGCAGACAGCAAAGAAGTTGAATTTGTTAGCAAAACCTTCCCAAAATGACAACTCCAGACCAATTTTCTCTTTTCTGGTAAATACTACCAAGCAATCAAGGATAGAGCGATAATAGAGAAACACAGAATTTATATATGTATAATTAGTGTGGGTACATGTTAAGATGTTTCATAAATTCAAAGCTCATTAATATTCCCCCAATTAAAATATTTTTACAATGTAATCTATGTATCTTTGTAAAAATTCATAGATTACAGAACTTCAGATTATAAAATGTGAAGGCATACCATTTTCTTTCATTTTTTGACTCTACCCAATTCCCTTCCTCACCATCCCCATTTATTAGATATTTCTCTATATTCTCCCCAATAATTTCTGTACACCTCTAGACACACGTGCTTCTAAATGAGCCCATCTGAAACCCCTTCAAAATACCATATATCTTCTATTTTTCAGTGAGCACCTAGATTTGATTGTTTCTGATAATGATAAATGTACTAGAAATGACTCATTTAAAATAATTGATTAACATCCTTGATTATTTCCACTCAAATTTTATCCATCCTTCAAGACCTAATTCGGATGACGATCAAGCTTATATATAAAAATCTGAATAATTCAGTGGCCTAAATCATATTCAATCTGGACCCTAAATCATAATTTTACCACAGTTTCCTGGTACTTCCGTTCCAACATACAGTGGCCCAGTTAGATATATATCTTTTGCTGAAAACACCAAACATTTGGAAATAATTTATTTAAACAAAACCAGTGGTTACGCGTTACGTATCACTCCCTCCTTGTATATTTACTGATGTTCTTTCCCTCTAGCTGATGAGTTCTTTTCTTTTCTTAAAAACAAACAAAATTCATATTCTAGTTTTGATTTGTGTTAATTTTTGTTTCCTGGGGTTCTATTGTATCTGACAGTAAGTTACAGCTTTTCTGGTATGTGGCAGAAAAAAAGAAAATGTGAAATGGATTTGAAATTTAAAACAAGGGGCCACCTTTTAGGAAAAATATCTGCATTCCAGGTAAACAGGGAAGATTGAGAACTGGTACCCTCTGGACATTTCAGTATGTTTCTTGAAAATTAAGCCCTCACTCTGTTCCTTAATACACTCTTCTAAACCAGATTTTCATAATATATTTGCAAAGCACCTTTAATGTCAAATGATTTCCTGTACTCAACTTCATTATCATAAAAATGTCAGTTCTTCTGTAGTGAGGAAATCCAATTACTTATGACTAAGGTGTTTGGATGAAAATGACAAAACCAACAATTGTTAGTGGAAAAAAGGCCAGCGTTCTCTATAATCTCACTGGGGTTCCAATAAGGCTCTATGATTGTGGAAACAGGGAACCAAAAAAGGAGGCTTTGCTGAGCTTAGACCACATTCAGTTCTTTCTTCAATTCAATTTTGTTAGCTTTCAAGAATAGCATCTGAGGGAGATTATGCCTCATAATATTTTCTTTTCTATTAAGTTTTCAGCTTTGGAGGAAATGAGGGAACTTTACACAGACCAAGAGGAGCAGTCCAGAACAGAAAAGAACAGGCTTGTACAGTGTTCATTTACCAGAAAGGTTTTTGTGAACAGAGCACAGGGTTTTGATATGAGAAGCAGAGTTATGGAATCGTGGCTTCACCACAGGGTGTGTCCCTTACACAGAGGCTCCCACCCTCAGATTTCATCATTAAAATGAGGGGGAAACATGGCCACTCAAGGTGACATTGTTAGGGCAATATAGTTGAATTTGTCATTGTATGTGAAGTTGCAACAGAGTAGATGCATATTGCAGAAGTTCAAAGTCAGTTTCTGTCATTAAATAGTATGTCACATTTTAATAAAGAGTGCTTTAGAGTTAGCTAGATCTAGGTGAGTATCCTGGATCTGCGTTTGCTCTCTCTTTGATCTGGGGGAGTGGGATTAATTATTCCGCATCTCAGTTTTCTGTCCTAAAAACCAGAGACGATAAGTCTCAGTTGTGAGGTTATCACAAGTTCAACAAGACTGGAATGAAATGTGTGGTACATGGTCAACCCCAAGACCTCAACTCACTCCCTAGTTCCTCAAATACTTTTCCTCATGTCTTCACCACGTACAGAGAATGAGTTGAGGTGATGCTTGTAGAAAAAGGTTAATTTCAGTGAGTAATAACAAGGAAGCTTTTCTTTTAAAGATAGATCTTACTACTCTAGGTGTGAGTGCCAAATCACTTTTTCTGAGAGGGTTTTTATCAAAGTACCCCTTTTCCCACTCAAAATGAAATAATGCCAACAGTTCTGACCTCCCTATGTTCTCATAACTCGAGGAACAGATTGCTCCCCTAATCTGAGTTTCTCTTACTGAAATTATCCCTAGAGATCCCCCAACGTTCATGTCTTCATCTGATAGAGAACATTGCGGGAATGTGATTCAGGAGAAATACAGAGCTTCCTAAGAAAATAATGGAGTTATTTATTTGTGAAAGTCTCTGAGGGAAATATGTCCCTGAACTCCGTCCCTGTGGGTGTCTCTAGGAAAAGGAGTATCTGCTTTCCAGAGCTTTCTAAAACTAGCTTTACAGCTAAATTATTTTAAGATTCTGACATCCTATAATTTTATAGCCCTCGGGTGCTAACTCTGTGATCATAAAGATTAAGATTTGTAAAGTCTGTTAATCTAAAATTTAACATGCTGAAGGCCTATCATTTCATCTCCTATTTGAATATTCCCATAAAATATGTAGCTTCTACATATTATACCTGACTGGTTAAGGACCTCTCTGGCCTTCTGAGCCCGTCTCTTTCTCTTCTACTCTAGAGCCTAAGAATAATAAAAGCCTCATATTTCCATGTGGCATTCACTGAATGAGTTGAACACCTATGCATCTTGCTTTAAATATGTGTGTATGTATATACATACACACACATATATACATACACACATATATCGATTGATTTTGCATCATATACATATATATTTTCTGGTTATTTATCCCTTTATCAAATCCAATTTTGAGAGGTAATGAGGCATAAGGCATCAGTTATTTCTGATCCAGAAATAACTAGGGTTTTAACCTGATGCAAAAGCAATGCCTCTTTTATCAATACCTACTTCCATGCTCTCATTATAAAAATCACAAATCTAGGATTTGCCCTCCTCCTGGAAGCCTGCCTGGATTAACCAGAGACAATTTCCAAACACATGAAATCTCAATTAAAATTAATCCTTTAATAAAGCCATGATATTGTAACTTTCTAAATATTTTGAATACATGCTGTACTCTTTAATTTGTTTGTTTAGACCGCAGATTCCCAGATGGCAAGATCACAGCTGGAGTACAAATAATGGGCAGGGACGAGCGTGCCAAGTTGTGTACACTGAGGGCTGCTTGTAGTCTGTCAGACTGTGCACAACTTGACGGAGCTACCACTAGGTGGGGCTGTTGCCTTGCATTCAAGGAAAAGGGCGGTGTCCGTGCTCACCAGATCCACCATTGTTAGTGCAAAATCAATCGATAAAGCCTTCCCAAATGGCTGCATTAGTTCTTGTCTAAGCAGGCGAATCAATCAGCAATTTCTACTCCGATAAGGATGGCACATTTTCCCAAAGGATTTTTCACGTTGAAATACCTGTCTTTGCCATGTGAAGTTTAGGGATTTTCCCAAGGGAAATACATCTCCAAACCCCCACCACACCATGTAAGTACTTTTGACATGAAATTTGAACCAATTTTGTGGAAAGGGGCGTATGACACCCATGACTTGGCCTTTAGATTAACTTTTTTCTCTGATTTTAAGCAGGGTATTTGTAGGCCTGGGTTCGGTCTGTCTCTGTGTAAAGATGTGCTTGGTTTGCAGAAGGCGGCATCTTCATCTAAGGCCAGGCACCACTTAGGGGTAACCTGTGGACCTGCAGTCAAGTTCCAGGCTCTGCTTCTGGCCCCACATAGCAGAGATTCGGAGATATGAGGCATGCAGATGTTTTCTTGCAGACAGGTCAGGTGTGATAGGAGACACATGACATTTGTTTGAACAGCATGGTCGACGCCACCCTAAGGATCCCACACCACCCAACGCAACATAAACTTTTCTAATAGTTATATTTTTTAAAAAGTGAAAGAAAAAGGTAAATTAAATTTAATTATGTGTTCATCTAATCTGTGTTTCCAATATGTCATTTCAACAGCAATCTACATAAAACATTTATTAATGAGATAGTTTACCTTCTGTTTTCCTTGTGCTAAATCATAGACACGAGTGTTATTTTATACTTTTAGCACATCTCAATCCAGATGCTACGCTTTTATAGGGAATATGTGATCTCTTTTTAGGATTTCATCTTCATTGCAGCTGCAAAATAGATCCACATACCCAAATTGTCGCAAGCACCAATGTCTTCCACTAACTGATTGAGTAGTAGATTCTTTAAGTTTTAAATCAATTACAATGACATAAAACAAAATACCTCAGCTCTTCAGCAGCATATGGTAAATGTCAGGTGCTCAGTAACCAGGAGAGGCTAAGCCATAAAGTACCACGCTGGACTGAAAATAATCTCTGTGGGGGTGTCCGGGTGGCTCAGTGGCTTACGCCTCTGTCTTCGACTCAGGTCATAGTTCCAGGGTCCTGACCCAGCCCCACACTGAGCTCTCTGCTCAGCAGGGACTGCTTCCCCCCTCTCTCTGCCTGCCTCTCTGCCTACTTGTGATCTCTCTCTCTCTTTCTGTCAAATAAATAAATAAATAAATAAAATCTTGCTATGAAAAAAAGAGACAATCCGTCTATAATCCTCTGGGAACTTCCGGATCTGAGAGCCACTGTCCCATTGGCATAACTCATCTCCCCAACATGACCACACACCTTTTGAAAGCAGGACCCTACACTTATGAACGCTTTGTTTTTATAGAATCTCGTACAGTATTTGTCACACTTCAGCAATTTGATGAATACTTGTCGATTTAAATTGAATGATGCATCTCTTTTCAGATATAATTTAACCCATGAAAATGGATGGAGTTCATTACTTATTGTTAATATGTTCCTAGCATTCATCAAATATGACTACTGATTGATTGGTATGGAGCTAAAGACACCTCATGACCTCGATAATCCCAACTCAAATGGGGTTCACGGAGATGACTAGCATCAGCCTATTTCACTGAGAGACCAAAATAAAAAAGAAGAAGAAGAAGAAGAAAGAAAGAGAAAAAAAAGAAATGTGCCTTTTATTACATTTATATCCTGCCCCTGACAATTATTGAACTTTACGAATCTCAACCTCATTACATTTGGATGGGAGCCAACTGTCTTCAGGAAAGAGTACTAAAAATTAATGATGGTGAATTGCTGGGAAAAAATGGTGGAAAGAAGACATATGGTTAATGATGACCTATTATTGCAGAAAAATGCAGAAGTTTGCACAAGTGCTAGGATAGCAGTTAGACAAGTGATGCTTGTAACGCCAGGGTGCAGAGTCGGGACCATGTAGGTCCTCCAGAAACCACGGCTTTTCTTCCAGGATCATCTGTGATATGCACCAACACCTCCTGGTTGCTGGGGTTCAGCCAGGTGTGGGAAGTTTGTCACAAACCACAAAAAGAGACAATTGGGGGAGAGGGGTTTTCTCTGTATCCTTTAAATTGAATGTAGCGGTGTGTGAGTTTAGCACAAATGTATGGAGCATTGTTACACCCAGCTCACCAGCATGGATGCGGAGAGGGCTGCATTCTGAAATTTCTTGCCCAGAATAATGAAATAGCTCTTCCTGTCATCAGGAAATAGTGGAATCTGAATGAAAGACGTTCACTCTTTTCAAACATAGCAATGGTATCCAACCCAATACATACCAAAGGAATGCCCTCTCAGAACACTGTGTCCAGATTTTTTGTTTTCTGGAACGGATAAAGTGGGCCATAAGTTTATTTTGGGGAAAAAAGATGAGAGAAATAGAGTTTAATGCAAATATCTGGAATTTAAAAGGAACAACCCACACCAACTTTGTCTTGTCCATCTTGAATTCCGCATAAATGTTGAGAGTGATTTGCTCATAATTCTTTAACTGCTAATGAAATTGAAATTCTCTTAATCAAATCAAAGAAGACATTGGTGGTAACAAAGTGATTATTAACATTGAAGTAGGATTAGAGAATAGGTTTCAGAAAAGGCTCCATTCTGCCCAAACCTACAACCCATCCTATCTGCAAGCTCCTGAAAGCAGGTGCATGAAGCACAAAGAATGACCAACACTTCAAGGAATATTCAGTCTTACAAGCTTGGCAACTGAATTCTGAAAGACAGGTTTGAGTCTCAAAGCTTACCATGCTTTTTAAAGAATCTTTTTCAAACCAGGTCTCAGTCAGCTCAGACTCAGGATAAATGTGTGGAAGAAGAAACACACACACACACGGTAAACTACACTTCAGATTGAAACCTATCACTTACTAGATATGGGATGTTGGGCTCATTTTATTCAAATGGAAAGAACCAAAATATCAACATCATCATTCTTTTTTTTTTTTTTTTTTTTTCACAAGTCGGCAGAGAGGCAGGCAGAGAGGGAGAGAGGGGGAAGCAGGCTCCCTGCAGAGCAGAGAGCCCGATGTGGGGCTCGATCCCAGGACCCTGGGATCATGACCTGAGCTGAAGGCAGAGGCTTTAACCCATTGAGCCACCCAGGTGCCCCAACATCATCATTCTTGTAAAAGATTGAACGCATGTCAGTCTCCCAGGAGAAATACAGCGAGTGACGACTGCATGTTTGTTGATTGACTACACTGGTGAATGCGTAAACACGTTAACATGACAGCTTGAAAGTGCCTAAAGATGCTATGCAGGTGTGTATATTTCTTTAAAGTTTTTAAAATTTTTGAGATAATAGTAGATTCACATATGGCCATAACAAACAATCCAGAGAAATCCTGGACACCCTTCACCCATTTTCTCTAATTTTAACATCTGGGTCATGACTTCAAGAATCTGCGCGTCCCCTACTCTCTCTAGTGTGGGGTGCTGGAGACAGCAGCAGCTTAAGGTCCGTGCAATTTGAAACAGAGTGGCATGCGTCAGGATCCGGAGGGAGAGGCTGGCTTTGGCATCTCTGTGACCGCCCTCACTGAGCGAGCCTCGACACTTTTGCTTCTGCCCTCTCTGCAGGCACTGCTTCAGCCTTCTGGGGGGCTCTGAGCTAAGACTCGGGCTGACCAGCTGCCTGGTCAAAGGCTGAGGAGGACTGTTTTTTTTTTTTTGTTTTTTTTTTTCCCTGCTCTGAGGAGCTTGACCCGGTGTTGCTCAGCCAGCAGCGTCAAAAGGAATGCAGATCTCTACCCCCGAGGCCAGTCCAGCTCCACATTCCCAGTTGGAAAGCTGATTCCCCAGGTCTGCTGTGCTGAGACTGCACCCAGGGACCCCACTGCACCCTGCTCTCCTGGCCGAGGCCCTTCCTCCATCTTTCTCAGGAAATAGAGGACTTCAGTTAAGACTGCCTTTACTTCCTACTGCTTCCTATTAAGGGATATCACCTGGGAGATTGGGGCTCGCCCCTGCAGCCCCATCCAGCTCTTCGGCGGTCCTGTGCACTGTGGGATGTTGAGCAGCATCCTGGTTCCTCCTCTTTAGATGCCAATAACATAACTCTGACAACCGGGAATGACTCCTGATCTGGCACCAAGTCCCCTGGGGGTGAGGGTGAAAGCTCCCCTTGTTTGAGAAGTATGCGACAGACTTCTCTCTTCCATAACTGTCCTCTCGTGCCTTCTCGATCATCTTGTATCATTGGGTATCTACGATTTACTAGTTACCTTCCCACTCTCAAAGTTCTTATTCCCACTGCCTCCTTTCATGGTGTATATAAAACCAAACCTGCTATTCCAGATGGAAAATGAATAAATAGCCATACTGTACAAAAGAAACCAACACCGAGCTGCCTTGGCTTTGTGATCCTTCCAGCTATGGGACCCTTGCTCTTTGGTCCTTCCACTTGCAAGAAAGAGCGACACTGAACACACACGTGTGCACACTGTGTCCTGTCTCTTCTGGTTTTGACCCCACGATTCTTAGGATTATTTTGCCAAAATTTCAATTGGCCTCCCTCTTGCTTAAATCTTGTGGAAACTTCTAATTTCTCATGTTTGATATAGCCTCTGCAAATTATACAGCCTTCAACAGGTTCTCAATCTGCACACATTTTATATAGTTTCCTATTGGCTCCAGGCTGGGGTACAATTCATCGGATCCCATACATGCATCTAATATCTCCCTTACTGTTGTGTTTAAGTGATGTCTTCATATGACAGCCTCTCGCGCTGTTCAGTGACTCCTGGGCCACGTGCCTTTCACTTGCACAGGTTCAGCACGAGCATGGTGTCCAACATACAGTCTGTAGCTGAAATGATTGCCTCACTGGTCCGTTCAGCCGTTTCCCGCTGTCAATAGTATCCTCTCCATCTTTTTCACTGGCTACTCTTTGTCTGGAAACAGGAGTTTTTCTTTCATCCAAACATCTTCCTGTTCACTAACATCCTCCCAGGGTAAGCCCAACAATGTCTATAGCTTCGGCAACCTTGAAATTTTATCAAAAACTTCTCTAGTCAAGACATTCGCTCTTGACTCCATGCTCTCTAGACAGATATCACCAAGCTATTTCCCAGAGACCTCAGGCAAAGACTGTACACACTGACTAATTACATTCCAAAACCTCAGTGCCTAACTCACTGAAGAAGAAAACTAAAGAGAAAAAAAGAGGAAAAAAAATATTAAAAAGGAGGAGAAGAAAAGGGGAAAACAAAACAAAACAACAACAACAAAAACAACCAAACACAGTTTTCCCATATGTTCCTTTCCTATATCCCTTACCCGGACTCAATTTGACAAAACTAGGAAACAGTGTCTTTGTTACTGAATCCCTACAAATATCACCAGCCCTTTAATTCCTTCTTTCTGTATCTCCTTGTAAAGGCGTCCACCGCCCCCCCCTTCATTCCTGTTGCTATTACCTGAATTCAAACATGTTTCATCTCCATCACTGTTCTCTCTCTGTTCTGATGTCACATGCACACGAGAGCACAAGAGTGGGCGCATCGGTTGCTGGGCTACTTCTGTTCCTACAAGGCAGATGCAGTAAGCCTGTGCTGTCCAACCCAGTATCTCACTCCATCCCGGACCCCTTCGTATCTACAGCTTCAGCCTCTCCCCTGATATATTCCAGGCTGCTTGCTGAAATGTAAGGGACCTGCTCCCCATGTCCCCAGGCTTTTGCTCCATTCCCACATCTCTTGGGGCCAGCAAGCCTTTACTCTACCCTGAAAAGCACAATGAAGACTTGCATTCCACTGGAAAGCCTTTCTTATGACAGTTTCTTCACACTCTGACTCTTCCTCTGAACTTCCAGAAAGCTCATCAGGTCATAACCATTTACATAATGATGCCCTCTGTCACACCAGCAGCTCTTTCATAACAGGGACCTTATATTAGGCACATTTTAATTTACAGAACTTAGCTATGATCGGCATTTAGTAGATGATCAGAATGTTTGTTGATACACGGAAACAAAATCACAACACTCTTATTCCATGTCACCTTCTTTCTGATCTAGGTGATACTGTTTCTGTTCTCAGCAAATTTATAATAAAAGGTAACATTTAAATTAATGTAATTAAGTTCATAACTTAGAATAGTCCTGTTGCTTGCCAGTCTCATGAAAACAGAAAGGATCATCTGCTAAAATTGGAATTTCCATTCCGTATGGTCCGTTCAGTGATGTGACGCGTGTGCAGTTTGCAGACAGCCTCGTTTACCACAGCTCGGCTCCTTTGGCTTCACATGACCTTTTACATTTCCAGACTCCTCACATCTGGGCTTACGACCATATAGTCAATGGATCCCCCTTGAAAGATGAGAAAGAGATGCTTGATTCTTCTATCAATCTCATTCCTGCTTTAAATATTTGACTTAATGGAATTTTATAGCTCTTCTTTTTCTTTGCAATATAGACCTTAATTTCTTGGCATTTTATAGCTCTTCTCTTTCTTTGCAATACAGACTTTAATTTCTACAAATTGACTTCTAGTTTGAGACTTGCTTTATTATTTTATTACAGCAAGGGCAAGCATGAACGCCTGCTTCTCCAAGGGGTAAAATGTGCCTTATCACAGAACATATCTGACTCAGGTAGGAGTTGCTTTCCCCTTTTTCTGGATAAAATGACTGATTTGAATTTAGGTCTTCTAGCTCAAAATATATAGCTCGGTTCTGAGTATCCAAAACTTCTTGTTAATTCTACAAGTGCGAGAGGGGAAAACTGTGCCAACTTTATAGCCGAATTCTGGAATAGGATTAGAGAGAAGGGGGAAATAAAAACAATGACTTCTTGGAGGAAGACTCTCCCTCAGATTGATTTCTAATAGAAGCTGCTAACCAAGCAAAATCCCCGGAATGCTCAAGTCTCTCACCATATTCCATCTGACATACGGCACTGGGGACTCTCTGGGAGCAATGCATATGGCCGAAAGATGTGGTCAGCTTTCTTCTTCTGATGTGACGTTTGGCTTCCTTTTCCATCAAGATTAGGTGATACATCTTATATGCATCAGGCTTTAGGGAACTCAAAGTTTCCACCTGCCTGTCCAATGGGGTAGCCACTAGTCCTAAATGGCCATTCATGATAAAATTTAAATTAAAGAAAATGAGATAAAATTAAAACTCTGTTCCTTAATTGCACTAGTCACATTTCAGTGGCTTGATAGCTAAGTGTCCCATCATCACAGAAACTTCCATAGGACAATGCTATTCAAGACCCAATGCAATTTGCTGCTGTCTGTAGAAATCTGGCTAAGGTACATACCAAGAATTCAGTTCCAAATTTGTACGATCTCTTATTTATCTTCCAAAAAGTACATGGGAAAAAACTCTCACTAGATTTGGAGATCTTGGGACTACAAATCTCATTTTATTTATGTTTTTGTTTTCAGAGACTTGTACAGGCATGATGTACAGTAGCTGTCCTATATAAGCTTGCTGAAAGAATAAACAAATGCATGAATTTATTTGTTTTTCCTTTAGAGCTAGGATTTGTGATATTTCTGTATTCAGCCCTATTCATTTGCTAGGAAATATATTCAACTGCTAAAAAAGTGACCAAAAACATATTGGATACCCATTGCTTAACCATGTGTTAGGCTCATACATTTATTATTTAATTATGTTTCCTACAATGAACCCACTGAAGAAAATATTACAGCATTAAGATGTTTACCAAGAAATAACTGCAAAATTGGCTGCACCAAGAATCACACTCAAATCCGTCAGAAGGTAAGTCCGTTTATGTCCTAGAACCCCAGTCCTCCTGTGCAAGACAGCACCATATCTGGGGAAGACTAAGAACAATTAGCTCTTATTTAGCACACGATGGCTGACTTACAGTTTAAGGTGTCTACATTACTTCCATTTCTGGAAGCGAAGCCCTGCCTTGACTTTCAGGAGACCATATTATCGTCCTGTTCTTCAAATCTTCCAGTTGTCTCTTTGAAGTCCTCCTAATGTCTCTGTGTGTTGGTCCTAGAGGTCGAGAGGAGGTTGGGTTTTTGTATTCTTGGAACTTGGCGAAAGTGTAAGTCCATAGGGGGCTCTTTCAAATATTGGTAGAACATTCAAAAAACACTGAATGAAATAGTGGATAAGAAACACAAATACAAATAACTAGAAGTCTAAGATTACCTTAAACGTAATTGGACCCTGCCTCTTATCTTGATAGTATCGCTGTCTCGATAGCAATTGCTTGGCTATTTGAAACTTCCAGTGAGGGGTGAAAACTAACTTTTCTTCCACCACTTGTGGTTTTTGGAGGAGCACTTCCTGTGATGAGTGCAACTCACTGCCTCCAGATGTTTGTCCACTCTACCTCCTTCTTCTCCCTCAGTCCTCACTGAAGGAGCCCATCACCTCTTCCACCGGGTAGTTTTTTGGATGTGTGAAGGCACAGAGAGACTTAACAGACAACCTAAAATAGACCTGGGAGCACAGATATCAAGCTCCAGGTCACTTGCGTCCTTTCTTGAAAAGTGAAGCTGGAGCCCCTTGGTGCCACCATACTGGCCTTGTTTCCTCCATCGTAATTCTTTAAACTTCTGATGACCCCCCAGTAGACAAGCATGGCACATCTGAACACACGCTCGCCCTTAGCTTAAAATCACAGAAGCACGCCATGTGAAAACACAAAGGACTGCAAACATTATGTATTCCATTCCCCCACACATCCTTTCTTGCGTCTGGGTAGACAAAGAAGTCCTGGATGGTAAGTGACTCAGTCAGAGTTATATTACTGGTAAATAATAAAGAGCCAGGACTGCTTTGTTTTGTCTTCCTGTGGGTGGGATGCTATCTTCTTCAGTCTTCTTCAGTCTTTTTTTTTTTTTTTTTAAGTAGGTTCCATGCCCAGCATGGATTCCAACACAGGGTTTGAACTCAGGACCCTGAGATCAAGACCTGAGCTGAGGTCAAGAGTCCAGTGTTTCCCTGACTGAGCCAGGCAGTGTCCCTTCTTGAATGTGCTTCTTAGAACAATTTATCTTTCTTTCTTGTAAAGTATTATTCTACCTCAAGGAAATGAGGAACCCTGGTGACCAACTGAAGAGTTTGAGAAATAGCAATGATTTATCCCATTCAATCTTGCAAGTCACACAGTGAACGGCTACTTTTTCCATTGGCCAAAGCTTACAGATTTTAAGAGCAGAAAGAAAGAGTAGTAAATTGTATTTGAAACACTCCGGGCTGTCATCTTACCCTTGTCATAAACTGTCAGTTTTCATAATTGGTAAATGTGGTAATGATCTCTACCCCATAATCTCTTAGCCTTATGACTTTCTGTTTAATACTCATTACTTCCGGTCGTCAGCGCCACCACACAGAGGGGACCATGTCCATCATATTCAGCCCCATCTCCTGGGGGACTGTTCATGTGAAACAAACCCCACCCTTGATTTTACCGAGATGATGGATATGAAAGTGCAGTGCAGCATCTCAAAGCCAAGGACCCAGACTTAGACTTTAAGACCGCATCTCAGTCATGACTTATAGAGCACTTTGTGTCCTCTGGTGCTCTACAAAGCCCAAATCATGCTTCGACTAGTGGAATGTGACTTTCTCCTGGCCTTCACTCTCTTCTCTGGTAAGGGTCTCCTGCTCTATGTTTGGCTTTGCCATCCCAGAACCCAGAGACAACCCATAAAAAGGATGAACTGTGGCACACTGTTCCGGAAATGCATGGCATTTTTTACTTCTTTCGTTGAATGACATACTTCTGTCTTCTTTCGGTTGGGGATGAATTGCTGTCCAAATTGATCAAGCCTTGGCCAAGAGGCCAGTTTCTGGCATTACTATTTGGAACATATCTCATATGGAATTCCCTTAGCCCTTCAAGTAGAGAGACACAAAGTAGTCTATGCTAGGTCCAGGGGGAGTTCTAGAGTTTTCATCACCTATTTCTTTTCCTGGCTGCTTCTAGCTGCCGGATGCCATGGACACAACAGACTTCCATATTAGCTCATGGTGCCCATTTGTTTAATTGGAACTGGTTCCACATATGAGCCTTGGACTTGAGGTAGAATTAGGTAGGCCTCGAGATGGTTATATTTCCCCCAGTTTCCAAGGGCTTACAAAATAAGGTTTTTGCTTTTCTCATTGTGCCTTCCGATACATTCTCTACTTTGTAACCAGCACAATCTGCTAACAATATAAATCAGACGATGTCTTTCTTTTGTCTAAATACCCTTCAATAAATTCTCATTGCAGTCGTAATAAGGTTCAGATGCTTCCTTGTGATGAAGGAGGGTCACCCGCTTCCTCTTCAAGCTCATCCCCATCTCATCCTTGCTCCCGCCCCTTCTGGGAGCTTTCACTGCTCCCTGCATTGCTGGTGCGTCCTGGCCTTCCCCTTTTGGCATTAAAGTATTTATCTAAAATAGGTCTCTTAATTATCATGCATCAGAATGTTCTGTTTGTTTATAGCTTTCTTTCCAATTTGCATCTACTTTTTTTTTTTTTTTTTTTTTTAGTTACTTGTGTTCTGTCCTCTGGCCTCCTAGCAAGTAAACCCCAGACGGGCACCACTCCTGTCGAGTCTGTTTTCTGTTACCATGTCAATGTCTCATGTGGGGCCGGCATACAGAAGGCCACAAATAAACGCTGATTGCAGATTTATTTGGGGTAAAATCATTAGAAGCATTTTTATATTATTGGGAGCTCCGTCAGTTACTTACTGGATGGCTTCACGTCCAATAACAGGTGTTTTCTAATAGGTAATCAAAGCATCTTTGATATAAATAAATCTTTGGTGTCATAAGATGATTTTATCACCAGAGCATCCAGAGATGACTAAATCCATCTTTGTCAATCACTTGTTTTTCCTTAGAGGTCTGCAAAAGAGATGTGTATAAGCCACACCGGAAAGATGTAGCAATTGAACGCTTCCTGGTCATATTTGTACAATACCAGGGCCACCTTCGGTGATCGGGGCTATAGCACTTCATTTGGAAAGTGGTCACTGTTCCTATTTTACTCATCTAAGCTTAAAAAAAAAAAAATTGCCATAGGGAGGGACAGAGAAGTGAGAAAAAGGAGGAAGACCAAAAGATAGGGAAAGGTAGAGATGCCCATCCCCCACCACCGCCGCGCTACTCTGGCTCTGATTCTTCCACACGTAACAGGAGAAAAGAGAAATCATGCCCAAATTCAGGACCTTTAAATAACTGTGACCCCGTTCACTACACAACACAGTGTAGGTGGCACAAAATCCTCTGTGCTATGCTTCCAGGACGGGAAAGCCAAAGCGAGAAGCATCAAGAATCTCTCTCTGGATGGCCCCTGCTGCCATGGACTTGCACCCACAGGTTTTCAGGTGGTAAAGACCCAAGAGACTGCCAGGTTGGGGACGGGGCATTTGGGTAGGGCCCAAAGGAGGGCCTTTCTGACAATACGGCCTTCAAACAGACACCTCAGTGAAGTGATGGAGGAAACTATGTGAATTTTGGAGGAAAAAGAACTCCGGGCAAAAAGGCAACAAGAGCAAAGGCCCTGCGGTTGAATGTGCTTGGTGCTTTCTGAAAGAAGCCAGGAGGTCAGCGTTGCCAGAATAGAGAAAAAGAGGCAGCCTGAGGCCCAATGACACCACCAGAGATCCTGCAAGAGTTTTAACAGTTGGGGTGCTTTAATTTCTTTTTTTTTTAATGAGATGGGAAACCACAGGTAGTATTGAACGGAAGAATACCCAATTGACTTAAATACCCAATTTTGGGGTGCCTGGGTGGCTTATTCACTAAGCCTCTGCATTTGGTTCAGGTCACGATCCCCGGGTCCTGGGACGGAGCCTCACCTCGGGCTCCCGGCTCAGCAGGAAGGCTGCTCCCTCTCTCGTTCCCCCTGCTTGTGTTCCCGCTCTCATTGTCTCTCTGTCAGTTAAATAAATAAATAAAATCTTAAATGAATAGGCACACAATTTTATTTAAAAATGAAAGAACATGAGACCAGGATGTTGGATGATTAGACTGCGTTCACTCGGTCAGTGGGACAGGGCCAGCATTGGAATGATAGGAAATGCTATTTCCATAACGACAATACGTGGGATCCAGTGGCCTGGACAGAGGCAGAACATAGGAAACATTCTGAGAGAAGATGAATTCAAGCCCAGCAACACAGAGGAGGTCATGACAGATCTCATGATGTCATGGTTGTGGTTTTTAGAGGTTTTTTGTGTGTATAATTTTGTGGTTATCCTATCCCTTAGAGGATGAATAGTTATAAGGAGTCTCCTTAGGGCCATTTTGGTTGGGGAGAATGGCAAAGAAATACTGAACAGTCCCATTTAGTTTCTGACTTTCTCCAGGCCTGAAATGTACCAATTCCCCCCTAGCCCCCCAACTCCATAACTTCTTTCCTGAAATGCACAGGACAGGGGCCAAGTCAGGACTGTCTACTTTGTCAATCAAGGGTTCAGGACCACTAGCATGTCCAAAATATTTGTCTTTGTTGTGAGTAGCTATTTCATAACTTCACTAGGGAAAGATTTTATTTTATTTTATTTTACAGTCTCGAGAAGACAAAATAAATAAGGAGACTAAAAGCAACCACGTCAGATACATCTTTCAAGGATTCTGCCAAGATCTGTCAACATGTGTCTCTAAATAACCAGTGACAAATGTTGTGTTGACATATTTCTCCATTTCCCAGTGAATAATTAACAGCAAATGTCAGGGAAGGCTGGTGAAATAATTTCAAACAAATAAAAACCTACTTCCAACTCATTTCAAGCATCTATAACCCTCTCTGCTATAGACACACGTAGGAAACAAAGCGAACTATTTCCCAAATTATCAGAAACCCGGGTGCCTTCTAAGCATGGCGGAATTCTTTCTTTCTTATCATGTCAAAGAGAAAATACGCAGAGAGCTAAAAGTGCGGAAAGTCACTTGGAGACACTTAACGAAGGTAATCTGTTATTTCTACGGCAGTGGGGGCAGTGTGGTGTGAAATGAGCAGAAAGCCTCTTAAGTCAAGTAAATGCACGTTCACATCTTGGCACCAACACATTCTCACACCGTGACCTTGAGCTCCCGAATTCTTGTCTTCGTCTTTTCATTCATTAAACAGGAGTAATAGCCCCAAGTTGGCAAGGCTGTTGGAAGTTTGAGATAATATGCTTACTCGATGAGGGTCACACTTGGTTTGGTTACACAGGCGACCATGGAGACTGTCCAGGAGTTAATGAGATTGAGGAGAGGGTAAGCGTTGTACCTCCCAACACACCCTGCATGCATGCAGTAGCACCCACAGATTGCCCTCCCCCATGTCCCTGCCCATTGAGCACCTGGTCTTTGATAACTGTCTTTGTGTATATTGATTCCGTGCAGCAGGGACAGCCTTGGACTATTGAGGTAGGAATAACAAGTTAACGACACTCTCCAGATTTCTTCATCCATCATATTGAAACTTTATAGTCTATTGCAAAGGGTATTTTGTATATTATCGAATTGTAGCTAGAATACTGTATTATGTATTGCATTAGCTGGCGAAGAGTAGACACTCAATAAATATAAATAAAATTTGAACCATCTGAGACTGTTTTTTGGCTGATGGCCAAACTTAGAGTTTGTTCTTCCTAATTTTTGGAAGGGAAAGTTCTTCTCGGTACCCCCAAGCACCTTTCATAGCAGAAAAATTGGAAAAATATATTTCACCTTGGTAGAGATTAATTTACATCTACTCTTTAATTACACAGTTTACACAAACTTTGTATCAGAAGACAATTAGCAATAAAAACTGAAATGGGAACATTATGCTTATTTCCTGATGTGTACTCCATAATGATCTATGACTATTCTTTGCTTTATAAGATTAAGAAAATCATCTTTTTAATTAAAAAGATGATTTTAAGTTTTATTTCCGCAGCTGCCTTCCTGATGAAAGTAGAATAGATTTCACAGCTAGATGAAATGCCAGAGATTTTCCAGAGCTGTACTAATCAGTATGTTTGTCTATGAATGTTTTAAAATTGGCTCATCCATAAACTTACCCATTTTATTTGGTATTATGAAAATATTATTTTTTGTATTTGCAATTTTGTTGTATTTTTTACATGCCTGTGAGATTAAAGTGGTTACAGATGTACCTTTTACAACAGAAGTGAGCAAACAATGGCTCACTGGTTAAATATGACCTACCACCTGTTTTTCTATGGCCCTCAAAGCTAAGAATGGTTCCTAACTTTGAAATTATTTAAGGAAAAAAAGAAGGAGAATGATTTTTGTGGCATGTGAAAATTATAAAACATTCAAATTTTAGGGTCCATAAATAAAGTTTTGTGGGCACACAGCCACGCCCATTTGTTTCCTCATTGCCCACACTGCGTTGATGCTCTACAGTAGCTGAGTCAGGTAGTTGTGTTAAAGGTATGGTCCGCAAAGCTCCAAATATGTGCTGTTTTGTTCTTTACAGAAGAAGTTTACCAAACTCCATTCTGCAGTGTATTAAGAGATTTCCATACATTCCAAACATTAAATATGAACCAGTAGGACAGCAAAGGGCCAGAGAATCTGTGCTTTCTGTGAAGGTATATCCCTAATCGGAGCTGTAGCTTGCGTTGGCAAGTAGATCTTCCTTTGAAGGCATTTGGTGAATAAAGATGTGACGAAGTGGTGATATTATTACATTAAAGAGGCTTTATAAATTACATGAGGGATTTATGAAAATTCAAACTTGCTAACTATGAATTTTTCTGTGAATGTCTAGAAACTGCTGTGCTTCGCAAAAGAATTCCTTCCCAATTCAAATCAAATTCATTTTCTTTTTTTGTGGATTAAACATTTATGAGTTACATTTATTGGATCCTGAATAGAATTTTCACTTGCTGATACAAATACTTTGCTGGCCAAGGGCTCTGTCTGCTTGTTGCGCGGTCCTCTGTCCTCTCCATCCATCTTCAGGCGTACTATTTCATCCCCTTCTTTGTTAGCGTGCAGGAATTTTGATCTTCTAAATAAATAAATAAATAAATAAGGCACAAAGGACACTAAAATTGTTTGATTCAAAAAGCTGATGAAGTTTACAGAGCTCTGACCTAAAATAGGACGGTCAGGTGGATTTTAATCAGACTTTCTTTATATTAGGAATCTAATTTTTCTCTAATACAGTTCAACTCTGAGGCTGAAGTTATTTTTCTTAATGATTTTGGCAGCAAAAGCAGGAAAAAGGTGTTCTTCTCTTTCTCTTTGTGATATAATGGCTCACCAAAAACAGTCTGTCTCAAAATTTAGTTAGTTGTGTCGGTTTTTCCAGTAGCAAGATAAGACCAACATGGAAAGAGACTCACTGTAGGTAAAGCAACCAAGTCTGACGGTCTGGTGCATGCAGACAACTTTGCTGCTTATTGGGTCCTTGATTAAGACTGATTTACAGGAGAAGTGATAGCTTATCCAAGCAAAAGAATGACAGCTTTGAAGGCAGAGGTTATTATAGATAAACCATATTGGCTAAAAGCATGGGTCTGGGATTTAGACAAGTCTGAGTTGAAGTACAACTTAATCAGCCAAATGTTATTACTGTAAATATATATATATATATAACTTCCTGAATCCCTTACCTAAAAATGATGGCGATGATAATGATAGTGTCCCTAGTTACTTCCTTTTAAGTTGTTAGATTGATTAAATGAAGTATCATACACAAAGTCCTTAACACAGTGCCTGGTACATGTAGGAAAAATATATGTTATTCAGAATAATAAAAATGAAATAAGAACATCAACTACTATTGGTTTGCACCATGTCATGGAGGGACATATTCTGACTGTAAGGTCAAGGGGTTGGCACATCACCTGATACATAAGAGCAAAGCTTAGCTCATCTGTTAGTAGATAAAGTGGTAAGTTAGTAGAAGAGATCATTGAGGGCAAAATCCAGCACAGCAAATTGGTCCAAAGCCAGGCTCCACGGTGATAATTGGGACAAAAAGAGAGGAGAGACTCAGTTGTCAGAACTGAGCACCTGCTTTTTGCCAGACACACAGAGATGTCTGGATCTGATTCGGGCACCTCAGTCATCTAGTTAGAGATCTTTATTTACTAAGATCCCCCCACTCTGGGTGACTGAGAAGAATGAGCTCAAGTCTCAGAAGGGATCCAACAAAAATGGAAATTCACAATGAGCTTGCACTGATCGGAAAGCCCAGACATCTTTTTTCATATGTTTCCTTCAAAGTCTCAGAAAATATTCCTAACTACATGTGTATACTTCATAAACATTTCCTAGCTGTGTGAAGTGGCTGCAACATACGAGACCCGTAGTAACAGTGCTGGTCGAGCGAATAAACGTGTGACATTAATATTGACTTAATGCCTACTTACATGTGGGAGATGTGATGGTGAATAAGATATCATAGGCAGATTTAAGGAGCTCACAGTTTAATGGTTTAAGTGAACATTTTTAGTGAAAACTAACATAACTATTTGATATAATTAATTTGAGTGCTGCATTGTAGAGTTTCCAAACATACTCCCTCATTTCATTTTCAAAATAGCTTTGTGAGAAAGATATTTTATTCTCATGCTGCAGTTCAGAAAATGAAAGTCCAAAGAAATTACATAATTAACCTAAGGTTTCATAGCTAATGACTGTAGGAAGCAGGTCCAGAGGCAACCTTTGGCCCCTGCCTCTAACCCTAACATATGCTGGCCTTTCTTACTCCTTGGCAACCATTCTCAGAGGGATTACAGCATTAATAGGATATCGTGAACTCAAAAGTTGATGCTATCCATCTTAGAAGGAGTTTTCATACTCTCACAATGTAGGCGGGGACAAGTTGAGAAGGGAGCCATCAAGCCTTAATGCAAAGAACCTAGATTGGGCCATCCATCATATACTACAGTTAGATGGGGAGAAATTTGACTAGAAGATACGGAGACATGCTCAGAACTTGAGTCTGATGTTTTAAAAAGTGTAATGGTTAATTTTATATGTCAGCTATGGTGCGCAGATATGTGAGCAAACATTGTGGAGGGTGTTTGAGGGGGTGAAATTAATATTTAAAGTGGTGGACTTCAAATAAAACAGATTGCCCCATTCATGTGGGTGGGTCTTACCTAATCAGTTGAGGTCCTCAACTTAACAGTGACCTCCCCAAGCAAGAGGGAATTATGGCAGCAGGCAGGCTCTAGACTTGGGCTGCAAGATCAACTCTTCCCTGGATCTCCAGACTGCTAGCCCACCCTGCAGATTTTGGACTTTCAAGTCTCCATACTCGCATGAGCCAATTCCTTAAAATCTCTCTCTCTCTCTCTCATATACACATAGGAAAGATAAAAGGAGATAAATGATAAATACACTCCCACATACAAACAATCTTGAATTTGCCATCCCTAGAGAATCAAGATTCATGTCAAGTGGAGCCTCCTTGCAAGAGGTCTTTGCAAGGAGATAGTTAAAGGATGTCTGGATATGGATTCTATTATTTTTTCTAGGATATGATGTCTTGCTCCTGAGACTACTGTTTCACTAGGAGGCTGAGTCTGAAAGACTGGGCAGACTGACTGGAAAGTAGCAACCTATGGCATGAGATTGACCTGTTAAATTTGAGATGTCTCCAGTGGGTCTGATCAGCTGAGTGAGGGCTCTGGAAGCAAGAGTGGTTGGGTCAAGAGGGTTACAGTTATGCACACAATATTCTCTCTGTTCTACATGGGCAGGCCAGTTTAGGTTAACATAGGACCTAACCGACCCACTAGGATTGTAGGTCCTGGGAAAACTGACCTCCCAATGGCAGGAATCCTAAGAGGCATTGAGTAGCCCCAGTCATGTAGATGGGGACATAGACAAAACTTTGGATTCAGTGAAGAATATGAGTTCACTTTGTGATTAAAGGAGAGAATAAATCATGTAATCAAGGACACATCTAGGGTTTTGAGGAGGAAAATGCTGCTCTAGGGTATGTACATACCTAAGATTTTGCCATAATCAAATGTAGTCCGAGACAGACAGACAAACACCAGGTCTTACATTAACACAAAGATTAATTTGAAAGGCTCATGCAGCAGCGAAGGCTGAGTCCTGATGGATGAAGACTTCTATTCCCAACAGCTTTATTGGACTCTGGCTGCCTGAGGCTAGCTGGAGAAGTAGTAACCAAATAGTCTAGAGAGTTTAAGTATTGTATACAGTAGAATCAATGCACCACTCTTCTAGGAAATCAGAAACACAGATTTGGGTCACGCATGTACTGAATTTGGATAAAGGGACATCACTCAGATTTTACCATTATCAGCTGATATTATTCCCTGGGACAGGTATTTTTTCCTCTGTGTCTCTGTAAGACAGACCAGCAAGAACACAGTCTGGAGAGTCAGAATCCTGGCTGACCTCACAATCGATATGTATCTGCAGTCGGCAGATCAATCTGTTGGAGATGAGAAAGAATAAAAAGAAAAATCTTAAAATTTAAATTCCTTTTGCTCAGTGCTATCTGGGTGTGGTTCTCATGTTGTTTCATTGGTCCAGAGATTTATCAAATCCTAATTTGGCAGCATATCTTCTGTCATCCCTCCTGTACAAATCTCTGGGGAAACTGAAGTCTGTCAAACTAGGCCCCTGTATACCTGTAGAATCGCAGACCTTGAAAGGAGTCGTAAAACCCACTGTCTCTAAAACCTTTCATTGTGAAGATGTGAAAACCCAGGGAACTCTAAGGGTGAAGATGTCTATCAGATGCAAATTTCTAAGTGCTCAGAACTAAAATCAAAGGAGAAAGAGAGACAGATGTGGCCCTGGGGTTAGGACGCTGCACTGCATGCTGGCCTCTGAATGTTCTTAAAGTCCTACCCGATTTCCTCAGTCAGTGAGGGAGAGAAACACACATGTTGGTCAAGGCCAGGCTTCTGGGACAATGGACAAAGCTAGAAAAAAATTAAAATCACTTGCATTTTTATGGAAGATTATGTAGAATAATGGTATTACCTCGTCTTACAAAAGGGTCACATGGCGGTGAGGGGGATGGAGTCTCTTTCTCTCTGGGAGGTGTAGCTTCTTCACCATTGTAAGTCACAACAGGAACCAGTGGACTTAGGGAGAGGGAAGTGGGAGTAGAGGTTTGGCCTTTTTCTAGTTCAGGGCAAATAAATTCCTATACTTCGTACATAGTTCAGATGACCTCACGGGATCATGCCACATATTGAACATTTGAGTTGGAAATTACTTATTTTAAAATGAATTTATCTGGTCTAGCTGTCTCTAAGCACACATCTCTGTAGGCCAGGCTGGTGGCTGCGACCATGCTAAGAAGCTGACAAGTCCCCACCAACAACCCCACCAACCACCAAGAACCCTTCCTTCCAAGGTTCTTCCTGACCTTTGCTGACCTTCCCATCCCCTGGACACCCTAATCTCATCGTGTCCTTTCCTTCAGCCAGATGTTAGATCTCAACTACCCCCTAATGAGTTTTTGTGTCTTCTCATCCTGGCTTATCATTTGGAGGATAACATATTGTGATATTGTTACTTATAATATGAAATATGTATTTGGTCTATGTCCCAGTTTCTGGCACAGAGCTCCTAAAACACTTGGAGGTTCCAAAGTGCGGAGAGCAGTAAAGGTGTCTTCTGTTATGTTAATTAAGTGACTTTTGGAAAGCACCTAAGGATGGAGGCTGGTTGCCAGTGGAGTCAGTCCTATGACGAGAGGGTTAGAACTTTCTGTCCCATCCCCTGACCTCCAGGGAGGAGAGGGGTTGGGGATTGAGTTGAGTCACCAATGGCTAACCCCTATGTACCTCCACTGGCATTCATTCATATTTTAGGATATTTTAATATCCTTTAAAATAAATCGGTAATCTAATGACTTAACAGGTTCCCTGAGTTCTGTTAGTCACTCTAGCAAATTAACAGAACCCAAGGAGGAGTCCTGGGAACCTCCAAAGTGTAGCTAGCTGTTCAAAAGCCCTGGAAGCAACCTGGCCTTGCGAATGGCATCTCAAGGGCGGGCAGTCTTATAGGACTCAGCCCTGACCCTGTGGAATCAGTGACAGTTTTTGAATAGATAGTGTCAGAATTGAGTAGAATTATAGTTCACCCAGCGAGTGTCAGAGAATTGCTTGGTGGTGTGGAGAACCCCCACTCCAATACACACACACACACACACACACACATTGGAGACTGCACCCACATTTTTTCACCCTGAAAACTAAACTCTGCCAAAAATCCACATTATTGATATGATGAGAATCCCCCATCATTTTGCATAGATCCTCGAAGCTTTCTAGAGAATATGTACCATATTCGAGTAATAACACCTCATGGTCCTCCCCTGTAAGGAAATTTACATGAAGTTCTATGAAGAACAGAATACAAGAAGTCTTCAAATGATGAATCCCATCTTGTTCATTTCCCCAAAATGAACAAGCAGGCAATCCGACAAAATGTTTGGAAACCAAAAATAAAGAAATGGGTCCAGTCTTTTGAATGGCTCTTTCCCAATCCCAGGCAGTGAGTCTCCCCAGCTTTGGCCTGGACTGTCCCTCTTACGTGCACTCAGTCTGCTTTCTCTCGTACCCCAGAGCTTCGATCCCAGACTATCCACCAGCTCTCCTGCTCTCAGCTCTGTGCTCTGCCCCATCCGTTTCTTTGAAGGTGACATGGATGGCTTCATTCTAACATCCATGAGTCTTGTTGCTAAGGGAAAATAATGTAACAAACGTCTTGTGTCCGTTTACGTGCCTCTCCCTCGTTTTTCTTCCTTACATTCCTCTCATTTTTTAAAACACCCTGCAAGAGATTCAGGAGCCCAGATCTTAAGCTCAGGAAAACCAAACCAATGTTTTGGGGACTTTGTCTACTCTGACAGTATGAATGAAACAAAGAAGCAGCAAAGAAAACACATGTACTCCGCTGTGCAGAAGGTAGGTTTGGGAACTACATATTTCCAAGCATGGATAGCAGAAAGAAAATAATCTTGGAAGAGAAAGGAGTAGAAGACTCACATGTGTGCATCACCTCTTCAATTGCTGAAACCACAGTTACTCTAAACCTAGCCAAAAATTACCTTTAGTCTTCCAGGCCACACTTGTGTTTGTTTGCCCTGGCAGATACTGAATGAATAGATAGAGAAGATCTTAGCTCCTTGGACTCGCATCCCTGCGAGGGACACACACCCAGGGTTATGCTAGAGAAGACACAAGCCCCTTCTGGATACCTTTCAGCAGAAGAAAGGAAAGAAATAATCAGCTCACAGTCTTAGAGTAAATAAATAAGTACGATGTTTATGCTTAGAAGTCTTGGATTTTTTCTTCATTTTTAAAGGCATCACACTATTCTTTTCCAGCTTCCATCTTCTTCACTCTTCCAGAGTAGCCATCAGCATCGCTGCTGCCCTAATGAAGATAATGTGCTTTTCATTCCAGCTGATTTAATGATGTTTTTCATTATCTTGAATTTGATCAGTTCGTGAGGTGCCTTGATAGGGTTTTTCTTGGCGTTTATTCATTTTTTTAAAGATTTGTTGATTTATTTTCATGGGGAGAGGGACAGAGGAAGAGAGAGAGGAGAGAGAGTCTCAAGCAGACTCTCCAGTGACCATCGAGCCTGATGTGAGGTTCAGTCTCACACCCTGAGATCATGACCTGAACCAAAACCAAGAGTTGAACACTCACCCCAGGAGCATCTTCTTTGTGTTTTTGAGCACAGAGTTTATGAAGCTTGTCGAATCTGTGGGTTGATGTTTTTCATCACTTTTGAGCATCCCTGGACATCATTTCTGCAAAGTTCACTTTTAGCCTCTGTTCCACATAAACATGAGAACGGAGTCCCACACTCATCTAAAGCTCTGCTATGTTCTTCTTTTCGTTTTTTGTTTTCCTTTCTGTATTTCCGTTTGGATAGTTTCAATTCATCTTTCTCTGTCTCTTCATCCAATGACATTTTTATTTTTCATTGTAGTTTTGGGGTCCAGAATATTGATTTGAATTTTCTTGTAGAATATTATTTTTCTGTTCTTGTATCATTTTAATAGTCATTTATTCATTTATTTTTATAAAATGTTTAATTATTATTTATGTAAGAGAGAGAACACAAGCATGGGGGTGGGGTGAAGAGAGGCAGGGGGGAAGCAGGCTCCCCACTGAGCAGGGAGCCCAGTGCAGGGCTCGATCCCAGGACCCTAAGATCATGACCTGAGCCAAAGGCAGAAGCTTTACTGACAGTCAACCAGGCTCTCCGACAGTAGTTTTAAAGTCCTTTTGTGCCATTCAGTAGGCAGTAAATGGATCTGTCTTTGTATCTTTTTCTCTTTTTCCCTGATTGTCAGTTACATTTTTGGGGTTCCATGAATGTGTGTACACACACACACACACACACATATATATATATATACACACAGATATATACACAGATATACACACATGTATATGCAAGTTTTCACCTGTTGTATATACAGGAAACATGAGGTGAAGTTAGTGTCATTTGCCTATAGTCCTACTTCTCCCTCTTGCCAGATAGACTGGGGCTGGTCAGGGGTGGAGATGGGTCAAGATTGAATCTCAGTTTTTGGTAGTTTTAAGTGTGCCCCTCTTTTAACCCAGTTCCTCCTCCAAGCACCATCACTCTGGGGTTTTGTTTGAGAACTCTGTCTGCCTCTGTCTTAAGTTCTGATAATTCTGCTGTTTAGAGATTTTGAATTTACCTTCTTATTCCTGTGCCCCATGTAGGTTCAAGTTCGGACAAAGTTCTCGTGTGCAGGATCTGCATGAGCTTATTGTAGGTTCTTCCCTGTGGCAGGACATTCTTCTAGGTCATCTGTGACCTCCCTCTGCTTTCCCAGCGTAGCCCAGCCCCCAGCTTGCTGGCAGCTGCAAACCTCATGGGGGTGTTTTGGCTCCACTCAGCTGCTGCAGCAAGTGTGGCCCTTAGGAACTCCACTGGCTGACCTTTCCCACGCAGGGTCCCCAATGTCTGTAAGTGCACAGTCAGAGTCAGCAAGCGCCCCTGAGAAAGAAAAGAACAGGAGGTCTTAGCTCACCTTGGAGAGCCTCCTTCTCCTCTGGAATTTTATTTTATTTTATTTTAAGATTTTCTTTATTTATTTGACAGAGAAAGAGAGCACACGCAGGGGGAGTAGGAGAGGGAGAAGAAGACTCCCTGATGAGCAGGGAGCCCAGGGTGGAGCTCATCCCAGGACCCCAGGGTCATGACCTGAGTGGAAGGAAGACGCTTAACCGACTGAGCCACCCCGGCACCTCATGGAATTTGAGTTCATACAGTTCTGTCTACACAAATACCTAATAACTGGAAGCATGCACATTTAATAATTTATCTATTTTCCTGTGTATGTACTTCTGGTTGTTGCAGTGTGAGTGACAGCCAGCCACAATGAGTCTATCTACTCAGAAACGGAGGTGCGAAAACCCAGATTTGAATCCCAACTCATGCACTTGCCAGCCCTGAGTGCAATTCTGGACAAAGCACTTCTCTCTGAGAGTCAGTCTTTTCATAGAGAAAGTGGGGTTGCTATTACATTAAAGGTGTAACCTCCATCTGGAAGGTACACTATAATGTTTTATATTTCCAACCTACAAGTTTTCATCTTTCTCCCACAAGATTGTTGACCTTTTATTATTAATTCAACAATGACATGTTTTTAGGTTTGTTTTCTTTTGTAACAAATTCTATTTGTGTCACCTGCTGCATAGCAGTGAAAGATTGTGAGCCTTTGGGCAAGATATTCATAGGACATAAAATATGAAACCACACCGAGGAGCATTGTTCCGGAGCGCAGGCGTCAAACCAACGGAGACTTGACTCATGCAAATGGAACAGCAGCTTGTAGATCATCCAAGGGGAAGTCAAGGTCAAAACAAACCTAAGAAACCATCGTGTGTCATTCCCACACAGCACAATCCCTGTCATTGTGTAGACTGAGTATATAGCACATGGTGAGGGGGAGGGGCCTACATTTGGAGGGCAGAGAGAGGAGGAGGAGGGCAGAGAAACAGCAGCAAACAGTGAGGGAGTGACAACCAAGTGAGCAGGAGAGAAAAGGATGCAGAGTGTGAAAGATTTTCAGGGACGCAAGGACATCCATGGGGAAAGGCAGAGAGACTCGCTGTGAGGGAGGGATGTGACAAGCAATGGACAGAAAAGGAAGGACACCGAGTGACAGGGGAGGCACACAGCAGAGGAGACCGCGAGATGTAAGGAGAACAGGAGAGCTGGGCTAGGAAGGATGAGTGGGGAGAGAGCAGGGCTAACTAAACATTAGAGCTTCAGCACGAGAAAAAGGACAGGAAACACAAGGACCAGGTCTGGGAGAGACGGGATGGAAGCCAAATGCGGATGCAGAGAGAATGGAGATCAGGCCAGAAAAAGACAGATGAGAGAAAGAGTGGGAAAACAGCAAAATACGTTGAAACATAACATTTAATTCAATTAAACAACTGCAGCGAGCTAGACAACTTGCAAACTTGAGCTCACTTAATTCACCAAAGGAGCAGGCAAGGCATCTATTGCTTTCTCTCCGTTGTATAAAGGTTGAAACGATGGCCCAAGGCCCAGAGTTGGTAGTTAAGCTGGACAACCATGCCAGGTTTGCGCGTCTCTAGGGACCGTGTCTTTTCCACCCTGGCAAGCACAGCGATAGGAGTGTGCGGAGCGAAAAGGGGGTCGTCCTGAAAAGGGGTGAAGGGTAGAGACAGAGGGACCCGCGATGGAGGGCTCTGGGATAGAGACAGAGGGACCCGCAATGGAGGGCTCTGGGATAGAGACAGAGGGACCCGCGATGGAGGGCTCTGGGATAGAGACAGAGGGGCCCGCGATGGAGGGCTCTGGACCCCAGATTCTCTTTGTCAAGATTGCAAGTTGTCTTGCTCTAAAGCAAATTAAATTTGGCCAGTTGATTTACCCAGTGTGGGCATGTCTCCACAGCGAATCACGGTCTCCTGGTGTTACATCACCCTGATTTAGAGAAGTGGACACCTAACTTACTCAAGCAAGTATGAGATATAGTCTCTGTTCTCCGGTGGTAGTTGGATGTCAGATTGAATCAGCAGCCTTTTGAGAAGGCTGCCCTGGATCCTGGACTGCATCCCAAGACAGCCACGCTGCTTGCCCCAGGGACATGCATCTGTCAAGATCAAGCAAGGGACACATTACAAGACAGGATTGGAGCAAGTGCAGGTTAAGTGCAGGACACACTCATGTACAGAGGAAATCAGAGCCAAGTTGTGACCCAA
Source organism: Mustela nivalis (assembly GCF_964662115.1). NCBI lineage: Eukaryota > Metazoa > Chordata > Mammalia > Carnivora > Mustelidae > Mustela > Mustela nivalis. The sequence goes on from NC_139021.1 coordinate 5,295,690, forward strand.
GGGCTTCCGGAGCAGTGCCACCTGCAGGATGGCCATATTGGGAAGGCCTCCCTGAACAACCAGGGGAGCAGATAATCCTGTCCTTCCTGATTCTTAATTCTGGTCATCTCTGTCATTCTGCAATTATCATGTAGTGACAGCCTCGTCCCCTGCCCAGTCCTCTTCTGTTTCGCCATGCATGTGCCTCCTGGGTGTATCCCCTTACCGGCCACCTGGCCATTCCATTCTATGGCTCATGGGGCATTTGCTGCCCACTTGCTAGCCTGACCCTGAACACTTTTCACAATTAGCCTTGAAGAAAAAAGCATCTACCCTCATCCCCTGTATCTTCCTTTGATAAATTTTAAATTCAGATTGTGTTTTCATTTTCACCTGTCCATGAACATGTCTTAGGATAGTTAACTTCAAGGGTGAGAGGGGGTTGCTGCAGCATGGAGTTGTCTGGCACTGGGCTTTAAACATGAACTCAAGTGAGTTCTGCCGGAGGGGCACTGCAGAATGGCCACTTAAAGGCTTGGAATGGTAAGCCAGCTGCTCTCTGCTAATAGGAAGTCATTAACTCTCTAGGAGCAAGAAAGTCCAAGCATCTCCAGGCTTCCTTTGCGGGGTTGCACAGGTTCCCCGGGCCAAACCTTCACCAGCATGCATATGAGCCACAAGACTCTTGATCTCAGGGCCTGAAATGCAATGTGAGATGAACACATAGCACATTCCAAGGCCCTGACTGTTAATAATCAGGCATCATTTTCTTGCAAATACATGCAATTAGAAAGTAGAACATGAGACCACCTTCTAGACTTAGCTGTGCGTCTCACTGTCATGTGCATCCTTGGGAAAATCTCTTCTATTCTAGAGGACTCAATCATTAAATCTGGGTCAAATAAGAAGCTAAGCTAGGGGCACCTGGATGGCTCAGTGGGTTAAAGCCTCTGCCTTCGGCTTGGGTCATGATCCCAGGTCCTGGGATGGAGCCCTGCATCGGGCTCTCTGTTCAGCAGGGAGCCTGCTTCCTCCTCTCTCTTGCTGCCTGCCTCTCTGCCTACGTGTGACCTCTGTCTGTCAAATAAAAAAATAAAATCTTTAAAAAAAAAATAAATAAAGCTAAGCTAGAATGATTCATCTAAATTTCGTTCACACCTAACCATGACCCTGAGATGATTTTCTAGCATAGAATAGAGTCCTACGAAATTGTGATTTGCTTTGTTACTAATGCCGGGATGCTATTGGATAAGTCAGTTATGTCCTTTCTGTAGGGCGCAGTTGTCTCAGCTGGACTAAATCCGGGCAAACAGGGAACCCAGGGCCCAAATCCTCTTGAATATATCTGTGTTTTATTTCGTCCCGTCACTCCATGTGCGCGTATGTACATTTGTGTTGGAATTCTCATACCAAATATTGCTATAGCGAGATACTTAGAAACATTTATAGAAGTTATTTGTAACGGAGGGCGTCCCAACAAGTGAGAGGACCTGGCAACACCGAGCCGCCTTCCTTCTTGGAGCGTCGGATCCGGGGTGCGAGCTGCTGCTTTCCTTTGACTTGGTTTGTGTTTTCCCAGCTGTCATCTCCCTTGTGATGCATTATCACACACTTACATCACCTGCCTAGCCCCGGAAGCATCTGAATTTCTGGCTGCTGAGATCATTTCAAGGATCCTTTTAACTTTAAAGTTGTGTGACTCTAGGCATCAGACCTGACCTCTGCTTTCACGAGTGTATCTTCAATCAAACAAAATGTTTGGGAATTTAAAGGATCCAGGGGTCACGGTGGTATCTTCTTGATTATCTGACAAAATACTATTCTCTTGTGCATTTTTTCATGAAGGATGCCTGCATCGGCTCCCCTTGACATGAATTCAATTATTCATGTGCCTGTGACAGGAACGCAGAACTACAAAATCCTTACAAGGTATTCTCTTATCCCAGTCAAAGTTAAGAGGTCTGCTAATTGTTAATGCTAATAAAAGCAGCTGTTATTACTTGATTTTTAAAATATAATTCTATGACAGGAAAGCCCTGCTTCATTTTCCTCACAGAGCCCATGTAATCACCATGTAACAAAATTAGTGATGGATGAGGCTTCAGTGAAAAGACAGACTTGGCCATTTAGGAGATGGGAAGTGTCTGAACTTAAAACAAAACAAAACAAAACAAAACAAAACAAAACAAAACAAAAAACATTGCAGTCTTTTCAGTGGATCCAGGGAGAAATTAAAACACAACCAGTGGGACCTTTTTAAAGTGTAAGTCAGATCAGGTAACTCTGCCCTTGGAGCCTGGCAAAGGTTTCCCATCCATGACAATGTCACCACGCCCCACATGACCTTCGCAACCTCACATTATGCCCCTGCCTCAAGTTCTCAGTGGCTTCCTCATCTCACGTTACCCCAGCCACCTGACTTCATTTCACATTTCCTTCCTTAGAGCTTCCTGGGATGCAGGATTTTCACATTCTAGTCCTTCTGCCTGACACCATCACTTTCCAGGTATATGTGCACTGGCCACTTCTTCACCTGCATCAGCTTTGAGCTCAGGAGGCACCTGCTCCATGGGTCTTCTGCAGACCTCCTTAGAGCCCTGAGACACCACCCCACAGTGTTCTTACATCCTTCCCTCCACAGCCCACACCACTCGCTGGTGCACTGGGCATCACACCACGTGTTGACTGTCTGTCATCACCCACGAGCACGTACATCCCAGAAGACAGGTGTTTTTTCCTGGTGTGTTCAATGAAGTATCCCCAGGAAATGAGAATGGTGTCTGGCATATAGTAAGTACCTGATAAGCTTTGGTGGAATATTGAATAATCATACATTTATCTAATTTCCAAGAAAAGATTTGAAATGACATTAAACATGTAAGTCTCACATATGACTTGTCAGTGATGAAGGATTGAAAACTGGATTTGACCTCTAACTCCAATACAAAACAATCTTATAACACCTTCCTTAAGATGCATGCCGTTTTAGTGCTTCGGACCACTTCTAGGGACACAGAGGCCCCCATAACCTCTGTCTCTCCCCACCACCTCTCCCAGCTCCTGAAAGGACACTTGGAAGCTGGTTCATCCCCATTATCCCTTGTCTCCTGCCCCTACGCTGCCCTTCTTTTCCTGCTGAGCTCTGCACACGGCATCGCGGGGCTCCTTTATCCCTGACATCTAGGAGGGCTCTTCAAAGGCAGTACCTCCAATGAGGAGAGAGTAGAGGGACTTTCTGCCACTTCCCTGTTCTGGAGTGTTTCTTTCTGAGACAGGCCCTTTCTGTCTACAGTCCAGTGGGCACCTCCTTTCAGAGCACAGCTCCTACCCAGGCTCCAGTAACAATCCTCCTCCCCTGTGATCTTTCAGACTCAAGGGCAGCAATGATGTTCTCTTGCCAGCACCACAGCGTGACCTGCTCATTGCGCTCACCCCGCCTCCCCTCTTAAAGAGTCCCTTCATTTAACTGTTTCCTCAGGAGTCCCTGTGGCATCTGCCTCCCCTCTCCTGTCTGTCTGCGAGTCCTTCCTCCTGTTTCCAGCCTGATCCAGCACTTTCTTGAGGAGGCAGAATCAAACTCGATGTGGACACTGACAAGGTACACGATCCCACACAAAAATAATTTGTCTTGCCCAACATTGAAGATATCTTTTTGTATATCCAAAACACACCTTGAATGCCTACTGTGTTAAGATATTAAGGCAAAATCCTTGCTATGAATTGTCTCATTTCTAGTGTGGACCGATAGAGGCAGTGCAGTGGTAAGAGAGGCTCATCAGAGGAGTGTGGAAGTTCTGTGAAGCCCATCCCACACACCCACCCAGAAGTTTTTCACTGTGCCACAAACCTGTGGCAAAGCATAGAAGACAGTCTGTGTCTGACAGAGACCCTGTCACCTCCAAACCCTTGGGTTCTGAGAAACACAAAAAACAACAAAAAAAAAAGAAACAAAACTTGAGAACCTTTTTAAATGAAACTCCCCTTTCCAATGAGTTAAAGAAAGGGGAAAACTACTGGTCATAATCTTCCCAATAATGGCAGGTTAGTGTGGACCTTTCATCTCAACCGTGTTTCTTTTGTCAGGATCCACCTGACAATCCACACTGTGAGATTGCTAACATTTGTTAAATCATGTTCCTTGTTAACTTTCTGATGAGTACATAAGACCAAGGGTTAGCAAGGGTGCATTTGCTTAAAACAAAAAATGGTAACACACACCTAGCATTTCTAACCTGGAACTCTGTGTAGGACACAGACCACATTGGCAGTCACCCTCAACACACTCTTTCAGCTCTGCTCACAGACAAATCCAGAAGATACCATGGCCCTCGAATCGGGAGCCTGGCCTTCTTGTTTTGGTGTATCCCTTTGTCTTCACTACTTTCTGTCACTCAGTGGCCTGTGTGAATTCAAGCTTCTCCTCTGGTCCTTACTCCATTCCTTGCTCGATCCTGCCCCCTTCTGATTCCAACCATTCCTCGCCCCAGCTCTCACTCATCAAACTGAATCACAGTGACCCCTCACACTTGTCTCCTTGCACCATATGAGGAAAACCTGTCCATTTTGGGCCCCAGGAAGTATTTACAAGTAATGTTTTGTCTGGGATCTTATTTTCTGGGTTAAAGTTAATTAACATTGTTGACATCAGTAGAGTAGTTAAGCATTCAGTGTGGCAATATGGTGGTATTCAGAGTCAGACAGATATAAGCTTTGTTTTGAACAGTAAATCATTTATTGATAAGTCCATGGTTTCAGTGGTAATGATAAATTCACATGAATAGGAGACAGCATCAGGTCAAACAAATAGGTGCTCTCTAATCATCACAAAATCTGTGACCATTAAGATTGTCACATGGAAATTAAAGTTGCTCAGGAGCTGAATCTTAAGAAGAGAGATCCTCTCATGGAATGGTTCCATAATACCCGAAATCTGTAGAATGTTGTAGATTGTCACCTTCTGATCCAATATGACTTGATGGCATAAAATTATGGCTTGTCAAGAAATCTGATGGACTGTTGGTGAAGACTGTGTCTCCTTCCTAACTAAGTATTCTTAGAAATATTTGGTTTGGATCACTAGAACTTTTTGCAATCACAATGTCACCTCTTTGGACACTGTGAAAATGTTGATAAAGATTTCCTGCAAAGAAAATGCCTCAATTTTGTATGGAATTCTCCACTGATGGTCACGTACATAATAGTACCAGCTGTGTATTCAGAAGGATAATTATATGCACCATATAGAAAAGTACAGCCATGTTGGTAGTTTTTTTGTTTTTTTTTTTGTTGTTGTTTTTTTCCCTCAGAACACCAGGAAGCAAGGCTCTATGTAGACTTTGTCACCACTGGCCATGGACCTATTCTACAATATTTTCAAATTCAAGAGTAGTTGTGAGACTTCCAGAAAACAAACAAAACAAAAACATCTAAAGTATGTCTCAAAGCCATGTGGGTCATCTACAATTTCAGGACTCATCCAGCTCCAAAGTACCCCAGAAGATCCTCAAGACCTAAGTTTTTCTTGCTTAATTAAGATTTTTTTTCTATTTGTCCCTGCAATAATCTGTGTGCTTTGCCTCTGTCCACTATATGATGCTCTCGCTACACTGGATTCTGGAGAGTCTGTCGTTGAGAAAACCCCATCTCACCCCTGTCCATTGCCCCACGATAGGCAGAGGGAGGCGGGAGGAGATGGAACTAGAGGAGGAAAATGAGAAAATGCTCTTAGTTCTGGAGCCAGGAGACACAGTATCTTTCTACCCTTGGGTACCCAAGGTATGAAGTCTTGAGGCCAATGAATTACTGTCTTTGTGTTCATGAATTTGAGTTAGAATCATGTCACTTATTAGCAAATGGTTCTGCATAAAGCAATAATATGAGGTTATTTTCCCTCACAGTTTAGGATAAGAACAAGACCAACCTCTAGGATTATTGTTAGGGTGAAAATTTAAAACAATTCTCCTGAAAATGTTGGTGAAATATAAAACCCTAGATAGCATTGCATGGAATGATTGTTGTTAATTATGGCTTGGGACTGGCTGACTTAGCAAATGTGTTGATTCCGTGTTGATTTAAAGAAGAAGGGAGTCTGGTTAGTTTCTCTGGGTTATTATTTTTTTTTAATATTTTGTTTATCTGAGAGAGTTAAGGAGAGAACAAGTGGAGGGGGTGCAGAGGAGAAGCAGACTTTCCATGGAGCAGGGAGCCTGATGTAGGACTCAATCCCAGGACCCTAGGGTCATGACTTGAACCCTGAGCCCAAGGCAGATGCTTAACTGACAGAGCCACTCTGGTGTCCAGCATTTCTGTGTATTATTACCGAATAAAATGACTATGGAAAGGGAGAAAAGCTGCCCAGTCATCTTCTTTGTCTTTCCCTTAGAATCCTGATGCTCATGAACCAAGTTATATGCCATCTGGCTTCTGAAATCAGGGGGGAAAAAAAAAGCTGTTCTGTTTAGGATGGTGTGTTCTAAAATCATGGTTCTTAAGCACTGGTTGAATATCATATTATCTTTGGAACTGATAACCATGAATACATTCCTAATGATACTCACTTTCATAGGTTTTAGGTGAATGGCCTGCACCTACATTCTAACACTCTGTGTATATTTCTGATTTATTCAGAAAATATTTATGAACTGGTTTACTACATGTCTGACACTTAGAAACGATGAGCAGGGCAAAGTTCTGCCCCTGCAGAGAGTGGAGCATCCTGAGTATCTGGATAGAGCAGGGAACTATTGTGAACATTCCCACTCACAAATTTTTCTCTTTGATTCCCTGGTTCATTGGAACTGTGTCACTTTAAATTCAATCCAAGGCCCAGACCCTTGGGTTATATTCAGCTTAGTTAGCTGAATGTCTTAGCTAGATGTCTTTATTTAGTCCTATTCTATTTTTTTACGCATGAGGTCTTTTAAGAAACTGAAAATTCTGTCATTAACAATTTGAGATAATGGACAATTTAGATTACTGTACCAATGGTCAGTAAAATATATCCCAGGTTAAACAAAGGGCTTTATCCCTCTCATGGGCATTATTTACAGTGAGACTGAAGGCTTGGATGTTTTAACAGTTTATGTTTTCCAACAAAGAGATTGGATGGTGTGTTTGCATGCTGTAACACGAGAGCCCACAAATCAATATCTGTGATTAAAGACCAGATATCCTTTTTCTGAGAGGCCACGTTGGGTGGACATTTCACCTTTGAGGGGGACGCACTAAAAGATGTGAGTTGGGAGGGGACACACAACAGGTCAACAAAATGACACAAATCAACCCCAGAAACCATAAAGTGGAAGATACAAAGGCCAAGGTCTTCCTATAGGAAAACACAACATCATTTTCTCTTGTTTATTTTTGCAAAGAAGACAAAGCTTTTACCTTACCCACTTTTTAGGTTCTCTTAACCCCTCAATGAACACTCATCTCTGTGCCCATGAGAGGTCGTGGGACGACTGCTAATCTGAGGAGTCAGGACGTCAGAGTATTAGTCCTGACACATGACTTACTCAACATGTCCCTGAAATATTTATGTTTCCAGTTTTCACTCCGAGCAAAAAGAGTGTTTACAAGATGCGCTCCAGCTCCAACCTTCTGATTCCATCTGCTTTGTTTGCAAATTTATCATTGTCTTATCCATCAATTATTAACATAAAATCTTTTGAATCAATGCTGCTATAAATAAAAACCTCACAATTCTTTCATCTAAGCCACAGGTGAAATTGGGCAATATTTCTACCCACACTTCTCAGGAAACTTTCCTATTCAGTTGTTTCTGGCAAAGCATGAATTATTAACATGGCAGCAATGTTTACATTTAAGAGGTTCTGACTCCACATTTTGATGTTGTGAAACTGACATCTGGAGTTCTGGTTTCAAGTGTGTTCAGTGAGGGCGTTCATTGTATTTTTTGTGGGTTTAATGGGTATATACAAACCCAATCATCCAGAGAACACTTTTTCTTTTCCTATTTCCCCTCTTCAAGTTCCACAAAGAGTCTTTTAGATGTTAGAAATGATGCCCACTGGAAGAATGGTTAGGGAAGATTATACTTAGACAATGTTGCTTCATTGTATCAATCAATCATTTCAGGCCAACAGCCTGAATATGTCTTGTGCTTTTGGATACTGGCTGTTTCTTTTATCCCATTTGATGGGTGATTTCAGAATAAAATATTCTCTGATGTAAAGGATTTTACTGGCTTAAACATGATTTAGGCTTTTTCTCTCCTCTTTAAAATGTGGCTTCTCTTAACTGCCATCAGCAGAGAAGCAATAAACAGATCATTAGCACTGATGATGTCATAATGGATAATGGAAAACCATTAATTTTCATAATATCTTCATTAATTATAGCTAACATTGAAATGCAGTGGGGCTGACTTTGTCTTATTAAATGAAGCAAATGCTTTGAAATATTAATTAGTAAAATCAATCTCAATAAATTGCTGATAGCAAAATTTATTGTTTAAAAATGTTTAAGCACACAAAGTAAAGAAAGTTTTGTAGTTTAAGAAGACACCATTAATATAATTTAGTGCTTCCATTTTACATCACATTATGCCTTGGGAAATCACCAGAAAATTCCAGGAATGTCTGTTAATTTTCCTCAATCTCAATTTTCATCATCACAGTGAGAATGATAGGGCCTATCTCCTACATTAGTGTGTGGATTAAATGAGATCATTAATGGTAAAGCATTTATAAATAATCACACACCTTACACCTGTGAAGGATCACTTATTACTCCAATAGGCAAGACAGGCTCAGGTGCAGGATTGCATTTCCAGAATAATAATTGTAGTTTCACCAAAGATCACAGTCAGCAGTTATTAAATAATCCTGGGTGCCAGCCACGTTGTTAAGCCCTTTCTATAGATTATTTTAGATAATCTTTATAACAAGCATTGGAGGATGATATTTTAATGCTAACTTCACCAAAAACAAAACAGTTTCATGAGACTAAGTTCCTTGCTCAAGGTCAAAAGGGTGATGAGTGATGGCACCAGACATCATTTATCACACAGCCCACGTTCTTAAGCACAAGGCTATTCTGTTCTCAGAGACTATCTAGACGGCCTCCCTGGATCGGTCTGCATCAGCAAGTCTCTGGTGGACCAGGTGGTTTTCTGTTAATTATTGTATTGAGGTCAGAACGTGAGGGAGGAATCGGTGAAAAGACTGAGGTTGGAGAAAGAATCCTAAAGGGAGGTACTTGAGCTGGCTGGATACATGGCATGGACTTGGTGAGAAGATTATAGTTGGATGGTCTCCAACCGAGTGAATGCCTGTCTTGTCATCATCACTATGTCAGTTCTCAAAGTTCAGGGAGATGTAGGTTTGTTTTTATGAAATGTATGGCATTTTACTTGATCCTTAGTTGTGAATTTTAATCCTTATTTTTTTAAGAAATTGAATTTGAAAAACAAACAGAAATAAAATTTAATAGTATGTGCTCCTGTGCTCTCATAATATTGTGTACCTACACCAGTTATGGCCCTTCCTAACTTATATGTCAACTCATTTGTTCCCATGTTCTCCTCTTAACTCTCGCGTTCTTGCAGACTGTGAAAACCACTCATTTGAAGAATTAGCATGTCATGGGAATTAAGACTCTGTCCCCACCCCCAAAACGAGGTAGTGATGGGACTATAGGCAAGTTATCTTTTCTTTAAAATATTTTATTTATTTATTTGAAAGAGAAAGAGACAGTGAGAGAGGGAACACAAGTAGGAAGAGTGGGAGAGGGAGAAGCAGGTCTCCTACTGAACAGGGAGCCCGAAGAGGCGCTCAATCCCAGAAACCTGGGATGACTACTTGAGCTGAAGGCAGATGCTTAATGACTGAGTCGCCCAGGCACTACCAAATTATCTTTAAAACATCACTTTTCTCATATTAAAATGGGACTAATAATAATGTGAAATTATAGGTTTCTTAGGATGATTAAATGAGACAGCATATAGTACACGGCTTGTAGAAGGAACCCAAAATAGGGAGACTGTTATTGTCACCAACAAACAACTAGCCTGAAACAGGAAACCGTTAATTTTGAATTAATTATTTGATTAATTGATAAGAGGTTGATAATATCCAGAGCTGTCCACAAATAAAACCACTTCCTGCAAAATAGTAAACTTGTTATCATTAATAAGGAGGACAGTAGATGCACACCTGGCAGGTGTGTAATAAGATGATAGCTTGTGAAAGTATAGATTCAATCCTGCCTAAACCTTCATGTTCTGTGAGTCTGCGAACTGCAAATTAAATTTAGTATCATCTAAGATTCTTTTAGAGACATGTTTCATTTGTCTCTGAAGTAATGAAACAGTATAATATTGATATAATTTACACTTGGGGATCACATTAGCAAGAGGTTTATTTATAAACCATGGCATTTGCATGTAGAAATTTATGTTTTCATGTTCACTGCTTAAAGGATCGTGATAGGAGCTATTTCTCAATCTCTCACTTTGCCAAGAAGATGGTTGCAAAATGAATATTTTCTGCTTAATTATTGATGCTGCATTGATTTGTTTTCTCATAGTCCAAGCAACAAAAAGAAAAAAATCCATTCAGAAATATAAGCAATAAAGTCACAGATAAAACTTATGGTTTAACTCAAGAGAAAAAATGTATTTAGCTTGATCTGGCTAATCTTTCAAATTTAATTTCTATTCATTTAAAATGGAGGTTATAAGGAATGGAGGACCATCTTATCAAAACAATATAAATATTGATAGTGCTAATAGCATTCTTTATTTAGGACATACTATGTATTAAGCATAGATAGACATTTCTATGTACCCTATCACACCCATCCAATGTGTCTCTGAAGGCTGGCTGGATTTTGACAATGTTACAGATGGACAATGACAGAGAATGATCTTCTTTAAGTTTTCTATCTTTTCTTGAGAAAGTGACAAAGTAGAGGTTGATTAGAACCCAGTGTACTTTCTCTTTCCATTGCTACCTGTGGTTTAAATAATGATCCTTTCCATATATATTCCCTTAATATTCCCCTGTTCTCTCCACTAAGTGTCTTTTGTGATAGGATCGGTGTGGGTGAAGGACCCCATATGATGTCAATGGGCTTTTTTAAGCAAAAGTAGAAATAACATACATTTGTTAAGCTGTTCACCTAATAACACATAAGTCATAGGGGAAATCAGCTCAGAAGTCAGAAAGAGGGTCAGAATGCTAAAAACGGAATGATGATGTTTGAGTCCAATCTATGGTAGAATCTGCAAGGCCTCTACCAAAGTCCATCCTTCTTTTCTTAATTGTGGCATCATGGCAAGTCCTAACTAAACTTCACCCATATCCTTCCTTTGTTTTGTGCAGCTAGGCTCCTAATATCTCTTCAGTGGTGAATGAGCAGAGATTCCATGTGCTGGTCTGGGACTGAGGCTATCAAGTGTGGATCCTCCGACGTCTCATTCCACCTTCCGGTGCCTGGACATAGTGAACAAGTTTCAAGGGGAGGTTAGTGACATATGATGGACACAGATTAAATTCCTGAAAGCCTCTTGCTGATGTAAGTACCGATCTAGGCTCTATGACAGCAGGAAAAGTTAACTGGTCTGTTTTTCTTCTTTCTTTTTAATCTTCTATAATCTGATCCTTTTGTGACCATTATGACCCCCCTTTTTTTTTCCTTTCTGGGTTGTACTTTGTCCATGATTTTCCATTTATGTAAATGGTATGAATCACATGATAATGTAAATTATTCTATAATTTCAAGTGATAGGCACTAGTTCCTAATTTATGTGATATCACTGTTTGTTGGAGGAATGCTGGGCCCCAAAGATATCCTTGCCCTAATATCAGGAATTTATATGTCACGTTGCATGAGAGGGAGAAACTACAGATGGTAAGGTTACAGATGGAGTTAATTGTTAATCAACTAACCTTGAGATGGGGGTATTATCCTGGGTTACCTGTGTGAATACAATGTAATCCCCAAGGTCCGTATGAATAAGAGAATGCAGCACAGCCAGAGTCAGGGTCACAGGGTCACAGAGAGATTTAAAAGTAGCTATACCTCCAGCTTTGAAGATGGAGAGAAGGGCCATGTGGCAGGGAATACAGGAAGCTTCCAGAAACGAGAAAAGATACAGAGAAAAGATTCTTTCCTTCAGGTTGCAGAAGGTCCATAACTCTGTGGACATCTTGATGTTAGCCCAGCAGGGCCCCTCTCAAATTCTGAGCACCAGAACTATAACAAAATAAATTTGTGTTGCTTGAAGGCCCTAATTTTGTAGGCTTTTTTTTACAGTAGGAAACTATACACTCACTCAGCTAAAGTTGAAGTTATTTGGTCAGTATCCAAGATCTTCTCTCCTGGATTTCAGAGCACCTAGAATATTACATGGCCCACAGTTGACCCTCACTCCAAAGCTGATGGAAAAGTATAATGCCTAGTCATCAGAAAAAATCATAGAAAATCAAGGCAGGTCTGTCTTCTTTGGCAAACTTTAACCTATTACAAAAGCATATCTCATTCCAAATGATGTAGGAACAGGGAGTTGTCCTAGCTTCTCCTGGTGGCATGAATGCATGTGCAACCCAAATTCACAGAAGCCCCTGAAGTGAACCTTGTCCTATGCAATCAACATTTATCCAAGGATTTTGGCCAAGCACACTGTTAAATACCAGGGGACAGGTCTGGGACAGTTTAAGGAAGACGTGTCTGTTGAGAATAGAGAAAATCAACTCCAGGGCTCACCACTGTCATTTTTATTAATACATCCACTGAGGGCACAAATGATGCCAAACAAGGGAGTGATGCAAATATGAATCAGGGTAAATGCAACACAGAGGGGGATGGAGTGAGACACAGATTTGTGGATGCGTATGTTACGTTTTTACAGATGCCATTAAAAGGGACACATTCCCGCGCACCACACTTTTTAGCTCTTGTGTTCTTTTCTCCCTGAAAATACTGCAGAAGTGGCTTACATTTTATTATTGTTATTAATATTACATAGAACAGTTATTGCAGTACTAATAAAAAAGGAATATTTTGTGCTTATAATCTCTCTTTCCAGGAGAAGAATAAGCTTCTCTTGAAAGTTCAGAGTAAAGCATTTGCATCTTCATTTTACGAGTATAATTAGCACATTTGTTGGTGCTGTCATCAATGATAATCAACATCATAATAACCCCTTATGTTTATGTAGCCATATACAATTTACCAAGCATTTCCCCATCCTTTATAATGTTATATCCACCATCTCTCTGGATTTTGTTAATGATTCTTAAGGGAAGGCAAGACAGGGAAGGGTACCTCTAATTTATTTTATTTTATTTTTTTTATTTTTTTTAAGAGAGGGGAACAAATTTTCAGAGAGGCATAGCTAGGTCTTGGATTTGGTCCCTACTCCCCTAGTATTAAATCTTGCGTTAGACAAAGCTATATGAAGGTCATTTCCCTCAAAAACTTTCATTCTCGATGCTGTTCCTTGTGGTGTTCAATCCAATTTCCAACTTCACATCAATATTTCTTTCCTTTCCTACTATTTCATGATGTGGTAAGATTATGGTAGAACTTGAAAGACAGCCTAGATGTCGGCCAAACATTGTCTTCATTTTCTTAAACCAAAAATGTGTGTAATTCCTTTGTATGACTCCCTCCTATGAAAACTATCTGCACACTAAGGGAGAGTTTCTAGAGACAGGCTTAGTAAATCTTGCAGTGTCATTTAAATAACCAGAGATATGAGATCCCTGCCAGGTCCTTGGAGTCATTACCTTACATTGTGTAGACTACATTGTAAGCAGAACTTGTTAGGAAGAGCAAGGAATTGGATGGGCATGGTCAGAATCCTAGTTTTAGCTTCACCCATCCACCTGAATGTATATGATTTCCTTGAACAGTATTGATAAAAAGGAGTTGATGGAACCACTTTAATATCTGTGTGTGAAGAGTTAAACTCAGTAAGTCAGTTATGCTATGCAAGTCAGAGTAAAGTTTAATTAAATACGGCTATTATAGGATTATTGTTATTATATTGTTGTCCCTCCAATAACAGTCCAATTATCTCAAACGATATTGTGTGGTCAAGTGTGCCAAGACAAATGGACATGGTCTAGTCTATGCTGTAGCTTTCTGCATCCTCTGATTGTCTCTGTATTGTCTTGAAAATGTTTGGAGCTGCTTTGCCTCTTTGGGAGCACTGCCACCAAAGTCCGACAGCCAGCATTGTCTGAACTTCTCTCTTAGGTCATCTTTCATGATCATTTTGTCTCTATGCTGTGTGTTTACATCTCAGGACAGAATACAGCAGGTACCTCATACTAGAGAGGTACTTCAGGTTAATATATATGTCCTTTTGGGTCTTTATGGAAGCTTCATTACATAGGCATGATTGATTGGCCATTGGTGACCCAGTCTATTTCCAGCTCTTCTTTTTGCTCCAAAACCAGGGGATAGGACTGAAAGTTCCAGCCCTCTACTTACATAGTTGGGTCCCTTGACTACCAACCCCCATCCTTAAGTGCTTTCCAAAAGCCACCTCATTAACATATCAAAAAGTTTTATCAAAAGGAAATTCCAAGGGTTTTTAGGAGGCTGTGCCAAGAAAGGTGCCAAAGACCAAATATATATTCCTTACAAAACAGACTATCACAGCTATCACTAATAAACCATGTAATTAATATATAAATAAAAAAAGAAGGCAAATGGAACTTTGGCCAATATTTACCATTTACACGGTGTGACTGTAACATTTCAGGGTGTCAACCAAGCCTCTCTTTTTCTTAATATATCTTTCTCTCACTTTCCCTACCATTCTGGTGTTCAGTTCTATTCAAACCCAACAAGTACAAGTACATAACAAATACCTACAAATTGTCAGACACTGAGCAGAGAAGAAATAAAAATAAAATGAAGTAAGTCAAACAGAGAATAGCAATTATCATTTGGTTTCACTTATTTGTGGAACATAAGGGTTAGCATGGAGGATATTAGGAGAAGGGAGGGAAAAATGAAGCTGCAGGGGAGATCAGAACCCTGAGAGAGTATGGGCTCTGGGAAACAAACAGGGTTTTGGGGGTGGGGGGATGGGTGAGCCTGCGGATGGGTATCAAGGAGGGCACAGATTCCGTGGAATGCTGAATGTTATATGCAAACAACGAATCATGGAACATTATATCCAAAACTAATACTGTATGGTGACTAACATAACACTATATACATATATATATATATATGTATATAATGAACCAGTTCTTTTTGAGGGAATTGGAGAAAAAATAAACAGGACAAAATTCATAACTCCCCATCCAGAAGGAGGATTAAGTCAGGTATAGAAACAAAAGTGATCATGATCATGATAGAACTAGGTACAAGTTTCAAATACTTTACTAAGATGAGTTCACCCAATGTCTGTTTAATCAAGGAAGGTGTTATTATCCCTGTGTTTTCAGATGAGAAGAGTGAGGGTCATAGTGCATCTGTAACTGGCCAAAAGTCACACAGCAGGTGCAAGGAGTCTGATTCCAATGCCCTTGCACTTTCCTTGGTAATGTCAGTGGGTTGTACTTCAGATGTAGGGGTTATGTGGTACCTATGTTCTGGATCTAGCTAATAGGAAGAAATAGGGACAATAGGTGGAGTCAGGTGCCCAGAGAAGAGACTTCATCATCTATCTCCTGTTCCCACTTGATTTTTCTAATAACAATTAAGACTGTGTAAGGGGAAAAAAAGAGTAAGAAAGCAAGCAAGCAAGCAGAATGAGAAGAGGAATCAGCAGTGTGAACACAGCCAGGAGTTCACCTCACTACTTATAAACCTTAATTAAACCTAATTTGTAAATCTTAATTGAATCACATGTACAGGCATTAATGAAGCAGTATAATAACAGTGCTCTCCCAATAAGACAACACACTAATACTAAATACTTATATTCCTGGAAAATGTACTCACGTGGGTCTCATCAAAGCATAATGGGGAAGTAGATAAACAATTAATCTCATTAATTGCAATCAAAGGACAAAGAGTACAAACTAGTTGCCTAGAGGAATCAACTTTGCCAGATTTCCTCACAAACAGATACAGTGCTAATGAAGTGACAGTGTGAAGTAAGTGAACATCAGAGAAATTAAAAGACTGCTTGGAATGTCATGAGAAGGACGTTCAAACTGGGGAAAACCAAGGCCTTTTCATGTACAAGTCAACCTTTGCAAGATTCCTCTTAGATTCTTCCAATCATTTATTCAGCAAACCCAACACCCGCTCTGGTAACCCTTTTGCAACACTTGTGTGTATCATATCAGCACTCTGTGCACCTTAAATGTATACAATGTAACACGTCAGTTATATCTCTCTAGAGCCAGAAGGAAAAAACACCCACTCTATATGCTGCCAGCGTTCTTAAAAACAAGGCATGAAACATAAAGGAGCCACAGGTCTTGAAAAGAAGATGTGTAATAAGAGAGACCGAGGGACTATTTTGGGTCAGATACTTTCACAAATATCACATTCAATCCCTTTTAAAAAAATAAAACACAGAACCTTGAGAGTATTCAGGTATTACCAATCACGTTTTATAGATAAAAATATTCTGAAGTTCCGTAATTTTCTCTCTTCATATTTAGTGCATTAATAGACAAGAGGACTTAATAAGGCATCTGATTCACAAGGCCATGGTTATTTTTATATATATATATATATATATATATATATATATATATATGTATGTACATATATATATACACACACACACATATATACACATATCTAAAATACATTATATATAGTAATTATATGCATTATATATAATACATATGTATTATTATATTAAAATGCATTATATATAGTAATACATATGTATTATATATATTTATGTATATAAATATATATGTATCTGGACCAGCTCAGTAAACAGACTTGTTTATGCAGATTGGACACTTATTTCTTCTTCTGTCCATCTTCAGAGGTTGTCCTCTAGGAAATCACCTCTCAACCTTGATCACACTTCCTGTCATGCTGACACTCCAAATATTTTCTTTTATTTGAGGCACCATATGATGTTCTCCCTTCTCAGTAGCCTCTGGGTCTATGTGCCACAAGGCTACTGTCATTTTTTATATTCTTGCTGATGCTTTCCCTGGTGTCCTTCTGGTCTACCCAGTATCTTTATTCCAGGGGTAGTCCCGGTGATCCTGAAATGGGAGCATGACTTTCCCCACTCAGGGTCTACAATGATCAGATCTTTCCTGATCTCCACACATTAATTCCAGAACAAGACCAAAGGTGCTGCTTTACAGTTATGTCCCTGTTCCTTT
Source organism: Mustela nivalis (assembly GCF_964662115.1). Classification (NCBI taxonomy): domain Eukaryota; kingdom Metazoa; phylum Chordata; class Mammalia; order Carnivora; family Mustelidae; genus Mustela; species Mustela nivalis. Next base: position 5,312,960 of record NC_139021.1, read on the forward strand.
TCCTTCCCCTTTGTTTGGCTTGAAAACGTTTCTGTCACCTTAGGGACATTTCAGAGGATTCCTCAATATTGGGTTCAGATGATACCTCTGTGACTCCTTCCTTTTGTCAGTGAGAAAAGCCACAATCACCCAGGTTTCTGCTTGGTCCATTTCCCCACTAATGGAGTATAGTTACCTGTTTTCATGTGCTGCTTTCACCATATGCCAAATTTGTAAACTGAAAGTTCACCTTATTTATCTTGGCATCCCCAGCATAAGCCAATGGCTTCATTTCCATTGAATGCATGAATGAAGCTGAAAAGTCTGACACCAAACTGCATGCAGTTGAGCTCCCCAATGCCCTCACTCTCCAGAAACAAAGTAAGGAAGAGAGCAGTTCTTTCTGTAAACAGAGAGATTGAGGAAGCTATTACTCAGCCCACGAGCCTGTGGTTTGCAATTACCTATAGCAAACATGGATGTCCTCTTTCCAAAACCACGGAGCAGCTTTGTCCATGATGTCTGCATAGTCCTCAGGTAGCAAAACATCCACTTCTCCTCTTTGTGCTCCAACTGGTCTACATTCTCAGGGCCCAAAATCAACCTTTCTTTTGTCCATCAAAGTCATCCACATCTTTCTTTTTCTTTTTTTTTTTTTTAATTAATTTATTATTTTCAGCGTAACAGTATTCATTGTTTTTGCAATCCGTGTGCCCTCTCTAATACCCACCACCTGGTTCCCCCAACCTCCCATCCCCCGCCCCTTCAAAACCCTCAGGTTGTTTTTCAGAGTCCATAGTCTCTCATGGTTCACCTCCCCTTCCAATTTCCCTCAACTCCCTTCTCCTCTCTAACACCCCTTGTCCTCCATGCTATTTGTTATGCTCCACAAATAAGTGAAACCATATGATAATTGACTCTTTCTGCTTGACTTATTTCACTCAGCATAATCTCTTCCAGTCCTGTCCATGTTGCTACAAAAGTTGGGTATTCGTCCTTTCTGATGGAGGCATAATACTCCATAGTGTATATGGGCCACATCTTCCTTATCCATTCGTTCGTTGAAGGGCATCTTGGTTCTTTCCACAGTTTGGCGACCATGGCCATTGCTGCTATAAACATTAGGGTACAGATGGCCCTTCTTTTCACTACATCTGTATCTTTGGGGTAAATACCCAGCAGTGCAATTGCAGGGTCATAGGGAAGCTCTATTTTTAATTTCTTGAGGAATCTCCACACTGTTCTCCAAAGTGGCTGCACCAACTTGCATTCCCACCAACAGTGTAGGACGTTCCCCTTTCTCCACATCCTCTCCAACACATGTTGTTTCCTGTCTTGTTAATTTTGGCCATTCTAACTGGTGTAAGGTGGTATCTTAATGTGTGTTTCTTTTTTTTTTTTTTTTTTCCAAGCAGGCAGAGAGAGAGAGAGAGAGAGGGAAGCAGGCTCCCTGCTGAGCAGAGAGCCCGATGTGAGACCTGATCCCAGGACCCCGAGATCATGACCCGAGCCGAAGGCAGTGTGCTTAACCCACTGAGCCACCCAGGCGCCCCTCTCAATGTGGTTTTAACACACACAAAACATAATCATATCAAAAAATGAGCAGAAGATATGAACAGACACTTCTCCAATGAAGACATACAAATGGCTATTAGACACATGAAAAAATGTTCATCATCACTAGCCATCAGGGAGATTCAAATTAAAACCACATTGAGATACCACCTTGCACCAGTTAGAATGGCCAAAATTAACAAGACAGGAAACATCTGCATCTTTCTAAGTGATGCTTCATCATTGAATTTTGAATCCCTTCAATTTGTTCTCCTAAGAGTTTCTTGAAAGATCTCACAACACAATACAACACACACACACACACACAGACACACACATACACACACAGGCAATATTTGACGGTGTTACTTCACAGTTGACATAATTTAACGTCTCAGGGATGAAGGCCTAAGTCATCTGATCATCTTTGAGGACTTCCATAATCCTGCTCCTGCTCATCTCCAAGGGGGCTCTCACTCCATCCTCTGTCGACATTACACACTCAAATCACGCATTGTTGGTTTGTGTTCCCTAAACCATGCCATTTCTAATTTTGGCCTTAAAAGAAATAGTATTTCTTTTAGAGTGGTTTGAGGTTTATAGAAAAATTGAGTAGATAATACAGAGAGCTCTCTTATATGCTGTTTTCTCATGCACCAACCTTCACAATTCCCCCATCATTAAGATTTTGTGTTAGAGTGTTATGTTACAACTGATGAACCAATATTTACACATGCCGATTAACTGAAGTCCATGGCTTACATTAAGTTTCACTCCCTGTATTGTTCATTCTATGACTTTGAGCTCTTTTAAGTGTTGCTCCCTCTGAGTAGGAGGCCCTGCTATACCTGTTCTTAGTTTGGCTCACTAATCCCTCAGGTTTCAGCTTAAAGATCACCTCCTCCAGGAAGTCTTCCTTGTCACTTATACTGTTTCCGGGCACATTGTTAGAGAGTAAGTAGATAAGGAAAGGCTTAAGTCTATCATTTATTTATTTGTTTGTTTGTTTGTTTATTTATTTAAATTCTGAAGGTCAAGCAAAGCTTTATTTCACGCCAAGCATCAAGAATTAAACCAAATGTTTGGGGACGCACCTCTTACAGAAAGGGCGACCTTTCTCTGCTTCACAGACTAGGTTTTAAGGGCAAAGGCCATGTGATTGGGCCTGGCCACACACAGGAGACCAATGAAATTGTAACATACAGAAAAAGCTACACAGTCATGTTAGGTCACACATAAGTGACCAATTGAATTATAATTTACCCTAGTAGATATTTGAACCAGCCTATCACCTAGGTCAGAGTTGGCGCCCAAGGGGCGGGCCCATACTCCTTGGTAACTATGGAGACAGTACTCATCCCCCTACTGATCTGATGTCTCCACCTGGCCTGATCCACCCTTGTATTTGGGTTTTGTTACCTGGGACTGGTTTCTGGGATTTTTTTTTAAGTAAGTGCCCTGGGGGAATGGGGGCAGGGACAGTTTAAGAGCTAAACAACAAGGTTATTGTTTAACTTTGGAAGTGCTCAGGCTAAAATAGGTCCTTACACTTTTACCATGGTAAGTAAAGCTAAGTAAAAACCTACACTCTACCCCAACCTCTGATGTCCTTAACTCATTGTATAAGAATTTGTCCATTGATTGTATCAATTATATTACCACTAACAACATTTTCAATTTATAGAATACAATAACTTACAGATTTAAGAAATACATCTTTTTATTTTTAAATTTCTATTCAGCATAGCAGTATTCATTTTTTTTTTTTTTGTACCACACCCAGTGCTCCATGCAATACATGCCTTCCTTAATACCTACCACCTGGCTCCCCCAACCTCCCACCCCCCGCCCCTTCAAAACCCTCAGGTTGTTTTTCAGAATCCATAGTGTCTCATGGTTCACATCCCCTTCCAATTTCCCTCAACTCCCCTCTCCTCTCCTTCTCCCCTTGTCCCCCATGCTCTTTGTTATGCTCCACAAATAAGTGAAACCATATGATAATTGACTCTCTCTGAGTTACTTATTTCACGTAGCATAATCTCTTCCAGTCCCATCCATGTTGCTACAAGAGTTGGGTATTCGTCCTTTCTGATGGAGGCATCATACTCCATAGTGTATATGGACCACATCTTCCTTATCTATTCACCTGTTGAAGGGCATCTTGGTTCTTCCCACACTTTGGCGACTGTGGCCATTGCTGCTATAAGCATTGGGGTACAGATGGCCTTTCTTTTCACTACATCTGTATCTTTGGGGTAAATACCCAGTAGTGCAATTGCTGCACCAACTTGCTTTCCCACCAACGGTGTAAGAAGGTTCCCCTTTCTCCACATCCTCTCCAACACACGTTGTTTCTGTCTGGTGTTAGGTGGTATCTCAATGTGGTTTTAACTGATGAAAAAAAATGAAAAAATGAACATTTTTTCATGTGTCTGATAGCCATTTGTATGTCTTCATTGGAGAACTGTCTGTTCATATCTTCTGCCCATTTTTTGATATTATTATCTGTTTTGTGTGTGTTGAGTTTGAGAAGTTCTTTATAGATCCTGGATATAAACCTTTTGTCTGTACTGTCATTTGCAAATATTTTCTCCCATTCCGTGGGTTGCCTCTTTGTTTTGTTGACTGTTTCTTTTGCTGTGCAGAAGCTTTTGATCTTGATGAAGTCCTAAAAGTTCATTTTTGCTTTTCTTTCCTTTGCCTTTGGAGACATATCTTGAAAGAAGTTGCTGTGGCTGGTGTTGAAGACGTTACTGCCTCTGTTCTCCTCTAGGGTTCTGATGGATTCTTGTCTCACGTTGAGGTCTTTTATCCATTTTGAGTTTATCTTTGTGTACAGTGTAAGAGAATGGTCCAGTTTCATTCTTCTACACATAGCTGTCCATTTATTGAAGATACAGTCTTTTTTCCACTTTTTTCCCACTTTGTCGAATATTATTTGACCATAGAGTTGACGGTCCATATCTGGGCTCTATACTCTGTTCCACTGGTCTATGTGTCTGTTTTTATGCCAGTACCATGCTGTCTTGGTGATCACAGCCTTGTAGTAAAGCTTGAAATCAGGTAACGTGATGCTGCCAGTTTTATTTTTGTTTTTCAACATTTCCTTAGCAATTCAGGATCTCTTCTGATTCCATACAAAATTTAGGATTATTTAATCCAGCCCTTTGAAAAATACCGGTGGAATTTTGATCGGAATGGCATTAAAAGCATAGATTGCTCTAGGCAGTATAGACATTTTAACCATGTTTATTCTTCCAATCCAATAGCATGGAATGGTCTTCCATCTTTTTGTGTCTTCTTCATTTTCTTTCATGAGTGTCTGTAGTTCCTCAATTATAGATCTTTTACCTCTTTGGTTAGGTTTATTCCCAGGTATCTTACGGTTCTTGGTGCTATAGTAAATGGAATCAATTCTCTAATTTTCCTTTCTGTATTTTCATTGTTAGTGTATAAGAAAGCCACTGATTTCTGTACATTGACTTTGTATCCTGCCACGTTGCTGAATTGCTGTATGAGTTCTAGCAGTTTGGGGGTGAAGTCTTTTGGGTTTTCCATATAAAGAATCATGTCATCTGTGAAGAGAGAGAGTTTGACTTCTTCATTGCCAATTTGGATACATTTTATTTCTCTTTGTTGTCTGATTGCTTTTTGTAGGACTTCTAATACTGTGTTGAACAAGACTGGTGAGAGTGGGCATCCTTGTCATAATCCTGATCTCACGGGAAGGCTGTGAGCTTTTTTCCATTGAGGATGATATTTGCTGTGGGTATTTCATAGATAGATTTGATGAAGTTCAGGAATGTTCCCTCTATCGCTATACTTTGAAGCGTTTTAATCAAGAACGGATGCTGGATTTTGTCAAATGCTTTTTCTGCATCAATTGAGAGGACCAGGTATTTCTTCTCTCTTCTCTTATTAATTTGTTCTATCACATTGATTGATTTGTGAATGTTGAACCATCCTTGTAATCCAGAGATGAATCCCACCTGGTCATGGTGGATTACCTTTTTAATGTGCTGTTGGATCCTGTTTGCTAGGATCTTGTTGAGAATCTTAGCATTCATATTCATCAGTGATATCGGTCTGAAATTCTCCTTTTTGGTATGGTCTTTGCCTGGTTTGGGGATCAGAGTAATGCTGGCTTCATAAAAAGAGTCTGGAAGTTTTCCTTTTGCTTCAGTTTTTTGAAACTTCGTCAGGAGAATAGGTTTTATTTCTTCTTTTTGAAAGTTTGGTAGAATTCCTCAGGGAATCCATCAGGTCCTGGGCTCTTGTTTTTTGGGAGGTTTTTGATCACTGCTTCAATCTCATTATTAGATATTGGTCTATTCAGGTTGTCAATTTCTTTCTGGTTCAATTTTGGGAGTTTATAGTTTTCCAGGAATGCATCCATTTCATCTATTATTGGCATATAACTGTTGATATTAACTTCTGATGATTATTTCTACTTCCTTGGTGTTAGTTATGATCTCTCCCTTTTCATTCATAATTTTATTATTTTGAGCTTTCTTTCTTTTTTTGGATTAGTGTGACCAATGGTTTATCGATCTTATTGATTCTTTCAAAAAGCCAGCTTCTAGTATCATTGATACGTTCTACTGTATCTCTAGTTTCTACCTCATTGATCTGTGCTCTAATCTTGATAATTTCCCTTCTAATGTGTGGAGTTGGTTTAATTTGTTGTTGATTTTCCAGTTCTTTAAGGTGTAGAGACAGCTGGTGTATTCTGGATTTTTCAATTCTTTTTAAAGGAGGCTTGGTTGGCTATGTATTTCCCCTTTAGGACCACCGTTGCTGTATCCCATAGGTTTTGGACCAAAGTGTTTTCATTATCATTTGTTTCCATGAATTGTTTCAGTTCTTCTTTGGTCTCCTGGTTGATCCAAGCATTCTTAAGCAAGGTGGTCTCTAGCTTCCAGGTGTTTGAGTTCCTTCCGAACTTTTCCTTGTGATTGAGCTCCAGTTTCAAAGCATTGTGATCTGAGAATATGCAGGGAATAATCTCAGTCTTTTGGTATCAGTTGATTCCTGATTTGTGACCCAGTATGTAGCCTACTCTGGAGAAGGTTCCATGTGCAATTGAAAAGAATGAGTATTCTGTTGTTTTAAGATGGAATGTTCTGTATATATCTATGAGGTCCATCTGGTCCAATGTGTCATTCAATGCTCTTGTTTCTTTATTTATTTTCTGCTTGGATGATCTGTCTATTACTGAGAGAGGCATGTTAAGATCTCTTACTATTAATATATTCATATCAATTTGACTATTTTTCTTGATTAATAGTTTCTTATGTAATTGGCTGCTCCCATATTGGGGCCATAGATATTCACAATTGTTAGATCATCTTGGTGGATAGTCCCTTTAAGAATTATGTAGTGTCCTTCTGTATCTCTGACTACAGTCTTTAGTTTAAAATCTAATTTATCTGATAAGAGAATTATTACCCCAGCCTTTTTTTGAGGCCCATTGTCATGAAACATGCTTCTCCATCCCTTCACTTTCAGTCTGGTTGTGTCCTAGGTTCAGAATGGGTCTCCTGTAGGGGGCACCTGGGTGGCTCAGTGGGTTAAGCCTCTGCCTTTGGCTCGGGTCATGATCTCCGGGGCGTGGGATCGAGCCGCACATCGGGCTCTCTGCTTAGTGGGAAGCCTGCTTCCTCCTCTCTCTGCCTGCCTCTCTGCCTGCTTGTGATCTCTCTCTCTCTCTGTCAAATTAAAAAAAAAAAAAAAAAAAGAATGGGTCTCCTGTAGACAGCATATGGATGGGTCCTGTTGTTTTATCCAATCTGCAACCCTGTGTCATTTTATGGGCACATTTAGGCCATTTATATTGAGAGTGATTATTGACAGATACATTTTTATTGAGATTGTATTGCCTTTGAAGTCTTTCTTTCTGAAGATTGTCTCTATATTTTTATTCAATGATATTCTTAGGGTTTTTCTTCCTTTATAGAACCCCCATTAATATTTCCTGCAGTGTTGGCTTGGTGGTTGCATAGTTTAAGCCTTGCTGGTCTTGGAAACTCTTTATCTCTCCATCCATTTTGAATGTCAGTGTTTCTGGATAAAGTATTTTTGGCTGCATGTTCTTCTCATTTAGTGCCCTGAACATATATTGCCAGCCCTTTCTGGCTTGCCAGATTTCTGTGGACAGGTCTGACATTATTCTGATGGGCTTTCCTCTGTATGTAAGGAGCTTCTTTGTCCTAGCTGCCTTTAAGAGGGCCTGCTTAAAATTATAATTCTTCATTCTTACTATTAGGTGTCTCAAGGATTTTTGAGAATCTATAATCTTGGGGGGAGACCGTTCTGCCTCTAGTACATGAATGCTGGTTCCATTTATGAGATTGGGAAAATTTTTATGGAGAACTTGTTCCACTTAATCTTCTAGACTTCTTTCTTTCCCCTCCCCTTCAGGGATTCTAATAATTCTGCTGTTGGAACATTTCGTGACATCATTTACTTCCTGATTCTCTTTCCATGGCTTCTAAGCTGTTTGTTCCAGGATTCCTTCTGATACTTTCTCTCTATCTCTTTGTCCTCCTGATCACTAATTCTATCTTCTGTCTCAGTTACCCTAGCTTTTAGAGAATTTAGATTATATTGGAAGTCACTGAGAGCATTGTGAACCTCATCCCTGGTGGCTTTCAGTTCTGCCCTAATCAATTCTGTTTGGCCATCCATAGCTTTCTCCAACCTAGCTATTGCCTGGATAATTGTTAGCCTGAATTCCGTTTCTGACATATTGTCTATGTTGATATCCATTAGCTCTGTTGCAGAAGGCCCATCCTCTGAATTCTTCTTCTGTTGGACATTCCTCCTTCTAGTTATTTTGGTGAGAGATGGCTGAACAATGTAGCTGGATGTTTCAACTGTGGTGCAGTCAAGGTGCACCCTGGAACTCTTCTGAGCAATCAGGAGTCCCCACCCAATTGAGAGAAAAAAAGAAAAGAAAAAGAAAAAAAAGAGAGAGAGAGACAGGAAAGAAAAGGAAGATTCAGCCCAAATGGTCCCCAAGGTAAGATTTATGAAGTGTACAAACAAAAACAGACAAACAAAAAGACTGATAAAAGTATATGACAAGAGAAATATATTATATATATATATACACACACACACAAAAGCAAAGGAAAAAAAAACAAAACAAAACAAAAAACAAAAACTTCATCAAAAATAACCCCAAGTATAAGAAGTATAAGATTTATATACCATCAGAACAAACACAAATACACAGAAACACTGGCAGAAGAAAAGGATGGGAGAGTGGTTATAAATTCTAAGTGTGGGTGAGGAAGGTTATTTTGATTCTTCCTGGATGTATCTTGACATCTTTGTTAAAGGACTCAACTTTCCTAAGATAAAGAGGGATTAAAAATTGGTTTACCGGGCGCCTGGGTGGCTCAGTGGGTTAAGCCTCTGCTTTCGGCTCAGGTCATGAACCCAGGGTCCTGGGATCGAGCCCCGCATCAAGCTCTCTGCTCAGTGGGGAGCCTGCTTCCCTTCCTCTCTCTCTGCCTGCCTCTCTGCCTGTTTGTGATCTCTGTCTGTCAAATAAATAAATAAAACCTTTAAAAAAATTGGTTTACCTATAGGGGTAGCATTGATTGGGGAAAGGGGATTACCTTGAAGTTTAACTCTATATGAATATTAAAAAAATAAAAATTAAAAAAATAAACTAAACTAAAAAAAAATAAAAATAGAAAAGAAATAGAAAAACAGGGGTATATGTATCAAAAAGTTCAGGTTTAAAGGTTATTATGGAATTTGATGTACTGGACATCTCACTGTGATGGTAAAAAGGTTAAAAAATATCTATGTATATATTAAAAAAAACCCAGAATAGTGGGAATGAATTAAAAATAAAAGTTGTATCTATGAAGTAGTGGTGGTTGTTTTCTTGTCTTCTCCTTCTTCTTCTTCTTTTTTTTTTTTTCTTTTTATTCCTGGTTGGCTTTCTGGGGGAGGGACCTGCCAAGTGGGTTTTCAGGCAATGTTCCCCGAGTTAAGTCCTCCCGCCCCCCTCAAGGGGATGGGCCCTGAGGAAACCAGGTTTTTAGGCTTTTTATCCTCTGGAAGTTTTTATGTTTGTTTGTTCATTTGTTTGTTTGTTTGTTTTTCTCTCGCCTTGACAACTTTTGATGGTTTTTGGAGCTTTAGAGGAAAGCAAACTGCACCCCGACCTCCCTCTCAGAGAGAAGCCTCAGTCTGTTCCCCTCTGGGTGCTGCAGAGCACATAAGTTCCCCCTTGGCCGCTGGCAGAGCACATTTCGAGTCACAGTCCCTGGGGACACAGGAACTCCTGCTTGTACCCAAACGACGACAGCGGTAGCTGTCTGGACAGCTCTGGAGGGCCAGAGAAGTTCCAAGTAGTGATCGCACTCTGACAGTTGCCCGCTGACCTGGGCTGGGAGTGCCTGGTCTTTCTGGGGTCCAAGAGCGCCGGGCTGGCAGTTTAGTGCACCTCTCTCAGGAGAGGGTGTGGGGCGTGATTCAGGCTCTGATAGCACGGCATGGTGCTCGCATGGAGAGTGCGAAAAGGCTGTGCTTCTGCCAGCGGGTGAAGCTCCCAGCCCCTCACAGGAGCCAGACTCCAAGTGCTTTCAGGGCTATCAGGCACTGGTGGCTCAGGGACCAAACCTGGTTTCTCCGCCACACTCTCTCTGGCTCAGAGCCAGGGGTGGCTGTCCTGTGTCTGGGAACTTGAGCCCCTGTCCCTAACCACCCTGATTCCCACAATTTTCCCCCATGATCCTTTGCTCCTTTTGAGTGCTTTCAGCCAGACTCCAAGTTAATGCTGGTCCCCAGACCAGGGCACTCTTGTACTGGGGTATTACTTTCCAATGAGTCACCTCTGGTGGCTCCCTCCCCCTTTTGTTTATCTTCCTATATTAGTCCGATGTTCCCACTCCGTTTTACCTGCCCACGGGAGTCTTCTGCCCCCATAGAGATCCAGACATGTATAATTCTGATCTCAGGCTGATTTCATGGGTGATCAGAGTTCTTTGGTAGGTAATCAGCTCACTTTAGGGTACAGGTTGAAACAGTGCTTCCTTTTACTTCCCCACCATCTTCTCTGTCCTCTTAAATTTATTTTAAACAGGCACATGTTCTGTGTGCCCCAGAAAGCTTTCTGATTAGCTTTATTTTGGCACTTATGTTATTGTATTTTAATACTATCCTTCTTAATTGTGATATTCTTAAATATAGAAGCTATGTCTTGGCTATTCATATATGTTCATTACTTAGCAGAGTAACTGGCCAACAGTAGATAATAAATATTTTTTTTGTTATTGTTGACTGGATAAATAAGACCATCTTTCATTTTCTGCTGGGACATGTTCAGGGTCCTTACTCAGTGGAATCACATTGGGCTTCTGGGATCCACAGCCCACAGTTCTTTAGAGAGGGATGGGGCTGAAATCCCTAGCTAAAATGTTTCTGGGATAACCCATGCCTCATGTAACTGCTACCTGGACCTAGGGACACTAATCACTGCATCAAGCAGAGCAACTCACAACAGATTTTGGGCTCAAGGACACCTCCTTCACAAAAGAGGATATTATTTTTGCTTTGCCTTACTGGATTGCTGTGAGGTGAATATCAAAAGAACAAATGGTGTTGGAGGGTAATACATACTATAAAATAACTCAACAAATGACAGTGCATAGAAAAGTCTCACATATTCCCTTCCAACTCTGCCTTAGAAGGGGCCGGAACGATGTTGTGTGGGCCTTATTCTGTTCATTCCTCTGGGTACCCTTGACCTGTGACACAGGTGCAGCCAGAAATGATATGATAGGCCAATCACATTAAAACATACTTTACATCTATTTCATTTTCAGTGATCTGATAGTATAAAATTAAAGATGACCCTTGATTATTAAATATACTCGAGCTGTGAATCACTCTTATCTCAAAGTTGTAGAATATTGAAGGAACAGAGGATTTAAAATTTTTCATAGATTTTCTGGGAGTGCATTGCCTCTATCCTACATTTGATTAACTATTGTGTCTTAAAAAATAAATACAGTGAATTGAATAAAGGAGAGAGGAGGCAAAAGTGAAAATACACCATGAGTTTGAGCTGAGATAGAGGCAAGGCAAAGCGGTAGGCACATCTGCCTGAGGTCCAAGGGACCAGGCACAATGCAGAAGGCAAAGAAGCTGGTGGCCAGTGAGAAGGAGCAGAGCAAAGGAATCATGTCCCTGAGATAGCACCCAACATGTAATTATCAGATATGCAAATGGACCAATGGAGCTACACTAGTTCAATAAGCCCGTGTGTAAGGTTTGTGTCAACACTCACTTTGGGTCAGTAAGTCATTATGACCCTTATTTCCTTAAATTTTATCCCCTCACTTTAGAAGGGGAAATTATCACTTGGAAATGTTAATCGCCTTTCTGAATTTATACACTAAGTCAAAGATTAATAGTCCCTTAGGTCTGATTCTAGTTTGGTTTTTGTTTGTTTTGTTTTTAAGAGAAAGAAAGAGAGCATGTACACACCACGTGGGGAGCAGGGTGGGAGTAGGGCAGAGGGAGAGGACAGAGATTCCCAAACAGGCTCCGTGCCCAGTGCAGAGCTGTGCGGGGCTTGATCTCAGGACCCTGAGAGCAGAATCTGAGCAGAAATCAAGAGTTGGTCCCTTAACTGACTGAGACACCCAGGCATCCTTAGTCTGTGTTCTTAACCATGTGTTTGAGAACCTCTGATGGTAATATTTTCTATGCTAGATGTTAGTTCTCCCATCCAAGTACTAACCAGGCCCGACCCTGCTTAGCTTCCGAGATCAGACGAGATCTGGCGCGTTCAGGGTGGTATGGCCGTAGACCTAGATGTTAGTTCTAAATATTCACAGTTTTGTTTTTGTTTTTGTTTGGGGGGAGGGGCATACAGTCTCTGCTCATGGCTACTGACCTCTGCATGAAATCTGCCACAGACCATTTGTAAATGAGTGAGGATGTCGGTGTTCCCATAAAACTTTATTTGCAAAAATGGGCAGCAGGCTAGGTCTGGTCTATGCAGCATACTGTGAAAAGATTTCAAGGCAGTGTTTCTCAAATTATTTCTGGCAGAGCACAGAGCTACTGTACAACATTATTCATATGCATCTGTATTATTTATTATTAATAAGAGAGGTTCTCAGAAAATACTTCAATCCTTCTAGACCTGATACACATTGATTTTTTATTTTGTATTTTATATCATGAAAAGAAAAAAAGGTCTGGTCCTGAATCTTTAGAATGACTTCAAAATCTATAGTGTGTCCTGATGAACACTTGAAAAACAAAATGTCATGAAGATAAAAAGAAAAAAAATCTGAATTATAGAAAATTCTTATAAAGGATCCTGAATTACAGGAATTAACAATAATAAAAGGAGCAGACTCTTGGATCTGGATGTGTCCTTTGAATCCCTAAAATAATTGTTTTGTCAATGAACAATTTAATAAATTAAAAAAATGTATCTCTTTCCAAAGTGAGATATCACCTCTGTCATCCAAAGAAATGTATCCTTTTCAATGAGATTTTAGAGTTCAATTTTCCCATAGTAGTTCTGACTAAGGAATCTTTCTAGAATCTGCAAATCTTACTTAAAAAAAAAAAGATTTTATTTCTTAGAGAGAGAGCGCAGAAGGAGAATGTGAGGGAGAAGTAAACTGAGCAGAGAGCCCAATGCAGGGCTCGATCCCAGGATGCTGAGATCATGACCTGAGTTGAAGACAAACACTTAACCCAAGTGCCCCTGAAAATCTGACTCTTCCACTCACAATATACCTGTGGGGTTTTCTCTGTGTTTCAGGGAGTATTCTGGACAAGTCAGGTGACAAGAATGGCAAGAGTCACCATGTGTGGGAGAGGTGGCATGGACTGTTGGAGTGCCAGATTGTGGAAATCAGCATGCTTCATAAAAGCAAAGAAGACAGGCATCTAAACCAGGTTGAATCTCTTTCTACATGAGCACATGTCTTTTAATAGGCTTTTTCTAAAATTAAGAGGTCAGAAAAAGGGATTAACATATTATTTTAAGCTTTCCTTGTAGTAATCCTATAAGCACAAAAGAATAGACCAAATGGCCCACCATGGATAGCCCCCTCTTTACCTTAGCCAACAAATATCCCAGAGTTGGGCACCTGGGTGGCTCAGTGGGTTAAGCCACTGCCTTTGGCTCAGGTCATGATCTCAGGGTCCTGGGATCGAGTCCCGTATCGGGCTCTCTGCTCAGCAGGGAGCCTGCTTCCCTCTCTCTCTGCCTGCCTCTCCGTCTACTTGTGATTTCTCTCTGTCAAGTAAATAAATAAAATCTTAAAAAAAAAAATCCCAGAGTTCAATGTAATGCTCATCTGTATCTCCACCTTCATATTTATGTATTTGTGTACTGGACCACATATATGTAGCTGCTTTTAATTTTTTTCCTAATTAGTATATGTATACAATTGTAGCCATCACACACATATGTACGAGTGTGTATAATTCTGGCTTCATAAAGTTATGTTTCTCTATCCTTTTGCTGTGTTTTAAACCTAATTGTACTGTGGAATCAGCACATTCTGTAATCTGTCCTGTGGAACTGCAGACCTATTTTTCTCCGAGAGGGTGTGTGGAGGGCATGGTTTTAAGAGAAGAGTTGGTACTGACCATGGCTGAAGCCTGCAGGCCAGCCGTAGCTGCTCATTAGTCTCCTTGCATTCAGCTTTGATCTCCAGAACCTTCGTGGGAAAGCACTTCATAGGCAACCTTCTTATTTCCTTCTTGGTTCATTAATTTGAACCATAATCTTATCCATTCCAGCGCTGAGTTTTTACCGTGCACTGTCTAGATGAGCTGTTCAGCCCATAAATCCAATAAAGTCATTTCCCGAAGTGGAGAGATCTCACCCACGGAACCACAGAGCCTCTCAGCAAGGGTGTGCCTGATGCTCTCAAAGTCAGGGACTGGTAAAAATGTGGGTCTTGTTTCTAGTTTCCCTAAGGAATTTTGAAGGAAGGGAAGGAAAGCTGGAGCTATCTCATTTCTTGTAGGGTACTTGGGTTCTGAGGACTCACGCTCATCCTGACCCCCACCTTCTTATATTTAAAAACAATGCCAGAATGTTTCTGATGAGTACTTTTCCTTTTGGAAGGCTGTCACATGACCATCATCTCATTTGGGCATCAAAAACAATTCATTGGTCAATATCAGTCTAAGTTGGGATGCCTGGGTGGCTCAGTTGGTGAAGGGTCTGCCTTCAGCTCAGGTCATGATCCGGGGTCCTGGGATAGAGTTCCACATCGGGCTCCCTGCTCAGTGGGGACCCTGCTTCTCTCTCTGCCTGCTGTCCCCGTTCTTGTGCTCACTCTATCTCTCTCTCTGACAAATATGTAAGTAATTAAAAAAAAAAATGTATTAGTCTGAACTCCCCGGCATGGCTTGAGATTAGGACATATTTTATTGGCTTTGCTCAAAACCAGGCCATTCTTTGTGATCTGAAGTTTTGTTGTGTGTGAACCCACATAAAGTAACCACGATTCAGATTCTAATGATCTATTTTAGAATTTCCGTCCATTGTAAAAAAATGAAACTGATTCTCATTAGTTTCATCCCTAAAATAACTGGGGGAGACAATAACAATAACAATTACCCTTAGCTGAGAGTCTACTGTAACTCCCAAGTGAAAAAGTTCTCTATTTTACAGAGAAGGAAGATGAAGTCACTCAGGTTATCAGCAAAGGGGTGAGTATTAGAGCCTGTTTCTGTTGGCTTCCAATGTCTGCGTCTCGTTCCTGGGGCTTCCCATTCAGTATTCCATATGACAGACATCGCTGATACCCTTTTTTGGGACAGATGCTCTGGGGCCATAGGCAGAAACCACCAACATGTTTGCTCTTCCAGAGCCTTCATTTAGCGTGACAAGCAGGAAATTAACAAAAAAATGACCCACACGTAACCCAAGTACACATTGTGTGATTGCCGTGCCCCATCTGTGGTGATGAACAGTAATGGGCACAAAAGAAAGTCTTTCCTACATGCTGTCATCAGAGGCCTGTTTGAGGTTAAACCTCACATGAACGACAGGTCAGAGTCTGTCTTGGGAGAGCATGAGATGAGGATTTCAAGCAGAAACGTGAATGTTTTGAAGCAAGCAAGAAAATGCCATTCCTAAAGAACTGTAAAGCTACCGCGTAGATGAGTAAACTGTGATGGAGGAGAGGAAATGGAAGATTCATCCCGCAGGGCCTACATGTCTCAAGGAGTGTTCTGAGCTTAAGAGGAACTCCCTGGAGGGATTTAAGAAAATAAATGACATATAATGCAATGCTGTAGTTCTTACTTGAAATTCTCTTTTATTTATGGATTCCAAGATTATTTAAGTTAAATATCTGAGTCCTGCTACACTTAGAGGTTCTGTGAATTAGATTTGCCCATGCCCTTGGACAGGTGATGGTCTAGGAGAGAAGCAGGATAGTAGAAGGATCCTCTTCCCTCACCCCATCCCTATGAAGAAAGACAATGTTATTTAGGAAAGTTGTAATACAGAGGCAGGCGAGGGAGATAGTATAGCAGGACCACCTCTACTGTAAGGGTATTTCTAGAAAGAAAGCTGTAGTTTATTTTTCCTAATTCAAGTATAGTGTTTAGAAGTTCAGACAGTGGAGTTGGATTATAACTTTTAGAATGCAATTTAGGATGTGTGTGTTTGCTTGCCAAAAAATTTTAAGTCTATTAAAGGGGCACCTGGGTGGCTCAGTTGGTTAAGCTGTCTCTTGATTTCAGCTCAGGTCATGATCTTGGGGTCTTGGAGATGGAGTCTTGTGTGGGCTCCATGCTCAGTGGACAGGCTGCTGGTGATCTTCTCCCTCTGCATCTCCCTACCCCACTTGCATTCTCTCTCCCTCCCTCTCTCTCAAATAATAAATAAATATATTTTTTTAAAGACTAATAAAATGGTTAGTTTTCCCAAATACAAGCTTTGGAACCTTGCTCAGCTAACTTTTCTAACCCAAGCCCAACTGCAAACTCCGTTGTGTCTGGACTATACAGTGATCAAGAATGTGCCCAAGAAGAGTCTAGAGGACATGACCCAGAGATTGCTTGGAGGGCTTTATTTAGTTAGCATTCACAGGAGCTTGTTTCATAGAAGATAACTCCATCCCTCAGCTACAGCTGCAGCTCCTTTTTTAGGGAAGAGGAGGAGTCCATTCAGCAGCTGCCCTGCCAAGTGAGGCTGCCTCTGGAAGCTGGTTCCTTGCATCCCTTTCCATGGGGCATGACAATATGACCCTAGCATGGGATTGTCACCTTTGAACTCAGAGATAAGAGTGTGACTCTGAGGATAATACTGGGTAATACTGTCCTTATTATATTTTCTTTTTTTTTTTTAATATTTTATTTATTTATTTGACACAGAGAGAGATCAGAAGTAGGCAGAGAGGCAGGCAGAGAGAGAGGAGGAAGCAGGCTCCCTGCTGAGCAGAGAGCCCGATGCGGGGCTTGATCTCAGGACCCTGGGGTCATGACCTGAGGTGAAGGCAGAGGCTTTAACCCACTGAGCCACCCAGGCGCCCCCCTTATTCTATTTTCAATCAAATGATCAAGTCCTGCTCCAGGGTTATAGACCCTTCAAGAGATAAGACTATCATGACCGCTTCCCCTGCCAGCTTCTCCTGCTCTGAGTTGCTGAGGTCTCAGATGATTTGGGTAAAAGTCTGGGGCAGGGCAGGGCATCGCCTTCTATATGTCATATGAAATGCAAACCCTGAAGCCAAAGAAAGCAATCCCGGAGATCAAGTTTGGATATTTGGTGAAAACGTGAGCTATTTGAAAATAAGCCATCCAAGTGAAGAGGTTGGACAGAAAAAAAATTTTGAGATGATCTGGCATCTCAAAACCCAAGGCCTTAAGACCAGAGAAAGGCTGACAAACAGCATGAGTAGATGAACTCTCTTGTATGTACATGGGGTCTGGTCAGGGAGGCAGGAGCAAGGCTGTCCTCTACTTCTCAAAGCTCTTGTCACACCCATGGAAAGGGTGTTGTACTCACTAATCTTAGCTTCCAGTGCCACAATTGGTGCTTACCTATGTAATCACTTCTTCAAACTTCTACATGTTGTCTTATTTAAATTCATGGCAAACCTATGCAACAGACAGTGTTTTATTTCTAATTTACATGTGAGAAAATTGAAAACAGAGATACAAAGTTTCTTGCTCAGAGACACATAGTCTCTGTGTGGTGCATTCAGTACCCAAACATAACCCATCTGATCCCAGGGCGCAGCTTCTCAACATTCTTCTGGATGAATTTGTGGAGAATGGCAAAGGATAAATGATAATAGCCATCATTGGTGTTAAAATATTATTTTCTATCCTTAGAATTACAGTTGGGTGTTTTTTGATTATCTTCGCTTTTCCTCGTCTTATTCATGTTGTCCATTATACCTTGAGCATTTGGGGAATATTTATAGTAGCTGCTTCCTGCAAATCTCATCATCTCTGTTTTCTGAGTTACATTTTCTTGATTCTTTTACTGTCTAGTAACTTTTTTTTTTTTTATTTTCAGCATAACAGTATTCATTATTTTTGCACCACACCCAGTGCTCCATGCAATCCGTGCCCTCTATAATACCCACTACCTGGTACTCCGACCTCCCTCCCCTCACCCCTTCAAAACCCTCAGATTGTTTTTCAGAGTCCATAGTCTCTCATGACTAGTAACTTTTATTTGGATGTAGAATTGCCCATTTTATGTTGTGAAGCATTTTGATGCATTCCTTTAAAGAGTGTTGGATGTTTACTTCTAGAAAGCTGAATTATTTGTGGGTTCATCTGATCCTTTGGGTTCTTTTAGACTGTTTCAAGGGAGGTCAATATTCGCCTTTATTCCACCACTATTTGAGCCACAATCATTAGGTCATTCTGGGATCTCTGGAAAGTCCCATATATTCAACAGAGTCTTGTTACACTAGCTAGAGGGATTGCCAATAATTTCCAATCTGTGTCAACAATGGGACTTGTTTATTTTATAGCTTTCTGTGTTCTGTGTAAGTTATATAACTGAGTACCTCAGTTACTGCTTTCTGGTAATTATTCTTGGAAATTGGTCTTGTTTCATTTTACGGGGTTTCTCTCTACAAATGTACACATTGGTGTTCACCAGATACCTAAGGGGTCTTTGCTGAATCCAGAGGTTTTAGCTGTCCTGGCCTCCTCAAACTTTACTCTGTCTCCTCAACTCAGCAAGATGGCTGTCATTTAGTCCTGTTTTCCCTTTTGTGCCAATATTATTGTGTTACTTCCTAGGGTAGAAAGCTTGGGTGATGGTTGGGTTTTCCATGCTTGTGTTTCCTTTCTGAAGGATTGTGGTCCTGTGCTGCAGTTGTCCAATAAATGACTCCATGTGTTTCTCACTTTGTCTTGTACTGTTTTCTGACTGTCTTTAATACGAGTATAATTCTGGACTATCTTACTCCCTCATGAGAAGAAACAGAAATTCTTTAATATGAATTTCTCATGAGGCAGTGCTTGTAATCTCTCCTAGAGGCCCCAGGGAGGGGCAGGGAGTGTAGGGTAGAGGTACTATCCCAGTGTGGGAAGGTCAGAGTAGGCAAGGAAGACTTCCTGGAAGAGATGGGCTTGAGCGGGGTCCCAAAAGTCAGAAGAGTTTTCAAATATTAACACTCTTCTAGCTTAATTAGCATGCTAAATTTAAAGAGAGCATAAATGAGTGATTGAAATGGCTCGACTTAATGAAGCCTTAATAATAACCCTAATTCAGTTTATTTGACATCTATCACTCAAAGATGAATAGCTAATGCCTTTTCTAATAAAACAGTCATAATAAAATAAAGCAAGTCATAAAATACATTATTTTTATTCTCTTAATCACATGCTTTCTAAGTGAGGATACTAAATCCATTAGAATAGCTCTACAAAATGCTTTCCCCCTTTTTTAAACTTCAAAATTGAATTTCCTTGATGCTACAACAGGAACATTTCAATGTTAGTTTCTTATCCTCCCAATAATTAAATGAAAACTGATTCTAATTACCACTCCACACTTCATGTTCTGGAAAGGGAGTCCCCTTAGAGGTGGAGAAAACTGATCAAGTGACCTGGATTTTGATCCCCCCACCAAACTCCTTTCTTTGGAAATGTTCAGTTTCTACGCCTTCATGCATGAGTCCATCAGAACAGAAAGTCGGTAACCTGTGCCCTTGCATGGATACAGGGGACCCTTCCTTCTGTTCTACTTACAACTCAAACATAACAACATTTTCAAGGAACTGTGCTAAGTGTGAACTAAACACGGCATTATCACAGAAATAGAAATAATACATACCCATTCAGTTTCCCAAATAATTTTTTCATCCTACCATGGCAGAGTATCTGTCAGTCTTGGGATTTCCATGCTGTGCACAGTGTCTTCTCTCAGTGTCTTGCCTTGAGCTCGTAACAGCTCTCAGACTTCGTCCCCATGGTTCTATCAACAAGCCTGTGCTCAGTGACCTGAAAATGGCACCTGCAAAGTCTGGCACCTTTGGCGTCCAGACTAAGGGAGGGAAGGAAATTAAATTTCCAGACCCCTGTAACACATCAGGCTCTGTGTTAGACTTCTGAAAATATCAGTATCCCTTTCCAGTGTCCTTGTTAGTATTTAACTAAACTCTGAGGGGATTTCTCATCTTATTTTCCATTACTGAGGTAAAGTAAAGTGGGTTACCTAACATCATGCAGTGGGTGAATTGCAGGTTTAGATTTTAGTCTAACCTGGTTCTCTCTCTCTCTCTCTCTCTCACACACACACAGTGCCAATGCAAAGACCATAACCATGCAAATGGCCAGCATGATTCCTACCTGCCTCTGACTTCTGAAGGGAGGAACATGACTATTTTTTCAATAAATTATTCAACAAATACTGACCGGGGACCTACAGGGGCTTTGCATGAGGCTGCCTACCTCAAGAAGCATGATAAGGAGCTCCTGAGCTCTGCATTATAGAGTCTCGCAAACTAGAGTGAAATCCAGAAAAGGAAATATTATTTGCCAGAGTGCATGAGAGATGTTTCAGTAAAAAACCAGGGTCAGATATGATGGGAGCTGGAAGAAGCGAAGGTTAACCCAGCCCAACTTAGAGATGCAGTGAAAACAGTAGATAGACCCTCTGTCGAAGTTATGCTGAGATCATACCTTAAATTAAACAAAAAAACACAACAACAACAACAACAACAAGAGAGCCTTCCAGACACATAAGGATGGGAAGGTTCTCAGAAAATTGGCCCATCACAGAGGACAGATGGATAATGCTAGTTGGATCTGTTGTTTATGTTAGTGGAGCTTAGTTATTAGAATAGAGTTATAACAATGGATAGTGTAGTGGGATGGTGTGTAGTGGGATGGGGACTAAATATGGGAAACACCTGGGCTAATATGCACTTCATTCTTCACTTTAAACATTTGTTGCAAAGTGCTTCCCAAATTTTTCTAAAATTTGTCCACCTTTCGAGCTTCGTGTTTCCAGAATGATGTAAATTCTAAACTTATGTTTCTACCATAGGTTACAGGTGCATCTGGTTTTGTCCTTATCCCCAGTACAAATGGTGTGCACCTGTCCACCAGCCCACTAGACTGGGTGCTATTTATGAAAGGGAAGGTGGTGACCTATTTAATTCTTCTTCCCAGACCTAGTGTAGTCATCATGCTAGGCATGGGGTGGGCAATCAATGGATGCTTGTTCAGTGCACCAATAAACTGACTTTTCTGCATGCGATGAGGAAAATACTGTGGTGCATGTGCATGCCTGCTCCAGACCCTTGGAATTGTCTGTTCTATTTACAGGTCATTAAAGTGCTGCTTTGTGCCTCCCCCTCTCACCCTGTCTTTCCCTCCAGCAAGTCTTCTTAGGACATTTGTTTCTTAGTGAATTTGTTTTAACCATATCCAATTTTTCTATAATCTGCCTGGGTTTCTCACCCCTCAAAGTCCGTTTGTATCACATCTCTATTCACTCCGCTGCTCACTACCTCTTCCAATTTAGTATAATTTGTGAATTTCATTAACATGCTATTTACTCTCACTTTGAAATCTCATGTACTCTTTTGTGTAGCTTATCACCAAAAGTAAAGTAGATGCCTACTAAATTAAATGTACCAATGGTGTTTAATTTGGAAGGGCTATGGATACAAAGGGAGAAAAATAATAGAGGAGAATTGAATAGATTTTGAAGGGAAAAATAAAACTTAGAGATGCTTCTAAAGACTTATTCCTCATGGACAAATATGCTTGAGGAAAAAAGATAAAACATATGTGCATTGAAGGTGTGAAATAATTGGAAAATAGTCATTTAGAGGAAAATGGTAGAAGTGTTAATAGATAACGCAGAACTTACATGAACAAAAAAGTAACAATGTATATATTAGAACAGTAGAGTTTTGGAGCTGAATGCCACTCTGGGGATTATTAAATGTTTCCTTCTCTTTACAGAAAAATAATCTCTGAGGGACTTGCTGAAGGGCTCACCCCAAATGTTAACCCAGCAAATCCTAGAAGCCAGGTTTTCTGTTTCCTAATCTTCTGCTCTTTCCTCTGAAGTACAGGCCTTTTCACATGAGCGCCCTTCTGGCTTGTAAATGATTGGCACATAAATCATTTTGATTTGCATGATGCACTTGTAAAATTAGGCAAAAGAGTTATTTTCCTTATTTGACACATTAAAAAAATGTGAGACTCAGAGAGGCAGTGACCAATGGAAGGATAGTCTCCTGGTTCGTGGTAAGGTCAGATCTGAAGCATGGTCTGTTTTTTGTTTTTTTTTTTTTTTCCCCTTGTAATTGCAAAATTGGCATTCTTGCAAATTGACCATGTTAACCTTGACACAGAATGAACATCAAGTTATATTTGAAAGGGACATGAGAACTAACAACTCATGGTTAGTCTAATAGCTAAAACAACACGGTGGCTGCTGAAATGACAGAAAAATGAATTTTGGAAATATGGCCATGGATGTGCAGCCTGGAGGGTGAACAGACCTCACTCTGGGTTCAGACAACACAGAGATGCGATCTAGCTTGGACGTTTCCAGTCCACGTTGACTGTGTGGCTGAGACCATCAGCCTAAAGCCATTCCCATCTAAGCTGTAAATGTGTCACTTGGGTATGTCTTACTTGTGATGATTGTGCTTGGCTGAGGCCATAAAATATCATTGGCCTGTTTCCTGATGTTCATCTGTGTGGCTGAATGGTACCGGGAAGCTGTGCCCTGCCTTCCAGGCCTTGGCTTCTCACATTTCTGTGTAAGCATCACATTCTGGGAACCAGAACACCAGGTCAATAGCATTGACACATAGATCTGAACTTCTAGAATAGCTACTGAAACAGCTGACAAAGGAGAAGATTCCCAAAGTGAGGTGGAGAAAAATAAAGACAGGGTGTGTCAGCATCGATCAGAAATGGGTATTGTTTTAAAATATTCTTCACTTTAGACTGGATGTCAGCACTATTTGATTTTTCACAGCACTTCATAAAAAATGTGCATTCGATGCAAATCCAACAATATTCCTGTTTAGAGAAAATATGTATACTCTTCCTATGGATATGATGGCCACTAAATTAAAGACATGTGTTTTTGTATAAAGTGTCTCCATATTCAGAAGTGGATACTCAGAACTGGACTTGAAACCGGTCTCACATACATTCCTAATCATACACTGATGATGCAAGTACTTATGTAAGAATTCTGACGGGAATATTTGGGAAAATGAACAGCATTGGATTTGGTTAGAAGAATTCATGAAGATTCTTGTCCAATTGCCTGCTGTTCTTAGCTGTGTTACATTGAACTGGTTACTTAATTTTTCTGAATCCATTTTGTCAGCCTTAAAGGAAAGGAGTAACAGCTGCTTTCGTCCAACAAAGTGCTCGAATGTATCAGTATAATCTGAGAATGGGAAAGTAGATTATAAATCTGAGAATTTCTCAAACTGCCCAAAGACAGGGATATGCTAAACCGCAGTCAGGCTAAGACAGAAACAGTTATCTTAGAGATCCGATGCTTGGGATGGGAAACAGAGGTGGAGATTTCTAGGCAGTGCTTATCCTCTAAGTGAGGTTTCTGATAAAGTTCTGGTTCCCTTGTTTTTTTTTCCCCAGTTCAACCAGCTTTAAACAGCAGATCAGCCCACTGTTGGATTGGCTTGGGGATTTGGAAGATCTCTCTGCAGGTAAAGCAGACTTGAGGAGAGGCAGGAGAGGCTTATTGGGGCGAGGGTCAAGTAAGGTCATGCAAGAATAACTTTTAATAGGGCCACCTCGAAGGATATTTTGGAAACCTTAGTTCATATTTATAAATCTTAAATCCCTCATTCTCCAAATATTCCTATTCATCTGAGTATATATAAAATAGTTGTTCATCTTCTAATTAAAACTACTTAGATTTTACTACAGTTAAATATCAGATTGCTTTGTAAATCCAAATAAAGTGGGAGTTGCCAACAAATAGAGTTTTTTGAACCACAATGATTACGGGGGAAGGGGGTGAAAACCTTAAAAGTCACAGAATAACTTTTCCTTACTAGAAAAAATAACCAGCTATTTCACCAAAAATGTCATATTTTGAATTTTATGTTGTTTAAATTCCATACAACTTTTAATAACAACAGCAAACAATAAATTTCAACAGTCTGTATTTTTTCTCTGTTGTAGAGTACATAAAAGGGTATTTTGACGCTGATTACTAATCATCACTAACCATCACAATCCACTTTCTTAGGGTTTTCAGCAAAGTTCACAATTTTTTTTTTTCTGTTCCTGAAGGCTTTTTCCACTCATGGGAGTGAAAGTCATAGTCATGTCCAAGCTATTATGAGTTTTGTGCACAGCTACTAGGAGCAGGGGCAGATGTCTGACCTCAGATTGACTTGAGAATGTCTCCCTAGAATCTGGAATCTTTCTCTCTAAAATCTGGGACCCTGGCTTGTTGACATTTTCCACCTGTGAGTTAATAAAGGATATTTAAAAACTAAAGCTTCTGTTTATGACCAAATTGCGAAATGTATGCTCTCATACGCTGCTGGTGCAACCGTCAACTAGAACAGAATTTCTGGAGAAAAACTTGCAATACAGTAAATGCTATAATAAAGAAAATGACTGTAGAGTCTAGTAATTTCTCTTCTGTGATTCAATACAGAAGAAATACCCAGGGATGTTCACAAAGTTTGTAAGCTGTAGTATTCATAGTGGCATTATTTATAAGTATAACAATCTAGAAATAACCAAAATCATAAAAAGTGACTAGTATTATATATGCTTATACCTCCACAAGACAAGACATTATAACTGTGATTTTACAATAAGTATGCTTTATGATATTTAAAAACTTTTACAACAGAAGTCAAAATTATATAAAATTATACTTACTACAAGACCCCAACTGTAGAAAACAATATACATCTATGACTAAGAAAAAGTTCACAGCGATTATCTAGTGGACTCTATGTTAATTTTCTTTTTTAAAAAATATTCTTTCATACTTTGCCAATTAGCTACAATTAAGATGTACCACTAGTCAGAAACCAGGACAGGATTCTCTCCATCAGACTTTATTTCTGAACAATTTAGCTCCTGCCTTGCTTTTTAATTCATCATTTCCTCCCTGTATTCATTGCTAACACTCAAACACAAGCTTCTGTCACCTTCTTCTCCATGCGTGAGCCCCCTAAGTGGTCGATCACCAACCACTCTTGAGTCTTTCCAGTTCATTATATAAACTTTGGTCAGGAAAATAGTAAAACATAAATTGCATCATGAAAATCCTCATTTTAAAAACCTCTAATAGCTTGCCCTCAAACTCGGAATAAACAGCAAATGTCTGCCCTGCTTTTCGGGTCCACATGATCTCACTCTTGTCCACTTTCTGTTCACTCCTACCTACGTTCATCGCTGACCACTCCCCTCCAGAGTTCTCCAGGCATCTGTTCTTTAGTTGATATGACTGTGATCCTTGGAGCCATTGTCATCTCATGTCCTGCCTGACATTGGGAATTTGATTTCAAATCACATCTTTCTCTATCTTTTTAAAGATTTTATTTTTCCTAAAAAATCTTTCTTCTTTTCTCATGAAAGGCAAACCTCTCTTTCTACCTCCTTTAGATTGGTAACTCATTCCACACTTGGTCTGTCTTCTGCATGTGGGTTCTCCCACATGGAGCCGCCTTCTGATCTCCCACTTTGGCTCTGCAAGTGTGTCCCACCGATAAATGATATGCAAGCCAACATCTTGCCTTCCCCTGCATCATGCACCCAGAATTGGGCCAACAAACCTGGGTCCTACCTCCTACAATGGTGATCGTTTTTATAGGTTTGCCCAGGTTTATTTCTTCAATCACCTTCTTTGGATGGATGACTTATTCATAGACAGTGTGGTTCGGAATTGATACTGTCCAAGAATGCTATTGCCAATCATTGCTCTTTGGATTTTATGAAATTTCACATAGTCCTGAGATTTATTTCTGCATAACCTTATCTTTCTCAACACGATGGCTCATTAGTCTCTTTCTCTACAGAAACCGTGTAACACTTAGTAGGTGCATATCCTTAGTAAGTACTCAATCCATGTTTACCTTTGGGATTGGAGGTCGGAACCACAAAAGGTTATCCTGGGCCTCTCTTGGGTTATGTGAGTACCAGATATGAGGTAGTTTGCTACTGCCTGACTATTGCACTAGGAATTCTGAATGCTGGGATAGGCAGAGAGCTGTCATTGCCTCCTTTGACAATTTGACATTAAGCTTACAAATTCAGTTTCTCTGTAGTATCTCGGCAAAAGCCTGGAACATGATATTTCCTTTCTGCACTGGGAGAAATATTGATGAGAGTTAAACGACCAGCCTTGCAAAACATGTATTTAAGGGTTAGAAGAATGAGGACAATAAAAGCCAAACTAAATTTTAGTCTACCTAATTTAAGTATCTCTAATTCAACAGCATGACTATTTCATCTTAATGGTGCTATCTCGCGTAGTATTGTCGTTCTCTTGCCAAAAATTGATTAGATGAGCTCTTTGTAAAAATTATGATGACTCGGAAAATATGGGCAAGTTTAATTTCATCAGTTCAGAAAATATGATCTCCTTTCCTAATGGAGCGGAGCATAAGAAGAGGAAATAGAGGGCTAAGTTCGTTGCAGTAATTAGGGAACTGGCCAAGAAACTAGAGTTATGGTTACTTAAGACACATTTCCATGAAGTCTGGGCAAAGGAGGTCTCCATTTTACTCAGCTGATAGAAGAGATATAGTTTATAAAGGGGCGAGTACAAAATAGAGAACATTTGGACTGAAGTTTGGTGTTTTTCTTTTAAATATGGATTCAGTATTGTTGAAATCTTCAAGTGTTAATCTGAACCAGAGTTTTCTGTTCTCAATTTTAATGAGTAAATAGAGCAAAGATCCTTCAGAACTTAAAAGTCACTAATAACCTTAGTTTCCTCCATTTATAATCTATTTAATTGAGATCCATTAGATATCCCAGAGAATCTGAAAGACTACTTGAATATGTTGTGGTCCAGATTGGGGGAATGTTAAATTTTCATATTAAATACCAAATTTCCCCATAACAAACATCTAGAAAGGTAATTCTGTTATTTACACAAATAAATATCAAAAAGGCAGAATGATAAATACAAAGTCATGGTAAGATTTAGGAGAGAAATTTCATTTTCTTGATGAGGTTCTGATTAAATTTAATAAGTTTTATAAAATAGATGAAATTTGCCCTGAGAATGTAAACATTGCTTACGATTGCAGAAGCTCTAGCTTTTTGAAGAATTAGAAAGTCAGAAGGTTTTAAAGACTCATTACCATAAATTCGGAAGTAGAAAGATGTGACAAAGCTCAAGTTCTAAAGTCTGGTCTAACACTTTCCAGAGACAAAATAATTTTATTTTATTTTTAAGTAAAAACAACATTGTGAAATATCATTTAAAATTGTCTATTATTACATTAACTTGAAATAATGTCATAATCTTGTGCATTTGTTTCTAGAGCATACTAAAAGCCTTAAGGTATAACACCCACAATGGGTCTCATGTACAAAAGTGATTGAAGAAATGATTTCTGCTTTCTTATATGGTGTACAACAGGTGACAATATGTTGTGGTCCAGAAACTCTTTATATCAGATTCCTTACTTGGTTAATGAAGAAGATAATAGTAAATAATATGATGTACATGGAGTAAACAGAGAAGGTAAAACAGAAATGCCATGAGGGTCACCTGGGTGGCTCAGGTCATGGTCCCAGAGTGCTGGATTCCAGTCCCATGTGGTGTTCCAGGTTCATAAGGGAGTCTGCTCCTCTTGTCCCCCTCCCCCCCGACATTTCCCTCTGCTAGTACGCACATGCTGTCTCTCTTTCTCTCTCAAATAAATACATAAATAAAATCTTACCAAAAAAAAAAAAAAGGCCATCATGGAGAAATGATATTTATGTTGTAATTAGTCATATTCTAGGTATTGATATTGCTTATTTTAGTATCAACCACGTATAGCCAGTGTAAGTTACCAAAACTTGAATATCCCCTATAATGTTGAGTTTCTCAAAAACTCTTCAAGCAGGTATGGATAAAATTACAATCTAAGTTATAGAGATGAGGTATCTCATTTGCAGAATATTACATAACTTCCCCAAGGACACCCAGTCAATACATAAGCCACTCTTCTTTTTTTTTTTTTTTTTAAATTTCTAGCTATTAGGATTCATTAGTTTCTGTCATGTATGCATAAAGGATAGACATAAAATTTTTGAGAGAAAATTCAGGATGACATCTTCACAAAGTAGCAGTAGGCAAAAAATTTTAGATGGGATACCGATTTTTAGATGGGATAAATCAGATTACATCTAAATTCACACCCTTCGTCCTATCAGAAGATATCATTGGGAAAAATAATTAGCAAGTCAGAGACTGAGAGGTTATTTACAATATGTATATTCTGCAAAGACTTATGCCCATAGTATATGAAGAACTCTCATAATTCTATAATAGAAAAATAAACAACCCATTAAAAATGTAAAATAGGGGCACCTGGGTGGCTCCGTGGGTTAAAGCCTCTGCCTTCAGCTTGGGTCATGATCTCAGGGTCCTGGGATCAAGCCCCACATTGGGCTCTCTGCTTGGTGGGGAGCTTGCTTCCTCCTATCTTTCTGCCAGCCTCTCTGCCTACTTGTGGCCTCTTTGCCTACTTGTGATCTCTCTCTCTGTCAAATAAATAAATAAATAGAAAGAAAGAAAGCCTTAAAAAAAAAGTTAAATACTGAACGAAACAGTTTGTGCATAAGTGAAGAAAATGGCCACAAGCACATGAGATGTGCCACTACATTAACCATCCAGGAAATGCGAAATAAAGCTACAATGAAACACACACTCATCAGAATGGGTACACACGCTTTTCTTAAAAACCATGATATAAAGTGTTTGTGAAAATGCGGAGCCACTGGAACTCTCCTACCTTGCTGGAGAGAGTGCAAAACAATACAACTTTAGATAAAAGTCTATTTTTTTTTTAAGTTACACTTACACCAACCATACAATCCTGCGATCCCACTGCTCAGTATTTTACATGAGAGGAATAAAAAATATATGTCTACACAAATAGTTGCATAGGGTTGTTTACAATATCCTCATCCATTCTAGTCCAAACCTGGAAACAACACAAATGTCCATGAAGACATTTGTTGTGTAAATAAAGAGGGGTGTGTGTGCATCAAATCACTGCAGTGCACACTTTAAATGTCTTACAATTCTATATGGCAATCGTACCTCAATAAAGATTAAAAAATAAGGTGAGGTAGGTCCATACAATAGAATACTATTTGTCAGGAAAGGGATTATGGTAATGATGCCCATGGTAAAATGGATGAATCCCAAAAACATTTACAGCAAATGGGCCTTAGAGACCAAAGATTGTATGATTCCATTTATATGAAAATCTAGAAGATGCCAATCTTTTCTCTTGTGTGAGAAAGTAGACAGCCCGGTGTCTGGGTTGGGGTAGGAATACCCTGAGATTGGGCACAGGCAACTTTGAGTGATGGAAATGTTCTGTATCTTGATCATGGTGACAGTTTCAGAGATATACGCATTTGTCAAAACTCATCAAAGTGTGCACTTCAACTACGTGCATTTTGTTACATATAAATTATACATCACCAAGTTTATTAATAAACATGTGCCATGTTGCACTGTGATATGCACTTTACCACAGAATGGAACTGTGCACTGTTTTAGACCTCGGGTTATTTATCTATTGCTATAAAACAAAGAGCCCCCAAATTTAGTGGCTTTATACAATATGCATTTATTATTTCACAGAGTGTGTCTGGGTCAAAAACCCGAGAGTAACTTAGCTGGGTGGTTTGGTTTCAAGGTCTCATGAGGTTGCTGTCAAGTGCTTGGCTGGAGCTATAGTCATGCAAAGGCTTTATTGGAGCAGAGGGAGCCATGCCCTAGATGCTCACTAACTTACCTTACCTGGGAATATGAAGCTAGCCTTGGTTATTTACAGAAACCTCAGACTTCTGCCACATGGACCACTCCATAGGGATGGTTGAGTGTAGTCACGATATGGCAGCTATTTTTTCCTCCAAAAAGATCCGAAAGACAGAAAGGGCAAAGCCAGAGTATCATTTACATCCTATTCTCAGAAGTCATGTGTATCATTTCCACAATATAATAGTGGCTATACAGGTTAGCATCATCAGTGGTGGGGAGGACTGCTACCCACAAGTAGGATACCAAAAAGCCAGAAGCAGAGCATCACTTTGGGGACTGACTCCCACAGATCTCTGCTCAAACCCATCAACAGTCCAAGCATGCTATTTTTTATATATAATGTACATTAACTGATCATATATAATTTATTTTTATGCACTGAGTATCTGATAGCCTTTAAGTCCCTGAACACTGTCCCATGGGAAATTTCAATGGCATTCTCATCTAATGAGTCATTTGTTTTTAACGTATATAATTGATGGATACTGAGTCAAATAAAGTTGTATTTATTATATAGTTGAAGTTGGGTTATGGGCAAAAAGGGAATAACAACCAAAGATGTCATTCCCTCTCATAAACTCACTGATAATCAGCAGTCAACCTGGAAGTAAAGTTCAAGTGGTCAAATTTCCAGTTCTCTTTCCAGAAGGATGTCAAATCAAGTAATAGGTTTATCGTTGGTATTATCTTGAATACTCTTACCACTGTACTCAAATACCCTGTATCGTTTACTGGCATGATTTGTCATTCTCTAAGGCATATTATAAGTATTCCACAATGCCCATCTTTATTTTTTTTTAAAGGAACCAGTTCTGTACAACACTCAATTGTGTATATACTTTCTTTCATATATAAACCGCTCAATCCCTACTATAATCCGATGATGTAGGTCAATGTTTATTTCCCACCTTTTTAAGGTGGGAATTGTGAGTTTTTGAAGGGTTTTATTTAAACTAGTAGAGATTACACATATTTTCAAAGATAGAATCAGGACTCATCGCCAGAACTTTTGATGCCAAATTCTAGACTTTGATTTTTCACATATAGGTTCTCTCTTTCTGATACTTGGTACCTTGGTTTTTTACCAGTAGCACATAGGAGAGACCATAGATTTATTTTTAGTCAGCTATCTCCATGTGAATATCAAGAATGAAATTAGCTGTTTGACATGGTTGTATCTATCAGCAGTAGTTTCACTTTACTCATTAAATGTTTATCTAGCATCTAATGTATGTCATTTACTGAAAATACATGGAGCATAACCTGGCCCTAACCTCAAAAGTACAAAATTACAAAGAATATTTATTGAATCCCATGTACTATCACACAGCTTCAGTGATTGATTATGACTGTTTTGCAAATCTTATTTGACACATCTCTCTTCTATTTAAAATTATGATTATTTCTCTTTACAAATTTGTAGGACAAAGTCTGTGCCCTAGCAAATTCCAAAGTTGACCCAATGTATTTTGGGTGCCATCATGAATTAAAAGGTTAGCAATTATTTGGATGTGATTTAATTCATTGTAGTCCATATATATTTTTTGATGCTCAAATCATCTCATTTCGAAGCATTGAGCGATCCTTCAAGTTAGTGCTCACATCCCTTCCATTTGGCCAAGGTGATCTTTGATAAAAAGGCTACTATTTAACATATGGGACAGTTATGTGAAATTAGAACCCAGTGTGCTATGTTTGTGCTGAGGTGTAGAAAGGAGGAGTGAATACCAGATCCCAGATTTCCTCTCTGAAGGTGTTCATAAGTTGACTCTGTCAATATGTTTCCAATGAATCAGTCAACAGGCAGAAGACTTAGTTTAAAAAAGGGAGATGCAGTTTGAGGAGGTATAAGATAATCAATGCAGAAGATGAACAAAGTGAAACAAGTAAAATTTGGCAGTTCTCAGGACAGCCTACCTCACTAACATGTAGAGTGAATCACACCATTAAAGGTGTGCAGGTGTATATAGTAGCATGGAAACCATGGGCTGTAAAGTGTGAGCTGTGCATGCAGACAGAATTTTCTCCAAAAAGTTCTGTACAAAAAGGACAACGAATGAGTGACCTTTTGGTGGAATAAACTAACAAACACTGCCTCAGTCAGGTGGTCAAACTTAACGTCCATAGTGATGGCTCATGGAACTCTATGTATTCTAGACCCTGTGTGATGAGATGGCTGTGTATAAAGGTATAATTAAACATATATACACAAACCTAATGGAATATATAATTGAAATTCTACTTCCCCTATTACCCAAATAAACTCTAGGAGACATAAAAACATGAAAATGATTTATTTATTTATTTGAGAGAGAGAGTGAGCAGGGAAGGGGAAAAGGGAGAGGGAGAGAGAGTCGTATGAAGGCTCTGTACAGTGTGGGGTCTGACACAGGGCTCAATCTCAGATCTTGAGATCATTACCTGAGCCGAAATCAAGAGCTGGACTCAATGTTTCAGGCACCCAGCCACCACTACATCACTACATCAACGTGTTTTTGTTTGTTTGTTTGTTTGTTTTTAACAACACGGCGTTATTTTGTAATCAACCCCAAAAGTCATTAACAGGAGAAGACAAACAAGTTGTAACATTATACTCTAGAATACAATTCAGCAAGAAAAAAATGAAAGGTGATACTAATACTTGTAATGACAAGGGTAATTTTTTTTTTTTTTAAAGAAAGTGGAAAAGAAACCAGGCATGAAAATTCACATTGTCCGATTCCACATACATGAACTGTAAGAGCAGAGAAAGTCGGGCTGTGCTAATAGCAATACGAACTGTGGTGGCTTAGCAGGTGTCAGAGTCACAGAAAGGGGCCACGAGGGAAACTTCTGGGGTAAGTGAATCAGCATGTTGCAAGGACGTTAGTTCTATAGGCACCTGCCTTTATTAAAATCTCATCAACATGTATAAAGACCATGTATTAAAACTGTAAGTTTCGCCTCCTTTAAATGAAGATTAAACCTGATATTGTACTGAGTGCTAAGGACTCCATTTTTCTTTAGACATCTTCCTGCCCTCACGGGGTTCCACTGCACTGAAGATGTATCTGTGGGTGGGTATGAGTGGGGGGGGACAGACAGGAGTGACTCATCACCCCAGGGATTAATGCTGAATTCACAGAGGAAGAAAATTTGTAATTGAGCCCAGAAACGTTAGTGGGAGTTTGGCAAAAGAAGTAAAAAATAAAGACATAAATAAAGGGGCATATTTAGGGCTGCGGTAAAATTCCAGGATTGGGGAGTGAGCATCTGCATTTGTGAGCTATGAGCAGGACTCCTTGGAGAAACAGGGGCAGCCTGGAGGGAATCGGAACCTGCCAGGGAAGGTAGTGGGGTCATGTAGCTTGTAGCAGAAAACAGTAGTGAATAAAATCAGTTTGGTGTTCAGGGGACCACTTGAGGGGTTATGGGAGCCCCATGAGGGAGGGGTTGATCCTGAGGTCAATACTCACCATCATTAGAAAGAGAGGCTCCATATATCCCACCCTGGAAGCAAATCTTATCCCAGGAAGAGACCGTTGATGTCCAAAGCATGGATTCACCAAGAAGTTTATGACACCTGGGAATGAAACCCTGCCTGTCCATCAGGAACTGTCCCCAGAGATAATGTGCTCCTGTGGTGTCTTAAATTTCCTTGAATCTTCATCTTCTTAGACCAACCAACTTCTAAATCAGAGATTTATAAATCAAAGATGAAAAATCCTTGGCATGCGGACTGCCTGCCCATTATTCCTCAAATCACCATTAGGCAGGAACCTTGAATCAATCACGGTACTTAGTCTCAATGTCACCTTGGGTTTTTGTCACAATTGTGCTCCAGGCAGCTGCGTCCAAGTGATCCAAGTAACTTTGAAAAATAGTAATGATGATGGTAAGAAAAAAAATAAGAGGAAAATCATGACAATAAAATAAATAGCAGTAAACAACAGGTAGCTTGTCTTGATAGGCGTCTGGGAGTTCTCAGTCAGGTCATCTCCTTTCAAAGCCTTAGCAACCACTCAGGTTCATTATGTCTTTTTTTTCCATCTTCAAATTGGACAACTGAGTCTCAGAATTATTGTGATTGCTCAAGATCATACATTCAATAATTTAGGGGTATAGGGATGTGAACAGCTTTAATAGTCCATGTGAATGCTTTAAAAAATTAATATAGTTTAGACTTAAAAAAAAGTCATAAAGATAGTTCAGAGTACCTTCAATACCTTAGTCTTTTATATGTATGCATATATGTCTATTTCTAGTACTTTCCATCCTCCCTTTAGAAATGATCTATCATTTCCATTCAGCACCAAGAACTTCCCTTAGTGTTTTATGTAATATTGTTCAGTTGATGGTAAATTCTCTCAGATTTTCTTGAGTTAAACATGTCTTTATTATTCTTTCACATTTTTGAATAATATTTATATTGGACATTTGATGAATTCTGGGCTGATAGTTTTGTGTGTGTGTGTGTGTGTGTGCGCGTGCGTGCACGCATGTTTCTGTTTTAATTGCTTTAAGATGTTGTTCCATTGTTTTTTTCTTGTCTTTTATAAAATGTCTTTTTTTTTTGCTTCATAATTCCTTGCAAACTATGTATCTATTTTTTCTGACTGCTTTAAAAACCAGACATTTTTGACCCTATCATTGTCAGTGGCTATGCCTAAGGGTGATTTTAGCACTTTCATGTTGCTATGAAGTTTAGATTCTTCGTAGATCTGTAGATTGAGTTTTTAAACCAAATTTTTGTGTTTTTTGGTAATTAATCTTTCTCCTACCCTACCACTTCACTCTTCTTTTTCTAGAACTCCAGTTATATGCATGTTGGCTTTTATATTATCCCATTGGTCGTCCTTTTTTCTATTTTTTCTTATTTGAAGATTTGTGTTGATCTGCCTTCACATCTACTGGCTTTTTCTTCTATGGCCTTCAACCTGATGCTTAGACTCAACATTTTAAATTTCATTTCAAATACACTATTTTTCAGTTGTAAGCTTTCTTTTTATGATCTTTTTTATAGCATTTTGGGAGGTTCACAACTTTCTCATTGTATCTATCCTCTCATTTAAGACCTTCAACATATTTATGATAGCTATTATAAAGTCTTTTTGCCTACCAAGTCTAACATTTGTGTCATCTTTGTGTTTGTTTATGTTGACCAATTATTTTCCTTGATCAGAGTCTCTGATTCCAAGCCTTTCCACATGTTTATATTGAAAACTGTGAGTGATTACTTGTAGGGGCTCAAGAATGTGTTGTCTTTCCTTAAAGTGTATTATGTTTTGCTCTGGCATGTTACTGAGTTACTGCTGTCTCTTCTTGTTTATGGTTGGGTACTATTCTTTATGTCAGGTAGACCCTCAGTCCTAGATTGTGACTTTTATTCCATAATGTAGTCCTTCTTCTGCAGTATGACTTTTCGAGACCTTCAAATCTATCACTGATGTTCTCATTGAGAATTTGCTATACTGCTAGACCAGAAATATGGTATCTTCTATCTCTGCAAGACTTTCATCATCTCTGTTCAGAATTCAGCCTTGCAGCAACCACTCTCCATTAGACACTGAAAAGTTTACCTGGACATGCCCTTGTCTGTGTTCTCACCCAAGCTCTCTCCCCTCCAGTATCCAGTCCAGCATACGAAAGTTGCTTTAGTAGCCTTAAACTCTTGTCTCTGCTTCATCATCTCAGTGAATCTGTCACTCTTGGTTTGGGCTCCACCTAATTACAATACTCTCCAGAAAGTATCTTCAGGCAGAAAGAGAGGCAAACATGAGACTCATCTGATATGTTCCTATTTTCTTCAGGATCAGAGTACTGGGCTACTGTCCTATTGCTCAAAGCTTGAATATTCTCTACAATTTTATAGTTGATTATGGTTATACCCTAACCATGGTGCTATAGTAGCCTCTACATCCTGACCAGAAGTAGAAGTCCATGATTTAGGTAAATTATTCCAATAAAATAGACATCTTCAGTGGCTTTGGTAGAATTACATCAAAGTAGGAAGAATTAGAGAATCCTAATGAACTATGGGGGTTACATCTCACATTCCTCAAAGGCTCCTAGTCAGTTCAGGCTGCCATAAAAGAATACCATAGATTGAGGGCTTAAACAACAGAAGCCTATTCTCTCACAGCTCTGGAGGCTAAACGTTCCAGAATAGGGGTCCAGGTGAGGATTCTCTTCCTGGCTTGCAGACAGCTGTCTTCTCTTTGTGTCCTCGCATGGCAGAAAAAAAGAGAAAGTAAGTTCTCTGGTGTCTCTTCCTATCAGGCCACTAATCCCATTGTCTGACTCTAATAACCCCCAAAAGGACCCATCTCCTAATAATATTACATTGGAGGTGAGGGCTCAGCATATGAATTTGGGGGGGAGACACAAGCGTTTGGTCCATAATAGAAATCCAAGATTGGTACAATTTCACACACAGGGAGATGCAGTACCAGAAGTTTAGTAAGTTTAGTAAAATAGTTCAGCATATATACCAAAAGAGCAGGGAAGAATGATTAATTTTAATAGTTTAAGGAAGATGTCATGAAAATGCCAGAATTTGGATTGTTTCAAAAATGTGAAAAAGTGGTTGGAAGATAGGGTCAAGTGTAGAAAGTAGGCTTTAGGAAATTATGTGTAATATTTGAGGAAATTGAAGTTAAAGATACCATCAACTAAAAAAAAAAAAAGATTAATTAATTTATTTATTTATTTATTAGAGAGAGAGAGAGAGAGAACAAGTAGGGGAAGTGGTGGGCAGAAGGGGAGGGAGAAGCAGGATCTCTGCTGAGCAGGAAGCCTGATGTGGGGCAGGACCCTGAGAGCACGACCTGAGCCAAAGGCAGACACTTAATCAACTGAGCCACCCAGGTGCCCCAGCTTTTGTTTTTGACAAGCAAAAACCATATCCTCAGTCTCCACTCTGCTCATCTGTTTAGGTTTGTACATTCCCTTATACCAATACTTATTATTTTCCATGTGGAAGTTTATGTGATTTTAAGGTTTTCTCAGAGCGTGAGTGTATAGATTCAAGTATATGCACGTGGATTACCTCAGCACTTTGAATATCACTGGGTCTTAATTTTAAAACACACAAACTTGTTATATGTGTTTGTATTTATAATATGTTGATATGTCTATACACACATTTCTAATATGTAGATCTAGATCAGTACCTGGGCATAAATACATGAACTATTCATATATATTGCACATACATGTATATGTGCACATATGCTTGCTTCATAGCTTAGCTCTGGTTGGAAATCTGGAACCATGTATATATACAAACTTATATGCATCAAGAATTTCAAGTGACATACTAAACAAGTATGAATTAGAGCATATAGAAAACAGCACACTTTATTTTGCTATTCTCTTGGGAGGAATCATCTAGCTATAATTGTGCATCAGAAGTACCTTAGTGCTTTAGGTTATGTTAAAAGCAAATGCTACATTTAGAAAAACAAATTCCATTTTATTAGTTGTTTGGGGAATAATTTGCTCTCCTCAACACATTCCTTCTGAGGAGTCTTCCTTATTGCTCATCATATTCTGTTTATGGTAAGTCAGACACTTGTTCCTGCCAGAACACAAATGGCTTGATAAGATGTTTAACTGTGTATCTGCAACACTCCAAAACTGTCCTGTGCTTATGTGAACAGATGGCAGCACTCAGATCTGCCCACCAACAAGATCTGATGGAGGATCTAACCTCTGTGAAACTGACTCCCACACCTCTGTGGGAAGCTTCTGTGTCACTCCAAGATTTTCATTCTGTGTTTTTTTATCTGCCTGATGGACCTCGCCAACTGGGTGCTCAACCAGCCTCTCAAACCCATCCTGTCTGCAGCTGAATTTACCACCATTGCTTCCCTAATTCCTTATCTTCTCCAATTGATGGCCCCATGACCACTTTTATTGTCAGACTCTAATGTATGTGGACTTCTTTTCACAACCAGTCAAAATTTCTGGTTGAGATACTAATTTCCTGTATCTCTTAACTAATCTCTTATGCTCAACGACAGTCACTCTTTCCTTTGATGGATTTCAGCACACTGTCTGTTCACATGTGTGATAACCAGAGACGATAACCAGGTCAGGATGCACAGGTGGGAGCCTCCATTCAGCCAATGGCGAGGTTTGTTTTTTTTTTTTTTTTTTTTTTTTTTTTTTTTTACTTTTAGTGGGTTATTCCACAGCCTCAGTTCTCTTTTTAGTAAAGTGATAGTGAATTAAACCACTTACATTTCTACTTTGGAAAACTGTATGGAGGTTCCTCAAAAAAAAAAAAAAAAAATAGAGCTATCGTATGACCAAGCAATTGAGGTTTTTGGGGAAATGGGGGCCTTTATTCCAAATATAAAGATGTAGTGAAAAGAACGGGCACAGGCACCCCAATATTCATAGCAGCAATGTCCACAATAGCCAAACTGTGGAAAGAGCCAAGATGCCTTTCAACAGATGAATGGATAAAGAAGATGTGGTCCATATATCCAATGAAGTCTTACTCAGCCATCAGAAAGGAAGAATACCTAACATTTGCATCACCATAGGTGAAACTGGAGATTATGCTGAGTGAAATAAGTCAAGCAGAAAAAGTTAATTATCATATAGTTTCAGTTATTTGTAGAACATAAGGAATAGCATGGAGGACATGAGAAGAAAGGGAAAAATGAAGGGTGGGAAACCGGAGGGGCAGATGAACCGTGAGCGACTGTGGACTCCTGGAATTAAACTAAGGGTTTAAAGGTGGGGGGAGATGAGCCCAGCGATGGGTATTAACAAGAGCACATATTGCATGGAGCACGGGGTGTTCTATGCAAACAATGAATCATGGAACACTACATTAAAAACTAATAATATACTGTGTGGTGACTAAAATAACATTAAAAACTTATGTTTCTTAATTTCTTAAAGGCATATTCTGATTTACTGAGTATGAAAATATGCAGTTATAGAACACACAAAAGATATGGATAAATATAAGGAAAAATAGGTATCACCATACCTTTATTCAACAGACACATCATTTACTGTGTCAAAAGCTGGTAAGCATTTGGGAGAGAGGGATAAACAAGATAGGCTGATTCACTGACCTTACGAGAGGGATTATCTTGCACTATCTTGCAGTGGGAAACTGTTATTTTGGTAAACATTTTTTTCAAAAAATTATATATATATATATACACGTATGTATATGTATATATATATATATAGCATATATATTCAATATATGTATTATATATTTAGCAAATATTTGAACAAACTATTTTTATCTTGTTTTGCTTATCTAGGGTCAAGATATATTTCAATGTAGGTTATATATATATATACATATGAACACATGATATTTTTTCATCCTACTTTGTTTTTCCCTTAACATCAATTTAATCATTTTCTCATATCTTTGGTTATATTATAGTTTTAATGATTGCCCAATCTTCAGAAAACAGGCCTATAAAACAAAGCATTTTCCAATCGTTAAGTATGTATATTATTTATAATTATTTGCCTCTGTGAATAATATGAGGATGAATATGCTTTTACATGAATTTCTAAATGCATCTCTGAGTTGTTGATTAAGGTACAGTCAAAATAAATTAATATTTGTAGACACCAAATATATTCTAGATTGCTGCTAACAGAAAATTAATGTAAGCCACATATATAATTTCAAATTTTCTAGTGGCCACACTTTAAAAAAGTAAAAAGTGACATTAATCTTTATTGTTTTTAACCCAATATTTCAAAATATCATTTCAGCATATAATCAATCTAATGTTAATAGCATAACCATATTTTTCTTTCTATTGTACTAAGCCCTCAAAATTAGATGGTATTTTACATTTAGATCACATCTCAGTTTGGGCAGTTGGGATCACATTTCAAATACTCAATAACCACACGCAGCTAGTGGTTTCTATTAATAGTCAATTCTAGTCTACATAACTAGAATGACAGCTATTTCAAGAATTTAGCAGAGTTATTTTAAGAATTTGCATTTATAGTTACACTCCTAGTACCTATAACAGCATCTCATCCGTACACAAACACAATAAATAATTTCTTTAAAGAATGAATGAATGAGTGAATGAATGCATGACTAATAAAACAGATTTCAAACCCAATTTGTATCAATTTCAAATCCTGTCTGCATGATTGTTGATCCCCAACCCTCAATGCACACCCTACTCTGGTTTTTCAGATGGATGGATAAATACTGACATGTCACTATTATTTTGTTTTTTCTTCTTGTTTATATGATTTTGGACATATTTTCCATAGAATAATTGATCATTTGCCTTTCTCATTCTCCTTGTATTTCAGCTCCATTTCCAATTCTTTAGTGGGAATATTTCTATTGTTTATAAAAGCTGTGTGTACCTTATGCATGTATGTATCTACTTGTGCACCCATAACATTGCTTTCCTTCTTTGGTGAACATTTTTTTGTGTGTGTGAATTTTGTTTATATTTTAAATTTGGTCATGATATATTTTGGCTTATAACATTAAAGAGATATCATTAAACAGTCCCAGATTTTGTCTATTCCGTGCTTCCTTGATAATTGAAAATATTGATTACTGTATCCTATCTGATTTTTGAGTGGAAAATTAACTCACACAAATACATGCCAAGTTTGGCAAAATACAAAGCAAATTCAGAAGAAATCAGTTTAATTCTAGACCCTCTTTTTTTCTTATTCTATACCTTCGAATTAGAAATCTCATCCATTCACTTTGGTTTGAATACCAACTACATGTCTCCAGTTCTAAAGTCTTACTGTCCACCTAAATCAGACTCCTTGGGTCTATAACCTCATTGCAGTCTTTCTACCAGGGATCTGCACCTGAATATTGTGCAGATACTTTATTAATGTTGGTCCAATGTTGACAACCTATCCCAAGTCCGTTGAGCTTTACCTCAAGACCAACACCACCATTTAGTTGAGTGAGAAACGTGAGAGACACGCTGACCTCCTCTTACCTCTCTCTATGCATTGCACAGCCCCCTCTTTCATATCTTCAACCTTGACCCGTCTGAGTCTCTCAGTATCCTCCCCAAAGACATCACCCTTACTTTTGGCTGCTGCCACTTTCTCTCAGGATTTTTACAGTGGTTTCCTAAGAACTTCCCCTGCCTTGAGTCTGACATGACTTCTAATGCCTTCCAAGACCAGATCACCAACAATATTTGTAACCTAATTTCTTATGCTTTTCCCCATTTCACACAGTGGTTATCTAATTTTTGAAGATCATACAGTTAATATAATTTAAAACCAAATCTGGTTGTAAAATGCAGAGGTTGAGAAACCCCATTTGTAAATTTTATGTGTAGGTCTATGATCCATCTGAATTAATTTTTTGGTATGAAATGAAATAGGGAATAATGTAATTTTTTATCACTGTTTCTTAAAAACTATTTTCTTTCCCCATAAATTCCTTTGGTCATTCTTTCCAAGCATTAATTACCCCAAAACATGTGGGTCTACTTTTCATTCCCTTCTCTTTCATGGACTTTAAGTTTTGCCTATTGTTGATCAATTCCACATCATTTTGATTAGTATACATTTATTTTATGTCTTATTAGTCAAATAAAATCAAACTTTACTAAATAGCCTAATTAAATTAAATTAAATTAAATTAACTTTTTTCCCCCATTTTCTGATAACTTTGAGTGTAAGCTTCTTAATTTCTGAAAAAAGGAATTTTGACTGGGATTATATGGAAATTATAAGTAAATTTGGGGAAAATTGACATCTTAACAACACAGTGCGTTGTGATTCATAAATATAGTGCATCTCCTCATTTAGGTGTTCAAATTTGTCTTCTCAAAATTTTGTAGCTTTCAAGCTAGAATCTCAAAACTCTTTTGTTATTCTATTCCCTAAATGTTTAACTTTTTTTTGTTAGCTACATTGTATTCGGTCCCTAGTCCTTATTATTTCAATTTGATGCCATTATAAATTATATTTTTAAATTTTTAGTGTCCAGTTGTCCATTGACGTGTTGATTTCTGTATGATTGGATTTGTATCCTGCTACCTTTAAAATTAACTAGTTCCTTATAGTAGTAATCTAAGATAGATTTCTTAAGATTTTCTATGTACTCAAACATGCCATCTGCAAATAAAACAAGTTTCACTTCTTTCTTTCTCATCTTCCTGCCTTTGATCGCTTTGTTCTTATATTTACCTCACTAGCCAGGACCTCCAGTTCAAAGCTGATCAGAATTAATTAGACTAAACATTCTTGCTTTTTCCTGATCTTAGGCGGGAAATATTCAAGCTTTCACCATTAACTATGACGCTAGCTGTGTGATTTTACAGATGCCCTTTACCAGGTTGGGGAAATCGGCATATATTACTACTTTATTAGAATTTTTATCATGAATTAGTTACAGATTTTGCTAAATGCATTTTTTTTTCTTTTTGGATCTCTAAGATAATCATATGATTTTTTTCTCTCTTATTTCTCAATGTAGTGAATTACACTGATTAGTTTTTGTTATGATAGATTACACTTTAACATTTCATTCCATTCAAGTGGCTTATATTTTGTTAAAGATTATTTTAACCATACTTCTAAAATAATTGGTGTGAAATTTTGTTTTCTTCAATATTTTTATGTTTTTATATCATATATCTATATGTGATACGTAGGACCCCATTACAATTGAATGAACTCAGTACCTGGACATTATGTGGGTGAATCCTGGGGGTACTTTTGAAAGCTGCTGGGGAAGCATTGCCCACTGTCTGTCAATGTCCTCTTGCAGATGTAGCCAGGGAATAGGGATTTGTCTTCCCTTCCACTATTTACAGCTCACTGAAGTAACTTTAGTTAGAAGAATCGAAAAGATTTAGTAAGGAAGCCAGGGAAATGTATTTTCCAAGATTTTAGGTCTCCAAAAAAGAGAGAGAGAGAGATTAGGATGATGCGTATAAATTATTCCATTCATATTCCATCCATAATTTTATTAATCTGGGTTTGATGAGAAAAACAAACATATCTCTGTTTTTTTTGTTTGTTTGTTTTTTGTTTTTTGTTTGTTTGTTTTTTGAGAAGTAACAGGTTTCATACATAAATGAGAAGGGTTGGAGTAAGCTGTGAATGGTGGAAGGGAAGACAAATCCTTATTTTCTGGCTACCGCTGCAAGATGACATTGACATACAGTGGGCAGTGCCTTCCCAGCAGCTTCTAAAAGTACCCCTAGCAGTTACCCACATAATGTCCAGGCACTGACTTCACTGTGTCCTGTACTCGATTAATTTCCTGGTGTCTTGTGGCCAGTGGAGTCTTCACTGAACTCTGCTCCTCCCACCCTTCATTTGCGTATGAAACCTGTTACTTCTAAAAAACAAACAAACAAACAAAAAAAAAAACCCCTAGAGATATGTTTGTTTTTCTCATCAAACCCAGACTAATGAGATTAGTCTGATAA
This sequence comes from Mustela nivalis, assembly GCF_964662115.1. Classification (NCBI taxonomy): domain Eukaryota; kingdom Metazoa; phylum Chordata; class Mammalia; order Carnivora; family Mustelidae; genus Mustela; species Mustela nivalis. The sequence continues at coordinate 5,356,430 of NC_139021.1, forward strand.
CTTACCACATGTCATCAGGAAATGGGCAACAGCAGGTTTGCTGTGTGGTTGGAAGGAGGCATTCTATAGAGTCTCAGATTGAACACTTATTAACAATCCTAAACCCGATCATGTGGTTGATTCCACACCTTGGATAAGCTGGCCAGTTCTTCTCTTGGGGAGAGAGGAAGATGAGGGAGCGAAGCTCACATTGCCTCCCTCCTTACCCTTCCCTGACTTTCCTTATGGGAGAAAGAGCGACATCTCCCTGGAGAGATGAGAATGGCCATCAGTACTGATGGTGGCCAGACGAGGTGCCTGCTTAGCTTTGGGTCATTTGTGCTTTTTCTCTCCCATGATCACCCTATTTGTATAATTTCTCCCTTTCTATGAACATCAAACATCCATTAGGGTAGTCCCTCTTCTCAGAACCTGGAACAGTGGGACGGGCACAGACTGTTCAATAACTATTTGAAAACTGAGTGAAGGAATATTCAGTTGGGCATTTTTTAACTGATCAGAGTATTGAAATTCAACATCACTTTATACTTCATACATCTCTGCTTGCTACTCCAGTTCCAGAAACACTACAGGACGAGGGACATTAAAGTCATTCCAAGGTACTAAGGAGATGAGAAGAAGGTGACATTTGACATTACTCCTTTGGTAAGAATATGCTGACTGAAAGCAGCCTTGTTATTCCGCACAGAGTCTCTCTCGTCTCCAACTCCAGGCATCCTGGGACTATGCCTCCCTGAGCCATTGTAACCAGACCGTACCACTAACACCTAGTGGGAGCAGTTTAAGTACACAAATGATGGATACGGCTGCTGTCCTGGGGTAATCTGACAATTCTTTGCCAACTGAGTATTTCAAAGAATCAAATATTTAATGAGTAAGTCACAGTTTCTGAAAATCTATCACAAGAGACGAAGTTAAGCCAGTCTCTCAAGAGTGATGGAGTGATAATATAGTTACCACATGGCTGGTTTTGCTGACCGTGTGTCTGGATTCACCCACCATTGGTTACTCTATAACCCTTGGATCTCTAGTGAGCCCTGCTTTGGGTTTAACTAAGTATAAAATAAGGAGAAATAATCCCAGACATTCAAATTTTATGAATCCAAATTCAAAGCCTAAAGGCTTTTGAAAAGACATTTTAAAACAGAGTTGAATTGGAAAATATTGAATCTCCTGCCTTTTGGCCTCTTGGCAAGGAAGATCATCCCGCAACTAATTAGTAGAAGAAATAAGCCTGCACTTTAACCTACTTACTTTTGGAATTAATCATTCCAAGTCTACCTATTTTAATTAAGTATAATTAAGGCTCACACAAAGGGATTTAATTAGACTTAGATACAGTGCCAAGCTGGGAATCCCAGAAAGGGTACTTATGCCTTAAGAAAGCAAACCATCGTGGAGCAGGACTGACCTCGTGCCCTCTGAGATGTAAGCTCTGTGTTTCCCTTAAATGTGCAGAAGTTTTGATTTGTTAAACCTGAAAATGTTCTTTTGGTTGATTTTGCCATTTAATTATTTTTAATGATGTCTTTGAATTGGAAGGTTATAATGGGAAAGGATCTTAAACTGTATCTAGTTCAATTCTCTTGTTTTTCCTATAAGAACATGGGATGTTTTAAAGAGTAAATATCTTGTCTAAGTGGGAGATGAATTGTAGAGTGACAGAGCTCAGCAGAGAATCGAATTCTCTGGACTTTAGGACAAGTTGTGCAATTTACCACATTGCACATGGCAAACATTCAGGTGTTATCACCTGTTAAAGATGATCTATTCATTATTATTTGTTAATCACTTACTCTTTCTTTCATAAAGATTTTATTTATTTATTTGACAGAGAGAGAGAAAGATCGCAAGTAGGCAGAGAGGCAGGCAGAGAGAAAGAAGGAAGCAGGCTCTCTGCTGAGGAAAGAGACCGATGTGGGGCTCAAGCCCAGGACCCTGGGATCATGATCTGAGCTTAAGGCAGAGGCTTAACCCACCAAGCCACCCAGGAGCCCCTAATCACTTACTCTTACTGATGGTAAAGATGATACTGGAAATGGAGCTATCTCATTTTCAAAGACCACACATTGCTTAAGAATTGTTTGGTTAAAATACTATTGAAGTCAACCTTGACTCTTTGATTAGTCACCTTTTAAGGAACAATTCATGGTAAGTGGAAGACAGTGCCGCTACCTTCAACAAATGTACCATGCCTCTGTTCCTTTGAGGGCAAAGCATGTAAAGAATATAGAAGATCTGAAATTGGGAGAAGACATTGAAAGCTAAGAATTATCAAATTTTCAGATTACACAAGGTTGGGAGATCAAAGTTAAATTTCTCATAATTTCAGATACTCATTTGGGTATGTAAGGAAATGCGGTACCTATGAACACATAGACCTAACTAACTCAGGCAGAGTCCCGCTGAATCTCAGATTCTGGATGGGGAGATACTTGGAGTACTTCATGGAAGGTAAAATTTTCTGAATGTGTTTATGAGGAATGCCCACACAATCAGTTTGTAGAGGGAAAATAAAATTCAAGAGAGAAGGTTTTCTTGGTCTTTGTTTTTATTATAAACTAAGAGTTTATTTTCTTTTTTAGGGCATTTATCACAATCATAATGAGTGTTTCAGCAATCCATTCATTGATTCATGCGATGTATATGAGCATCTCTTATGTTTCAAGGGTCTCTCCATGTTCTGGGTACATAGATTGAACAATCATGATCTCTGAGGATGTATTCTAAAGCAGAAACTAACTGAGAAATAAGAAATTATAACACACAATATAATCCCAATTAAGAAGTAAGCTCCATGAAGAAAAGTAAGACAAGATAAAGAGGACAGAAGTGACATGGAAACTTTTTCACATGGCAGAAACCGTGGTGCTGTCTATACAGAGACCTGAAGGTAGTCAGAGAAGGTGATAAGAAGGCATCTGGGAGAAGGAAGATCTAGACAGAAGGAACAGCAAACGCAAAACGTTGTGGGACTCAATGTGGCAGCACCGTGGGAGTGGTCATATTAACCTTGTGCATAGCTGGCTTGTTGAGTGCTAACTTACAAAAGCCACATGTGGGGCACCTGGGTGGCTCAGTCAGTTAAGCGTCTGCCTTCAGCTCAGGTCATGATCCTGGAGTCCCCAGATTGAGCCCTGCATCAGGTGGGGTGTCTTCTTCTTTCTCCTTCTGCCTCTTCCCGGATTTGCTCTGTCTCTCCCTCTTGCTCACTCATACTCTCTCTCTCAAATAAATAAAATCTTAAACAAAAGAGAAAAGCCAGATGCTTTTCTAAGCTTCTTTCATATATTAGTCCTTTTAATAATCACATTAACCAAGTGAAATGAATATTTTTATCGTTCTCATTTTATAGATGTTTAAATGGAGACAGAGAAAGTATTAATAATTTTCTCAAGGTCTGGCAGGTAGAAAGTATTTGTCCAATGAATGCAAGTAGAGACAAAGGAGGGAAAACCCAAGCTGCCAGTTGATAGAAATGAGGCTTGAGTCCTCCAGACTGAAAAAAATGGAGAGTAAAGTTAGGAAGAGTGAAATTAGAAGCGGGGAATCAATTTAAGGAAGTTTTGCAGTAATTCTGGCAAGAAATGATGTGGGGCTGATCTGAAGAAGCAGCTGTAGGAGTTGGCAGGATGCAATGACTTTGAGCAATGTGTAGGAGGTAGAACTTGTAGGAATTGGTGACTTAGAGGATATGAGTGATAAGGATTAAGATAAAGGAAGAGTTTTTAAAAAGATGTGGCAGATTGAAATAATGCAATTTTCTTCCTGATTCTTCTCAAATGATGGGAGTCTTGAATCAGAAAAGCTGGACATGTCACTCAGTGTTAAAGTCCTAGAATTTTAGTTTCAGAAGGGGTAATATGGATGTTATCATTTTATCCTTGTTTAAGGATGAAAGGATGAAGAGATATAGAGACCCAGTAGGCAGAGTGAGTGACCTGAGGTGATTGGACAGATGAAAGCAGACTCAATGAGGAAACCAAGTCTCCTCTCCCAGCTCCTACGTTGGGGGGGGGGGGGGATACCTAAGGAGTCATGCCATTCAGCACACACTGATTTTTTTCTGAAATCTTTGCATCCTTTGGTGCCATCCCCTGAAGTTCATTTGAATGTCCTGATGAATAATGCTGAGGCTTGTTCATTGATTCTACAATCACCATTTATTCTATTATCACCAATATGGCAGACGTCATATTAGGTCCTGGGATTGTCCTCTATGGCCCTAATGCTACTGATACATTTTTCACTGAGTACTTATTGTTCAAAACACTATTCTCATAGGGTGTGAATTTTAATACCTGGATTCAAGTTCAAGTTTATTTTATGCCAAAGTCCATGTTTTCTGCCAGGCAGATAATATTAGGCTGAGAACAGTCTTCAGTTTGTTTTTGTGGTCATTACTTGTTTCCCTGTTTCTTCTGCCTCTTCCATATCTTATGAATTATAGCTGGCACAAAGTTATTCTCTACCACACTTCCACACTTCCTTCTCTTTTCGTTACAGAAAAGAGGATTTTTTTATTCCTGTACCAGTGCAAATAATGACTTCTTGGAAACAAAGTTCCTAGTAGACACTCAGGGAGTGACTAGAATCCTACACTATAGGAACATCTTGTCTGTAAGCATCACTAAGGGAGTGACAAGGATGGTGCCTTGTCAGCTGTCAGGGTTGGTATTTACAGATGGTCCTGCCCTCCACAGAGCAACAAAGCTGATTTTTTTTCCTTTTTCTTTTTCTTTTTTCTTTTTTTTCTTTCTTTTTTTTTTTTTTTTTTTTAGGAAGAGACAGAGACAGAGACAGAGAAAGAAGGGAGAGAGGTTGAGAGATTCTCAAGTGGGTGAGTCTGATGTGGGCTTGGTCTCATGACCCTGAGATCATGACCTGAGCTGAAATCATGCTTTACCAACTGAGCCACCCGGGTGCCTCCCTGAAGCTGATTTTATAGAAAATCTAATCTTGGTGGCATCAGGGCATGCCTTCATCAAACCATCTCCCTGTCTCAAATTTATCATCATTCTTTGATGAGGTATTTTTCTTACCATCAATTCAAGCTACCCCTAAGTAGGCTTTCCTGGGAAGAAGATGGGGGAAAGACTAAATGTCAACGTTTTTTTTAGTAAAGTGTATGCAAAAACCTTTAACTACCTCCATAAATGGGATCTGTGATTATTTTGGAATGGGCTTGTAATGGCAACGCTAATGCCTATTTTTATAAGATTCTGCATCAGCCTAACTACGCTCACAGTAAACTTGTCAGATGTCAACAATACGGGAACTCTAATCTAGTTCCCAGGTTTATGAACTGCTGTGCCCTGTGGCATTTTCTCAGAATGACTGTATAACATGGAGCCAGAGGCCGCTTTTACTTCTAACATAAATACAAGAACAACCTTAATAAAACAGATGAATTACACTGCAGTGTAAATTAGACTGTTCTAATGGACTCCGGCGGCGAATGCAGTGAAATAGTAACCAGTGTGATTAGGTTTACTACACCAAAGACAGTGACCGTAAATCATGAGAGGCTGCCAATTTTTATTTTATTTTATTTTACTTTATTTTATTGGTTTTCCCATTCACATCTCTCACCTCTTGAGGGAGCAATTGATTTGCCCACAGACCACAGCTCTGTCTTCTCGAGTCTGGGGTCAGCTTTTTCAGAGCTATGCTCAGAATCACAATACAAATGCAGAAGAAGTCCGCAAAACTTGACAGCACATGCATTCTACAAAAAAACTGAGCCCAAGCATGGTGGGCCTGAACATTTCTTCTTCTGAGGCATTGGATATGAGTTTGAATTATCTGTGTGGAGGTGATGTATTCCCCAGATTTGAGGAGGTATCACACAAACATGTGTTTTGAAAATCCCTTTACAGCTGGTGTTGCTTCTTTTTGTTTGTTTGTCTGCCTGTTTGCTTAGAAGAAGCACGAATTTTAGTAAATGCTGTATTCAAGGGGTTTAAGACCTATGTTCAAGGATGGCTTTGGGGACCAAAGCCCAGTCTTATAGAAGTGGTCTGTGGAGGATGAGGGGTTGAGAGACTACCAAGGAAAGTCATCCTGGAAGTGCTATTTTGTGCAAAAAAATCTATTTTTTTTTTTAAAGAGCAGACAGCATAAGCAGACAGCATGGTCAAAGCATTCAACCTACCAGGTAAACAAAGTAATCCAAGTGTAAAATACAAGATGAGGCAGGAGTAACTTCCGGTGGGAAGGTGTTTGTAAACATTCCTCACTAGAACATCGACAAGAAAAGTAGTAGTGATTTTTCCAAAGGGGAAAACAAAAACAAAACCAAAACAAAACAAAACAACAACAACTGTGGGCCCACCAGGGAGAGCTCACGCCCCATGAGAAAGCATCAGGGCCATTGGACGATCCTCTCAATGACCACTTTTGGGGACCGGAGGAAGGACTTGTGAGAAGAAGGGCATGTTGCTCAGCATTGGTATCAGCCTAGCCTCCAGGGTATTCACACGGAAGAGGAGAGCTGAGAAGGGCACAAAACTGGGTTATTTCCCCTTAAGTCTTGGGGCAAAGGCCATGTGTCCTCGGCAACACTTGTTTCAGAGCATAATGCATAGCAGAAGAGGATTCTGGCTGTCGGCATCACAGCTAATATCAGGCAGATGCCTGGAGAGACGGCTTGTTTGCGGGGGAGACCTTCGTGGGAATAGCAGTCGTCTGTATGGAGATTGGAGATATCTGCATTTCTACATATCCCTGCCAGACTAAAAGCTGCTCCAGCGTGGGAGCCGTGCCCGGATCATCTCTGCAGCTTGAGACCCGTCACAGAACAGAGTACAGAGCACGCGTTCCGTAAATAGGCACCGAATTCTTCACTGAAGGGAAGAACCAGGGGAAAAAAACACATGCTTGGGCAGCACCCAGGGATAGGACTTACCAGGAAAAGTTATCTCCGTGTTGAATATATCCAGAGCAGGACAGAAGGCCAGAGAAGTCATTCTGGTGGCTGTGCTTTGCAAAACAAAGAAGAATGGCCTGAAGTTTTGACAGGCGCAGGGTGATTGGCTGTGTCTCCCTCCAAGAGCATCTGCAGGAGACGATTTGAGAAGGGAAGGAGATGTGCTCTGAAGGCCACATACTGTGGGCCATTTGGAAGGGACTACATGGGCACGAGTTTGTGGACGCCTCTGCTGGGGACTCTGCTGCAGACCACTTGAACCCTGAGAAGGAAAGGAGACATGGCCAGGTTCCAGAACCCACTGGAATCAAAGTAGGTAATTAATAAACACAATTGCCTTAACCCTGGCGAGGAAGCTGGGTTACCTCTGTGCCATAACCACAGCACCAGCCCTGCAGACTAGAGGATGTCTAGAACAATCTTCTCTTAATCTAGGTGGGGAAATTCAGTCAGAGGCCAGGATGACCCAAAATAAATGGCAGGCAGATCTGGGCTTGAAAATCCAGTCTCCTGACTTTCAATTCTTCATGATTTTTAAAAAAATCTTATATGAAACTTGATGCCACCAAGTGAACTAAGAACCAAAGTTAGAGGCTCTGCTTTCTGTCTCAGGTTCTGTCAACTGTATTTAGAAGAGGTAAGAGTAAATCCTGGTAAAAATGTGATTCCCTCATTTACTTAGTAAATATTTATTGAGTTTGGACTTTGTTTGGGCCCTTTGCTTCAGGCTGAGATGACTTGTTGTCAGGCTCTCCCTCGATCTACCAATAGTTGTGCTTGCTCATGGATTTAATGGAAAGAGATGTGTGGATCTGGGGATAAAAGTCACTGACACAGTGCAGTTCAAACCCAGGGTTAATTCTGAAGTCATTCATATGAAATATAAATGTGTAGGGTACTTCTGGGTGTGTCAGTGGAATGAAAACCCCCAAAAAGCCAAAAGGGTACTGTGTTACTTTTTTGGGGGCATTCTTAACCCACATCTCAGTGCCTTTGTGTTAAACAGCAGGGTTGAAGGATTTCACCTTCAAGATCAAAAGACAATTGGGAAGTGAGGAAAGAGAATTGTGGGTACCAAGGACGAAGTTGCTGACAAAGACCAAAGTTTAAATAAAACATGTTCGGTGGAGATGAATCAATACTTTATTTGTTAAGGAGAAGTAAAAGTACAAAAAGGCTTGTACAACAGAGCATAAAAAAAGTGGGAAATCAATTCTACTTAATTCAGAATGCTTGAAGAGTCACCTATGCCATTATGTATGAATAATTCAGGAACAGGAATTTATTGCAGACACATATTGTTTGGTTTGGATTTAGCACTGGCCCTCGTTTGACCTAAATCCTGTAAAGAATGATATTCAACTAATTGAAATAACATTTTTCAAGTAAGACAATGCCTCAGGGGGTTCCAATAATAGAATTTGGACAATGAAGGATCAGATAAAATTTATTTAAATGTTGTGCAATGTTGTAACATGTTAGCTATGGTGAGCAAAGATGCCTTAGTTGTCCCTTGTCATGGGTGAGAAATGATTGGGAAGTAAAGGAGCCCATGGATGACTGCTTTTCTTCCCACGGATGTCAACCATGCCTAAGCAATGTCCCTCATTACTGGGCAGTGCTCACAGGCTAGCCCCATAGACACTGTCAAAGGCAGCCAAACGAAAGCTAAGAAGAATACAAAGAGTCAGGGGCAAACAGAGTATCAGGGCTCCCTACGTTGAGTCTAGAGGATACAAGGACTAGTCCAGGGGTGCGAATTTAGAAATGAGGAACGTGGCGCTGCCGAGCCAGTGTGACTTCATGCAAAGTCATCCAACCAGCCAGTGTAGAGCTCGAACTCACATGTAGGACCCTTCCTTATCACACTCAGGGCCTCTTGAATCTGGCTTTTTGCTGTTGTTACTTCGAATACAATTAATCCTACACGGTGGCTTTCTATGTTATGTCATGCCCTGTCCTGAGAACATGATTGATCAAATCCTCATGAGGGAAGAAAATGAAGTCCAATGGCTAAACCAATGCATGTCCCGGAGTGTGCAGTCAAGTAAATTGAAGTGCCTTTCAAGAGTGCTTATCAGAAGTGACTGTGTAGACAGATTGTCTGCAAGTTGTTACCACACAGGTTCTGATCTGCTGAGTCTGGGGGAGGACCTTAAAGTCTGTACTTATAACCAGCTTCTAGGTAACAGCTACTAGTGCACAGAACATAGTTTGAGGCACAAGGCTCAGAGTGGTTCTGTTTGCTATTTAGGTGGGGCTAAATAGTTTTATTTTATTTATTTTATTTTATTTTTTAATTTTTAATTTTTTATAAACATATAATGTATTTTTATCCCCAGGGGTACAGGTCTGTGAATTGCCAGGTTTACACACTTCACAGCACTCACCATAGCACATACCCTCCCCAATGTCCATAACCCCACCCCCCTTCTCCTAACCTCCCTCCCCCCAGCAACTCTCAGTTTGTTTTGTGACATTAAGAGTCACTTATGGTCTGTCTCCCTCCCAATCCCATCTTGTTTCATTTATTTTGAAAGAAAATATGGTAAATCTTTGAAATCATACAATGATGAAGACACAGAAAACACAATAAAAATCATGCCAGGGTTCTACAGGGAAACAGAAACAATATGATATATGTGTATATATATGTGTATACACACACACACACACACACACACACACACAGGGGGTGCGGGAGGAGATAGATTTATTATAGGAAGTTGGCTCACCCAATTACTGAGACTGACAAGCCCCAAGATCTGCATAGTAAGTCAGCAAGCTAGAGACCCAAGGGAGTCGTTAGTGCAGTACCAGCTTGAAGACCAGTATACTCAGGAGCACTTCATTCTGAGTCTGAAAGCAGAAAAAAGACCTCTAGCTCAGTTCAAAGACTGTCAAGCTGGGGAAATTCCATTTTTCTCTGGGGAGAGTGAGCCTTCAGCTGGTTAGATGAGGCCCACCTCTATTAAGGTACAATCTGCTTTATTTAATCTACTGATTTAAATGTTAATCTAATCCAAAACAGCCTCACAGAAACATCTAGAAGAATGTTTGACCAAATATCTGGACACCAATTGGCCCAGTCAAGCAGACACATAAAACTAATCATCAAAATAGAATTATTTTGCTGCTAATAAATAGACTGGAGAGAGCACATGCAGTTGCCGAGAATTGAGATGGTTTCTCTGTCAACATCTGCCTACTGTTGCCTGGCATTGAATATGTTGGCTTAGATATGGTTGGGGAGCTCTGTTGATCCTGGGCTTTGCTGGATCCAAAAGAGCAATGGAAATTCCAGAATCCTCTTGGTTTGTTGATATTGCTTTCATTGAAGTTATCTAGGAAGAAGGGGCCCGGAGATTGTTTGGAAGACTTGGCCAGCCTCCCTCCACCATCCCGGTTCCCCAGGCTGATATGTCTGTTTTTCTACACCAAATTTCACCCTGCTGTTATAACCAGACCACCATGGATTGACAAAAGCTAATTTTCAGCAGTTTTACTGCATTTTTTCCATCTGGCCTGCTAGAGTACTAAAAATTGATCATTGATTCATCAGATGAAGAGTTTTTATCCCTGTGAATCCAGTTAGAGCGAAAGTATTGATTTCCTTCATGGAAGCTGGATTGCCAGGTGGCTTTTCCTAACTGGCAACAAGCTGAGGATGGCTCATGGCTGTATTAAGATTAAAATCATGAAATTACCGCATTTTTAGGTGGCAGCATTTTGTTTGGTTTGGTTTGGTTTTTGTTTTTACTACCTAGGTGGCAACATTTGATCCTAAAATGGAAAGTTCTAAAACTTGGAGATGAACATACTTTGATCCTCATTGTGTTCTGATTGGTTCTGGGCATAGGTCCTTGATGAAGTAACGGCCTCTTGATTTCATCAGCCTCATCTATCACAAGGGAATGATAAAACCAATGCAGAAGGGTTATTTTAAAGATTAGTTGAAGTACAACCCCAGTGTCTGCACATAGTAGGTATTCAAGATGTTGTCTTATACTGGCCTTTATCAGGTGTCAGGGACTATGCCAATAAATGTGCGGGTACAGGAGGAAATAGAGCTTAATGCTCAGACTCTTTGCGGGCTCTGTGAGTCCCCATGAAGGCAGAGGTAATTTAAGGAGATGTTCTAGATGCGGGTAGAGAAGGTGCTAAAATCTTTTTTGGGACTGGACATGACTTTGGTGTGCGTGACCCCGTGCACACCCTATCCCGAAGGAGGCCAAAGAAGGATCACATCACGCTTTCGCTCAGGATCATGTCTGAGAACTTCCAGCTTGTGTTTGGGACTTGATAATTCATGTGTTGAGGAGCAGCAGGACCCCTTTACGGGGAGCTGTGGTTGGGAACCAGAAGAGGTCGTCGGAGGCTCTAACTCACCGGTAACCTTTCTTTCATGATCCCCTCACCTGAGGAGACTTTTTGGACATTGTTTTCCTTACTCATATCCTCCCTTGAAATTTTCTTATCACATATATACCAAATTTCATGTCTTACAGGTCTATCTGCTCTTCATGCATTAAGAGAGATTTGGGCCCCTCACCCCAGTATCAACTTGTGTCCTCTTGGGGGCGATATTGCTCCTGTTTAGACGATGTGATCAAAATGCCTGTTGATTCAGGCCCTAGCAGGTCTGGAGTGGAAGAGGCTACTCCTTGGAGCTACTTAACAGCAGAGTTACAAACTGAACAGGAGGGCAGCCCTTCCCTTTTGAGACCTCTAAACTCTGGAAAGTTATTTCATTCAGGAACCATTCAAAGAGAGGAGGGAATAGGCGAGATGATATTTCCTTGGACAAAGCATCCCAGGAGATGTCCGTCCTACACCACCGTGCAGTAGGAAAGCCGCCCTATTCTCCAGGAGGAGAATACACGGGAATCTATCGCCGGAATCTACACACGGTTTACAATGCGGTGTCAGGACTGGCTGCTTCTCGCTTTCCCTGATGTGCAGTAGGAGCTGTGCAAAGGAGACATGGGTCGCTTGCTTTTGTCTAACAGAGGGATCTGCTCAGTGCTAGGGTTCAAGGGAACCAGCCGGGTTTAGCAAAGGTCTAGCAGCTCAAGGCAGAGTCGGTAGATGACATGGAGCTGGAGGTGGAGTGGCGAAGGTGACATTCCTGGGAAAGCGGTGAGTCCTGTGGTTGGGAAGCTTTGCCGTGGGAGGGTTCCCAGAGGGTGCAGTAAAAATGGCAGTGATTAGCTGAGAGGTGGGCCTCGCTGTGAGGATGGAGCTGGAGAGGTAGGAGGCAGGGGCAGAGCTCCGGGCTGCAGCCAGGAGCCGTGTGAAACCGTGGCAGTGTCTTAAGTCACAGTGTGGGTTTGTGACGTGATTAAATTCTCTTGGCTGTAGTGTGAGAACAGATGGAAATAGGGCAGGGATGGTGGGAGCGTGGGCCCACAAATACAGGAGGGAACGAGAATAGTCCAATTAGGAAATTGCAGGCATCCAAAGGAGGGAAGATGCTTACTTAGAGCAGGGCACTTCAGTGATAGCAGGAGAAAGAGAGGAGAGACTGGGGAGACAAACTTAATAAAATGGTTTTAGGAGTTGGATGGGGGAGGTGCCATCAAACCATGCCAGTGTCGCTGTTTGCTACAGGGTGGAGGAAGGGAGCCGGAGGTGCTGGATGCGAGTGTGACTTGACCCATACAGGGGGCCTCCCCGTGTACCTCCGCGCTCACTGTGGCCACCCTGAGAAGGAGAGCGCTGGGATAAGGCACCCGAGCCCCGGAAAAAAGGACGCAGTAAGAGAAGGGACAGAGGGAGGAGGCAAGCATCAGCACAGCGCACGATCCAGGGGGACAGTCTGAAAACCGAGCAGTGGTAGACACAGAGGAATCACATGTTCCAGCGGAGGAGCCGTCGGTGGGGGCCAGGCCTGCTTAGAACCCAAGGGACAGGAGGCCTGGGTATGGCAGCTGAGTGCAAAGACACAAGCAGCCCTGGTCACTGTGGCTGCGGCACCGCTGTAAAACAGCGGCAAAGCTGTAACTCGCGCGATGGAAAAAGTCCTCCAGAGCCAGACTGGGAGGGGGAGAAATGAACCTGAGAACCCGAGAGGCTCCAAACAACCGGGAACTATGAGGCAGCAGAGGAGGCTTATGGGGGTCAAAAATATTTGTGTGTGTTTCTTGTTTTCTGCGTTTGGGTTTGTTTTTAAACTGGAGAGAGTTTAAGCATGTTAAAGCTAGTAGAGGGCAGGGGGAGGTCAGAAGGAAGCGCTAAATATAACAGAGAGAGAAAGGAGGCTGTCAGCAGTGTTTCCGTGACGCCGCAAAGAAAGGCAGGGGCTCCAAAGCTGAGTTAAGATGCTCTGCCTTCCTGACAGAAGAGGCAGCCCTCTACCATGGTGGGGTGCACAGGGTAGCTAAGAGTGCACAAAGCAGGAGACAGAGAGGCTGGAATTGCAAGTATTGCCCAGAAATGGAAGAGCTAGTCTCCTTGCTATGAAATTCAGCGTCCGTCCTGGCAAAGATGTGGCATCTGAAATCTTTGGTGTGCTCTGTCCCAGCCAGAGGGAGGCGGCCCAGTCTACACAGCTTTCCGTGACACCTCAGTGCCCAGAAACTCTGGCAGAGACACCAGAAACTCTGGTGGTGCTGGTACCATTCACTTTCCCAGGGAACTCCGCAGCCCTTACGGCCACCAGAACATTCCACTGAGTATAATGAAAATACGCCGTGGCGATTTAGGGGAAGAAAATGTGTTCCGTGTAAATGTGAGTTCAGTGGCTTGTAAGTGAAATGATAATTATGCCCGACTTTTATTTGACGGAGGCACACATCATTATCCTCCGGCTAAGTTATTTTATGATGTGTCGGCCAGAGTGAGGTGTTTAGTTTATTATTTCTGCACGTTTTGAGGTGCACGGACCCTGCTAGGGGACACAGAGGGTCTTCTCTGCGTTCACCTCCCAAGCCTACATCATGCAGTGGGGCAATTCGCTTTCCGACGGATCCAGCTTCAAACCCAAGGCTGTGTATCACTCGCGGTCTGTGTGATCACTGTCTGTGTGATCCTGGGTAGGTATCTGAACTCCTTTGAAATGCAGACTTCTTCTGTTCTTGATGGTGAATGTAATTCATAGAGGGAGCGTGGAGACTAAAGGAGACGTCAGACGTCAAGACTTTCAGCTTAGATCAGGACACATAGTAGGTGCTCATTACAGTTGAGCTGTCCTTGGAGGAATCTGTGGCAGAGGTGGTTGCCCGGTGGCTCTTATTGAACTGCCTCCAGATCCATCCGTTTTTCAGGCAACCCTCCCCGTGAAGGACCTCCTGTTCCTGCTTTGCCGTTTGGTGTGCCCAGTCAGAGTTGGGTGTGCTGTGATTTGGGGAAAGATCCAGAAGCCTCCTTAAAAGTATCTGACCCAAGAAGAGGTCAGCTCATACCCTTCTGCTTTCTTCCCTCCTTCCTGAAACACGGAGGTGATGATTAGATTTGTAGCCATCCTTTAGAAATACAAAGTCATATTTGAAATAGAAAAAGAAACTTAAAGTCCTTAGGACTGCGAAGCTGTCATATCCGACGCAGGCTTCCTAGCTCCTTCTTTATGTTTATATGGAATTTAAGTCCCTATAATGTTGGGTTTTCTGATACAGAAATAAGAGGTTTTTGTGTGTGTGTTTGTGTTTTTGTTTTTTCTTTCTTCCTTTTCCGTCACGGCACAAACCAAGCATGCTCAATCTCACTGAATTTCTCAGTGCAAATTTGAAAAAATACGTTTTTTTCCTTGCCTCTGTGCCTGTGAATGTACTATTTTTTTTTCAAGATTTTATTTATTAATTTGACAGACAGAGATCACAAGTAGGCAGAGAGGCAGGCAGAGAGAGTGGAGGAAGCAGGCTTCCCGCTGAGCAGAGAGCCCGAGGCAGGGCTCGATCCCAGGACACTGAGATCATGACCTGAGCTGAAGGCAGAGGCTTTAACCCACTGAGCCACCCAGGTGCCCCTGAATGTACTATTTTTAACTTTAGAATACACTTTCTTACTGTCTGCACTCTCCAAGAAGAGGCAAATCCTTAACTTTCAAAATAAAGATCATTGATACCAAGCAACCTGCGAAGGCCTACCTCACCACCCCCACACTACTATTCACTCCCTTCCCTGTCTCTTGATTGATGGGAGACAATTTTATAGCTCCGCCACATAAAAATCAATTAACCCGACTTTAAAATCTTCCAGAGCTTGTGGGGGAAAAAAATCATGTGTACATGTGTATTGAGTGTTTGCTGTCTTGAGAACCCCATGTGAAATCATGTACCCATACACATATGCATATATGTATAAATGCAAATAATTTTGTATGCATTTATGAGTATATATGTATAAATATGCATAAATAAAATATGGATATGTATTTGTGTGTGTGCATAAACATACATACAATCCAATCAGGGCCTTGAACGAGCAGGTGCTTGATTATAATTTGTTGAGTAAATAAATACACAGTTCTCTTAAGGAAATAAAATTATGGGTGAGGGTTACTATTTTTTCTCTCCTCGTTGGAATATGTAATTCTGAGGTCTACCCTGAGATCTGATGGTGTGACATGTAGACAACAATGGTTAAGTGACTCATTTTGGTTGTTGCCCCTGAAATATGAGCTAAAGAAGTTTATCATCCTGAGAAGAAACTGGAAGGAACTGCTGTTTGGAAGTATCTTACCTGTCTAGCAGCAAAAAAATATTTTTGCAACCAATGAATAATTTAATCATTGAAATCAACTTATGAAATAATAATTGTTATATTTTGGGGCGCCTGGGTGCCTCAGTGGGTTAAAGCCCCTGCCTTTGGCTCAGGTCATGATCTTAGGGTCCTGGGATTGAGCCCCACATCCATGGGGTTCTCTGCTCCATGGGGAGTCTGCTTCCTCCTCTTTCTCTGTCTGCCTCTCCACCTACTTGTGATTGCTGTCTGTCAAATAAATAAATAAAATCTTAAAAAAAGAAAAAAAAAGAATTGTTACATTTTTTTGATAAAAAGTTGAAATAGGTTCCATGTCAGTGATTGGAACACCTGTGGACCCAGAATCAACATTAAGTCCTATCAGCCGAGTTCAGTTTACTTTCCATGATCTCATGATGCAAATCATGGTTGGCACCTGAATGAGAGTCATACCGACCAGTCAGGAAAAAATGCCTAGATTCCATGAGCTGGGAAATTCGACAATGATCATCCTCATTGAATCCAAAGGCTGTGTTCCTTCCTTAGTTGTAAAACCTCCTCATATCCCTCTAAACATAAGACATGCCAAAACACGGTAACTGCAGAGTGAGTCGTGTGGAAGCCATTTGTAGCAACGACCAAGTGGGAGATAGCCTGGACCACACCGCGGGACAAGTCAGCATTGCAACAGCCTGCTGGTGCTCAGAAAATAGCAGGCTCCCTAGACCACCTGGGACTTGGCAACACCAGTATTTTAATACACACGAGCATCTAATTCGCCCACTGAGAAGTTTTCAGATTTCTTCTCCTGAATATTGTAGCGGCGGTACACCCAGCGGTGGAGAACTATTCCAGGGCACAGCGGAGGGGTCAGGAATAGCTTATGCTCTCTTGACCTGGTGGATGTGTGCATGGGAGAGGGGTGCTCACTTAGCTCTAGGGAAGCTTTGAAAAAAATAGCGACCGAAGTTCAGGCCATCACCTGTTCCCACTGTGCAATCCCTCAGCATTCTTCTACTGACTTCCCCTCCCCACTCTGGCTTTGCCACCCCTCGTTAAAGAGCACACCTGGAGTCTCCCTCAGGTGCCCACCTGCTTCTGTTCCTCTGTGTCTTTTAGAATCTGCCACATTACATTTGGCTAATTTAGCCAGGAAAGTCTTTAAAAGCACACCCTTCGAGGCGTGATTTTTCCTTCCTTCTCTATTTCTAATGCATTGCTTTTATTGTTGTTAGGTAACAGATCAGAGCATGGGTTGAAGCATGATTTCTGAAATTACTCTGATCGGTCCTTACAATATTTAGAGAGGCGTCAGTGAAATGAGTAGTCTGCATGTCTGCTGATTCCCACAGAGGATAAATAGCTTGGATTCAGCCGTTGAATAAAGGTTAGGTGAGATGATGCTTAGGTCATAATCAAACCTGATTTTCTAAAACAATTTTCTCTGCATAAATCTCCAGCTGCTATTTTACTTCATCCAATATGATATTAATGATACAAATAGATATTAAGTTTAACAATATTTGAAAATGCTTTTCCATTTTGGTGCCATTCAACCAGGGAATTCAATGGCTTGGAAATTGTAGAGATTATGATTTTACAATCCCTTGCACATCCATCTGGTTTAGGTATTATGGTTATTATCATTATTCTTCATATTGTTACATCCATTTAAAAATTGCTACCAGGTGTGGGGGAACACATTTTTTTCTTTTTTTGTTTCCTAGCAACAAATATGATCGAGGACATTGGCCTCGGTCCAGGAGGCTGATTGGTAGAATCTAGTGCTCATCCACATGCGGTGGCCCTCCCAGCTCTTCTGTAACAGCTGTAAACATGACCAACATCACCAACGAAGTTGTCATGTGACACCTTCTCATCAGTCCATGGTTTTCTAAGAAAGATCCAGGAAACGTAGCACGTGTAGACACCTTTAATCCTATTTCCAGTTACCAGGGGATGTGTTTGTATAGTTATTAAAAAAAAAAAAAAATCCAAGACCCTATGACAGAATTAGATAAATGAATTAATTAACTGGACAAGATCAATCTTTACTAAAGCCTGAAAAATCATGCAATTATTTGATGGACTCAGGACTACCTGGTTACCAATTTCCAAATATGCAAAAGTTTTTAGTAACTGTATCTGGAGAAGAGAAAACTAAAGCAGGTAACTTCCCATGGGGAAAAATTATTTAGTATTTACCAAATATTTTTAGCATCTATCCTTCAGACACTGGGCTATTTAGTGGGCATAGAGATGAATACGATAGAAACAAAATCCCTTTTCTCATGGACTTACTGTCTGGTGGAGGCGGCAGGCCATATTCAAATGAATGAATGATATATGCAATTATAAATAGGGATACCGGCAAAGCTTCTTCTTCCTTTACCACTTTATACAGTATACATGGCCAATGCCAGGATGTGATTTACTGCAAACTGATCCTTTACACCATGCTGTAGGTGGAACAGAGAAGATGCTGATTATATATATTTTAGAGTGAATGAAGGCATGAATGAAAGGCTATTTCTGGATACCCTGGGAACAGACCTCTCTAGGCAGCCTAATAACTACCTCTTTTCATGGAAGACAGAATCCAGCATATTTCTGTTTGTTTGCTTCTACTTGAATGAACCAGATATTTAGCAAGACAATAATAGATGTTTTGCAAAATAACCACAACTCTAGTCATTCTAGATAAAGACAGAAAAATGCATGCAGTAGGTGGGGCTAGGGAAAAACACTGTATAGAGAGAGCTCACCTGAACACTCCGGGAGGTGGTTCCTTTATTCTCCTGAATGTACAGGTTGGCTTATTTCTTTGTTTTGGCAATATTTCTTAGGATCTCCATGGCCCTTCATTTTTACATGTCCTTCATCTGTAAGAGAATTCCAGAATTACCGCATTTCTCCATAAGCAGATTTGCTGCTTCTTTGGATTATCCATGTTCTCCAAGGGAAGTCCTAAAAGTTTCATTTACATTCAGTTAAAAATAAATAAACATATAAATAAATAAATAAATAAATATATATATATATATATAAACAAATACATATTGATGGCATATATTTAAGGTGCTCTTATTCTAATAAACATCGCCGTGGAATAAGAGATCTAAAAATAGATAAAGAAAGATAGATTATCATCCAGAATGGGATGATACCAGATATATGGATCAGAAATATCACTTAGTATAGCCCTGGAGTTCTTCAAGCTCTATCCAAATGTCAAATCACATTTAAAAGATAAAAATGATCAATAGTGGATTAATTTTTTTCTATCATTTGTTACAAATGGCCCAGTGAATTATGCTTGATTTTCTTTTTAATCTTGACTCATGTAATCCCTCAAGAGTGAGAAAATTTGAAAACAGATGTTGTTGACCTCAAAGTAAGTAAAATGTGTAGTAATTCATTAATAATTAAATGTATTTTTAATATTCAAGAGATTTATATTTTAAAAAGAATAGATAAGATATAGAGAAATGTAAGTATGAAATTTTGGGATTACTGATTTTCTAAGAGAGAGATTTTTTTCAAGTTAAAATGTTTGTGATTTTAGCAAGAAAACACTAATGGAGGGGAAAGGATGAACACAAACCCAAAATGAAAAGAGGGGATACTTAGAAAAGGGAAGCACCTCTATCGATGGAAAGGAGAGAGCAGATAAGACCCTGAAGGGACCATCAGGAGGACTGACTGACCACTGACTTTGGAACTGAGTGAACAGCACAGGTGGTAATGTCTAAAGCTCCTGGTTTTTATTTTTTTTTAAGACTTTATTTATTTGAGAGTGAGAGAGAGAGAGAGAGGGAGGGAGCACCAGCAGGGGGAGGAACATAGGGAGAGCCAGACACAGGACTCAATCCCAGGAACCTGAGATCATGACCTGAGCCAATGTAGATGCCTAACCAACTGATCTACCCAGGCACCCCTAGAGCTTCTTGTCTATGTGATAGATCTATCAGGGATCCTCCCCAGGAGTAATGGCTAATTTTGTAGGTCATGGAGTGTTGGAAGTGCCTACAGGACACCTACTTGTTAATTATTAATTAGAATGGATTCCATTAGAATGGAATTAAATGGGTTGGAACATGAATTACAGATTTGCAACTAAAATTGCAACTACTGCATGAAAATAATTTCATGCATTGCAAAGGCAATGCAAAGAATTCAAAATGCTTGGTTATTAAGAGAAAGAACCAGGTGAGGTCATGGAAAGGATGAAAACAACGAGTACTATATACCTAGAGGATCCACGAGAGTATGTGTTTAAAGACTTAAATATTATACATGTCAGTATAATAATTTATGAATCCTTGCATAGGTTCCTGTCTTTAATTTGTAAATATGCTTAGTCATGCAAGGTGGGAACTTGTTCACAGATGAACCTTGCACTGGACTGCCGTCTCTGCTCATGTAGTCCTCAGCGTCATTTCCTCCCCCACTGTTACTGAGCATTACATGTATGTCAAGTGGTCTTCGTATGTTAATATATCTAAGGGCCTCTATACTATTGTATGTTCATTAATATCCCCAGTTGAGTGATGACATAATACACTAAAATTCATTCAGCATGTGGAGAGAAGAGCCATGGTGAACATCTATGTCTGTCTGATGTGCAAGTTCACACCCCTGACTACTTACACTGACTTTCACAAATCAGCTCTGAGAGAGACAGATGGGAAGCATGGGTGAAGACGTTGCAGAAAAGAGAGGGGAGGAACTGAGGGAAATCGTTACAAGCACCTTTGCTTTATTTCCTCTTCGTGAAGCAGAAGTCTACATGATGTCTTTTGGCTATAGTTTTAAAATGAAACTACAGAAAGGCATAACTCATGTCACTAAAAATGCACCATCATTATCACATTGCCCCTCTGCACAGATGTACTGTTTATTAAGAGCCCACAGTCCAAGTGATTATAGAAATGACACTGCTTTGGTAACGATTTCTATAGGTATTCTCTGAAGTGGGGCATATGAGGTAGACATAGACATCTGGGCCTGTCAACACTAATTTTCAAACAATGTGACATAGGGCTTTGAACTTTCTGCTTTTGTGAAATATCATTCCCCTAGAAGTCAATATTAGTTAATGGTAAGTTATTCTCTTTGCATTTTTATTCTGGCAGTCCTACAGGCTACAAGAAGTACTCAGGCTGAAGTCCATGCATAAAAATGTCTTTTTTTTTCCCCCTAAAAGCAATTGCATGTTTAATCACTGCAATATTGCTCTTGTTTGAGGATGGTCTAGTTACTGTGCTACTCTACCTGACGGCTTTATTTAACCGTGTATCATATTAGCTATAAAGGTAGTCAATAGGACAGATCAATATTTATGATGTAATTTACGAGATAGATAGACACAGAAAACAGAAAATCTTTAAGCTCAGGATTGGGTACTAGGTGTCTAAAAAGAATAGATTTCTACTAAGAGGTACCTTTGAGATTTGATCATGCTCTCCAGAAACAACACTAAACATAGTTGAAACATTTCACCTGGACAGCTATGCAAATCTGCACCAATTTTCATCTAAACACATCCTAGAAGACTTTTTATAACGAGAGATTTGTGGTCTCAAAAGGTAGAACTTTCTCTGTAAGTCATGTCAGAATTTAATCTTAAATTTGTTGAACTCCAAAGTCTACACTATTTTCTCTTCATCCTGCCATGGGTGTATGAGACTAGCCATTACTTAGCATCCTGTTGAATTAAAAAGTTGGCTCATTTATAGGTACTTTCTAGGGATACCTTTTGGCAATAGTTAATGAACAACATGCCCAACATCTCTGGGCACAGTTCTCTAAAGGTAATTACCCAGGGGAAAAAAGAAAGGAAAAATAAAAGCTGAGCCAATGAAAGGTCACATTCATTTTTACATTTGTGTGCTTTTAGGCTGTGGTCACAGCCAAAATATTTGGAGACCATGAATAAATCTCTCAGGACAAAATTGCCACAGGTAAAATGCCTCCTGCATCAGATAAAAGAAGGTGTTCTCCATTGGCCCGTGGGCCTGAGCTGGAGCCATCATCTATGGACAAAAGTAACAAGGCAGGACTAATTCAGAGATAAGAAAATGCCCGTTTATCAACAACATCAAAACATGTATTCTGGGGGCAGAGCTGCTTCGTAGATTCTCAGTGAGCTACGTAGAAAATGTAAAATTGATAAATACACAATGACCTTCCCGTTATCAGCAGGTACTCCTATTGAAGGGGCTGAAAGAGGCAGCCACATCCACTCTTTCTCTGCTACCATCTCTTCCCAATCAGAACAGTTGTCCTTGTGCATGTATGAAGACCACACACCCCAAACCTTCCAATGGATTTAGAAATGTCTTATTACTTTAAGCTTCTTTTGAATAGCTTCAATACTAAATGGCATTTTGTAATTAAGGGAAAACCCTCCCAACCTTTATAATCTCTCAAGGTAAAATAACTGCCCTGAAGTAGCCACTTACCTCTAAACCTATGGGTGATGGAGACACTCCCTGTTCTGCATCTTGTCTGAAATATCATCCCAGAGCTCCTTCCTACATGGGAGTCTGCTACGGAGGCGTGAGGTGGGGGAGGCAAGAATGAGTGGGTGCAGAGTTCCTGAGGTGTGTCAGGAATGGAGCAGACAGAAACTACACATCTCATTTCATAGAACTTGATGAGGCCAAATGCACACTAGCCTTGGGGATATCCAGATCGATTCTCAAATTCCAAGTCCAACTGCGTGAACTTGTGGAAACCCATTAATCTCTTTTCCATTCAGTTGTTCATCTCTGAGACAATTATAAGTGATACCTGGGTCCTAAGGCATGTGTGTGGCCATTAAACAAAATATTGCATGTAAGGTGCCTGGCTCACGTCTGCATTACAGCAAGCACTTATTGGATGATATATATTGTATACTTAGCTCTCTAAAGCATTCTCTGTACCTACAAAATGACAAATAAAAAAAGAAAAAAAAAGAAAGAAAGAAAGAAAGCATTTACTCCAAGGGTCCTTATAAGAATTAAGTGAGTTATGAAATGCAAAGCCCTTCATACAGAGTCCAGCTACAGTAAGGACTGTTGAATGGCTAGCTACTATTAATATAATAAAACCTGTGTCATGTAGGTATATTCTATTTAGTTTACAGAAAGGAGAAACAACTAAGGATTTGAAACAATGACAGTGAGTAAGCAGTCAGACTCTAATCAGCCCTGACCTCTAAACTCCTGAGGAAGAAGAGAGTCAGAGAGAGAATCACAAAACCATGGGCATTTTCTTTCTGAAGGGAAGCTGGGGCAGTCCCGAGGGCAGACCAGCCGAGAGAGGGTCTGCTGGGCCTCGTCACTCAGTACGGCTTCCTGGCACCTTATATACACCATCCTGCCTTTTCATGGGGTACCGTTTGTTCCTTTGCCCCATATGGCCCTGTGCACAGATTTTTCACCTTGGAGCCCTTGGAGCTTTCTCCCCACTGCTGCCCCTGCTGCCACGTTCCTCTCTTCAGCAACTCTGGTGGCTGTCCTGCTTCCTGCATGCTTTCTTCAATGGTTTCTTCCAAGAGGAATTCATCCTGTGAATCACCAGAGCCCCTTGAAATGCAGATATCAAGGCTCCTCCCCTAAAGAGTTGGCCTAGAGGTTGACTATAGCATTCTTAGAATTGTAAATTGAGTGTCTTCACCAGGCACAGTGAAAAATGCTACTGTAAAGTAAACAGGACAGGCCATGGAGAGATGCAGTACTTAACCCCTCAGAATCAGCCAATATCTGACCCTATCTACCATCTCTCTCTGTGTCCTCTCTACTGCCGTTACCTCTTCTCTGCATGCCATTATTTCATTGTTTATGTCTTTTGGAATCATTCTGATCTAACTTGGGATCAGAAAGCCTCCAGTTGGACCAAGGATAAGCTTAAGTGTTTCAATCAACCCCTTGGAAACATATATACCATTTTACTCTTGTACAGTTCTAGGCTTTTAGAGGTAGTGTTTTCTTAGATTTCAGAAGATTAGCAAAGAGACCACAATCCAAAGAATGCAAAGGAACAATGAAGGATGTGGTATTATTTATTTATTTATTTAAATTTATTTATCCATCTATTTTTATTATTTACTGACTTGACCAAATAGGGGCAATGTCTGAAATATACCGGTGGTTCCAGTATAATAGCTATTTATACCAGATGCCAAAATACTCATGACTGGTTTCTGCCAACTATCAGGCATGCCTGTTCCAGTTAGTTATATACTTAGGGTCAGGGAGATCATCACTGGGTGGATTCATGGACATAGTATATTCCCTGTGAACCATAATGCATCTATTATTTATGTGGCCTTCAAACAACCCTCCTCTAAAAGAGGTTGTGATGACATTTTGGATTTCCTAAGATCAGTGTCAACTAGGATCCTGTATCCATCAGTCTTCAAATGACTGGAGATTAATTTCCCCTAAGTGCACAATAAAGTAAATGGCTAGAGATTTCTTTGGGAATTGATTGGAGAAGACACCACTACTCCTATGAGCATGGCATTTCAAGACCATTCTCACAGGAATATGGTTTACCTGTCAGTCAGTGAGTTCTGGCACATGTCTGGAAAGTGTGTGAAAGATTATTACTTTTTATTAGAGTAACTATCCTCAGGTTGCTAATGGTGCATGCTTGATTTATTTTATCGATGTAGATTGAGCAATACTCTTTCTGGACATCATCTCTTGCCTGTGGAAACTCCCTGTTTTTTAATTATCTCAAGGACTTTCAGTAGGTCAGGTCTTCCTCACTGCCATGCCAATCGTGCAACTCATTACTATAATTGTGTCCACCTGGTTTCTGAATAGTTAAATACTGACACTTGGCCTCTATAATGTAGCATCTTATGTCCTTTGTTACCAAAGACCCAGGTTTATTATGGTGGCCAAGACAATGGCCACCACTCCTAGGCCTCTCATCATTAACACTAGGGGCCTCCTCAGCAACACTTTTTTGTTATATTGTTAAATAATTTCCTCTGAGCCCTTCTGCAGAGCATGGTTTGCTTATAACTTTCTGGCTTTATATAGAATACTTACTCTAGTACAACTATGTGGCTGTGTTTTTATCCTTCCTTTTGTGGTCTGCCTTAGCTGTTACAAAGTTTCTATTCCACTTAGTGTGGACCATCACTGTATCTAATCTATTTATTTATTTATTTATATTATGTTACATTAGTCACCATACAGTACTTCGTTCATGTAGAACACCACGATTCGTCATTTGTGCACAACACCTGGTGCTCCTTGCAATACATGCCCTCCTTAATACCTATCACCAAGATAACCCATCTGCCCATCCCCCTCCCCTCTGAAACTCTCAGTTTGTTTCCCAGGGTCCATGGTCTCTCATGGTTCCTCTCCTCCTCTGATTTGCCCCCTTCATTTTTCCTTTCCTTCTCCTAATTTCCTCCATGCTACTCCTTATGGTTCCACAAATAAGTGAAACTATATGAAAATTGACTTTCTCTGCTTGACTTATTTCACTTAGCATAATCCCCTCTACTTCGATTCATGTTGATGCAAATTTTGAGTATTTATCTTTTCTGATGGTTGAGTAATACTCCATTGTATCTAAGGACCACATCTTCTTTTTGCATCTGTTGAAGAGCGTTTCAGGTCCTTCCACAGTTTGGATATTGTGGACATTTTTGCTAGGAACGTTTGCATGCATGTGCTCCTTCTTTCACTACATCTGTATCTTTGCTGTAAGCACCCAGTATTTCAAATGCTGGCTCATAGGGTAGCTCTGTTTTTAACTTTTTGAGAAACTTCCATGGTATTTTCCAAAGTGGTCATGAAAAGCCCACAGTGAATATCATTTTCAGTCTGGAAAAGCTGAGAGCCTTTTTCTTAAGATCAGGAACACAAGGATATCCATTCTTGCCACTACTGTTCAACATAGTACTAGAAGTCTAACATCAGCAAGCAGACAACAAACGGAAATAAAAAGTGTTCAAATTGGCAAAGAAAAAGTCAAACTCTTTCTCTCTGTAGATGACATGATACTTTTTGTGGAAAACCCAAAAGACTCCACTCTAAATTTCTAGAACTCATACAGCAATTCAGGGATGTAGCCGGAAAAATATATCAATTCACGGAAGTCAGTTGCTTTCCTATATACTAAGAATTTAACTGTAGAAAGAGAAATTAGGGATTCTGTTTACAATACCACCAAAAGCCATAAGATACCTAGAAATAAAGCTAACCAAAGAGGCAAAGGATCTGTACTCTAGAAACTACAGAACTCCCATGAAAGAAACTGAAGAAGACACAAAAAAGATTGAAAAACAATCCATGCTCATGGATAGTAAGAATAAACATTGTTAAAGTATCTATGCTACCCAGAGCATCCTGATCAAAATACCAAGGGCATTTTTCCCACATTAAAATGTGACGTAGCTGTAACAAAGGGCTCAGCTGATCCCATGTGAGCTCTGGAGCACAGATAGGCCTTCGAGGTGACCTACATGATACATGGAGTCTGGGCCATTGTGCTCCCAGGTCAACTGGCCAGTGGCTGCAGCTCAGCCTTATGTAAGGAGTATAAGTTTGGGCAAGGTAAGCAGAAGCCAATGCCTGGGAAGATAGTCAGCTCTGAGACATCAGAGGCCATAGTCTTGGCAGCCGAGGGAATCGGGGCTTTTATCTAGGCAAGGGTTGGGTTGTCAAGGTTCGTCATAACATCTACTGCACTACCTATGCCACAGAGATTGGAAAGACATGCAGGGAGTTACTGCTGTTGAAGTGTGTCCATCAAGATGCCCTGACCACATTCTGATAGGCAGTTGACAAATAGAGTTTATTTAGAGGAGTCACAGCACAAGAACTGGCAACTGACTCAGACCATGACCTAAAGAATCAAAGAGGTGGGATCCCAGTGCTGAGTCTACCACTAAATACATAATGTTGAATCTTAAATTTGCCTTACTTGTAAACTGACCATCATCATATTTACATCATCAGATTTGAGGATTATAAATACGATATACAACAAGCACAGTGCTCAGCAAATGGCAAGTACATTGCAAGTGATAAATTACTATTATAATCTGTGTTTTTACCTCTTGTAAATCTGACTCCTTGATGAATTCAATTCCAGCAGAGTTAGAGTAGAGATGAACATCTGGGCCAAGGCTCAGATTTAGAAGACAGGCTTCTAGTTTAGATTCTGACACACATGTCTTTTCACTTCCTTAGAATTATTTGCTTCTCTAATATTATTTTTCTAATATTAAAAATGAGCTATTTATTTCCAAAATCCCTTTAGGTTCTGGGCTTTGATTTTCCATCATCTGTAAAATGAGCATAACAAAGTGAACCTCTCTGGATTATGGGAAATCAAATAAGGTCACATGTGGGAACATAGTTTATAAACTGTAAAGGTTGTGGGACTTTATCATGAATAATAACCACAAACAGAACCATGATACAATCTTTTAAAGTTAAGCCTCAGACTTAGTTCAGCAGTAAAGAGAAGTCATATTTACACTTAAATATTCTCATTCTTCCCTGGTTTTCCATGTCAGGGTCTCATTAGGCAAACCATATCTCTTGTTATTAGTCTCCCAGTCTGATTTCTCCCATGTAGAATAGTTAATGTGTTCTAGCAGGTGCACACTTACATTAATTTGATAGGTGATCACAAACAAGCACATTATCTTTGCCAGCCTCTGTTTCTTTTTTGTAAAATCAGTGATTTTAAAGGCTTTTTCCATCTTTTATTTCTTAATGGTCTGGAGTTGAGTTGTCTTGGGAGAAGGGATAGATATGTTTCTATGATAAAAAATGACGATGTCATCAATTCTAAATATCTTTAAAAAATTTTGGACAATTCTGTTCAAACTTTGGAATGTTGGTGAAACCATCTGCTGAATGCTATTAATGTGCCTGACAATATGCTAAGGGATTTATATGACACAATTCTCTTAATGTCCACTGTAATCCTCTGGGGTAGGTATTATTTTTTTTACAATTAATTGATGAATAATTTATCTTCAGAGGGATTAGCCAGCTTGAGTAATTTTGTACAAGCTTTAAATTGCAGAGCTAGGATCTAAACCAAATATCCTACCGAGTTGCTGATTTTCTAAGTCAACATACCGAACATATATTCATTTGACAAATTACATTATACAAAGTGTTGTATTGGTCTACACAAGTCACAGGCAAAAATGTCTGCACAGAACAGACACATAAGCCACACAAGTCAAGACATCTGGATAAGACCATGCTACCAGGCCTGGAATTGTCAGTAGCAGCCACTGTCCTTCTCCAGGAAAGGCTGCCAAGTGGGAATTAGGGTCTACATTATGTAGATCTTCCAATCGTTAAAGAAATCAGAACAGTGGACCTCTTCTAAATGAAATTTCCAACTTTAAAATGTTGACAACAAACTATAAAAAATAAATAAATGTTGTATGTTCCCAGACAAAACGTAACCAGCAACTGCACACTGTAAGTTTGCAAACTGGAGCATAGAAACGGGTCTTTATAATTCAAACAGGGTCTTGTTTTACTTTATCTGTCTGGAAGCATGGGGAATACACATGAAACTGTTAAAGACAAACAGAAGCCATACGTCCAATTGTAAGATTTCATTACTTTGGACTCTTGTTTTACCTTTATATTTGCTCATGAATTTAATTCTTCAACTGACCCTAATGAAAATTTGGTCAGCTTTATAGTTTCTCTGTTTCTTTAATCACCTCTGCTCAGTAATGTGGCAGGATACAAAATCAAAGTACAGAAATCAGTTGCTTTCTTACACATTAAAAATGAAAATATAGAAAGGGAAATTAGAGAGTTGATTCTATTTATGATAGCACCAAGAACTCTAAGATATCTGGGAATAAATCTAACCAAAGAGGTAAAGGATCTGTACTCAAGGAACTACAGAACACTCCTGAAAGAAATGGAAGAAGACTTGAAAAGATGGAAGAGTATTCCATGCTCATGGGTCAGAAGAAAAACACTGTTAAAATGCCTATACTGCCAGAGCAATCTATGCTTTCAATTTGTTGTTGATTCTCCAGTACAAAACAGACAAATAGACCAGTGAACAGAGTAGAGAGCCCAGATATGGATCCTCAACTCTATGGTCAAATAATCTTTGACAAAGCAGGAAAAAATATACAGTGGAAAAGACAGTCTCTTCAATAAATGGTGCTGGGAAAATTGGACAGCTACATATAGAAGAATGAAACTCGACCATTCTCTTACACCATACACAAAGATAAACTCAAATGGATGAAAGACCTCAATGTGACACAGGAATCTATCAAAATCTTAGAAGAGAACATAGGCAGTAACCTCTTCGACATCAGCAACAGCAACTTCTTTCAAGACAAGTCTCCAAAAGCAAAGGAAACAAAAGTGAAAATAAACTTTTGGGACTTCATCAAGATCAAAAGCTTCTGCACAGCACAGGAAACAGTCAACAAAACAAAGAGGCAACCCACAGAATGGGAGAAGACATTTGCAAATGACAGTACAGAAAAGGGGCTAATATCCAAGATCCACAAAGAACTCCTCAAACTCAAAACTCAAAAAAAGAGATAATCACATCAGAAAACGGGCAGAAGACACGAACAGACACTTCTCCAAAGGAGACATACAAAAATGGCTAACAGACACCTGAAAAATGTTCATCCTCATTAGCCATCAGAGAGATTCAAATCAAAACAACATTAAAATTCCACCTTATACAAGTCAGAATCACCAAAATTAGCAAGATAAGAAACAACAAGTGTTGGAGAGGATGTGGAGAAAGGGAAACCCTCCTACACTATTAGTAGGAATGCAAGTTGGTACAGCCTCTTTGGAGAACAGTGTGGAGATTCCTTAAGAAATTAAAAATAGAGCTACCCAAAAGAGAAAAAAAAATAGAGCTACCTTATGACCCTGTAATTGCACTACTGGTTATTTGTCCCAAAGATACAGATGTAGTGAAAAAAAGGGCCATCTGTACCCCAGTGTTCATAGCAGCAATGGCCACAGTTGCCAAACTGTGGAAAGATCGAAGATGCCCTTCAACAGACAAATGGATAAAGAAGATATTATATATATATATATATATATATATATATATATATATATGATATATATATATATATATATAATGGAATATTATGCCTCCATCAGAAAGGATGAATACCCAACTTTTGTATCAACATGGACAATGCGACTGGAGGAGATTATGCTGAGTGAAATAAGTCAAGCAGAGAGAGTCAATTATATGGTTTCGCTTACTTTTGGCACATAAGGAATAACATGGAGGACATTAGGAGAAGAAAAGGAAAAGTGAAGTGGGGGAAATCAGAGAGGGAGAAGAACCATGAGAGACTGCAGACTTGAGAAACAAACTAAGGGTTTTGGAGGGGAGGGGGTCGGGGGATGGGTGAGCTTGGTGGTGGGTATTAAGGAGGGCACGTATTGCATGGAGCACTGGGTGTGGTGCATAAACAATGAATCTTGGAAAACTGACAAAATAAAATTAAATTAAAAAAAAAAACCTTCAAAGTAATTTTAAGGTACAAAATTCACAAATTACAATACAGGGTCCTGTGTAATCCCCAGCATTCAGAATACAGTTCATAGTGAATCCTTCTCTCGACACACCCTCACTCACATCTCTGCTTCCAGGGGGAAGACAGCCAGTATGGTTGTCATATCCTTCATCCCCTAAGCCAGAATTTTGACTTCTTATCCCTCGTTTTGGTTACTGAAGTGTTTAATCCTATGGTAAGTAGAATCATGGACCTTAAAGAAGTCTCTGTCCTGATTCCCAGAAACCATGATGTCAGGTCATAGGACACAGGAGAATTAAAACTGTTTATCACTCCACCTTAAGGTTGGAAGATTATCCTGAATTATCAGGGTGAACCCCATGTAATCACATGGGTCCTTCAAAGTGGAAGAGGCAGGTGGCAGAGGAGGAACCAGAGGTAAGGCAGTCAGGAAAGATTGATGTAGCTTGCTTTTATGGTGGATATGAGGGAGCAAGGGAAGTGGTGGCCTCTATTACCAGAAAAGGGCAAGGAAATGGATTCTCCCCAGGAGCCTCTGAACTCAACCACACCTGATTTCAGTGCAGTGAAGCCCATTCCCAACTTGTGACCTCCAGAATGGTGAGATCACAGATGTGCACAGATTTAAGCCACTACTTTTGTGGTAAGTGCTATGCCAGCAGTAAGAAATTAGTACAGATCCCTCCAGAATAAAAGTAGGGAAAGAGAGAGGAGATCGGGAGACCTGAACATTAGGTCTAGAACCACATGGTGTTTAGAATTTGCTGACACCACGCATGTGCAGAGTTTGGATAACCTCAGTGCTCAGATGAACTTGGCTGGGCTGCCCCGTCCCTCTGCTGACAGGAGTAGGCACCCTTACTGAGGATGGCTGTGTACACTCCCCTGCAACCCAAGGCACACAGGGTTACCTTCGGCTTCCCTGCTTGTCTCACCTCTGTTCAGGGCCCTCTTGAGAAGAGTTTCTCTGGTTCAGATTAGAATACTTGTGATACCTTCTGGCTTTAAGATTTTGGTAATAAGCTTTATTCCAAAGCCCAGCTCTTTCCAGTGCTACTCCACTCAGCTACTTTGTTGTAGGTTTTCTCCAGTGTCACTCAGATACCAGTGTTCCTGGGCCACCGGTGTGCAGAATGCACACAGTGGCCTCTTGAACTTGGCAAGGGAGGAAGGAGGCACCTCTTCCCACAGTGAGTGGGCCACAGTCACCCATCATGACTTTCTGCCTAGAATAATTCTTCAAAACCCATATCTAATACCCAGTTCCCAACAAAACTCTTTCACTGTGGGAGATTTATGTAAGGGCATCTAATCAGTGCTCAGGAACATCATTAAAAAAAAATTTTTTTTTTTGCTTGTTTATTTGACAGAGAGAGAGATGGCAAAAGATACATAGAGAGAGTGCAAAAGAAGAGGGGGCTACAAGCAGAGGAAGAAAGAGAAGCAGGCTCCCTCATGAGCAAGGAGCCCCATGCAGGGCTCTATTCCGGGACCCCAGGATCATGACCCCAGCCAAAGGCAGCCGTTTAACTGAGCCACCCAGGCACCCCAGAACAGCATTTGAAAAACAAAATGCATCTTGTCTACTGTCTCATGTGGAGACTAGCCCAGACAGAATTTTCATATTTAACATCATGTGACAAACCGAAGTTGAGATTTCTGCCAACAAATCAGTTAATGGAGGAAAGAAAAAAAGAAAGAAAGAAAGAAACCTTTCACCTGAACAATCTAGATAATTAGCATGTTTTCCATTAGTTTTTCTGTAAAATTGCTTCATTGCTGTGGGTTTCCTTGATAACATGTTTGTGATAATTGAGGACAAAAAATCTTTGGCAGCCTTTCCCAGCTGAGCTAGTTGTTTCATTTTCCTCAGACTTCCTATAACATTATATTTAATATTCATTTAAGGAAAGTTTAAAAAGGTTTTGAAATGCCTAACTTATGAATTCATATTTAACAAACCATGCCAAGTTAAGCAATTAGAATTGTATGAAGTCTGGATTGTTGTAGAAAGTTATACATCTGCTTAAAATTTTGCATACCTAACAAACACCTGCAGACCTTGTTAAAATGCAGATTCTTGGGCTTTGCCATCCATAGAGTCTGGTTTTATAAGTGTAGTAAGTGACGTGGAATCTTCATGAACCTTGAATTGATACAGGATGCTCCTGAACACTCTTTTGGGAGATCCTGATCGCATTAAGGCAGCTGTACTGATAGGGTTGCTTTCTGTATCACTTGTTTGATCATCTCCTTAGAGCCGCATAGGTTGATAACTATTTTCCATATGTTGTCTTTAAAACATTCCACAAAACAAGCCTGTGATACACACTCTCACTGCTTAGCAACTGAAGAAATCAAAGTGAGAGAGGTTTATAGGTCAGCACAGCCAGGTTTAAGGAACTGACTTGGAATCAGACCCACCATTTGTAGACCAATCAAATACAATCTTTCAGGAAGGGAAACTTGCAAGAGATAAAGAAGGATAACATCACATTTTTTTCAAGATGAGAGAGTTTAAAAATCATTGACTATTACTGAACTACTATAAGGGATTTTTTTTTTTTTTTTTGAGTAGGAGGTAAGATAGAGACAGATGTATAGAGATATAATTAAAACTGCATAGCACGTACTTTCCTATCCCCAAACAACTTATTTTTTTAAAAAGAGTATAATAAAGAGAAGTCATAATATTTTGCTGCACACTTTAATTAATTTTGCCTTCAAATTCTAGCTAGTTTTTAAGTAGTTGTGGTCCTTTGGCTGTAGAAAACTGGTCTTCTCTTCATTGTGAAGTCACATGCAACAGGCAACATAGGAAAAACTGCTGATCTAGTTTCCTAAAAGTTAAATATATTCAACCAGAGACATGAATGTAAAGGAAACACTTCTCAACAGTGATGCATTACACACTCTTCTCCCAAGTACCCCACGCCTTTAAAAATACATTTAAAAATACATTAGGGGCAAGTAGGTTAAGCTTCTGCCTTCAGCTCAGGTCATGATCCCAGGGTCTTCGGACTGAGCTCTGCATCCGGCTCCCTGCACAGTGGGGAGTTCACTTCTCCTTCTGTGTGCAGTCTCTCTTTCTCTCTCTTAAATAAATAAATAAATAAATAAAATATTTTAAAAATAAAAATAAAATAAAATACATTAACCACTCAACATGGAAGATTAGGGGAATTATTTCCAGGAGCGATAGCAATAATCACCCATCCTTTGAGCTAACTCCTTATCCTCTCTCCTTGATGATTATGTACTATTCTCTTCCTTCCAACATAGTCAGAGCCAGAGTTTATCACCCTTCTCAGTGCCTGGGTCCTTGCCAACTGATAGCCATCAATTATCCTGGAAGAAATTGAAGAGACTGTACACCATCTAGGGAATGGACGGAACATTCCAAAACAAAGAGGACACACATCTGGCTGGGTGGTGTGTTTAAAAAGTGAGGAAATATAGACAGAAGACCGTAGAAGACCAAGGGTGACATTAGATCTGGAAAGAATACACGAGTATTAGGATGGTTGTGGATTAAGTTTCTCTTAGATGTGAATAAGGCCAGGAAATCCAGAGCTTCTTAAATCCTGCTCCTAGGCTCATGACTTGAAACGCTTATGTCAACATCTCATCTCCTTCACTGCCTCCACCAATGCGTCCTAAGGAGGCTGTAACTTTTGTGAGCCTCCCCTTCATCATGGAGACTTCACTGGGGGGGGGGGGGGGCGGAGAAAGAAGGAAGGTGAGAGGAATGAAAATAAATATTATTTATCATCAGCCTGACACCTTTTCAGATTCATTTTTTGTTTGTTTGTTATATACACCAATTTTCTTTGTGACCCTGGTCAAGACACATTCCCTGTGCAATTGCTAGTTTCCCTTTATATGAATTAGAAGGAGGAAATTTTTAATGAAGCCCTCTAATGTCCTCCACGGGATAAAATTTCTCATTTGTATTTTATTTCATTTGTCATTTTACCTTCTAACAGCAGTTATAAATGCATGTCTTCTGAGTCTCATGGAGCGAATGGCAATTGCAAATCCTTGAAACTCGTAGGCATTTCCATTCTAACAACAACAAAGGCAGTGCTGGGACGGCCCACTCACAGTGTTTCATCATGAGGCTGCCACACTCTTTTCTAATTTGAGCCTTTCTGGCTTTGGAAAAAAGACTAACCATCTTTGGATGTTTTTCTTAATGAATTCACCCAGGCATGAGCAACAGGGAGCATCTAGGTGGACCCAAGCATTGGCTACCATTTTTCTTTTATCACATCCCTGGAACCTTGATCTTCTGTGAATCTGCTTTAGAAGACCTCCAATCTTTCAGCCTGAGCCATGTGCAAAAATATTTAGGGAGGGCCAAAACCAGCTATACATTGTTTGATCACATAACACATGCCAGGCATCATGCTCTCTGCTGGGGATTCACTAGTGACCCAGGCAGTCTCACACTCCACTCCCATGGAGTTTGTTGGGGTATGACTAAGGCACTCGAATGGGGAGAAAGGAGAAACATGCTGAAATGAAAGATGAAAAGCTGGGAATTGGAGTCCCTCAAGTGCCCCAGGTCTACAACCTAGGTGAGGCAGGTGTTCTGCCCTGGAGCCACTGCAGCACTAGATGTAGTGGAAGGATCACCATATACTGTCAGCTCCACAGATGACTATCAACATAACTCTAGACATTCTGCTTGCTGACTTCAGACAGTTGGCCCTTGAACAATATGGATTTGAAATGGGTGGGCCCACTTATATGTGGATCTTTTTTGATAAACTCAGTATAGTGTTGTAAATATTTTTTTCTCTTCCTTATGACTTTCTTTCTTTCTATTCCTTCCTTCCATCCATACTTTGTTCCTTCCTTCCTCCCTCCCTCCCTTTCTTCTTTTTTTTTCTTTCTTCATCACTCTCTCCCTCCTGCTCTCTTTTCTTTTCTTTTCTTTTCTTTTCTTTCTTTCTTTCTTTCTTTCTTTCTTTCTTTCTTTCTTTCTTTCTTTCTTTCTTTTTCTTTCTCTCTTTCTTTCTTTCTCTCTCTCTCTCTTTCTTTCTTTCTTTCTTTCTTTCTTTCTTTCTACTGTAATTCAATTAATTAACATACAGTGTATTTTTAATTTCAGAGGTAGAGTTCAGTGATTCAGCAATCTTATATAATACCCAGTGCTCATTATATCATGTGCTTTCCTTAATGTCCATCACCCAGTTACCCCAACCCCCACCCCCTCCCCTCAAAAAACCCTCAATTTGTTCCATATGATTAAGAGTCTCTTATGGGTGGTCTCCTTCTCTGATTTTGTCTTCTTTTATTTTTCCCTTTCTTCCCCTATCTCCTTTGTTTTGTTTCTAAAATTCCACATAGGAGTAAAGTCATATAATTGTCTTACATCGCTTAGCACAATACCCTCTAGTTCCACCCACATTATTGCAAATGGCAAGATTTTATTTCTTTTGATGGCTGAGTAATATTTCCCTGTGTGTGCGTGCATGTGTGTGTGTGTGTGTGTATCTCACATCTTCTTTATCCATTCATCTGTTGGATATCTAGGTCCTTTCCATAGTTTGGCTATTGTGGAGATTGCTACTCTAAACAATGGGGTGCAGTTGCCCCTTCAGATCACTACATTTGTATCTTTGGGGTAAATGTTTAGTAGTGCAATTGCTGGGTCATAGAGCAGCTATGTGTGTGGAGATTGCTACTCTAAACAATGGGGTGCAGTTGCCCCTTCAGATCACTACATTTGTATCTTTGGGGTAAATGTTTAGTAGTGCAATTGCTGGGTCATAGAGCAGCTCTATTTTCAACTTTTTGAGGAACCTCCATATTATTTTCCAGAGTGATTATACTAGCTTATATTCATACCAACAGTGTAAGAATATTCCTCTTTCTCCACATTCTCACCAACACCCGAGTTGTTAATTTTACCGATTCTGACCCATGTGAGGTGTTACCTCATGGTGGTTTTGATGTTTGTATTTCCCTGATGCCTAGTGATATTGAACATTTTTTCATGTGTCTGTTGTCCATCTGTATGTCTTTGAAGAAATTTCTGTTCATGTGTTCTGCCCATTTCCTGATTGGGTTATTTGTTCTTTGGGTGTTGAGTTTGATAAGTTCTATATAGATTTTGGATACTAGCTCTTTATCTGGATATCTAGCCTATTTGCAAATATCTTCCCCCATTCTGTCAGTCATCTTTTGGTTTTGTCAACTGTTTCCTTTGCTGTGCAAAACCTTTTGTCTTAATGACATCTTAATAATTCATTTTGCCTTTGTTTCCCTTGACTTTGAAGATAATGTCTGTCAAGAAGTTGTTGTGACTGAGGTCACAGAGGTTGCTGATTGTGTTCTCCTCTTGGATTTTGATGGATTCCTGTCTCACATTTAGGTCTTTCATCCCTTTTGAATCTATTTTTATGTATGGTGTAAGGAAATGGTCCAATCTCTTTATTTTGCACGTCATTGTCCAATTTTGCCAACATAATTTTTTGAAGAGACTGTCTTTTTTCCACTGGATATTCTTTCTTGCTTTGTCAATGATTAGTTTACATTGAGTTGAGGGTCCATTTCCGGATCCTCTGTTCTGTTCCATTGATCTGTGTGTCTGTTCTTGTGCCAGTACCATACTGTCTTGATGACTACAGCTTTGTAATATAACTTGAAGTCTGGAATTGTGATGTCACCAGCTTTGGTTTTCTTTTTCACCATTCCTGTGGCTATTCAGGGTCTTCTTTGGTTCCAAACAAACTTTAGGATTATTTGTTCCAGCTCTGTGAAAAAAGATGATGGTCTTTTGATAAGAATTGCACTAAATGTATAGATTTCTCTAGGTAGCATAGACATTTTAACAATATTTGTTTTTCCAATCAATGAGCACAGAAAATTATAACATTTATTTGTGCCTTTTTCAATTTCTTTCATGAGTGTTCTACAGTCCTCAGAGTACAGTTCCTTTGCCTCTTTGGTTAGGTTTATTCCTAGATATCTTATGGTTTTTGTTATAGTTATAAATAGGATTGATTCCTTAATTTCTCTTCCTTCTGTCTCATTGCTAATGTATAGAAATGCAGTTGATTTCTGTACTTTGATTTTATGTCCTACCACTTTGCTAAATTCCTATATGAGTACTAGGAATTTTGGGGTGGAGTCTTTTGGGTTTTCCACATAGAGATCATGTATTCTGTGAAGAGTGAGAATTTGACTTCTCTTTGCTGATTTAGATGTGTTTTATTTCTTTTTGTTGTCTGATAGCTGAGGTTATGACTTCTAATACGAGGCTGAATAAAAGTGGTGACAGTGGTCATCCCTATCATGTTCCTGACCTTAGGGAAAAAGTTTTCAGTTTTTCCCCACTGAGAATGATATTCACCATGGACTTTTCATTGATGGCCTTTATGATATTGATGTATGTCTCTTCTATCCCTACACTGTGAAGAGTTTTAATCAAGAAAGGATGCTGTACTTTGTCAAATGCTTTTTCTGCATCTATTCAGAGGATCATATAGTTTTCTTGTCCTTTCTTTTATTAATGTAGTGTATCACATTGATTGATTTGCCGATGTTGACCAAATTTGCCGCCCAGGAATAAATCCCACTTGGTCATGATGAATAATCCTTTTAATGTTCTTTTGGATGTTGTTGGCTAATATCTTGGTGAGAAATTTTACATCCATGTTCATCAGGGATTTTGGTCTGTGCTCCTTATGACTTTCTTTAATAACATTTCCTCCTCTAGCTTACTTTATTGTAAGAATTCAGTATATGATGCATATACAAAATATGTCTTCATTGGCTCTTTATATTATCTGTAAGGATTTCAGTTAACAATAGACAATTAGTGGTGAAGTTTTGGGTGAGTCAAAGTTAAATAAGAATTTTCAGCTGCACAATGGGGTTGGTGGCCTAAATCCACACATTGCTCAAGGGTCAAGTGTATTCTGTAGGGACAACAAAGATAGTGGCCCTAAGAAGCAGGGAAAGTCTAGAGAAAACAGTAAGGTGGAAATTTTTTAATTTGGAATTTTCTTAATAAATCTGCTTTATGTGGTATTTTAATTTAATAGGGATAAGAACATAAATTCTGAATCAACACTAGTTATATATTTTTTAAAATCCTGCCAATTAGTTATGCAATAAAAATAACTAATTTTTTAAAGGAAAGATATATTTACTTTTGCTAGTTAAATTGAGAACTGTTTTTATTACTTTTATTATAAGCTTTTGAGTCACTACATTTTAATTGTGCGTGTGTGCCTCTGTGTGGTGTATATGTGTGTATGAGAGGGGGAAATTGAATGAGGATTCCTTCTTTGCCTATTTTATTATTGGTATATTGCTTTTCTAATTCACTAAAGCCCTTTAAAAATATCAACTCTATATCTTTCCTATGTGTTGGAAATATATTTTTCTTAATCTGTTGGTTTTGAATATTTTATTATGTCCTTTTATGTACAATACTTTTATGGTTTTATTTTATCAATCCCATGTACATGTATCTTTATGATTTTCCCCATGGTATTATTCTTAGAGAAGCATTTCCCATCCTGTGGTTAAAATTATTTATTTTCCTTATGGTGCTTTTACAATTTTATTGGTAATATTTTAAACTTGAAATTACATTAGTAGATAGCGGAATTAAGTACCAGATTTTTCCAAATAATTAATCAGTTTTCCTAGCATTTTTTATTGATAAATCTAGACCATTCTTCAGATTTGACTTAATGCCCTTTATCATAGATAACACTAAAAAAATAACAAATGTGTGCATATGTGCAAACACTTTGGGGTGTTTTTGTGCTTCTAATTTTGTGTCTGTATCTCTATTTCAAAGCCTGTCTCATACTTTTGCACACCCTGTGCTGTTACTATTTGTGGATCCCTTTAAGTTATTTCATTGTTTGTGTTTGTAAATAGCATGACTTTGAAAGATGACTTTAAAAATACATAGGGCAGCTGAGTGAACCCTGTCTCCTTAGGCAGAGTTTGATGCCTACTTACAAAGTAAGTGGGCAGGTAATTGGAGAAGGGGATTATTTAAGAGATCTCTCCAAGTGAGAAATAATAGAGAGGAATAAATATGCATGCAAGAAAGAGGTAAGATAAAGAGCAAAGCGAATCTGAGGTCCTGCCTCTTGACTAGTTATAGCATTGCTCAAGACAGAGAACTGGATGCCAGGAATGGTCTGTGGCCGATGGATTGGGCAGACTTCCATTTTGACAGAACACCAATGTATATAAATTAGCAATGGTCCATCTTTTACTAATGCCATGAAGCTGTCGGTTTCTGGAATGATCATCAGTATTAAAGTCATAATGGTTTTAATGAAGGTGTCATCCAACTGACACTTTGAAAATAAAGTGTGATAGTGACTGAATTGGAAGCTTGGCAGGACCTTTGAAAAATACTTCAGGAAACTTGAGAGTGTCCCAATTACTGAAGGAACTCTGAGTCAGCCACATAACTCATCCATTCATTTTCTTAGCATTAGAGAGATTTATTTGGATTGACATTCTTCAGAGCTCTCATCCTTTGACATTCTTCAGAGCTCTCATTCTTCCAGACAGCTCCACTGAAGTCAACGCCCTACTCTCTGGAGAAGCACAGGGACCAAAGCTTCCCTAAAGCCAGCTACAAGTGCTTTTCAACCAATGAGACAAACAATGTATACAGACACTAGCAAACCGTCAGTATGACGTGATTGATCTGATTACAAATAAGTTCAACTAATTGTTTCCTACAATTCTTAGTATATGAACAAGCTAGTGTTGTGTCTGACAAAATTTCAGGCACTTTCTGAGTTTCCTGTTTCTGCCTATATATTATATTACACATATTATATTATACTATACATATAATATAAATGTTTAATAGGACAGTTGCATTCTTGGCTTGTATATACAAAAATGCTACCAGTTTCCAACCTAGTCGTACACAAAATATACCTTTAAGTAATCATGTCTCCCTTGTGTGATGGCTGCACTGAACAACATGGAAAGCACAAACAAGACCACATGTGTTCACGTTTGAAATATTGAAACCCACCTTCATTGTTTAAACCTGGGTTTTCTCACTTTTAGGAAATGAAGTCAGAAGTTACTGCACCAGGTGAGAGAGGATGGGGATCTGAATTAGGGCCATGCCAATGGCAGAGTTGAGTGAATGAAGACAGAAACAATCACCAAGAGAATATGAGTGGATTTGATGTGGAAGGTAGAAGACTCCACCAGGAGACAGTGTTGTACAGTAAGACAAGTGTAGGCTTACCTCCATAGATCCATGGGGAGCCTGGTTCTACCCACTCCTCATGTGTGACTTGGAGAAAGCTGCTTAACCTCCCAGTCTCCATTTCAGTGGATCTGAAATCCCTCCCTAAAGAGGTTTTGTGCTTAGCTGAATGCTTCATGCATAGTATGTACTTAACTAATATTTGTTTTGGACCTTTATATTCATTTAATTTCCTTGATTCCCATGGCAACCCAGATGTCTTATATCACTATCTCATCTCTTTGTTCTGAAAACTTCAAACCAATCTTCTTCCCTTTGTCTCCTGTCTCAGATTCTTTCTGCACACCCTGTTCAGAATTACTATCCTAAACGAGTATCTCCACACACAATACCCTTATACAATAATTTGTGGTAGCTCATTATTTCTTGGGAACTAAGCGTCTTAGCTCTTCATTGTCTGGGTTGGTGAATGGTGGCTCTTTAAAGATGTTATCATGGGATTTTGGCAGATGTACTTGGGTATGACAGCTAAAGCTTGGATAACACCGTTATACCCTTACCCACTGGATAAGGGTACCCACTCATGTACACTGAGGATGAGTCAATGCAGAGATGAGTTATTTAGGCTGGTTCTGAGAAAAATCTTTTAACTGAGATGCTTCCACTTGAATAACCTAGATGGTTATATTTCATCCTTTCAATTCAGAGGGAGGAGAAACTGCACATGCATGTTCAGGCATGCCCTGGCACAAGCAAATGCGTTTGCATATGGATTTGCATTTACCTCTGATCCCTTATATTATCTACCTCCACCTCCAGTCTATGGACAATTCTGGTCTTCTCCATGGGCACAATATCTCCCACATACGATGAGGCTCCATTTCCAGTGCTTCCTCTGTACCCCCATCCATGGTCCCCACCTGGCTGCTGAAATCGTCCCTTCCCTGGCCTGTCGGCTGTTGTTTTTGCCTCTCTAGAGTCCATTTCCCACACAGCAGCCAGAGTGGGATTTTAATAACCTAAGTCAAATTAATATTTGCCAATGCAAAACCCTCCAGGGGCTCCTACTAATAAGAAGTGTAAATCTATTTTACTTACCCTGACTTGAAAGGATCTACACAGCATGGTCCTTTCCATCTTGCCAGACCTACTTCCTACCATTTTCTCCTCCATTCATTATATACTATTGATTTTTTTCTTTCCTTTTCTTTTCTCTTCTTTTTTTTTCTTTTCCTTTCTTCCTCCTCCCTTCTCTCCCTTCCTTCCTTCCGTCCTTCCTTCCTTCCTTTTTGAGATATAATTGATAGGCAAGTAATTGCTCAGATTCAATATATACCTCTTGATTCGTTTTTCCATATGTATTATATACTCACGATATCATCCCTGGAAACAAAGTGCTAAACATATCTGTTACACCCACAACTTTTCTTGTGCTCTTTGTGTGTGTGTGTCTGCTTGTGTGTTTTGGTAAGGACATGTAACATGAGACCTATCCTATTAACATATGTTAGAGTGCAAAATACTGTATTGTTAACTACAGGTACCATGTCCTACCGCAGAGGCCTAGAACTTGGATTCATCTTGCATAACAGAAACTTTAGATAAATTGAAAAGCAGTTCTGCATGTCCCTCTCTCCCCTGGCTCCGGGCAACCTACATTCTGTTCTCTGCTTCTCTGAGTTTGACTACGTTAGATACCTCGTATAACTGGAATCCTGCAGTATTTGTCTGTCTGTCTTTTCCCTTTGTTGAAAAATTTTAGCTCTTTCTGGTCTCATAGCCTCTTTCATATACCACCCTGTCTTTTTTTGACAGTATTCTTCCTGAAGATTCCAATATACTTGCCTCTCAGTTAACATGCAGTTATTGTTCAAATGTCACTCTTCATTGAGATTTCTCTTATCAAACCACCCTCTTCCTACCTAAAGTCACTCTCTACCACATGACCATATTGTATTTTTATTATAAATATTAATGCCCATCTTAAATTATATTTTTATTTACTTGCTTACTTTCTTATTATTAAGGGTTATCTTCTTGCCACTAGTGCCTGGACTATGTATCAGTGCCCAGAACATGTGTCTTTCACCAGGAGGCACTAATTCAAAGTTTGTTTAAAGATAAATGAATCTGAACAGGATCATACAGATTCATGCCTCCAGACCGCCCCCCTTTACAGATGGCCAAATAGCCCTATTCATCTGGGTTTGGGCTCCCACCCTATTACATTGCCCTTCCTTCTGCCATGTTTTTGTTAACTTTTATTATTCTCCATAATAACTTCCTCATAGCACAGCACACTTAGGAAATAAATAACAGCAGTCTGGCTTGTTTATTATATGTTTGAGAGTAATTTTTAGAGTTTTAAAATGTTATGTACAAATTTTATAGAGAAATGAAAGAGGGATTATCCAACCTTGGGTTTAGGTGGAGGATGGCTCCCAAGACCCTCCTATTTTGTGGTATCACAATTACAGAAAGGTTCGTCAACCTTCCACTTTCTATTCCCTCCACCAGTTCCCACATCTTGCTGCTCTTTTTTTCCTGGGATTTTTTTTTTTTTTTCACTAAGAATTTCCTTTTATCCTTGAAGCCAAATGTGTACACACCACATGCTTTTCAGAATGGAGGCAGCTGTCTCTAGAATTGTTTGTCTTTGTGTTGTTACTGCATTGTTATTAAAAGTGTTCATTCATTTACTAATCCTTAAATCAGTGATTTCTTTGGGAAACTCTAAGCAAATGTAAATATTTAGAAACACTTTTACATTTTTGGCACAGTTTCCATCCACCTTCTTTAGTATTGCATGTAATTTCACTCCATGCTCATTATAAACTGGAAATGAAGTTAGAGTTATTTAGGGAACTTTTCTCAAAAAGTTGGAGCTGGTTTTGTTCTAGTCACATTCAGTCCTACCCAGACAGTGTGTGTGTTTTCTTTTCTTTCTTTTCTTTTCTTTCTTTCTTTTTCTTTTTTTTTTTTTTTTTTTTTTGTTGTTGTTGTTCTTCCTTTTGGTGGTGTCTCATGGATATGTCATGCGTTTTATGCTAGAAGTTGGTGGATGCAATAAACTTAATTTCTTTTACATTTGACTGTTAA
This sequence comes from Mustela nivalis, assembly GCF_964662115.1. Lineage (NCBI taxonomy): Eukaryota > Metazoa > Chordata > Mammalia > Carnivora > Mustelidae > Mustela > Mustela nivalis. The sequence goes on from NC_139021.1 coordinate 5,399,894, forward strand.
AAAAAAATGTGTTGAATTTCTTGTGCCCACACTTAAAATTGGATGTGAACTGCATGTGCCTGTTAAAATTAAAATAGAAAATGGGAGAGAAAGGCAGGAAAAATATGGTGATAAGCATATGGTTTCCAAAAAAAAAAAAAAAAAAAAATCCAAACATGTTGGAATTTGTTAAATCCATTCCTGAATTTTTAAGTTCTATACTTTCTATCATCTAAATGTAGAGAGGCAGTCATATTTTCCTACTAATTTTCCTCCTTCTTATTGTCACCATACTATGTACCATTGTAAATTGGCATGAGAAGTAGAAAGAAAAAGAAACACACGATGCTAATTATTCTTAAAATTACAGTTAATGATTTGAAAGCTGTTGAGATTTTATTAACTCATGCACTAAATAACTTGTGTTTGGGGGTTTTTTGGTTCAACTCTGAATTTTGCAGGCTCTGTGCTGCGCTCTGGAGGACTCAGTGGAAAACCACACATGCAATCCTTCCGCTGATTTGGAAGGTGATAGGCAGGCCAACCAGGTCGGATATGTGCCACAGGGTGAAATATTACAGGGGTAATACATAGTACAAGGGCAGTGTTGGAGGTCGGCCCTTGGAGGAGAGCAACATGGAGCCGAAAACTGGATAATGAGTGGGATTTAACTGGAAGGGTGAGGGTGGGTGGGAGGGAGAGGAACCGTGAGCAGACCCTGATAAGAAGGAGTGGAAGCAGCAGAAAAGTCTGGATGCTGACAAGGAATGGGCTGAATCTCCCAATGTGATCTCCTGTGTTAAAAGGGCTGGTGAGTCAGCTTAAGTGGTTGGGATCCTGTTCATCTGAGAGAGTAGGGAACCACTGAGGGTTTTCAGCCAGAGATAACACAGGCATTCTTCTTCCAGTGAGTCCCTTCACTTCTCCAATTCTAGATCTTGACACCTAAGTCACAGGCCCTGAAGACATGATGTGGAAGGCAGCGGCTGGAGAAGGTCACACCTATTCCCAGAGTGGTCTTCTGCATGAATGCCCACTGGGCAGAGCAGTGAAAGGGTTTAACACAGACTTGTAGGCAGATGACCTGGGAACAAATCTTACTGGGAGTCTGTGGGTGAGTGACTTTATCTGTTTGACCTGGTGTCTTCATTTGTAAAACGGGGTGTTTAATAGTACCCTAATTGGTTACATTGTAGAACTCAAAATTATGCTGTGATTTGTACAACCAATGGGGCTTCATGCTCAGCAGAGTCTGTGCGACTGAATGGTAAGGGTTAGATGGGATCATACCTATAATGGGCTTAGAACAGAGAGCTTGATCCACAGCAAGCTGATATATGAGCGCCAGCTGTTGTTATTACCAGTGTTGTGGGCCTTACTCCATGCAGCTTTCATGACCTTCATTTGTCCCTCTATTGTGTAAGCTGGATCACAGCCTCAGGCCCAGCCCTCACACTCACAGGGCAGGGAGCAAGATTTCCAAGGGAGGCTTTAGCCTAGTGCCTTCTCCCTGACGCATGCCACCGCCCTATCTCCAGAGGGGCCCTGTGGGCACACCTGTTGACAAGCTACCTATCCATGCAACCTGAGCCCCAGTCACAGCACTCCATCCCTGAAACCACATACTTTTTCCTACCCCTGAAGCTGAAAAGTCTATATACCTGTGGGAGCGTTCATCTTTGGAAGGAAAGACTATTAGAAAATGACTCATGTAGGCCTGGCAGTAGGCAGGGAACTGTTAAAGATTTCAGAGTCCTGAGTCTCCAGACAGTGGATTAAAAGAAAGAACTAGGTCTCAGTAGGTACACAGTGCCTCCTGTATTGCCATGGACTCCATGCCCTGTGGAGTGTGGCACAGCTGTTGAAGGAGGGAATGGGGCATGTCAGAGTTTGGGGTCCTAGAGGAAGAGCCCCAGGTTCCAGGTCTACAAGTACCTTGAATAGCCATCATTAGGAATATATCCCTCCTAATTCCTTCTAGGCCCTTGAACCCTGCCAGCCTCAAAACAGAAGGCAAAGACAAATTTAAATTTTAACACCATGATGAATTGTCATGAAGTAGGTAGCTGAGGTAGTGGAACATTCCATCATCAGAAGTCTCCCCCTCTTCCCCTTGGCTAAGGACCCTTTGGGTGCTGTTAACTCTATTTCACTACATAGATGGGGCAGGAAGAGGTTGATGAAGAGCACAGTATAGAAGTGAGATATCTTGTGTTTCATAAACACCTTCCTGCAAGGAAAGCTGTTTCTCAAACTAAACTATAGGGTCTCAGTATCAAGGGCCATGTATTATTCAGCTCCATGTCAGTAGAGGATAACACAGAATCTGGCTTATGGCTCAGACCCACCATCCACTTCCATTATAGAATTCAACCAGGGCCAGTCAGAGGCATACAGAAGGGCAACTGTGTCATTTTAATCTAACTGAGCTGGAAAGAACATGGCCTCTTCTTTCCTAAGGAACAAAATCAAAGTTTAAATCAAATTAATGTGCTAAGGCTTTGGATTGATTCCCTCTAAAAACCAGTATTGTCTTTGGGGGTCCAGATAAAACACCAATTGTTTCAGGAATAATCAATGAAGAGTAAGGTTTTAGATGTTTAGAGAAATCAACCCATTTTTATTTCCCTTCTCCCCAATTTACTAAACCTTTGTGATTCTTCAATTATTCAGTCCCTCTTCCAAGTTGGGGGTTACCTAGAATAAAAGACAGGGAATTGGAAATTCATCAAGCAGAAAATGTAATTAAAATCTGTTTGGCACAATAGAGGTATGTACAAGTTAATAATAGAAGCCGAGAGAAAAAAATGTATATATTATAGTCGGAACCTTTAGACTATAAATAGATGGAATAAGAAAGAATGAATTTTCTTTTATACATTTGGTATTACTTATGGGAAGTCTGCTTATTTGGATTGTAATATCATGGTCAAAACATGTAGCCAAGGGGCACCTGGGTGGCTCAGTGGGTTAAGCCGCTGCCTTCGGCTCAGGTCATGATCTCAGGGTCCTGGGATCGAGTCCCGCATCGGGCTCTCTGCTCAGCAGGGAGCCTGCTTCCTTCTCTCTCTCTCTCTCTGCCTGCCTCTCAGTGTACTTGTAATTTCTCTCTGTCAAATAAATAAATAAAATCTTAAAAAAAAAAAAAAAAACATGTAGCCAAAACAAGGCTCTCTGGTGTCAGCATACTTCCAAAATACGAGCAACTCGAAAAATTTCATGAGCTTCCCTCTTATTTCTCAAAACCAAAATGGAATGAAATCATCTGAGAAAAAGGCTTTCTCTCATCCAATGAAAAATCTTCTCATGTACTCAAATTTAGGATGTAAGAAGCCTTGTAATTTCAGTATAACACGCCCACATAAATGACCCTGTTAGCAAAGATTTCAGTGTTCTCTGCTACATGTTCAGCTTTCTTTTTCTCCTTCTTATTTAAGGATGAGGCAATCCACAGAATGTGCCTTGTTCACATGGCCTTTGCTGTTCTGTGTTCCTGTTTCAGCAAGAAATTCAAGAAGAAATTTGCATACTGCATGCATAATATACTTCTGGGAAACACACTATTGATGTTCCCTTTAAAACTATATCTCTTTTGCCTTCTTGATATTTGTCCTGATGCATTGGAATCCTGAGCTGAAATTATCAAAGTGATAGCCTAGAATATAAGCACTAGGAATATACCTTGTTCTGTACTTCCTACTTCATTTTTTTCTCATTCATTGGCAAAGCTCCAATGTGAGTGATTTACAGTTCTGGTTATGCTACAGCATGGTCTTCTCCATTCTCTAAGGAGTGTTACAGGTGTCTCAAAATATACTTGAACCAAATTCTAGGTCTCTTTAGAAACCCATCAGGTAATACCATATGGCACTTTAGGGAGATCATGCCACAAGAAAATAACAATAACAACAAAATTAAATTAGAAACAAGATAGTGTATTCCACATCTGGTGAATTTGAAAATCAACATGACATTTTTAATCCTGTAGATTTCAAAATAGAGAACATATTTGAGAATAAAAGAATATGTACAATTGGCTTTTGATGTAATGAAAGTAATCTTCAAATCGCTGTACTAACTTGTACATCTGTCAGTATATAGAATTCACTCTATCTTCAGATTTCAATAAGTAGGAATATGATGTAAAAGTTACCCTCACCATATCAAATAATGAGAATTTTTTAAATCTCATATTATTCTTAGTGGCTTTAGTGAAAACCAGAGCCAAACAAATTATCCTCATGGTCAGTAAACATTTAATAAGCATCCAAGTTTGCAGAGTCCCATGTGAGGTACCTACCTTTCATGCAAGTACCTACTTGCAGCTCTCCTAATGTTTGCATTAGGCAAATCTTATTCTCATAATTTCTCTGGCAACAAAAGGCAATTGTTCAACGAAAGTGTTTAGTACTTTTTTTTATATCTTATTTTATTTAATTCAATTAATTAGCATATAGTGTATCATTAGTTTCAGAGTTTAGTAATTCATCGGTTGCCTACAACACCCAGTGCTCATTACATCCTGTGCCTTCCTTCCTGCCCATCACCGTTACCCATTCCCCCCACCCCCACCCCTCCCCCTCCAGCAGCCCTGTTTGTTTCCCATCATTAAGAGTCTCTTAGAGTTTGTCTCCCTCTCTGATTTATTTCATCTTGTTTTATTTTCCCTTCTTTCCCCTGTGGTTCGCTGTTTTGTTTCTTAAATTCCACATATGATTTAGTATTTACACAGAAGAATTCCACTGATTAAAACCATCGGGCTTACTCCTGTGAAGCTGACCATACAGTTGACCTTAGCATAACTAAGACTCAGCTAATTCTAACCTTCAGATAGAGGCAGTAAGTTTCCTAAAGCATATGTATTTTGCATTCAACATTTGATAACTCTGTACTTGGCTGGTGAGGGGATATAAAATATTGATACTTTTGTGGGCACATGTGTTCAAGATGGAAGGCAGGAGAGTGCTTACTTCATGTCTCTTTTGTTCTCATATCAACTCTGTGAAGAAGTATTATTATTGTTGTCCATTGTTTTCTTTTGTTTCACATATGAGGAAAATAAGGTTAGTAAGGCTGAGTGATCTGTCCACGATTGCCAGGCGTGCGTGTATCCAAGATGTGATTTAGGCTGACTCCAGAGCCCACAAATGAGTAGAAATGACACAAATGTCTTTAATGATACTTATTATGCTCTAGTTTAGAAGAAGAAATCTACACTTTTCTGAAACCTTCTGTATTTCAGACGCATATATTATTCCCAAACACATACTGTGCTAATGTTAAAGGTCAGTACATGCCTGTTCTTGCCCTCAAGGAGCACCCAGTGAAGCACGGGGCGGTGGGAAGGGTATATAAAGAGATAATTGCATCCAGTGCAGAAGCCAGCTGGTGTCCACGGAGTCTCTTGTCAAAGTGATGAAGCTGACCTCAGATTTCCCCTAAACCACCTCCATTCTCCTCTCTTCCCCCAGTTGCTTCTCAAAAATAGGACTGTGATCAGTCAGGAATGGTCCTCCTGTGAATGATGCATTTAGTTTCAGCTTTATTTTGCAAACTCAGGCAAATTCCCTAACCTTCCCCATCCAGTGCTCCCATGTATAAAGCAGAAATAATCACACTGACCCAACCTCCTGGGGCTGAGGTGCAAATCGGGTTAGCTAATATTTGCAGATTGTTTTGGAAATGTTAAAGACTAGGGGTTTTTAAGTCTGCACTGTGGTATAATAAAAAGACATAAAACCAGAAAGCAGAACAAACCATTCTTTGGAGCCCTTGCATAAATGGTTGGAACCAAAGAGATAAAAACACAATTATAATGAAGAGACTGAAGTTTGAGCTAGGGCAAGAAATTACATCATCACTTGTGGCGTGAGGGAGGAGACACTTCAGTGGCATTAATACAAAGGATGAAAGGGACACATAAAAGAGAAAGGCATGCTCTTGAGGAGGAAGGAGCCCGCTAAGCCCAGCACTAATGACTGATTTAATGCCTCATGTATTCAGTAAACACCCTCCTGCTACAACTCAGTCCAAATCCTTATCTTCCCTCTTTGGGAAATGCTGTTGAAGTTCTTTTCTGAATGCCGAGTTGCCTAGTCCTCTGTCTCTGTCTCTCCCCGATAGTCCTCTATAGAGAAGCAGGAGAGCTAGAGCTAAGTGGAAAAACTGGCTATATTGCTTATGATCCTTTACCTGGCTATTTAAAAACAAAATAATCCAAATGTTTTAGCAATGGCATCCAAGGCTCTCACGATGGGCCAGATTCCACCTCCACCCATGTCCTCCAGCTCTCTGTGCTCTCTGCTCCTAGCTTTGGCAAATGGCAGACAGAGTATGCATCTTGCTGTCTCTGTCCATTCCTGAATGTCCCTCTTCTTTGTCCAATTTCCACTCAGACCAGATGCGTGTCTGTCTCGGGCTCCCACACATACTTCTTCAGAAGTCACCCCAGTTCTTCAACAACCATATTGCCTTACATACTCTCTAGTGTCCTGTGGGGGGCGGGGGGTTGTTGTGATGCTCAGTTCTGGGATTTACTTCTCAGAGAAAGGATCATGCCTCCCTCTTCTTTGCATCCTAACCATGAGACACTTAGCTGAAGTTTCCAGGAAATGTGTGAGAGAGAGCAGAAGCAGAGAGGGAATGAGAAGGATAGAAAGAGAAGGATCTGAATGGGATGGAAGAGAGGACACAGCGTCTGACCTAAGAATGTTATGATCTACAAAGGGGAAAGTTTAAAACACAAGAAAGCAAAAATTTACCACCAACGTTACATTACTTGATATTCCCTCAAGCCTCTGAGAGTAGTTCATTGTTAAACCCTTTTGCATGTGAGTAAAATGAGGCTCAAAGGTGTAACCCATCCACACTCACACAGCTAATCAAAATGAAGCTCAAAAATGACAAAGTCCACTGTTGACCCTGTAAGGACCTGGTTGCTCAGAGGGAGCCATTTTGTTGTGGGTTTGGGTTGACCCTGCCCCTCCCAGAGGAACTTACTTGAAAACCCCAGATATAGGGGTGGACCAGGCCAGATGGAGACATCCAATCAGTGGGGTGCACATATATTTGCTATGGTGAGTTGGAATTCAATTGGCCACCCGTATTGCTGACCAAGCATGACTGTGCTGTTCTCCCTGCCTGTTGCAATCTCATTGGCCACCTGTGCGTGGGCCAGGCTCAACCACCTCTATAAAGGTTATCTGTGAGGCAGGGGAGGTGTAGTGATATAGTCAGGACTGTCGGGAGCTGGAGCGTTGGGGTTGTGAGGAGCAGCATCGTCCAGAGCAGCGTAGTGGTCGACGGGAGTATCATGAGTATCGTGTCAGGAGTAGCGGAGTGGGGAGCGGCCTTGCCGGGTGGCCATCATGGTGCAAGGGGAATTGTAGGGCAAGGGGAATTGTTGAGCAAGGGGCATCGTCTAGGTCAGTGTCCTGGTCGTAGTCGCCTCCTTGTAAGAGACGGGCCCAACTGGTCGGTTTGATTTTCGATTCTTGGCACGAAATAAAGCTTGACTTTTGCTTTGTGTCGGTCTTGTTCCTTTGATCACGGAGCCTAACAGATCCCAGGAAGTCTGAGTGGTAATAGAAGCAGAAGCGTGCTACTACAAGAGGACAATCTAGCTGGCGCACCAGGGTGGCTCAGCCGTTAAGCGTCGGCCTTCAGCTCAGGTCATGATCCCAGGGTCCTGGGATCAAGCCCCGCATCAGGCTCCTTGCTCAGTGGGAGCCTGCTTCTCCCTCTCCCACTCCCCCTGCTTGTGCTCTCTCTCTTTCTGACAAATAAATAAATAAAATCTTAAAAAAAAAATAAGAAGGACAATCTTGCTAAAGGCAGAAGAGGAGTTTTCCAAAGGAGACACTATTTTATGTGTATCTTGCCAAAGAAATGAGATCTCCCTGCACAGAGAGAAAAATGGCATTTTAGGCAGACAGATGCATTGTAAGATATGCATATAATACATATGCATATAATAAGGTGACAATAAGGTGAATGGTATAATCAGACAGAGGAGGACTAAGTGAACAGTCCTGGACAACTAAGCTGAGAATGTTCAGGGTGGGAGGCAGTGAAAGATGGGGTTGGGCAATGCCTGGGTGGCTCAGTTGGTTGGACAACTGCCTTCGGCTCAGGTCATGATCCCGGAGTCCCAGGATTGAATCCCACATCGGGCTCCCAGCTCCATGGGGAGTCTGCTTCTCCCTCTGACCTTCTCCTCGCTCATGCTCTCTCTCACTATCTCTCTCTCTCAAATAAATAAATAAAATCTTTAAAAAAAAAGTATTTAAGAAAGATGGGGTTGGAGAGGATGTAGGGAAATGTCTTTGGAAGAAACACTTACTCTATGTTCAGATGTTTAGGCTTATGCAAAGGGGAAGCACTAAAATCAAAGGTCTCTGGAAGGTCAGAAAGAAGATTTACACATTTTAATACTACAGGATAACAACAGAGAGTGAGCTTTGTGAAATTAGGGTGGCTATCTGAACTATTAAACTGCAGAAGAACAACATTTACTTCCAAATGAGGAAGAGAGCAGCATGGGGATCAATAGTCCTACAAAGTCACTACAAGAAAAAGAAGCAGATCAAGATCCCAGAGACAAGGAAAATATGCCAGAACATCAAATCAACAACACACTACTTCAAAATTGGCTAAAAAAATACTAAGAATTATATACAAGACATGAAAACATATATCAGAATTTACAAAAACCACAGAAATTAGGTGACAGAATTAAAAAAAGAATTATAAATAAATATATTTTAGAAAATAAGAGTTAATCAATGCACATAAAGCAAACAGACATAATTAATACAGAGGAAGGAATGCTCACTCCCAGACCCCATCACCCAGGCATTTCCTGAGAAGTGACTGATGAGCTAAAGAAGGGAAGATGGCCAGAAGCCTGGGAACCAGGAGTGGATTCTCAGAGGACACATGGGAGATCATCACATGGCAGCAATGATGTTTCTCTACCTGTGGTGGGGCAGCGGGGTGAGCACAGTCATGCCACTCATGTTTGAAGGACCTTTGTTCATATTTCCTGTTATGACGGTGAGATGAGTACAGCATCCCATTGGAATGAACTTCAGGAAAACTTAACACATGAAATAAATTCTTCCATTTTAGAGTATTTATCAGATTTTCTGAAGAAGAGTGGAAGGAAGGGGCAGAATGGAAGTGAGCACAACAGCAGAGGGTGGGGAACATCGCAGAGCCTTGTGGAAGGAAACTCTCCTCACTATGTGGCATTGTGGCCTCTGTCCCTGTGCTGCCTCTGAGTACTGGCGATTGTGTCTAAACCCGCAACTTTTCTCACCTGAAAAATGAAAACATTGAGCCAAATGATTTGTTTTAGGTTAGTCACCATACATCTTGAAAAGAGTAACTGAAGCAGTGCTGGATATTTTAGGGAGATCCTCATGCCTACAGCAGGTGTTAGAGAAACTTATGATAGGTGTGTGCATGTGTGTGTGTGTGTGTGTGTATGTGTAGTAGTCCCTCCCTTGGAATCTCACCCTTTCTGACAAGCTCATGTGTCCAAGAGAGAGGAACATTGTAATGATTTCTATGTTTGCATGTGGCTGGGATTTGCCAAGATCGCATGACCCTCAGAAACCATACTGTCTTCCCTGTTCTTCTTTTGTGCATTCCCTGACCAGTCTTCCAGCTACATTTCAAGTTTCTTCTTCACCGAGATTTCTGTTGCTTATGTCAGGGGTTATGTCATGAGGTTTACTGCTCATGTTCTAATTCTTCACTTTCCTGAAGACACTCACTCCGGTGATTTACAAAGCTGTTACTCCAGAGGGATGTTTGCAGCAATAAAGAATTGTCTTGTAGGCATGTTCATTCTTCGAAGGTTATCTCCCTCTTCCCAGGGCAGTGTTTCTTCCACAATCTCCACACTAAATCAGGAGCCCAGTCCTGCTGATTCTGCCTCCTAAACATCTCTCATAGCTGTCTCCCCATGCTGACCCCTCTCTAGAGGCATGGTGTTGGCACCCGCCTTCATTCTTTCCATCCTGGACCACAACTGCTAAACACCCTACACCCCTCTCCGTAATTCATCTTGCTACTCCACACTGCTGCTAGACGGATTACGTTGATTCCTAATATGCAAATATCACTCTTCAAACTTCCTTATTTAAAATATTTCAGTGACTCTGAGTTGCCTCTAGGTTATGCTTCACATACCCACCAACATATTTTAAGTTCTAAATTAATAACAATACTAGTATCAAGTGAAGAGTAAGAGGTAAGCATGTGCCAGTGTTCTGAGTGGTTTATATACCCTAACTTACATTAAAACACTACAAGAAATTTCCATTCCCCTAATAAGAAAACTCAAGGAAACAGAAATTTAAAATAATTCTCTACAATCATGCAGCTAGCAGGTGGTGAGCTATGGCTCAGACTCAGGCATGGTGATTGCAAAGTCTGTGTTTTCTCACCACTCCTCTATGTCAGCCTCACTATCCTTACATGCTGAGCTCTGCCTCCCCCTCCAGATCATGATCCTAAACTTCAGTCTCATCTAACTCACGTTTTCGATATATACGTCTCCAAATCTTGGGGCACGTCACCTTCTCCAGGAAGCTTTCCCTCACTTACACACAATCTGCACATTACCTTCACAGAAGCTCTCCTAGGACTTGAGGAGCCCTACTGCAACATATGTTATCTTGAGTTTTACACCCAACTTAGTTTTGGTGTTTATTCCCTTTTTGTGGACTGTTAGATGGCATTTGCTAATATATTGCAAAGGACATTTGCATCTATGTTCTATGTTCATGAGAGACACTTATCTATGGCTTTCCTTTCTTTCAATGTCTCTGTCTTCTTCTTCTTTTTTTTTTTTTTTTTTTTTTTAGATTTTATTTATTTATTTGACAGAGAGAGTACACCCAAGTAGGCAGAGTGGCAGGCAGAGGCAGAGAGAGAGGAAGAACAGAATCTCCACCAAGCAGAGAGTCTGATGCAGAACTCAATCCCAGGACCCTGGGATCATGACCTGAGTTGAAGGCAGATTGCTTAATTAACTGAAACACCCAGGTGCCCCTGGTTTGGGTTTTAAAGTGACACTAACTTCACTGAATAATTTAGGAAATATTCCCTAGGCTTCTATTATCTGGATGAGTTTGTGAAGAATTGGTACAATTTTTTCTTAAATGTTTAGTAATACAACTGAAATCATCCAGGCCAGGAGTTTTGTTTTTGAAAGGTTATTTGTATTGATTTAATTTATTTAGTAGATACAGGACTATTAATATTATCTATTTCTCTTTGTGTAAGCTTTGGTAGTTTGTGTCTTTTAAAAAATTTGTCTCCTTTCATCTAAGGTATAAAATTTGTGGGCATAGACTTGCTTATGGCATTTGTTATTTTTTTTTGTAAGATTTTATTTATTTATTTGTCAGAGAGAGAGAGAGACCACACAAAGTAGAGGGAGCGTCAGGCAGAGGGAGAAGCAGGCTCCCCACTGAGCAGGATCCCACTGTGGGACTTGACCCCATAATCCTAGGATCAAGACCTGAGCCAAAGGCAGATGCCTTTGGTTAACTTGCTTAGAGGTTTATAGTTTTTTTCTATTGAAATTAATCAAAAATTTTTTCTATTGAAATTGATCAAAATTGCTACCTAAGTGTTCCTATCAGTTCCTATCAGTTTTAGCTCCAGTGGCTTCTGCTCTGATTAAGCAAATCTGAGTTGTGATTCTGCATTCACTTCTCTTTCTAGATTTCTTGGTGGCAATTTGTCTTGCAAACTCAGTCCCTGATGGGTCCAAGATAGGTAGTGATTTTTGATTTATTTAAGATTCTGTTGTGGGGACAGGAGTGGTAACTGCCCAGTACTTCTCATACTGGACCTGGAACTGGATCTTTCCTTTCATTTTAGGTGTTCTGTATCTCTCTTCTAGACTATAGATCCTTACGGTTAGTGGGTGTCTATCTCTACACCACACATACATAGAAAGTCATCTGGAATTGTGATCAACAACTTCAGTGCCTACACACTTGGGCACTGAAAAAAAAAAAAAAAGCCCCTTGTATCCTTTTACTCCTGCTGTGTGTCCATTCCCAGCCTCTGTGTACTTTGCTGTTAAAGGTTCACATACGAGATTTTATTCAGACAAGTGGCCCAGGGCTACCAAAGCTCTTTGCCTGACTGAAGAGTCAGAAGTACCTTGGAGTTTATGTTCTTAGTCAAGCAATCACCAGTATGTGATTATAAAACATCCAGCTCTCTTGCCTTAAGTCAGGACCTCTCTGTGGTAAGATGTACGATCCCAATATCCTTGAAGGATTAGACTGAATCTGGGAACTTACATGGAAAATGTGCCCCAACTTTCTGGTTCCTCCATCTCCTTCTTCCTTGTTCTCCCACCAACACCCCTCTCACTGCACTTTGCTATAATACCTGCACCAGAATATTTGGCTAGGGTCTACTTTTGAGACACCCAACCCAAGACTGTATAAGTACATGTAAGTAGCATGTACTTTTTTAAAAATCAATTGAGGTATGGGTCAGGATTTATTGTTTTATATGTGGATGACCAATGCTGCCAGCACCATTTGTTGAAAATACAATCCTTTCTCTACCAACTTGCCTTTGCACCTTGTTGAGAATCAATTAATTGTATGTGTGGGGGAGTCTATTTCTAGGCTCTTTATTATGTTCCATTGATTTGTGTGTCTGTGCTTTTGCCAGTAGAAGACTGTCCAGCTTACTGTAACTTTAGACTATGTCTTGAAAGCAGGTACTTTACGTTTTCCTACTTTTTTGTTCTTCTCCAAATTGTTTCTGCTATCTTTATTTTTGCTTTTCAAAATAAATTTAGAATTTGTTTGTTGACTTCTCCAAAAGTCTTGCTAATATCTTCTTAAGGACTATGTTTCATGTATAGGTGAATTTATTGGAATTGACACCTTAAAACAGTACAGAGTCTTTCAATTCAATGTGGTGGTTTCTATTTCTTCATTAATTTAACCTCCTTTCACTTCTTTCATGATGGTTTTGCATACAAATCTTGCACATATGTTCAATTTATCTCCAAGCTCCAAACTTTCATTTTCAGTTTTCATCACTAGTATACAGAAATACAATGCTTTTTTTTTGGTATATTGATTTTATAGCCTGTAATTTTCATAAACTCATTTATTAGTTCTCATATTTTTGTACCCCAAATTGTTCATGGCATATTTTCATTTAATACATATCTAAATTCCATTTTCTAATATTTTGTAAAAATACTTGTTTTTTTCATCTTACCAGGACATATCGTTCTGTAATTTTCATTTTGTCTGATGTTTTTGTCTGGTTTAGGGGTCAGATTTGCCTCAAGAACTGAACTCAGAAATGTTTCCTCCTTTTCTATTGTTGTGGGGCCGTATGTATAAAAAGGATAATTTATCTCCTTAAGAATTTGGTAAAAATTTGCTAGTGAAGATATTTGAGCCAGTTTTTTTGTTTTGTTTTGTTTTGTTGTTGTTGTTTTTGTTTTGTTTTGTTTTGTTTTTTCCTTTTGTGGAAGGTATTCCATTTCATCAAAAGTTACAGGAATATTCAGGTCATCAGTTTTTACCTCGCTAATTTTACTAGTTTGTGTCTTACCAGTGAGTGGTCCACTTCATCTAAAATGTAGAATTTTCTGACATATGTTGTTTGTGTTTGTTCCATGATTCCTTGTGATATCTTGCTTGCATTAGTGATAATCTCCCTTGCATTTCTGATACTGGCAATGTGTGACTTCTTTCATTTTCTTTTTCAGTCAATTTGGCTATATATTTATCAGCTTTATTGATCTTTTTTTGCAAATTTTGGGGTTTTTTTCATTGATTTTCTATTAGTTTTCCTGTTCTCAATTTCATTCAAATGTGCTATTATCTTTTTTTTTTTTTTCTGTTATCTTTATTATTTTATTTCTTAAGCTTGTTTGGCTTCAATTTGTTCTTCTTTAGGTATTTTCTATTTTTCTCTTTAGTTTTTTTTTTTTTTTAAGGTGGAAATCGAGGTAATTGATTTCTGACTATTATTTTAAAAATCAATTTATTATTTTAAAAATTAAACATTTGATGCTATAAACCTCCTTCTATGCCCTTCTTTAGTTACTTTAAACAAACTTTCTTAAATTTTCATTTTGTTCAGGACACCTGGGTGGCTCAGTTTGTTAAGCAGCTGCCTTTGGCTCAGGTCATGATCCCAGCATCTTGGGTTCGAGTCCCACATCGGGCTCCTAGCTCAGCCGGGAGCCTGCTTCTCCCTCTGCCTCTGCCTGCCATTCTGTCTGCCTGTGCTCACTCTCTCCCCCCCTCTCTCTCTGATAAATAAATAAAATTTAAAAAAATGTTTAAAAAAATTTTTCATTTTGTTCAAAATTATTTTCTAATTTCCCATGTGAGTTCCTTGTTGACCCATAATGTTTTATTCTTAAATACATTGTTTGATTTCCAAACTTAGATCTTTTTCAGCTCTCTTTCTGTTATCAATTCATTTCATTAGGGGTCAGAGAACATGCCTTGTATGATTTGGAGTGAATGGTAAGGATGCCCACACCTATTTTGGATTCCTCTTGTACTCTTCTCTGCTCTGTCAGTCCTGTGAGTTCCTTCTGTTTAAGGAAGCTCTGCTTTTAGGGATGCCTGGGTGGCTCAGTCAGTTGAGTGTTGACTGTTTATTTTGGTTCAGGTCATGATCTCAGAGTTGTGGGCTTGAGCCCCATGTCGGGCTCTGCACTCAGCATGGAATCTGCTCCAAACTCTCTCCCTCTCCCTCTTTTTCCACCTCTTCCCCTCAAACAAATAATGAATAAAATCTCAAGGAAGCTCTTCTTTTAGGTTGATATACTACATTGAGAATTATTTTGTTTTATTTTACCTCTTTACCCCTTTATCATCATGTTGTTTGTCCTTATGAATATCTTCCTATATCCTGGCAATAATACTGCTTCACAAGCCTCCTTCTCATATCCATATGGCTATTTCAATCTTCTTTTGATTAGCATTTTCAAGGTGTATCATTTCCCAACTTATACTTTTAAGTTGTTTTATGCCAAAAACAAAAAGAAAAGACAATTATCTTGTTCATTAGAAAACTGAAAGGAAATTAAGACATAGGACACACACAGGGAATGTCATGTAATAGTGTATATATATTAGGTATTTTTTAATATATGCTTTCTCTTTTTCTCTCCATAGAGGATGGTATAGCTTTGGTTCTATTCATAATAACTCTCTGGTAGAGGAAGGCAAATTCTAGCATGAAAACGCAATGCCCTTTGAAGGTCAATTTATTATTTCTTTGATCTTTCAAATCAAAATTTAATTAATAATCATAATAATAAAGTAATGGTGATAATAACACTAATAACAATGGTGGCCCTAAATCTTGTTAAATGCACTATGTGCTAGCAATAAGTTCTTTACCTACATAATGTCATTTAATTTTCATAAGAGCCCAATGGATTAAATCCTTCTATTAATCCCATTTATAGCTCGTGATAACATTCTAAAGATGCCATCCCCCCAAGATTCTGTTTTTTTCTTGTTACCCAATCAAACCATAAACTAGATACTGTTAAGAAACTTCATAAATGTAGTTAGGATTGTTCATCACTTGACCTTATAAAAAAGGGAATTTTCAGGCTGGATTAACTTAATTACATGAGCTTCTAAAAGCAAGGAATTTTCTCTAGATGCAGTGCAAGAGGAAGATACAAAGGGAAATCAGAGAGATCTGAAGCACAAAAAGGGCCAGGCAAGCATGGTTGGTTTGAATTTGGACAGGGTTATGTGAGAAAGTATGATCTTTAGGAGAAGACGGAGACCCTCAGTTAGTCTCAGTAAATTCGGGAAACAGACCTCAGTGCTCCAAGCACAAGGAACTGGATTTTGCTAGCTCCCTAAAGTAGCTTGAAAGTGGATTCTTTTCCAGATTCTCCAGATAAGAGCTTGACCATCCAACACTCATTTCAGGCTTTGCAAAGGCTCTAAACAGAGTCCAGGTGAACCAACCCCATTGTCTCATCTACAGAACTAGAATTTAATAAATGGGCATTGTTTTGAGCTGCTAAGTTTCTGATAATTTGCTACACATCAAAAGAAAACCAACACATGGTTAAAATAAATGGAATTTAGAAATATTGCCTAACTTACCCAGTTTAGTCTGAATCAAAAACCTTTACATTCTACCACTATGCTAATAATATATTATATATAAATATGAATAATATCTTTATTTTTTGTCATACATTTAAGCTCCTTCCTCTTGTGTAAATACCTAATTCTCTCTTTCAGTCATTATTACCAACCATTTATAATTCCTTGCATTCTCAGAAGCATCTAACACCACACAAGCACATAGCTGAACTTCAAGAAAGGGAAAGTCTCATTAAATTGATTTGGATTCTTAAATCTGATGCATTTCTTATCCCCCTCAGATCGTAAGCTGAAAAAGATTTTAATGAAGCTTGCATAAATCAGAGTGGCATTATATGGTCTAATAGTTAACTAATCTTTAATTGTGCAGTACTTTGAAATTTAATGACCATTATAGAGAATTCTGTCAGGATTAAAATGAACCAGGGAGGCTCACAATAGAAGAACGAAGTAGAAAAATGTACATTGCTGATGCTAAAAGTGGCCTTTTTGTTGCTATCTTCCTATGGGAGACTTTGCAGTAAAATTAAAATTGGGTCTATTGTTCAATTGTTTTTGATAGTTTCTTTCCCTATTGTTTGCTGACTTGAGTTGTCATGTGTTCATAAATGGAACAATAGAAATGAATCAATCAAGATTTTTCCATATGTGAGGACAATAGGTCCAGGAAACAAAGGGTAAGGAAGGAAATGTAGCTTGATTTGCTGTCCCGACAAAAAAGACTTCTAAAACATTCAAACAGAGAAAGCCAGGAGCATATGAAACAACAGCAACAATCAACGACAAATAGAACATAATCATTTCACTTTGTAATATATATTGCTTGAAACTTCTTAGAAACCTTTCAGAATCTTGGGGCACCTGGGTGGCTCAGTCAGTCGGGTATCTACCTTCAGCTCAGATCATGATTCTGGGGTCCTGGGACCGAGCCGGGCTTTGGGGAGGTCACTGCTCAGTAAGGATGGACCTCACTTTCTCTCCCTTTGCTGCTCCCCTTGCTTGTTTTCTCTCATTCTGTCAAAAAAAAAAAAAAAATATATATATATATATATAAAATGAAATCTTAAAAAAAAAATTTTAAAGTATATAAAAAAAATTTTAAACTCTTGACAATATTCATTGACCATTTATTGAGCCTCTTCCATGAATGGAGAAACATGTCTCATACATTATCTCATACATTATCTAATCTCCTTTTCAGTGTTTCTACTGAGCAAGCAAAGCAAAGCAGATATTTTTTCCCAATTTATAAATGAGAAATCAGATACTCAAAATACTCACAAAACTTTCTCAAGTGCCCAAAACTTATCGGTAACATACATGAAACAGTAACATGAAGGCAGATGTCAACTCATATTCTAACGACTATCCTAAAAAGTCAGAATTGAAAAATAACCTCACTAACCCAAAAGAAGTCATCTTTACATGTTGAGTAGCTATATTTACCAAACTCAAAATAGATGTATGCAATAGAACGATGAGAATATTTGAAATTCAGTGACCAGGAATACACAAGTCATGCAGGCCACTAATACAGATGCATGGCTACCAGAGATGGTGAAGATGAAAGCATTTATAATTCAGCTTGACAAATAAAAGCAACTCATAGGGATGTTTGATATATAGACAGTTAACCTAAAAATAGACAAACTAGTCTTCAGGTTGGGAGTATGGCAATCTCTATCCTAAAGAGTTGTTTTATATATACAAAGAAATACTGTTTCAGTCAGGAGCAGGGTGGTCAACATGAATGCAAATGACGGAATCCAGTTGGCCTTGTATTCCCTGGTGCTGAGACAGGGGATATCCAATCGCCAGACCACCCCAGTGATGGTGTCTCTCTGTTTTAGGAATCCACAGGCCAAGGCCAAGAGCGACATTGCCCCATAACATTCTGCCCTGAATTCACATTCACCAAGCCAGGAGCTGTTCTTAACCTGACATCCTAATAGATTTGCTTTTAAGAAGAAAAGATTCTGATCAATCAAAACAAATATTCAGATGTTTAGCAAAAATAGTCAACTCTGCATAAGTTAACTAATGCACATCCTGATGTGCATATTAGTCTCCATTTGAGCCAAATCTTGGAAAGTCTGATTCACTTAGTGGCAAAGCTGAGCTGCCAGAGGGACAAACCTCAGGTCTGCTCCAGCTCTGCCCATGGCCTTGTGAGCCAGGGACACAAACACAATACCACATGCCCATCTTTCTTAAGGATTACTCAGGAAAGGCCCCCTTTGCCCACTGGTGATGGATTGTTCTTCAGCAAGTACTTCCTCCTCTCCCGCACCAGTGGGGTGGAACGTACATCCCTGGCCCACTGACTTTGTATTTGGCCATGACTTGCCTTGGACAATCGCATGTGAAGGGATACGGCATGGGTAGACATGTTAAACATGTATGTGGTTTCATGGGTCCTCTTGTGCTGCTGTCATCCTCCAGAAAGAAACACAAACTCCAAGTGGCCACTGCCTCTGCAGACTGGTCCTCAGAAGCAAATGGACAAAGCAAAGCCAGATCTCAACCTGTAGCCTGTAGACAAGTTCAGGGGACCCAGATGAGGTCAGCCTTGTCCCTGCTGAGCAAGGAAAACACCATGTGTTGTTGTAGGCCACTGAGATTCTGAGTGTTCTGCTACAGTACACAAAAGATTGAGTGATAATAGACAGAGATAGGTAGATGATAGATAGATAGATTGATTGATTGATTAATGATAGATAAATAGATATACACATATACTTTGGTTAATACACTCTATCACAATGTCTTTAGTGCTTATATTTTCTTTGATTTGACCTATTTTCCATGTAGATTACATTTCTGCCTAGATCTGGCCTCCAGAATCCAAGCCACTTCCCAGGATGTCTGTTTCTGCCCCCTGAAATCAGTGTTTAGGCTCAGACATTTTAATATTTAGTCTCTAGTTTTTACCAGTGCATGAGTCTGCCCTTAGGTTTTTTGGTCTCCTACATTGCTTTGGATTAGAATTCTTCCCCTCATTTTCGATTTTCTAAACTGAAAACTCAGACTTGCATCCTGACTGGGCTTGCACTGGCTTCTCTACAATACAGGGAAAAGGGAAGCCTCGGGTTCTAAGGATCTACGATGGGTGTTTAGCAAGGTCAGGCTTCTCTGTGATGGCTGAGGAAACAACCAGCCTCCTCATCTTCTCAGGGCAGGCCACAGTACTGATGGAAAAGGAGAAACAACAGACACCAAGGGTCTCCCAAACCTCACATGTTAACTGGGACATATGAGGCAGGGAGCATGAGGTATGACCTCCTTTTCCACTGCTCAGATTTATTGTGTCTCCTTTAACCCCAGAGGTTAGCTTCCATGCTGTGGCCACCCTCACCTCTAGGAAAGATTCAACGTAGGTAAAATAGAACGCACTGTCCCCCTTCCTGCCTCTATTCCCAAACTCAAGATTGTGACTCAACGTTGCCACCAACCGCCATCCTGAATTTCCTTGGCCAGAGCCTCTGCTATTGTGTGGGGCCATTAGAGGGAGGTCCCTGAGTCTGTTTCTTTGAGGCTGTGATCAACATCTCAAGGAGGGCCATGGTTGTGGTAATTGCCCATTTATGTTTGTCCTCATTGATGACAGAGTGGAAGCTGCTCCAGCGGGCTTCCTGGTTCCAGGCACGTTCCTTTCTATCTCCCTACTTAAGCCACAACCCTAGAGAATCAAGGTCATCAGCGTCAGTGACCTCATCCATAGAGTAACACCTGCTGTGTCTGCTGGACTCTGCGTATCCCAAATGCCAGGATGGGATTAGCCGTTTTCAGTTCAGGGCCTTGGGGCCGGAAGCCTTGTAGAAGCAGCCTCTTCTTGGGACTAAGTTTTACTGGGTAAGCCCACGTTTCAAGGTTGGGAAGCACAAGTTCCAAAAATGAGATATACTGGTGATTTGTTGTGAAGAGCCAATCTACTTTAACCCCATGGAACACAGATACATGTGTTCAGCTCTTGAGTCACTGCCTAAAATATATGCCATTGATATGCATGTAGAGCTTCACGGAGTACACCAGCCCAAAGTCGAATGCCCTATCATCTGACCACTTCCCCATCTCTTGGAGCATATTATAATCGTGATCATTGTTATCTCTCCATAATAAAGTGGGTCACTGGGTCTGGAATAAACTATGCTCATGGGTCAGCTTTTCTTGAAATAGTGGTGTGATGGAAACACGGTGAGCAGGAACGCAAACCTGGATCTGTTTTTTAGGTGAGGGTATGCGTTTAGAAATGCTGCTCTTCAGAGCTCCCCATCCCAGCCTCCACCCCCAGATGGTACATGAGTGCCTGAGAAAAGCTGTGAGTCACAGGATCTTGTGTTGGAGAGAGATTAGGGGTCCTTCCTTGTGGGAAGTATCCTGCATCCCCCCTGGTCTTTGCTTCAGGGGAACTTCTGTTTGTGGGCTGCTCAGTGGATGGAAAAACAGTGAGGGGTGTCCTCCCCAGGACATTCTGTTGCCCTTTGTGATGAAGTCCCAGAACCTAAGTCAGGTTCGGTGGGGTGAGGTTCAGAGCTGATGACTAAAGAAAGAATTCTTAAGACATCTTTGGTGCAAAATGGTGGTTTATTAAAGCACGGGGACAGGACCCGTGGGCAGGAAGAGCTGCTGCCCCGGGTTGTGAGGAGTGGCTAGTTATATACACAGGAGTTGGGTAGGTGAGGACAAAGGGGTGTCCAGAAGGGCTAGTGGGGCAGAGAATACTATCAGGATATTGAAGGCCAGGTTACTATCAAGTAAAGACAATTGGGAGTCTCCTGGTGGAATGTTACATTCCTGCTATCAAGCATCCTTGTTAATGAGATTTAGGTTTAGAAGAAATTTAACTTTATTTACTTTTCCTTCTACCTCCGCCTCCTTCGGTTTTTTATGGAGGGGAGGGTGACATTAGGGCTTGAGGAACTGAGTTCTGTGTCTTTGGAAATTGGGCTATTGATAAGGTAACTTCTTTGTTGTAATCTCAAGGACATTTGCAAACCAAGGGAGACTCCTGTCTTGCAGGATTGTGATCTCAGCAAGTTAACTATTTATCGTTTTAGGGCAGTCAGGGGTGCCTGAGGAATGGTACACATATGGAGGGGAGCGGATGAAGAGGGGGTGCAAGGTGCCAGCTTTTGCTTTGTCCTCAGCCAGCCTCCTGCTCCCTCATCATTTGTGGTCAAGGTCTATTGGTGGGATCGCTTCTGGTGTGGTCTTGTAGCTTGGGAAAGGGTAACAAGAAAATCTTCCATACCCGTGTGCTGGGTAGACTCCATCTCAACCCACACTCCTGACTAGGATGGCTGCATGACTGTCAGGCAAGGAGTTTTGTTTCCCAGTCTTTGGAAACATCTCCAGTGCTCTGGTCCCTTCAGCATTGTCTCCTTAATCTGTCTACCTTTCCACAGGACAGAAAAGAAACTGAACTACCTGCCACAGTCTGAGAGTGAGAGACCAAGGTCCCCCTCTGCCTGACCAATCCTGGCTACCCATTCACTGGGATGTGCCTGCCCCTGGCTTGATGCATGGGTTAAGAAATTGGTAAGTGTGCCCATGGAGGCACACTGCTGGACATCTCCTAAAACCCCTGAAAGGACCTGAGCCCTGGCATTGTCATCATCCTTATGAGTACCCCTGCACTCCTCTGTCTCTGGGCCTTTGCACTGCTTCTCACATCCTGCTTCCCATAGGCACACCTCAAAAAGGAGTGTTTATTCTTGATGGGAATGATACGTTCCACTGGTATTCTATTCTAATTGACTCTGCTGTGTCCTAATCAATAACAGGAACAAAAGGCCAAAAACAAAAACAAAAACAAAAAACACAAAAAACAAACAAACAAAAAAAATAAAAAAACAAAAACCATGCACACACACATGCATAAAACAAGCACACAAAAACCTATGTTAATGAATCAATCTTATGACCCATTCTTGAGTGTGAAAAACAGAACGACAGGAAATTTGAAAGTCCTTTCTTATCCTCACAGGACTAGTTTGTGTTTGTTTTGAGTTGTTGTTTTGTTTTGTCTTTACAAAACAAATAGCAAGTAAGAAACTCAGCTTCCAACCTCAAAGCTTCTCCATGACCTCTGTTCTAGGACACAGAACAAGGAAGCCGAGGGCTCCACCAGGGAGGTAGAACACTGCGCAGGAGCCTGGCTTAGCAGTAGATTAAAACGGGTGGGTTTCATATGTGAGAAACATTATCCTCATGATAGGACCTTCTATTATCTCAGTGTGAGCGAACAGCAAGGTAACGTCTGCCAAATGCTAAATCCCGAATCTGGCTGATTTCCTTCCTTTCTATCTTTTTCTTCACAGCACACTGACTGAGATCTCTTCTGTTCTTGTCTCTGAATTTAGGTCCAATTAAGGATCAACAGTGAACAAAGATATGTCTGTTAATAGTGAAAGGAGGTTACACTCTTTATTCCCATCTAGAAACAAAATCAAGGCACACACAAGCATCTTTGAAACTAGTCAGAGAACAACATGTGTCGCAACATGGCCTGCTGGGTTTACCCAAGGACAGAGCGAGGCCTCCCAGGGGAGAGGCTGCCTGGGCGAGTTGCCTCACCCTAAACAGCACCCCTCCCCCTGGACATGGATGGGCATGGTTAATAGGGCACCTTAGGGAGGGGAGGTGACTGGTGGGAAGGGTTAGAAACTATTATAATTTAGGACCTTAAAACTCCTGTGAAAATAGCTCTGGATCATTAGGACTGGGACATGACTCCACTGGCACTGGGTTAGTCCAGTGACTAAAGAAGTCTGCTACAATTCACCGGCCACTGTGCTCTCTCGTTTGGCACTTCCATAGATCCATAGGGTGCAGGCTAAATGGGGGCCGTAACAATCCGTTTCAAGGGAAAATGGCAGCGCATTCCAGCCCATTTGTATGCCTGCTCTGGTAGCACAGTTTGCACAATGTAAAGGGAACCACAGAATGAGCAAAGGGATGGATGGACACAGAAGAGGACACAGTAACCCTTGGTCGGCTGAGATGGGGATTGGATTGGGAAATAGTAGAAAATTTATAGATTGGTCTCTCCTCCTAGTTCCCGGCACAGGGCCCCAAAGCCCTTCGGAGTGAAAGACCCCTCCCCCAGAAGATAGATAGGATAACTGACTGCTTGTTTGCTTTTCTGTGAACCGCTGGCTTTTAGGCATAGGTTAGGTTATTAATTGGGTTATCAAGTGCTTATTAATTGCTCTCTTGCCTTTCTGTAACTGCTTGGCTTATAAAAATAATAGAGACGCCATGATGGCACTCCTCCCTTCCCCTTTCTTGTTTCCCTTTCCCGCCGCTCTCCTCCCGCGCGAGCCCTCATAACCGATCAGCTTACTCCCCCCACCCCGCCGCTCTCTTCGCGCGCGCGGGTCCTCTGAACCAACCAGCAAACTCCAAGTATGCCTCTTTCAAAAGTTCAAACTGTCCACCAATCAATTGCGCCCCACCCAAAACTTGTTTGTACCCTCCTATAAAAGACCCTGCTTCACTCCGGTCGGGGTGCTCGGTTAGCTGGAGCTGCCGACCACCCGCCAGTACCTGCGTGACAATAAACCTCTTGCTGTTTGCATCCAGTGGCAGTGTTGGATTCTTGGGTTAGGGGATCCGCGGGTCTTTCAGGAGCTGTGTGGGTCACAGGAATGAATGTCTTTTGTTCTAACGAGGTGACACTTGGTCTCCTGGACTAGCAGCAGCAGGTGAGTGTCAGAATCGAGTTGAATTGTGGGGTACCCAGGTAGCATTGCAGACAATTGCTTGGTGTGAGGAATGAACCCACCCATCTGGTGTCAGAAGCCTTATGAGTGTGTGGTAATGAGTGTAAAGGAAGAGGGGAGACGTTTTTTCTTTGCAGGTATGTCAAAACAAAATTCATCTGGGATATTTACTATGAAGGCTCTAGAGCCTTTTGGGAGCATTCTAAGTATTTAAAGGAGGGCAAAAATACACGGGTTCTTCAACATGGTTGACGCCTGCCTCCTTTGGTGTGAACTTTGGATAGAGAACATGCTCTGGAAACCAAGGATGCAGACACCATAGGATACACCTTAGCCAGAATCAGATATTAAAACTGTGTGATATTGTTTCTTTAGCTTTGCCCCGAAAGGTAGTCATGGCTTAGCTGATCTAGTCTTCATTTCTTAAATATTAATTTATTTCATTGCAACAATAGTAGCAAGGTCATGTAATTCATTTTATCTATTCTTTACAAAAAATATTGGCATTGCTCCTGCCCTTCCCTATCCCTCAAACCTACTAATCACTCCCCTTTTCTTTCAATTAATCTTTTCTCCCCCAGTCTACAAGCAAATCTCATTATGGAATGTTAACTCTCAAACCTGAAGATAAAATATTCTTTGATGAGTCTGTCCCTATAATTATTTGCAGGATAATCTTTCATTTAAATATTAGCAAATTGTTGGCAATCTCTTTGCATACCAATGCACTATTCATTGACAATTGTCTATGGTTGTATTCTTAGTGCAAGTTTTAAAGTAAATAATGCTGGCTTATGAGCTGGCAAATCTGCTGTTGAAATACTTTCATTTTCTATCTACCAGCTGTCCTCTCCGAGAGGCAGGATGTAATGAATCCCAGGAAGAGGATTACATAGTACCACCTATTCCATTAGGGTATTTCATTTCTAAGCTTGAGAGAAGCCAGTTTTGAGCTTCAATATTATATCACAGAGCTTTTGATTAGAATGTTTTTTGTTATTCATTTTAAACTGCAGAGGTTGAGAATGTATTTCTTATTTAATATATTTTTTTTTTCAACTGAATAGCAGAAGTGATAGCAGCTACTATGTTTCTTCAAAGAGTTTCTGGGGAAAAAAACTGGTTATTCACTTCGAGTTCAAGGTATGCTTTACAGAGCAAGTAACAAAAGAAAATGTCTAAGTGTTGGCAAATAAAATAGCATCATTTATTTTTGTTGTTAGTAAAATCTGCTGGAATATCTACTACGTATAAGTCACCGTGTAATGTATGTAGATACATTGTGTCTGAGTGTATTCTTGTCTGACAGAAAGCCAGGCATGCAGCTGGCGCTTAATAATGGGAATTCTTTTCCCCAAATCTATCCTGTACTGAGAGTTTGGGCAAAACAGGTCACAGGAGCTGTCGGACGCCAGTGATAGCTGAGAGGATGTCATGCCAACATGAAGTGATGATGAGGGAGACTGGGTCATTAGCGCCACAGGATTCCGACAAGCAGGGGAACCAAACGGATTAAGATGCTGTCAGCACATTCAGAGGATAGAATGGTTTTAGCACGGCTTTGTTGTTAATGGGAACTGGGCTCTTTTCTTTTATATAGAACACAATAGTATTTTGATTGTTATAAATACTCAGATGGAAAACATTTTCCAAAGCAGACCTGTACTGAAAAAATGTGCCACCCCCATATTTATCCTTTGCTTCTCTGCTCAGGGACTGCTGCTCTCACAGTACTTTGACTCACCACAAGTCACTGTGAACTCCTGACGTCAGCCCTTGCTTCTTGCCAGATGGGCTCAAATCTCAGAGCTCACCCTTCAATTCCCTTGCCCCTTCTTTTTGTCTTTCTCCACAGACCTCCAATCCCAGACAGAATAAACCTCTATGTGCTTGTATCAAAGTGGGTGAACATCGCTGAAGAAAAAAATCACACAGCCTAGGAGATAAGTTTTGCTTTACTTTTGTGATTGTGCACTTGTAATGGACTCGGAGTAGCTGGGATGCACCTCACCTGGCTCACATAGTCTTACTCTCTGGCTGTCTGATGTGCCTATTTCACACCTTCTCTTTTCTCCCTGGAACTGCACTTGGTACTTCTCCACAGTCACAGCAGCTGACCTACCTCTATGCCTGGACACCAAAGGACATGACGCAAGAGCACCCCATTTCTGGTGCTGCTGGAGCATTGCTTTAAGGCTGGGCTGCGGGACCGGTGACCCCTCTCAATTGTTCATGCTATTTGCCAATTTCCTTTCCTCCTTTTTTACCTCGCCTCTGTCACTCTGAACACCTGGAGGCCTACCAAGGACACTGTCTATGTTGAGACGTGATCAATAATCCTTATTAATTACAGGAGCTAATGCAGCCTTTTATCTTAACCCCCACCCCAATTTAACTTCTTATATTTTTGTCACTGCCAAAGACCATGAGTAGTGGGATGGAAGATCGTATGAGGGAATGACACATTGAAGGGGACTCTGAGACTATTAAAGCAGAATTTGCAGGATCTAAGGCTGCCTGGGTGGCTCAGTAGTTAAACATCTGCCTTTGGTTTAGGTTGTGATCCCAGGGTCCTGATATCTATCTAGTCCAGCATCAAGCTCCCTGCTCAGTGGGGAGCCTGCTTTTCCCTCTCCCACTCCCCCTACTTATGTTCCTTCCCTGGCTGTGTCTGTCTCTGTCAAATAAATAAAATCTTAAAAAAAAAAAAAAAAAAAAAGAATATGCAGGAGCTGGAGTTACAGCAGGATGATTGGGAAGGGCCAGAGAGGTATCATGGTGATTTAGATTTTATCCCCTGAATTTTGTTTCTTGAGCTAGGAGTGGTAAGTTTCAAAAAATAACAGAGATTGTGAGTTACAAACCATATGTACATGTTTGCCATATGTACCCTGGACGCTTCTACAGATTATTTTAGGAAATTATCTTATTTAAACTTAAGACATTTCATTAAATATAGCCTTGATTGGCATTTAAGTTTTGTGGGTTTTGTGAGACTAATATAAAGGAATTAAATTGCAGTTGTTAAATTGTGTGGAAGCTTCTGATGCCCTGATGTCCCTCTTCCTCCTAAACTCTGACTCAGTGGGGGTACAAACAATTCATTGACTTTCTTATTCACTTTACAAGAAGAAATACTTCTGAAGTCCCTACACAATTTCAGTTTTTTTTAATATATATTCTAGGTTTTGATATTTAAGATATAATCAAAATAGACAAAATTGTTTTCAAAGAGCTTACATTCTGTGGAAGGGGATATACTTACAACTATATATATTGGTTGATTCATTTATGTGTACATAGTGTGATAAATACTATGGGGAAAGATAAAAGAGGCTGAGGAAAAGGTCAGGGGTGGGTAACTATTTTATATGGACTTGTCAGCAAAGACCTCATCAAGTAGGCCACATTCGATCAGTCTTAAGGAAAGGAGGGACCAAGCCTAGACGATGAAAGCCCAGGGTCATTGCAAGTTTGCAGACACTGAGAAGGAAGTGTGCTGAGTGTGCCTGAGAGACAGCAGGCCACAAGCAAGACTGCAGGAGAGCCATTGGAAGGGTAAGCCAAGGGGGTGGAATCAAAGCAAAGCGCAGTTTGCAGATCTCCTGGGAAAGATTTCTGAATCTGAATGCACAGATCTCTAGTAAAAGAGAATTACAATTTGGACTTTGTCATAATTAAACACTTTTAGTCCTCAAAAATCACTGATAATTAAAGAAAATTATAAGTGTAATACACTTGGAAATTATTTGTAAGACACCTACCTTATAAAGCACTTGCCCCTAGAATATATAAAGAACTCTCAAAATTCAACAAGAAAATAAAACTCCAATTAAAAAAAAAATAGTAAAAGATCTGAACTGACACTTCACCCAAGAAAACAGAAGTATATCAGATAAGCACATAAAGAAAAAAAAAAGCTCAACATCAGTAATCAAGAATAAAATTACAGAAAAGTACAATGACACATCTATTAGAAAAACTGAAAAACAAAACAAAACAAAAACCCGACCCTGCATATACATATCCACTGATGGAGAAGATAGCCTGGAACTCACATAATTGCTAGCAGGAATACAAAATGAAGCAGATATTTTGGAAAAGAGTTTTTTTTTTCCTTAAAAAATTAAACATTTATCATAGGGTCTAGTGCTTGTAGTTACACGTATTTGACCCTAGAGAAATGAAAATTTAAGTTCCCACAAAAATCTATCTGCAAACATTTATAGAATCTTTCATTGTAATCACTAAATATGGGGAAAAAAAATCTAATGAATTTAGGTTTTTCAAAATAGTGAATGGATCAAGAGAGAGTATTATGTCCATGCAATAAAAGGTAACAGACTATTATTACACAGAACAGCATGGGAGAATCGTTAATATTAAATGAAAGAAACCAACATTTCCATAGTATGTCTTTTCTTTGTATGACATTGTGGAAAAGGAAAAATCACAGTGGTGGAAATGATCGGTGGCGGCAGGAGGCAACATAGGGGAAGCACGATGACCCTCGGGGTGATAGAGACGTTCCATATACTGATTGTGATGGTGGTTACAGGACCTATTGCATTTATTAAATTTTATGAGCTGTACACTTACTGTGTGTAAATTTTACCTTAATAGAGCTAATTAAAATATTAGAAGTCTGGTTTATGTGGCTATTACAGTAACCAAAAATTATGTAGATCATTAGTGAAAATTATAATGAGGCAGGTGATAAATTCCTTAAGGAATAAGGATTTGGGGGTTTTTGGGTGACTTAAACCAATGGTATTATCCAATTGCATGAGTTCCAAACCTGGGGACTCTTTAGGGAGGAAGCTAAATGAAGGAGTTTACATCAAAGCTGTGGAAACAGCCTGAAGGATGTGGCTGGGTAAAGAGTTGTGGTTTCGAGATTTCAGAGAAAGCAGAGTTCTCCATGGTGTACCAGATTCCGGGAAGAACAAGAACAGCAACGACATTTAAGAAATGAGATTTAAAAAAAGAGAGAGAGAGAATGTACTGGTGACTAACATTCCCAAAAGGTAGAGTAGAAGTATTGAGGACAGTGGTGATGAATGGAAGAAAGGCCAGTTGATCAGCAGACGAAGCCATGGTCGAGGGAGAATCCAAGGGACGCAGGGGGACCTGGGCTCATTGACCTTGTGGGGGCGCATGACCTCTGTGTCAGAGAACCACAGGAGGACCACGCACGGTGTGTGCACCTCTGAGTGCTGGCAGGAGGTGAGGGTAGAGGTCCCCCATGAGCACACAAGGCTCTGGAGATCCCCACCCCTTGTGCTGATAATGCCGGCTCTATCGAAATGGGGAGGTCTTCCCAAGGTCCCCATAGGTACCCTGGAATATCAGGGTACATACTGTATGTTTTTGGTGTTTGGTTTTTGATGAATATCTCCAGTGGCTAATTCTAGAGTTTCTAACATCAGAAATTCACTTAATATTTTTAAGTGAATAGGTGGAAAGCAAATGGTAGACATTCAAGGATCTTTTGACTCATCGCCCTACTTGATAGTCAGTCTCGATGTTTAGAGTCTGTTGGCACATATGACAGCAAACTTATTAATAAAGTAAAACTGCACATCTTCCTGTTTCTATGTGTTTTGTTCGTATTCATTTGACTCCATCCAAAGGCCTAATAAGTGGCTGCTCATTGACTGGGCTTGAACGAATTCAAGGGAACAAAGATCCCTTCTGCTGGATAGAGAAAAGGTATTTTCTTACTCTTTTGTTTTGCTTGGATGAGTCCACTCTGGGGAGTGAAATGCCCAGAGTATAATTAAGCCAGCATAATCCCTTGATCTGGCTACTCTGGGAGCTTGTTCACCCCTCCCAAATTTCTCTCCCTGATAGAACAATTTCAGAAAGAGAGGCGGTTCCAATGTAGGAGAGCCAAGGGCAGATATCCCGGTGTCCATTATCAAGGAAGCTTGACCAAAGAATTGGTTCCAGTTCCCGTCATGACATCCCCAATGCCTCTATTGTCTGTAACCACAGGTCCGCGTGTTTCCAGTTCGGGCTGTAGAAGCTCCTTTGCTGTCCACATATGGTTATTCTTTGACATTTATTTGTTTTGCTTCTCCTTGGGTTCTTTCTCTCGCCATGATTATACCCACCACCTTTTGTGACTATGCAGCTCTTCAAAAATTACACATTGATAAATGTTTTAAGGACAAAAGAGAAAGCTGTTTAGAGCTGACATGAAATTTTCTCTTGTTTCCTTAAAGCTCGTTTGCCAGGGAATGAAAAGCTACAATTACTTTAACGTGATCATGGGTTTCACACCAGTGCTGAATGCACAATTACTCTTGGCTTTGGGGATGAGTTTGAAAAGGGACACAGAGAGGTAATCAACTGGGTGTCTTGGGCAGACAAAAGGAGCCTGATTCAGGAAGGGCAGAGGGCAGAGGTCATGGCTGCAGAGCCCCGCCTCCAGCGCCTCCAGTGCAGAACACTCACACTTCAGTTTAACTGTTTCCAGTGCTCCTTTCTAGTCCTTATTATCAAACGGTTAATTTCCAAATGATCAGTTAGATCTGCTTGTCCCAACATGAGATTTCATCATCTCAATCAGGGATGTGACAGAGGGACACCTGAGGGGCTCAGTCGTTTAAGCATCTGACTTCAGCTGAAGGTCCTCAGGTGGAACCTGCCTCAGTTTCCTCACTCAGTGGGGAGTCTGCTTGTCCCTCTGTCCTTCTACCTGTGTGTGTGTGTGTGTGCGCTCTCACACACACACTCTCTCTCTCTCAAATAAATAAAGAGAGCCTTTGAAAAAAAGAATGTGACAGAATCTGACTGGGTTTTCATCATGGTATTAGTGGCCTCGAGTGAAGTCTGGAAGGAATGAACGGAGAGGTGCCTCCCACATGTGAAGCCAGGTACCGCTTTCAGCTTTGAGAAGCCTCAGGTGTCTTGTTTTTCCTGGAAAACTCAGAGACACTAATCTCTAAAAATCACTGTATGATTATTTTCAATGAAATGAAATATCGTAAAAAATGGCATAACATAATACAAATATAATTTATAGGAACAAGAGTAGTGTCAGTGGAGAGTTCCAGCTTTAAAACAGGGGCAGAGCAAGGCTTAAATATACTCAACCACTTTACTAACTGTGTGGCTTTATATGAGGCACTGACCTCTGCTGAACAAGAGTTGCCTTTTCTGTACATTGAGTCAATAACTCTTACTTTACGAAGTTGTTATCAGCATTTGGAAAAAGGGGGTTGACCTTGAAAGTAAAACAGCCAGTATTTTACCAGAAAAAAAAATGGGTTTATTTGGGAACTGCAGTTCCAGATAAACAAACTATGCAAAGATAGGTAAGCCCAGAGAACAAAGGAGAGGAGAATTACTTTATAAAGAAAACGAGCTGCCTTGAAGGAAAGTCCACCGGGGGAAAGGGAGAGTTCAGGGGGTTGATGGTTTCTCACTGGCTGAGTTGTGATATTGTCTTATTGGTTGAGCTTATCGCAAGTGGAAAAATTTCCTTCCTTCTGCTATAGCAGGGTAGGCTTCTTCCTGTTGGGAATTCAAGAGAATGCAAGACACCTCTTTTCCAGGCGGGTCTGCAACTGATGACGAGGGAGCGGGCGTGAGCGCTTGCCTTTCTGGCAACAAAGGTAAAATGCTTGGTCCATAGACTTTATTACAGACTGCCCTGCAGAGGTTCCTGATGCTAAAAATCACTGGAAGCTTTTGTTAAAAATAGCAGATGCCAATCCTCTTCTTTAGAGAGCCTGATGCAACAATTCAGGGGGAGGTCTGGAGTGTGGAAACACAGGGTATGAAAGATTTGGGAAAGACTTCTGGGGAATGTGGTGTTTCTGCTGGTGTTCCAAAGCGGGCAGGACTCCTGGGATGCAGCTAGAGAAAGACACCTTGAAGTAGAGGGAATTGACAGGCCAGGCGCGCAGGGCTGGAGGTCTGCGGGGAACACCATGACAGGCTGTAAAGCCGGGAAGGTAGCATGCAAACTGCAAATAAGAAGAGATGGGCAGAGAGTGGAATATAATACACCTGGCATAAAAATCTCACATGTGTGAAAACCAGAAAAGAGACAGCCTTTGCTGGGACCATGGTACATGCTACACTGTTCTATCATTTCTTAGGCAGTATAGTCAGATGAGGGATAAGCTCATTTTATTGCAAATACAGAGTTACATTTTGTTACTTATATAGAGTCACATTTCTGTACCTGCACTCATTCTGCACATTTTTTTTTCTTTTTTTAGAAAACCTGTAGGAGAATGCAATGCTTCTATTACTGGGTCGTGAATAGGAATGTCTATTTTGAACTCACCAATACTACTCTCCTGAGAGTCTGACCCAGCACACATCATAATTCTAAATGGTTTATGTTTTTCTTTAAGTATACTGCACTTTTCTGCTCCCTGGAGCTTCAATGTCAGCTTTCAGTAAATGGTACAAGAATCTATTTTGTTGGTGATTTAACTATAGGGATTCATCCCTGCCTACTTATTTAACTTCCACATTGAATTTAAATGTTTTATATTTACTTTTTCACCAGTAATCATAAGCCTGAGGCCAGTGGATGAATCTTGAGTAAAAGAAATGAACTGCACTTTTTCCAAAATGTAATTCATTTCCTATGATCAAGTTGGGAGTCTAGGGAATTAACTGTTGCACACCAGTAGCTTATTTTATATCACATAAGTCTGCTTCCTATTAAAATTAATTTGAGAACAAGAGCAATTATCAATACATTTTTGTTGCTGTGGGTTCCCTTCCACAAAAAAATATTTCAGAAAATAGAGGAATACAGTGTTGGATTATAACAGAAGACACAGTTTTCAATATCTCCTGACCAGTTTTCCTGCTCTTGAATTGCTCTCTCTCTCTCTCTTTAAAGAGAATGTATTTTTTTAAATTATTTTTATGAACATATAATGTATTATTGCCCCAGGGGTACAGGTCCATGAATCATCAGGGTTACACATTTCACAGCAATCACCATAGCACATACCCTCCCCAATGTCCATCACCCAGCCACCCAAACCCTACCTCGCAACCCACAGCAACCTTCAATTTGTTTTGTGAGATTAAGAGTCTCTTATGGCTTGTCTCCCTCCTGATGCCATCTTGTTTCATTTTTTGCTTCCCTACTCCCCAGACCCCCCACCTTGCCTCTCAAATTCCACATATCAAAGAGTCATATGATAATTGTCTTTCTCTGACTGACTTATTTCGCTCAGCATAATACTCTCTAGTTCTATCCATGTCATTGCAAATGGCAAGATTTCATTTCTTTTGATGGCTGCATACTATTCCCTGATATATATATACCACATCTTCTTCATCCATCTGTTGATAGACATCTAGGCTCTTTCCATAGTTTGGCCATTGTGAATATTGCTGCTATAAACATTTGGGTGCACTTGTCCCTTCAGATCACTACATTTATATCTTTAGGGTAAACACCCAGTAGTGCAATTACTGGGTCATAGGGTAGCTCTATTTTCAACTTTTTGAGGAACCTCAATGCTATTTTCCAGACTGGCTGCACCAGCTTGCATTCCCACCAACAGTGTGGGAGGTTCCCTGTTCTCCACATTCTTGCCACATCTGTGGTTTCCTGACTTGTTCATTTTGGCCATTCTGACTGGTGTGAGGGGGTATCTCATTGTGGTTTTGATTTGTATTCCCCTGATGCCGAGTGATGTTGAACACTTTTTCATGTAAGATACGTTATTTTTTAAAGCAACTTTAGGTTCACAGCAAAACTGAGCAGGAGGTACAGAGGTCCCATATATCCCCTCTCCCGACCATGCATAGCCTTCCTCAATATCCACATTCCCCCTCTAGAATAGTACATTTATTACAATGGGTCAACCTATATTGACACATCATAACTATCCGAATCCCTAGTTTACCTTGGATCTTCCTCTTGGTATTGTGCATTCTGTGAGCTTGGACAAATCTGTGGTGACATGTATCCATCACTATACACAGTATTTTCACTCTCCTATAAATCCTCTGTGTTCTGCCTGTTCTTTCTTCCCTCCTGCTAACCCCTGGAAACCACTGATCTCTTTATTATTGTCTCCATAGCCCTAATTTTCCCAGATTGTCATATAGTTGGAATCATAT
This sequence comes from Mustela nivalis, assembly GCF_964662115.1. Lineage (NCBI taxonomy): Eukaryota > Metazoa > Chordata > Mammalia > Carnivora > Mustelidae > Mustela > Mustela nivalis. The sequence goes on from NC_139021.1 coordinate 5,433,864, forward strand.
ATCATATATCATTTTCAGATAGGCTTCTTTCACTCCGTGATATGCATTTAAGTGTCCTCTGTGTCTTCTCGTGGCTTGATAGCTTCTTTCTGTTTAGCGCTGAATAATATTCCATTAAATTGGTGTTTCTTAAACAATGAATTTAGATAGGCATATGGACATGGCATTAAATAAATACTGAATTATGCATGAGTAAGTTCTTTCTATTTTTAAGTTGTATTTAAATTTTATTTCTGATTACACCAAAGTAGAATCTTCAGCAAATAAGACTGCGACTGGCTTACATTTTCCCATAATGAAGTAGAGTTTCATTTTAACATAATACATGTGTAAGCAGAAACAATGAGTCCATGCAAATTAACAGTATAAATATATTTAAGAGTAGCAGCTCACATCAGTTTAATAACACTAGAGGTTCATATGATTGCAGCAAAATTATAAAGGTCATATTATAATAACAGTGGTTTAGGATACTCTGCAGCCAGAATGACTTTTTAAAAATCCAGTTTTGATTATGCCACACTTGTCTTAAAGCCTTTCATTTTATCCTGGGACATCTATGGAGGACTTTATCTAATCTTCTTCATTAAATCTATCACCAAGTTGTACCTCTAAAACATCTTAAACTTGAATCTATCCATTTCTCCTACCTCCCCAATCCAAGTCACTGTCATCTGTGACCTCAATGTCACTAAGAGCTTTCCACATCCCCATCTCCCACTTCAATCCAAGCGGCCAGACTGGTCTTTCTAAATTATAAGTTGGGGCAGCTCACTTAAATGACGAGGTGATGCTAGCTTGTGAGCACATGGTTATTTTCAGCTCTACTGAAAAGCCTCCAGCTACTGAGAAGAATGCGTTTGAACTAAGAATCAGGGGGTGGGGAGGAAGTACCTGTATTTTCCAGGTCTCGGAAGTCCTAAATTATCAGGCTCCTGACCACTTCTCTGGTGCCATTTCCTTCTAACCTTCCCACTGGCCTTCTTGTGGACCCGGGATATGCCGACTTCGTTTTCAGCATAGTACCGCAGCACTCGATGACCTTTCTGTCTGGAAGGTGCTCCCACCTGCCCACCTACCCTCGCCCCTTCAACGTTGCTGATCTCCGTCCGTACTCATTCTCGCTGAGGATTCGGGTCTTTGTTTCAGTGGCCATTAAAAAATAACTCGTCCTATGCATTCAATTTGAGTTCTTGACTTAGTTCTCACTGTGAAATGATTTGTTGTATCTGATAAAGATCTTATTTGTTTGAGAGATAGAGAGAGAGAGAGAGAGAGCGCAAGCTCGGGGAGGGGCAGAAGAGAGTAATTCTCTAACTTTATCATTCATTCTACCTTTATTCATTGGAATTATATTTTAAGAAAGAACTGTCTCCCCTTTTCTCCCTTTTATTTATATATTCAATCATTTATTTGTAAGAGTATGGCCCTGTGGATATTTATTTTATCCATTTGTATCCTTATTTAAATTGTTGCAGAAATTGTCTCCAAGGAAGTCCTCGGATCTTCAAGTTGGCTTTTGTGCCCATCGTTTTGTGAGCACAGCTTCATTTCTGGAGCCGGTCTGCATACCAGACTTAACTTGTATTTTCTCTGGAATCAGTTCCTCCAAGTAGGCCTTTTACTGGAAAATGGATCTACATCCTAATGTATAGACATTCGTGGTTTTTCATTGCTACTGAAGTGTTATACTTCTTAGTTCTTTAGAGCACACGGCTGATGTACCCGAGGGTGTGAAATCAAGGACTGAGGAGTTTCAGAATCATCTTGGTCTGTTAAAGACTAGGGAGAGGTACTAGGAGGGATTGCCTTTGAACAGTATACTTCAGGCCGGCCAGACTTCTTCTCAGTATTACAGCTGCATTTCCTTGCACCATCTTTTCAACAAGTCCACAGTTTAGCTCTTAGTATCCCTAACTTACATTAAGGATAGAGAGGTTAACTCACTCAAATTCCTATAGCTTTTGAAAGGGAATTAAACAATACCAATCACCACAGTGACCACTGAGCAGTGCAGGGGCCAGGAACTAGGTCTTTCTCATGCTGAAGCCAGAGCTCTTTCCAGAGTCTAATGTTTTCTATGCAGGGACGGCCCCCAAACCTGGGGGACAAACTGGGAGGTCTTCTTCTACCTTCCCCTCTCCTCTGCCTTTGCTTCTGTCCTTCACACAGCTGCATGGCCGAGGCCAGGAATAGTCTTTGGTCGGTGGAATGAAGAATTATTAAAGGCTTTATTGACAACTTCTCCAAAACTATATTTGGGTAAATTCTCATGCCTAAATAAATAGGAACATGTTTATGGTATCATGGAAGCTTTTGCTCTTCTCAGGGTTTTTGAGGGACCAGTGAGCAGGACACACTGTGACTGAAGGATGGAGAGAGATATGGCTGCTCAGGTCTGGTTCCAGGAATTTTTTGGTCTTTTTTTCGGTGAGCCATAGCTGGGCTTTGAGAGGAGGCAGAGAATCCATAAACTTCAAACCTGAAGTGATGTGCCAGATCTGTGGAACACTGACACCTGCCATAGAGCCAGAATCCAACAGTCTGGGATGCCTGGGGGCTCAGCCTGCAAGGCATCTACCTTTGGCTCAGGTCATGATCCCAGGGTCCAGGGACTGATCCCCGCATCAGGCACCTTGGTCAGCGGGGGTGCTACTTCTCCCTCTCTCTCTACCCCACCCCACCCTGGCTCATGCTTTGTCATGCACACTCACTTTCTCTCAAATAAATAAATAAAATCTTAAAAAAAAAAAAAGGATCAAGACAGTCTGAAGCCATACACTGGTGCTATTTCCATAATGACACTCAAAAAGCCCAACATTGCATCAGAGGTGAGATGCGAGCTAGGCTTCCCTCCTACCAGCTGGGTGACCCTCCCTCTAGTTTTGTTTTGTTTTATTTTTTCTCTCTCCCTTAATTTGTCTTCCTTCCTCCCTCCTTTCTTCTTCCCTCGCTTCCTTCCCTCCTCCTTTCTTTCCTGCCATAGTTAAATGCACTCAGCTGAACCTCCGTAATAACTAAACACGACCAAGAATGGGAAGGTGCCCGCGCAGGCAAAGGCATGTGACAAACTGACGTTTATCTGATGTTGCTCCTTACTGCCCTGCAGATTTGGCAGACTTGGAAGCCCCTTGTGAATATGGCAAGGCAGCGGCGTAGAAAAAAGGAAGGAGAACATCAGTACGTTAGTGTTCTCTTGGTGTCTTTGGAGGCCATAACACACAGATTTTATTCTCCCCTGAAATGGCTCACATTCAGGTCATCCATCACATCACTGCTTATAAAATCAGTAATCAATTCTCCCTTTTCTTGTTTCCTGACCTCTCTGTAGTCCTTGCTGAGCTGACCACTTTATCCTTCTTTTTTAAAGATTTTATTTATTTATTTATTTATTTGCACTTTATCCTTCTTAAACGTGTTTTGTTGCTGCCTTTTCCTCCATACTTACCTGGGGTGTTTGTTTGTCTGTCTGTTTGTTTGTTTGTTTGTTTTTCTTCTAAGATTTTATTTATTTATTTGACAGAGAGAGAGAGAGCTCAAGTAGGCAGAGCCGCAGACAGAGGGAGAGGGGGAAGAAGTTTCTGCACTGAGCAGGGAGCCTGATGCAGAGCTCAATCCCAGGACCCTGGGATCATGACCAGAGTCGAAGGCAGAGGCTTAACCCAGCCAGCCACCCAGGTGTCCCTATACCCATCTGGTTTTATCACAACCTCTTGACGATTACTTGGTGTGTTTTCCCGGACTTTCCTCTTCTGCCCCATTGTGTCTGGATGGTGTCTCTACGCTGTGCTATCCACCTGCTTTCACTTCTTTGCAACGCTATTTGGGTGATTCTATCCATTTCCTTGGCTTAAAATACTATCAAGAGGTTGCAGACTTTCAGATTTCCATCTTCACCTCGGAATTCTCCCTGAGCTCCAGAGGCGTACACTCAAATGCTTTCTCCAGACCTCTTCTTGGATTAATGACAAGAACCACCAACTTAATATGTTAAAACACTGGTTCTATTTTTTGCACATAATGTACCCCCTACAGCTTTTCCCATTTCAGTATGTGTCCCCATTGTGCACGCAGCTTCCAGCCTTGCATTCAGTTAGGCACTACGCCTCCAAGACATATCCGAATTCTCATCCCTCCACATAATCCTGCTACTAAAAATGAAGTCCGCGACACATTTCTGCCTTCTCTGTGGTAATCCAGCAGCCCCCACAGCCGCTCTACCTACTTCTGTCCTCATCCCGGCACTTGTCTTCTGCCCGGTGGCCTGAGGAACTTATGCAAGATGACATTCCCTAAAATGGCCTAGAGACTCCTCCATTCCCTACAGGCTGCCCCCCCTCCCACCCCAGCCTCCCCACGTCTTCCTTAAGCACCACCAGCCTTCACCGTGTGCCTCGGAGAGTGTAAACCTGTCTCCCTAAAGCTCACTGCACCTGCTGTCATTTTTCTCTATTTGCGGAACTATCTCCTCATTATTCAAATCAGAACTCAGTCTACACCTCCTCAGAGGGGCTTTTCCAGCATCAGCAGAAGAGTAACCCCCTCCCTTACAATTTACCGGCTTCTCTTCACTTAGTGCCGTGCCCGTCTTGCCTGAAAGCGTTTTCCTTCCCTTCGTCCGTCTTGCTTTCCCTCCTTCTCCCTGCTTTCTGCCGTTCCTGCCTTTACACTCCACTTTCTTTGTTTCTTTGTTCGTTTCTTTCTTTCTTCCTTCCTTCCCTTTCCACTAAAGTATACGCTGCAGAGGAGTAGAGACCTCTAATGTCTTTTTAGCTGCAGTGTTGGTCCAGGGCATGCACGGAGCAAATACCATCACAGGTTTAAATGTATCAAGATGTTACTAGGTAAATGCCTGTGTGCTGGGAAAGAGGGAGACAAGCCAGGCAGCGATGTCAGTGTGACTCCAGCCGGAGAAGAGAGGAGAGAGGGGAGAGGAGTGGGAGGTAGCATCCCAGGTTTCTCATGACATTCTTGAGCCAAGATCAGCTGACAGCGGATGCCTGGGTCTTCCAGAAATGGGTCCGTCTTACCATCCACCCTGCAGGCATTGCTGGCGGGGAGAAGCCATGAGATGCTTAGCCTAAAAGAAAACAGCGATGGGTTTCAAAGCACAGCCTCAGTCGCATTCCCTGGAGTGGAAATCTGCCAGGTACAATCCATGCAAGCCAACAGAACTGCCTTTTACTTAAGAGTAAGACCAATTTTTGACATCCCATTGGTGCTCTAGAAATGGTCTTACTGCTTCTTTCTATGGATGCAAATATATATTAAATATGAAAGAATATATGATTGCATCTATAGAAAGGGTCACTTTTCCAATGGCTTTCAGATAATTTTAAGAAAATGTGGTAGTTGGGATCCCATCAAGTACGTTAAGTACGCTGGTCCTCGTGAATGAGAACTTGATAACACCTATCCAAAAAGTCCAGAAGGACTCAGGAGTGATAAAAAACAACAAGAAGTACATTCTGGATAGCTAAAATGAAAAGCAATAAGCTCGAAATTATAAAAGAACCAAGGAGGGACTTCTAATCACATTTTATCTAAGTAGAATTCCATTTTTCAAGAGCATAATAGGAGGTAATGAAAAGCACTTGTACAAAGAGAAGGGAAAAAAGTACAACTCATTAGTCTGTTCAAAACCGCAGTGTCTTACCAGTAACGTTTTCCCCCCTCAGGCTATCAGATATATTTTAGTACCAGATGGCTAAAATTTGTTCCTTCTCTTTCTGATCTTAGGTTCTAGAGGCTCCCTCTCCCCTGGGAGTCCCTTCCTCCCCGAGGGCACTGCCCTTGGAGATCAGGAGCACGGTCTCAGCGCGGTGCCGCTCTCCAGGAAGGGGCGGTGAGCTCGCCCTCTGTTATGCTTGTCATTGCTGCAAATTAGAGTCACACATGAGTGGACCGACTATATTTACTCCATAGTAAAAATCTCCTAACCTCCTCCTGCTTTCCTTGTGACCTTCTGTTAGTTGATTTAGTGGGGAGAGTATCAGAGACTGACTTTGGTTAGTCTCAGGACTGCGGGAAATACACAATTCCGGGAAGAGTGGGGCACATGGAGTCGCATGCTCTGGGGTCCTAGCCTGTTTGCATCGTGGATCACCCTATAACCATACTCAGAAGGAGACGCTCACAAAAAGCACTCACTCTTAAGAGTTTGAAAAACCAAAGCTTAATAATTGTAGATGCCATTATTCACAGAATTTACAAAAGTATGCTTCTGCATAAATCAGTTTGTCTGTAGATGCCGGTTCTTGGAAAGAAAGCAGCAGATATATTTTCAGAAATGACAGGGTCATTGTTTAAATGAATAAAGAATAGAAAGTTATGGAGTCCTGGGAGACAGTACGGTGTAATGTGAAAGAGTTCATGCGCTCCACAAATATTCCGCACTTCGTAAGTTTTGGACACAGAGCATCCACACAGAAAGAGGACTAGTGTCTCAGTAAACACTCTTGGATTTAGGGAGCCGTGTTCCAGAACACAGGATCCACAAAGGCAGAGAAGAAAATCATGCATCCCAGAGACTCCTGCATGAATAAGGTTCAGCTGTAGGAAGGTTTATGCTTGTAGGAACATCACAGAATTACTCATTTGTTTAAGGGGCTCGTTCTTAACTGGTTATGAAAACCACTTTTGTTATAATTAGTATTAATAACAGCCATGCACGTATATTCCTTCTAATCTGATGAGACATCTGTAGGCGGAGTTCATATTCAGTTGCTCACTGTGTTCCACAACAGCCTCATGCGGGGTCCCCGTATCCCATATTCCTGTGTCTGCCTGTAACTTTCCACTTAGGCACCAGCCTTTCCATCGGAAGCCTTTTCCCAGTTGTATGTGTGTGTCTGTGTGTGTGTGTGAAAGAGAGGGGTTTGCTGTTTAACCTGCCTGTGGGTAAGGAGATGGGGAGGTCAGAAGTTCTGGCAGTTAACATCCCCTGTCTTAGACAGTGACAGCGGGGATTTATAGACAAATACCCCAGCTTCCTTCCTCTCTGGTGGGATGATACTGTATGACACATAACTTCCCACAAGTCCCGTGAAGAGTGAATCCTGATTGCACCAGAGGTCACCTGGTCATCAATGCTCCATCTCCTGGCTTGCTTGCTTCCTTGCCTAGCTTCCACTCCCCCACTGGTGGGTCCTGAAGATCTCCCACAAACAAACAGCTTGCAATCACTGTCCTCATTCAGTACCTTCTTGGAGGAAGCTTAACCTAATGTCCATGGCGTCCAGGGAAGTAGGATTGCATTCACGTTAGGCAAGGAACACACGGGCACAGGGCTATCAAGCGACTTGCTCAAGGTCACACATGGAACAGACAGCATATTTATGCAAAGAGAAGAAAAACAGAGATTGGTAAGAGGGCTTGGAAAGAACAGATTTCAGGAGCTCCGGCAAGGATACCATTTCTGAGTGAATGCATCTCAAAGAGAGAAGGGGAATGTCCTCTCTGCAGTGATAAGGGTGGGGTCCGCTGGGAGCAGAGATAGAAGGAGAACCTCTCCAGGGTCTGGTTTGGTCTGTAGAAATGAGTGAGGTACTGCTATTTCAGAAATAATGCCCACACACCATATTTGCCGGCGGAAGTCTGTCTCTGGGGCAGCAGACAGAAAGAGAATCTGGGGGACGTGAGTGCCTTAAGATGATCCCAGCAGGTCCTACATACAGATCCGACTCTTGCAACCTACAATGTCAGGAAACAAACAAACAAACAAACAAACAAAACAAAAACAAACAAACAAAAAACCCCATGTATTGCATTAAAACATAGATATTACATGAAATTAAAAATACAAAAAGATTAGTAAGACACAAACAGATGGAGAACAATTAGCATGCAAAACAAATTCAGTTTATGGAGAATATCCTCTGGTGTCTTGGATGTTCAATATTTTTGATTTGTACCTTCAATAGCTGAAGGACAGATTCCCTGGATTTAAAATTCTAGTGTTGTGTATTAGCTCTCTATTGCCATATAACAAATTAACCCAGACCCTGGCAGCATGAAACATTGGTACACATTAACACTTCCCTTAGTTCCTGCGGGTCAAGAGAGAAGCCAGAAACGGTAGCAGTGAGAGCTCTCCTTGTATTCATTTTTACATGTTGTGAATTTTGACTATGTGACTTTGTTAATATTCAAAATGTAAAAAGCCATTTCATTTTCCTTAATTAAACATGAGAGATCAAACACAGCCCCTTCCCCCTGAGGCCCTGTCATGACTCATGCTCCCTGAAGGGGTCGCCAATTTTCACAGCCTACATTTAGAGCCGTGGACACGGCTCTCAAAGTTAAGCAAGTCACTTAACCTCATCTTCCTTGGGAGTAGGTCCCCATTATTAGTTTCCCCTTAATTGTGAGACTGTTGTATGACAGAGGAATCAATAAGTTATGTAGCCAGCAATGTACATTCATGTACAGTCATGCGGATTTGAATCCAGGCTCTCTGGACCCCACGCTTACACCCACATGATGATTCTTTCTTGGCAAACAAGTGCTAGAAACATAAACTCTTATTCAACTGTGGGAGGGTGTTTAAAGAACTAGATCTCCCTCCCTCAACAACCCCCGCTCCAATACCCCCCACACAGTTTAAGCCCCTCTACCGAGCCCAGCCAGTAGCTAATGTTCCTGGCTTCTCCTGGAAGTCATCAGCTTTGCTCTTGGAAAGGCTTTCCTGTTTACAGCTCTTTGATGGGATTTTCATGGGATAGAGGGAGATGGAATATTTACTCATTTAGGGAGAACATGGTCCCTGGAAGGTGTTCATCTTCATCCCTTGTCATTTCCCATCGATCCATGACACAGGGGGTGAGCTGTGGGCTGTTCAAGCAAAGCCAATTATGACTGAGTGCCTGCGTGGAGGTTCAATTGTCCGGAATGCTGTACTGGCCTCAATTTAGAGCCTCAATGCTGAAGAAAATCTGAAACTCTCTTTCAGGGCTGTCGCCCTTAATTATAATATTTCAGAGGCATTAGAGATAATGGAGCCCGTGTCTTTCACACAAAATTGTTGAGCACCAGACGATTTCTCTGGCTTTCATGACCTCTGGGCAAACGGGAGCCTGGGAGCACCCTCTCAAGTGTCTACACGGCAGAGCCATGTCTGGAGAGAGGTCACAGCGCACGTGCTGGGACAGAAAGCACAGGCCCTGTGTGATGGGAGGGGATACACGCACTGTCCACTGCACAGATATTCACGCACCATGATGGCAAAGGAGGGGCACCGTGTTTTTAATTTTTAATGGGCACTATTTCAGGTATAGGTGCCCGTGGATTTTTTTATGCGAGTATGAAGACTTTTGTTTTATTTTGCTTTGTTTTGATTTGTTTTTCTAGGGATTCAGCACTGGCTTTGCAAATGACGCTTTAGGGGAAAGTGTTAACTTTCTCTGGAAGGGGGTCTCCTATGTCTAAGTTGTCTTATCCCTCTCTGCCTGTCCCAAGACTCATAGGGTCAGTTCCTGCTGTTTGTTTAAGGCACATTTGGTCTTTGTCTCACCCAGACAGCCCCCCCAACCCCCAAGAGCCCCAGCCCCACCCCAGTCTCACTGAAGCTCCTCATTGCCCTGCCAAGCCTGGTGCCTTCCTCTCCCGTTAGAGTCTCGTCCCAGCCTCTTACCTAGGATCCGGAAAAGCTGAGGATTTCTCTGAGGGAGATTCAGGAAGAAATCGGCAGATTGCTCCAGGAGGTCAGAGTGCAGGAGGAAGGACATGGGTGGGGAGGGGGAGAGGGATCATATTGGTGGAGGAGAAGAAGCTGCGATTTGCAGTCTCAGAGCCAAATCAAAGATCCCAAAAGGAGGGCCTTGCAGGGACAATGTGGTCAGAAAGAACTGATGAACACAAAAATATCTTAAAATTTAATATAAACTCATGCTTCCGCTGTCCTTTGTTGCCTTTCTAGTGCACATGTTGGGTGAGTTGTTTTAACGTTCTTGTTGGGTCCCTCCCAATTCTTCAGCACAGTTTGGGATCAATGGGAAGCTGTGTTTCATGATGTTTTGAAAAACCAATGGAGGGCTCAGGTGGGTTCCCTGACTGTGTTGAGGGACAGAGACAGCAGAGGTGAACAAAGGGCTCTGGAGGGAGGGAATCTGTGGGTTACCAGCTTTGAACATCCGCAGGAGCCTCAAGGAGGCTTTGGGAGGTGTGAAACAGGGGGAGAGAAATGTTATCCACAGGTCATGCAAATACCAGCTGAAGATCCAGATTCTACAGACAAGTGCAAAGAAGCCTGAACTTGAGATTTGAAATTAGTTGGACCAACACTGTATTTTGTTCAGAATCCTCCTCTTACTAAAGCCGTGACTTGGAATAGATGGTACAACCAGCCCAGGCCCTGGATAAGCAGGTGATGTGAGCACATTCAGAACTCTCTCCCAGGGCATGTGATGAAGGACTGACAGGGGTGTGTGGCTGGCAAACACTGTCTAGCCACGATTTTTCTCTTTTAACTGGTCTAAGGTGTGGAAGAAAAATCACAATTATTTAGAGGCCTAAGAATCTCTCTACAGCCCAGTTCTCTGACTTCTTCTGAACATGCCCCCTGACTGGTGTTCTAAATTGTGTGTATCACTTCCAGAGTGTACCCAGCCCAGTGTGGGGGGCTGTGCTGGACGCTTCTGCGTAAGACAAAGTTCTGTTATTATACGGGTGCTTAATTTCTCTGGGAGAAAATCTCCATGCACAAATGATGGAACAAAAGAAAAGGGATTTCAATAAGCTCTAAAATGAGCCAAAAAGCTATTAATGAGATAACGAAAGAAGAACAGAGAGGGCACGGTTAAAAAAGGAGCCACAAAAAAAAAAAAAAAAAAAAAAAAAAAAAAGAAAAAGAAAAAAGATACAGTTGGAATTTTCTGTGAATTTCCATGCCTAAAGCTTATATTTTTCAAATTCTCTATGATTTCTGAGAAGTGGTGCCTGGCATGACTCATCCACTTGTTTTATTAAAGAGCAGAGTTTTTTTTTATATTTCTGTTGAGCATGGATCGGTGTTTAGTTTCCTGAAGAAACTGAGGGTATGGGAATTCAAAGTTCCATCTATTTAATGCCGTAGGGGCAGAAAACAACATGAAGGGCCAAATTGTGCCCCACCCCTACATCTGACCTCCAAAATTCATATGCTAAAGTCCTGACCCCAGCACCTCAGCATGTGTGTTTGGAAATAAGGTCTTTACAGAAGTAAATAAGTTCAAATGGGACCATGCAGGAACCTGGGACAGAGACAGGGCCCCCCACAAACTCAGGACAGTGGCTGGAGACCTTCCCATCTGGGGCCTTAGAAGGAACCGACCTGCTGACACCTGGCTCACAGATTCCTGGTCTCCAGAACTGGGAGAAAATAAATTTAAGTCCTTTCTTCTTATTATTAAGAAAATAAATGTAAGCCCTCAGTCTGTGGTGCTTGGGAGAGCCTCCTTATCCAACTCATACAGCCACCAAGCAACACAAATGTTCCCTTTTCCAGTGGCCTCCATTCCACGAAAAAGTAGGTAGAGAGAAGAATGCATGGACATCTCGTCCTCTCTCAGAGTCTTGATTCAGTCAGCCTTTCATTCTATGATGCTATCTGTCAATGAGCAAATTTAATACATTTGTCAATGGAAATTTTAGAAGTAAACCTTACATTTGAATGGCGAACCTTCTAAATTGCCTCGTTGTCTACAAAAGAAGCATCTCCATAAGTGCAACCCATAGGAGTGTGGAATTTATGTAGATTCACGAGGTTTTGTCAACGTGAGACCAAAAGTCTTTGTGTCAACCCAGCAAACTCTGACCTTTCTTGAGTATGTGATCTACTGAGGATGTTTCTTTATCTGTGGAATGACAATGAAACCTAAGTCTCAACTGTCGTGTGGGCTAATGGAAATATTGTCTATGAAACATCCAACACAGCTCCTGCCCCTGGTGTGAGATCAGTGGTTCTCAGTTTCCTTACAATACTTTGTAACAGCACCATGGAGACTGGCCTAATGCGGGGGAACTTATTCTCGCCATGGATCCGTCCTCACTTGGGGTCTCGTATCTCTTTCAAGCTCATGGTCACTGTGCATTTACATTCCAAGCAGTAGCATGAGTCTGAATATCTCTGATGACTTATTCACAACCCTCCCTTTCAGAGAGAGCTTAGACTGAAGGGTTCTAGAGTCAATATCGTGGTATGATAAGGAAATGAAGAGATCTGCTTTAGAGTCTGACTCAAATGCAATAACTTGAGAGAATTCACTTTATTCACCAGCTTTGATATCCTGGGATTCCATAGACACTAAGCAATTTGTGGAAGACGAACTAAATGTTTCGTATCAGAGAAAAATCTTAGTTGTTAACACTGTTTTAATGCTTATCAATGAAACAGGGATTTGATTCACAATTGTTTAGCCCTAAAATTAAAGATGCTGCTTGAATAGATAAAGAGGGAAGATGATTTAAAAATAATCACTTCCCCATGTGTTGACTCATTAATCCTAAAAGAAGACGCCTCTATAGATAAGGCAAATCATTTTCAGACAACCTGGACAGCGTTGCCTGAAAGCTTTTGGGATCCATCTGTAGGGAACTAATTTGTAGTATGTTTTGCACCTTGCTTTGGGGTTGGCAGGACAGAGTTTAAAGTAATAACAGACTTTGACAGATGCATTCTTCATTTTGACTGTTGGTGAAGCTGTTGGTTTCATCTGTGTGATCATTTCCCCGTTCAGATGTCCATCCTCCCATTCATCTTCGATAAACTATGTTCAAATATCACATTGCATTTTGGATGAAAACTTCATAAATGCTGCTATCATTTCTGCCCCCAAAGACCTCAAGTTTAATGGGAGAGTTAAGACATGTTGGTTAAAAACAAAACTCCCTTTTGGCAGAATCCCACAGCAGCAGCAAATACAAAATCACACAACATAAATGGAAAGAAGAATGAAGAGTGACGGTCGAGATGGAAGCGGGAACCATCCCTACAGGTGATGCTGGGGGAGAATTTACATACATGCTGGGCTTGGACAGGTGGTAAACCATCATCCACGTCCTAAAGAAAAGACATGACATATATACACATCCACTTATTTTAAGGACAATAGAAATAGGAAATACATTTGACAATGATCTAATTGGGGCAGTCTGTCTTTGAAGCTCTGGGGCTGGCAGATGGGAACAGCTTGCCCCTCCTGTCTTCGGGTGGCTCCTAATCCTGGGAATCACATCTGTGTGTGCGCTGAGTGACCCCTCACTCTGCCATGGCCAACTTCTGCCATGATATTAAATGGACGTGTTCTGTACATCATGTGTTATGAATGAAGACTTTTATTTAGTCCCTGTTTTCATTTTTCCTTTATTTTTACTTTTTCAAAAGATTTTATATATCTGTTTGAGAGAGGATGAGAGAAAACAACTGGGGTGGGGGAAGATGGGGAGAGAAAAGCAGACTCTTTGCTTAGGGACTTGATCCCAGGACCCCATGATCATGACCTGAGCTGAGGGCATAAGCTTAACAGACTGAGCCACCCAGGTGCCACAAGCCCCTATTTTAAAATTGGTACTCCAAAACGTATTGTCCTTTGGTAGACCGCTTTAAATATATATATATATATATATATATATATATATATATATATATATATATATATATATTTTTTTTTTTTACTTTAGAACAATTTTAAATTTTTAGAAAATTGTGAGGGTAGTACAGAAAGTTCCCATACATTCTGCATGCAGTTTCCCTATTACTAACATCTTACAGTAGAGTGCTATGTTTGTTACAATTTATAAAAATATATGGGTACAGTACTCTTATCTGAAGTTCATCATTTATTCAGATTTCCTTAGTCTTTACCTTAGTCTGACCTAATGTCCATGTTCTGTTCCAGGATCCCTAGGATACCAAATCACATGTAGCGACACGTCTCCTTGAATTCTCAGGAGTTTCTCAGGCTTTCCTTATTTTTGAGGACTTTGACAGTTCAAGGAGTACTGGTTAAGTAATTTGTAGATTGTCCTTTAACTGAGATATGCCTAATGCTTTTCTCATAATTAGTTATGGGTTTGGGGAGGAAGACCACAGAGGTAACATGCCATTTTTATCTCATCACAGTAAATAGCACATATTATCAGTGTCAATTATCAACATGACGTTGACCTTTCTCCCATGGCTGAAACTTTTTTTTTTTTTAATAATTTATTTATTTATTTGAAAGACATAGATCACAAGTAGACAGAGACAGGCAGAGAGAGGGAGAAGCAGGCTTCCTGCTGAGCAGAGAGCCCGAAGCGGGGCTTGATCCCAGGACCCTAAGATCATGACCTGAGCCAAAGGTAGAGGCTTTAACCCACTGAGCCACTGAGGCACCCCCCTTCCCTTTTTTTTTTTTTAAATCAGGTTTCTCCACTATCAAGTTACTCTTTTCTCTTCCTTTCACTCTGGTCTTTGGAAGGAAGTCACTACGTAACGTTCACATTTTAGGAGTGAGGGGTTTTGCTCTGCCTCCTTGTGAGTAAAATGTATAAGCAAATTATTTGCACATCTTCTTCCTGGGAGATGTCTCTAATCTCCTCCATTTATTTATTTATTGAATCATTTATTTGTATCAGTTTAGACTCAGAGACATCGATTTCATACTTTGTGCTATAGTCCAATACTTTATTTCTTTTGGTTCTGCGATTGGTTAAGTTTTGACCACTGGAGGTCTCACTGAGCTCCTGTGCCCTCTTCACAGCAATTGCTATACACATCAGTGCTAGAATTATTATTTTTTTTAATACTTACTTTCTCACACAGGATGTTCCCTCTATGTGTTTTAACCTTTCTCCATAGATGTGGAAACTGAGGCTCGAGAAACTAAGTGACAGGACAAAATATCCCAGTGAGTGTGTAAGTGTTCCATGATTCAGAGTGAAGTCTGTGTGGCTCCAGATTTACCATTATAATACCCTGCCTGATTTACCATTATAATACTCTGCCTGTGCAAGACCACGGGATGAGCTCTTTGACCTAAACATTTTTTTTTTAAGATTTTATTTATTTATTTGACAGAGGTCACAAGTAGACAGAGAGGCAGGTGGGGGTTGGGGGGGGACAGGCTCCCCGATGAAGAAAGAGCCTGATGCAGGGCTCAATCCCAGGACCCTGAGATCATGACCTGAGCCAAAGGCAGAGGCTTTAACCCACTGAGCCACCCAGGCACCCCCTTTGACCTAAACATTTTTAAAAAAGAACTAAATAATAGTTCTGATTCCAGAGAGTCTATCATATAGTCAGCCCTATAACTTCAAACATCACAATATTTTGGGTATTTTATGTTTCTGGATGGCAGTTTAGTCATTCAGGAAATATGTTTGAGCACCTACTGTGGCCCACACTGTTAGAAGCGGGGATAGATCTTATGGCAAATGGAGACAATCTAGGAGTCTGCTCTCCTGACAGTTCAAAATCTAGAGTCATGTGACATTAATTGGGTAATCACACTAAGATCTGAGGATTACAAATGCATGTTAACTCTTCTGGAGATCAATTCTGGAAATCAGCTTTACTGGGCTAAAACCACAGCGTTATCAGACCAGACTTGTGGAGGCCATAAAGGACAAGTCTCCTTGACCTCTCTAACTTTTAGAAGCCACTTGGGTTCCTTGGCTCATGGTCCCCTCCCCCACCTTCAAAGTATCACTCAACTGCTCCTTCCATCAGATCTTCTCTTCCTGCCTTCGACCTTCTTGGCCTCCCTCTCATTAGGATCCTTGATTACATCAAGCCCACCAGGATGACCCCAAGAAGTCTCCCTACCTCCAGATCCTTAACATCTACCTGTGCCTTTCAATGGGAGAAGTAATATATTTACATTTCTGAGGATTAGAATGTGGTCCGTAACTTATCCTACCTCTCTGCCTTCTGTAAGAGCACATTCAAGAGTTTAAGCCAGTCTGGATATGTTCTTAGTTGTCACAACTGGGGTACTACTGGCATGTAGTTGGTAAAAAATCAGGGATCCTGCTTAACATCCTATTATTCATAGCACAGCCCAACAAAACAAATATTAAGCCCCAACACTAACTAGTTCCAAGGATGAGAAACACTGACGTAAAGAATCAAGCAGTAGTATGAACAGAGATTACTATAAAGGTGTGATTTTATGATAATAGTATGGAGAATTTGCAGAGGCAAAAAATCTGTTCATTGCCCCGAGTAGTAATAATTGAGATGATATACAGGGCAGACAAGATTCCCAATAAACCCAGCTGTGGGAAGGCTTTCCAGAGAGGTGGAGGCTAGTATGTAAATCTGTCATAGAATAGTATGGTAAGTCCTATGACTCTCCGCGAACTTGAGTATTGCTGGGGTATAAATAAAGCGGTGGGTGCAAAGTGTTAGGGGAGATACAGTTTTGGATCAAAAGGTCACTGGGTCTTGAGGGATGTGGTATAGAACTGAGACAATGTCCTGGGGCAGCAGAAAACCTCTGAGAGGTTTAATAAATGCAGGGATTTTAAAGTAGAGTTTAGTGCAAGGCTTGGAATTATTTCTCCTTTCCTAAGGATAAACCATATCAAATATTCTGAATATGTCAACAAGTTATTTTCATAGACAAGTAACTGGAGCCTGGGATTTTCCAAGATAGCTTAGAGACTAAGCTAACTCCCTCAATTTTATATTTTATAGTTGTCTGACATATTTCAAAAATAAAACTACTGATACCTAAAGAGTAAAGACTCCAGTGTCCCTCCTCTTGCGCAAGGAAAGCCCATTTGTCCCTCTGTGTCGCCCTTCTGTGCATCTCCTTTATCCTCCCACAACTTCACTCTGATATTTCTGGTCTCCAAATGTGTGCGGCTTTTCTCCCCAACAATCAGTGCTCTGGGGCACCTGCTATGGTTCTGTGGTTCACCTCCGTTCTGACACTACCTGCCTGGAGACAGCGTCAGATCCCACAGCGTTGGGGCTCAGTCCCACAAGATTGCCCCTCATCCCCTCCTTGGGTTCCATCAAATTGCCAGAGCAGCTCACACAGCTCAGGGAAGCAGTTACATTGAGCGGCGTGGCCAAGGACACAGCGGAGGATACGCCTGAGCTGGCAGATGAAGAGACGCACAGGCTGAGGTCTGGGAGGGTCGAGACCGCAGGGACTTCTGTCCCCGGGAAGTTGGCGTGAGTCACCCTCACCGTCTGGATGTGTTCACTGATCAGGAAGCTCTCCAAATCCTGTACTATTAGGATGTTATGGAGGCTTCCTCGTGTAGCCATGATCGGTCATTAATTAACTCCATTTTCAACCCTTCTCCCTTCTGAAGAGAATGGGAAGTGAGATGGACCGTGTTTAGCCTTTCTGGTGACCAGGCTTCCCCCAGGAGCCATTTAGGAGCCCACCCAGATTCCTTCATGAGAACAAAAGACACTCCTATCATCCAGGGAATTACAATGGTTTCAGGAGCTCTGTGGCAGGAACTAAGAGACGGATTTTCCATGACCTCACAGTATCTTCACCTGGTTGTTGATACAGCCAGGTGCTTATGTTTAACCACAATCCGTATAGTCTTGTCCCGGGTGCTGCTGGAGCACCGTTTAGGCACAGTGGTTGCTGGCCATTTACACCACAGTAAGCATGGGCTTCAGAAATTTCCTTCCAAACAGATCACAACGAGGAAAGCAGGAAAATATAAGACAGGGAGCTTGTCCGTTGTCCCGCCTTCCAGGTTCCCTGTGGCTGCTTATTTTCTTCTGGTGTCAGGCAAACGATGTCTAATCTCTTTTTAGAAATACATTTCTTTAAAAAAAAAAAAAAAAAGGTATAATCGTAATTCTTCCATGCAGTATTTGTCATTGTGGAGCTTCAATGAAATAATGTAAGTTCATTTATTTGTTCACAGCGTATTGAGTGTTACAATGGGCCAAGCAGCACTTTTCACATCGGGAATTTAAAAATGAATGAGAACGTGTCCAGGGTTTGAGAGGTCACTACTTAATTGGGGAGACATCATTTAAAAAGTCATTGCAAACTGTCACCCGCTGTGATTACGCCAGGATGCTAAGCCAGGTTCTGTGGGGACACAGGGAGGCCCGGCAACCAGCAAGTCTTCAGGACACAGGGACACTGCTGGGTCTCCAAGATGTGAAATCATGCTGCCATTACAGCAGTGAGTTATTCATAATGAGGAAATGAGAAATAGATTCTTTGTCGGGAAAGGGTGTAGACATGGTATTAGTTTACAAAGGGCTACCAAACAAAACACTACAGACAGAGCTCTTGAAACAACAGAATTTATTTTCTTGCAATTCTAAAGCCTGGAAGTTCATGGACAAGATCAGGTCCCATCCTGTGACCTCATTTAACCTTACCTACTTCTCTAAAGGCTGTGTATCCCAGAATAGTCACACTTAGCGCAGTATGGCTTTAACATGTGAAACTTGGAGGTACACACACAATTCAGCTCACAGCAGACACTTAGGTTTGGAAAAAAACAGAACTAAACCCAGGGTCTGAATAAGCAGAGAACCCCACTACTTTAGAGTCTTGCAAGGTCTCAGACAAGAGCGGAATAAGAATCAGGGTCACTGGCTGTGAGTGCAGTGGGCTGGCCGGGACCGTCTGGGGGAGCAGCCCCCAACTTGGGCACAGAGCCCAAGGATTCTTAGAATTCATCAAATTTCCAACCAAAACCAGAGTCCAAACAAATTAGGATGCTCACATATCCTGCAGGGCAATGGATGATGCCCAAGGCACAGTGGGCATGAGATATGCTCTGGGAGGGGAAAAAGAAATAAGTAAAACAACATTTTAATTACCCTTTCTTACGCTTAATGCTATAAAAGTCTCCTGCTGTGTTTGCGTTGGGAATGGGTTATGAGTTTCTGTCATTTGAAAAAAGCAATCTGAGCATGGCTTACAACCTTAGAACTGAGGCTTTGTCTTGAAGATGGCATAAATGTTCTTGAGAATAGTCATCTTTCCGCTTTAATACATTCAAAAAAAAAAAAAGATGTAGTAACAAAGAGTCTTTTCAAAACTCTTTAACAATAGTACATCTTTGAGGAGGTGCAGGGGTGATAGGATGAAAAAAAATAATAACTTTGGCAACAGAAACATTAAATGGAGTTCAACAACCTTCCTCTGTGACTCTCTGGGATTTGCTTAAACTCTTTGAGCCTCAGTCTCCACATCTGTAAAATGGGAACAGCAATGTCTCGTTTCCAAGCCTGTGCTGGCAATGGTATGAAATTCTGTATGCCAGGCTCTAGTAATGTACACAGAAGAAGTCCTAAAATGCCCTTCTGAAAGAAACATTTTCTTTGAACTTGGTCGAGTTGAAGAGGAGTAAGGATGCTAAACCCTCAGAAAATACTAAGTATGCTGGGAAAAGTACAGGCTGCGGTCCTTGGCACCCTCTTATTGGGGATGATTTGGCGTCTTTCCTATCTCACTAAGCTTTAATCTGTTCACATGAATTTTCTTTCAAAGAGGCTACAAATACATTCTTGTCTGGCTGATACCTCTAACACTAGGACATAGTAGCTTCAAGAAACAGTAGTTTTGTCTCCTTACCTTGTTTTATGTGTGTCTTAGATGACGGATATATTCATATTTTTCCCCAGCTCTCGATATATTTTTCACAAGAGCCAGGAACTCAGGAGGGTCCTGAACCTCCAAGGAAGGCCTCCTTGGTATACAATTAGAGAATCCAGGAAACTCTGAGGTAGTTCGTATTTAGTATCTTTTATCGGGACAGGGTTGGGAACCCCAGTGGGATGGTCCCAACACTGCAGAGTCTGAATCACTGGGAAAGCAGCACAATGAAACCAAATTAAGGCGTGTTTCCAGGTGTGTCCGACTCAGAATAGGCCTGAGGCAGGGAATGATATTTTCTACATAAATTTAGATTTGCATTCCCTGGCAGAATGCTTACACGTGTTGTTTTTCACAGATCCAAGGACAAGGCAGCCAGAATAAAAGTTCCAAGCTCAAGAACAGGCCTTTGGCCAACACGACACAGATTGCAAGGATCCGGGGTAACCTGCATGGAGCGCGCCTGCCAGCTCTGGCATATTGTCTGACTGTGAAGCCAGTTAGTTCCAATCTACCGCTGATCCGGCTGTAATTAAAACCCAGCACAGTTTATAAGAGGAGTCATTTCACTTGGTTGACCACTGAGATACAAGAAAAAGATTTATTAAGATTGTTTAAGAGGTCTTACATGCTAAAGAAATACATGCAGTATATTTTCTGACCAGCACACCGGCATATATACATTTATATACATATATATAAATTTATTAACTGAGACTATTAGGCATATACATTCCTCTGTGTCTTGTCTCAGTGGAAAATTTGGGTTAGACCATAAGGATAATAGGGTGTCAGGCTAATGCAAGATCAAGCGTTTTATGGGGCCCAACTCTACATCTCTTCATAAGCTCCATAGTTTCCCTCAGGTGGGCCTTGGAGGGTCTACTAGAGACACTCTTAAACATCCAAGAGCAACAGTGAGCCTGTGGGGACTTTCAGATAACGTGCAGAATGAGAGAGAAAGAGGAAGTGAGAGAGAAAGTCTTCAAATTCCACTTTGCAATAGATTCTCCAATCTAATCCATGCTTCTCCCCAAATAAAATCACTTCCTAGTTCCAAAATTGATGTTACTTAGATATGAGAGCAGAGACATGGTGACATGGCTCAAGAGATGGAGACAAAAAATAAATAAATAAATAAATAAAATGAAACAAAATAAAAATAAAAATAAAAATAAAAACACTACCACAGAGGCCAAAACTCCAAGGAAGAAATGCCTACGACAGAGGCCAGGACAGGGGCAGAATTCCAGCTCTAGAGACTGGTGCCGCACGTGTTGGAGAGAAAGAGACACCTCCCATGTGAGAGTGTTGGGTACAGCCATTTAGATAAAGTTCAGCTTGGAGGCAAAAGTACTGAGCAGAGGAAGCTCCCAGAAACCCTCCTACTGTGGCCAGTCCACCAGATCCTGGGTCTCAGAGGGTGTGAATTCCTAATCTCATCTTGTATTTACTTCCTTTTATCAGGGTTTCCAGGCATGGGCAATTCCTCACCACGTTTCCAACGAGTCATTCACAGCCCCTCCCCTGTGCCTTTGCACGTGCTGTTCTTAGCATCTGGGATGCTTTTCCTCTCCTTGGGATACCTCAGGCTCCTTTCATTTTCATCTCCAGTAAGACCCTCTTCCCTAGTCTTTCTTGAACTGGCCCCTCACAATGACAGAGAGAATGAGTGTGTGTGGGCTTATGACCTCCTGGCACCTCGCCCCTCTGTGAGCGCTGAAATTGCCTCCCAGTGCCATAGGTTCTTATTCACTGGAGTTTTTTGAGCCAGTCTGAGCTGACCAGAGGCATCTAGTATAGTTAAAAAGATATAATAAATAATCAAAAGAGATTTGCTTTTTTACTGGCTTATAGGGAAATCTAGCATCCAGGACCCGAATTTGTTTATAAGTTTAAAAATTTAGTAGCATAGCAGCATCTGTCAGTGGGAAGCAGAACCTGTGTCACCGGCTTGTGATTTAATTCTGCAGGCTTAATCTCTGATGGGTTTAGAGAAGAGAGACCAGAATGCTAAGAAATGGAAGCAGCAGGCTAGTCCTAAGAAAAGTGGAGCCCTGGCAGTCGAAACAAATAAATATATAAACACCCATGGGAAAGATTCTCCCTCAGATGCCGGCTCCTAAGTGAGGGGTTTGCAGTTCCAAAGCCTGGGAATGAAGAGCAAAACGAACTGTAGGCTTATGCTCACGTTTAGTCCTAAAGAACCGTTCGGGTTCACGTTTACCCTAACGAGCGATGGGGTGGCCCACAGGGTCTTGGGGGAGGCTCAGTCAGTGAGCAGAAGGTGGAGGGTCCCTAGCTCTAGACAGAGGAGGGCTGAAGGGTATGGAGGGAACTCTGATGAAGGGAAGAGAGACATCTGGGGAAGGTGTGGTCAAGAGCAGGGACCTCAGATGAAGGCAGCATCTGCCCTGCGGGGTTTACACACTCCGTGCATTAGACGGTGTTCTTTCAGGTCAACCCTATGAGTGATGTCATGACCAAGATATGGGCATCTGAGTTCTGTACCTGAGGTACCTGCTAATGTGACTGCTCCAAAAGTCACGTGTCACCTGCACTCCCCATGCGTTTGTCTAGTTCCCTTCCACCCCCTTGCTGTGCTCCCTGACAACGGCATTTCCCAGACTCGACTCCTGCTTCTTTCCCATTGGGTTCAGCCGGTGGAAGGCACTGATGGGACAGTGCGATAGCCAGGCCATCGTCTCCTCTCTCGGGGCTTAGGGGGCACCTGGGCGGTGGGGTAGTGGCGGGCTCCTGTAATTCCAGCTCCGGCTGCCCACCCTTCCTTCCGGTCCCAGCTCCTCTCACAGCCCCTGCTCCCAGGCTCCTGCCCCGTCCCGTTGCTCTGGCTCCAGACTCTGGATAAACCAGCTCCTTCCCTGCCCCTTCCATCTGGGGTTGAAGTCTGTAGTCCCCAGTTTGAACCTTATCACCATACATACAACAAGCTTTCTTCATCAGATCTTTGACAAACTAGCTGCTGTGAGATCTTCCTGCCTATACTTGACAAATCCGTCTGGTAAGTGGAAGAAGCCAGATGAGAACACGGAGATGCCCCCATCCCTGGTGCACAGCCAGTGTAATGTGAGATGGCAAAGGAGTAACGAAGTCACACACCAGAGTGACCACCTTTTCAAGAAGGGACCATGTTTGGGGCTTTGTGGGCCACAGAGTCCCAACTGCTTCCCTCTCTGCCTTTATAGCATAATCACAGCCACGGATCACGCACACGAAGTAGGGGCAGGGCTCTACACCAACAGGTCCTGAGGCAGCTTCCGCCCTCAGGCTCCAGTTTGCTGGCCTTTGTGACATACTGAACGGAGACTTGGGGCAAACCACCTGGGACGCTTGAGCTAGGGCAGCTCCTGCTGAAGGTTCAGGCGACTGGGTTCCTCTCCCTTTGGCCAGAGAGATGCTGAAGCGAATCCAGCAGGGGCAGAGTTAACCCACTCTCGATTGTCAAGCTCCAGGAGCCCATCTGGATGGTGGAGTGCTGCTAATCACAGACAATGAGAGAAGCTGGGGCTGAAGCAGATGTTGTGCCCCATTTCCTCAAACTTGTCAGTGAGAATGGAATCTAGCATTTGCAGTAATTAGATCCTTTTTTATTGAGTAGGGAGAGAAAGAAGGGGGGAAAGAGAGAGAAAGAGGGAGAGAGAGAGAGCAAGAGAAGGAGAGAGGGAGAGAAGGATGGAGGGAGAGAGCAAGGACTTAGGAGCTTCTCTTGCAAAGACCCTAGCTTTCCGATGTCTCCGGTGGAATACTCAGTGGGGTGTGCAGCTAAAGGAGTAGAGAGCTACCCTTTTATTCTTGCCTGAAGGGACATGGGTTTTTCTACACAAGCATACCTGCAGGCAAAACAGAATAAAACAAAGAAACAGACCAAAATGTTCACGAACCAGCTTGCTCTCGGTTTAGGAGTGAGAAGACCCAGTGTTTGAGGTCACTTTGGCTGCAGGACCTGGGGAGTTCCCTCTGCTCTCAGGACTTCAGCCAGCGTCTCTCAAGGGCCCCACCTCATGGGCTCTCAAGAGCATCATGTCACGCTGAGCTCCTCGCCAGGGCACCCAGACCCTGTGAGTGTCTGAGTGCGAGTTCCAGGCCCCCCCGGGGTGGGGGGTGGGGGTGCAGGCAGGGATTCTAGTCCCGAAAGCTGGTGCCAGAGAACGAGGTATGAGAAGCCAGAGACACCAGAACACGTATGGACCCGAAGACGTACAATGTCTTCGATTCAACGCTGAAGTGTGTATTCTGTTCAAAAAGGGGACAACCAAAGTCAGACCTAAACGAGAGCCGTTTCTGAAGCTTCTGGAAGCCAAGTGTGAGGGGAGCTGAGCTGAGGTATGGAGTGTCACAGACAGTGGAGTCAGAGCCGGTCCCGACGTGGATGACGGCCACCACCCTCTTCCCTGCTCACTGCAGATGGAACTACGCAGCTCGGGGAACGGCGCCCCAAGACAGACGCAAACATGTGCCACGCACCCACCCACACAGCTCAACACATTGTACTGGAAACAACCTCAACTGGGAATCAGAGGCCTGTGCCGAGGCCCTGTCTTGGCAGCTACAAACCCCAGAGATATCCAGCACAAGTATCTCTGCAGGCAGAGCCCGGACATGAAGTCGGGGTGAATGATTGTTTGTAGATTCAAAAATATTTTGACAATACATCATGCACTCTTCACTCTAAAAGCATAATAGACTATGGGTATATGTATGTGAAGGTCAGACACCAGCCTGTTGGGTGCGTTTGTGCCTGTGAGAGAGAGAGAGAGTGTGAAAGAGAGAGGGAACGCTTGAGTGCATGTGCCCTCTAATGCTTGCTTTCAGCGTGTGAGCTCTCAATGTTTGATGCATTAATTCCCGTCTTGATTGGAAGCTAAAGTGGGCTATTTAAATAAATAGCAGGGAACAAAGCATACATTTGTCTTTTAAGCATTCATTAATCATTTCTCACGGCTTTCTAGAAGATGTCAGATAGGTATTGAATAAAAGATTTATTGTAGCAGGGATCAGTTAATCTGGCTTTTTCCTTACCTAACCACGGATGGAGACATGCTTGGGAGTCGAATCATTACACACACTCACACATAAGCATGTTACATCTAAATATAAGTACATATATGTATCTCTATTTATCAAGCATGTGTGAGTGGTTGTCACGCACGAGGTATTGCACTAGCTTATGTGTGTATATATATATATATATATACGCTCGTGTGCGGAAACTGACAGATTATAAATGGCAAGTTTTAAACATGAAGGAGTGCAATTCAGACATTGGTACCAACGGTTTGAGTGATATACAATACACATTCTAAATATTCTCTGACAATATAAAGCCAAACATAGGAAATATTTTTAAATTCAGGGTAAGGGGTGGCTGGGTGGCTCAGTCAGTCAAACATTGGACTCTCGGCTTCGGCTCTGGTCGTGATCTCGGGGTTGTGGGATAGAGCCCCAGGTCGGGCTCTGTGCTCTGGGCAGCATCTGCCTCAGATTCTTTCTCCCTCTCTCTTCCACTCACCTTCTCTCTCTCTGTTTCAAGTAAATAAGTAAAACCTTTAAAAAAATAAATTAGGCCTGAACATTTCTAAATCACACTCGATTTGGGGTCGTGTTCATTTTATATAATCAAAGTCAGTGGGACTTGTTCTTGTTCTGGTTCTCAACTGCGTATGGCACCCAGCCCTGGGCGCACTGGGTGGATGCCTCCAGAGGACTTACAATTGGCTGAAGAGTATTTAGACTCTAGTCCTGACCTCGTGTATGCATTATAACTTATAGTGTAGAATAGACTTGCTGGAAGAAACCTTAGTGATCACGTATAATACGATTATTCCTAGAAGTGAAACTTCGCTCGGGCAAAGTGATGCGATCTGTGGAAAGGGCCTCCGGGTGGAGTGGACATGAGGTCCTGGTAGTTTTCTCCTGGAGCTTCTCAGAGTTCTGAACATGCCAGAAGGAGACCCCAGCAGCCACGCAGGGTCTCTTGAGATCACTTTCATCTGTTGTTTCAACACTGTTCCACTTTGATCTGTTGTAGTCAAAGATCCCTTTTGAAGATGTAGCTCTGTTGAAGTTCTAGAATCTGAGTGAGGTTCACTGGGGTGGGGTCCGGAGCCCGTGACCAAGAAGGAAATCTTCAGACATCTTTGGTGCAAAATCATGGTTAATTAAAGCACAGGGACAGGACCTGTGGGCACAAGGAGCTGCTGCCCCGGGTTGTGAGGGCTGGCAGGTTCTGTATGATGGGGTTGGGGAGGTAAGGAAAAAGGGAGGTTTCAGAAGAGCTTTCATATGCTAAAGAGGACCTGCCCTCCTCGTGGTCCTTCCCTCTAGCAAGGTATTAACATTAAGACCGCTGTGAGGTTCCCAGAAGACTGTCCCAGTGTCCCACCCGGGAGTCCGGGAGGGGGAAGGTTGCAGGGAGTCACCGTTCTTTGTCCTCCGCAGCCTTCGTTCCCTCATCAGCTCTGCCACTGGCTACAACGTATCTTCCAAACCCACACTTCTGAGGCTGCATGAGGAGACGCGATGCAGAATCAGACTAAGTCAGGCCGCGAGGCTGGGCTGCCCTGTCCACGCAGGGTCACCTCCCCTTCCCACTCGCGGAGCCGTCTCTGCACACAGAGGTGAAGTCACTTGCCCAGAGTGAGAGACCAGAACAGAGCCCCAGCCGCCTTGACCTTAGTTCCTGTACTTCGACCTCAAACCTCAGCTAAGGCCGCCTACTGTGAGCGCGAAACCTGGACAGAAACAAGCCAACTGCTGCCTTTGGTTTCCCGGCGGGGACTTCAGAGGGCAGTGGGCAGACTCTGTGCAAGGACATTTCCAGATGAGCAGGCAGGCCTCCCCGCGAGACACTCTCTTAAAATAGGTCGGGAGGCCACGTGGGAGGAGGAATTTATGCACGTCCTCATCTGAAGAGATTATCAACTTTTAAAAACTTTTCAGCCAGCTGCAGCCCTCCGCCTGGACTTAACTCCGTCCTCACCATGGCAACGAGATTACCCACATTCTTCCTTTCAAAAGCACCCAATACAGTTTAACAAGCTTTTGTCCCTCATTTGCATAGTAGCCCAACCCACCCAGTCTCCATCCCTGCTTGCCCAGAGCACCTGAATGAGAACCACACTCACGACCTTTGGCCTGTATAATTCCTCTCTCCTCTTCAGATCTAGAGTCCTGATTCTCCCTGCACCTCTGTGTCCTGAATTACAATTCTAAGTGCCGGAATAAATAAATGTCTGCTTACTTCCATTTTCAACGAATTCTTTCTTGGTGGCCAACTTGTTCACGCAGGTGTCAAACTCCTCAGAGCATAGGTAGTGCAATGTGGGGCAGGGACAGGTGAGGAACAGGAGTCCGGAGATGGGTGACAGCCGCAGGTGGGAGGGGCAGGGATTCGAGAGGCTGGGGACAGGAGTCGGAATCCTGGAAGAGACACTAATCCAGCTGTTGGCACCACACAGGATTGCGGATTTAGTTTCCACATCTTTAAACCAAGGAGCCGTCGACAGAGAAAGAGCGTTCCTGTTAGGAGACATGACCTTACAGCACAGGTGTGCCATTCTGGGACATGCTTCTCTGGGTCTGTCTTCCAACCTCTTGAGCTGCTTGTGCACGAGGTATCTGTGAAATGGCATTTGTGAGGGTCAGTCTCAAAACGTCCGGGACAAAACGTAATTTCTCTGAGTGTGATCTGTGTGTACGTGATTCCTCTGCCATCAGAATCACGTGAGCACTTGTTGCCATAAATGCTCTGGTACATTCACCTCACCACACAATCAGAGTCTGCATTGTTCACAGCCACAGAGCCTCTGGTAAAAATTCAAAACTGGAACTTCTGTGTTTCTGCTTAGTATCCGAAGTCCACTAAGGGTAAGTAAAGATTCTGATCCCAAATAGTGCCGATGTCTGATGCTGACGTGTGCTTACACTGTTATGCTAAAATGGAATTACTCAAGTATTTTGGGGTCTTCTAGTTCCCACTACAGACATGGTCCAGAAATTTCACTAGGGCTACGGAGCAGCCTTTATTCCGTTGACCTTCCCTCCCCTTTACAGAGCTCCTCATACAGGTTAGGAACCATGTACATACCTTCAGTCTCCCTTGATGGCCCCATGCTAGGTCAACGTTAAGCAAGATTTTCATGAGATGGGAGGCATGTTGGTTCCCAGGGGAGGGGACACATGAAAAAATGTTCATCATCATTAGCCATCAGGAAGATTCAAATCAAAACTGCATTGAGATACCACCTTACACTAGTTAGAATGGCCAAAATTAGCAAGACCATAAGAAACACTATTGGTGGGAATGCAAGTTGGTGCAGCCACTTTGGAATACAGTGTGGAGATTCCTTAAGAAATTAAAAATAGAGCTTCCCTATGACCCTGCAATTGTACTCCTGGGTATTTACCCCAAAGGTACAGATGTAGTGAAAAGAAGGGCTATCTGGAACCCAATGTTCATAGCAGCAATGGCCATAGTCGCCAAACTGTGGAAAGAACCAAGATGCCCTTCAATGGACGAATGGATAAGGAAGATGTGGTCCATATATACTATGGGGTATTATGTCTCCATCAGAAAGGATGAATACCCAACTTTTGTATCAACATGGACGGGACTAGAGGAGTTTATGCTGAGTGAAATAAGTCAAGCAGAGAGAGTCAGTTATCATATGGTTTCACTTACTTGTGGAGCATAAGGAATAACAGGGAGGACATGGGGAGATGGAGAGGAGAAGGGAGTTGGGGGAAATAGGTGGGGAGACAAACCATGAGAGACTGTGGACTCTGAGAAACGAACTGAGGGTTTTGGAGGGGACGGGGGTCAGAAGTTGGGTGAGCCTGGTGGTGGGTATTATGGAGGGCACGTATTGCATGGAGCGCTGGGTGTGGTGCATAAACAATGAATTTTGGAACACTAAAAAAAAAAAAAAAAATTTAATTAAATTAAATTAAAAAAAAAAAATTAAAAAAGAAAACCAGAGCCATCGTCAGAACACTTGAGACCTTCTCTAGGAAGTGTTGGTTTGTACTGGGCAAAGGAGAAGTTTTCAATGAAATTCAAATTTTTCTATAGTGGGGTGCCCTGGAATCCTCTGCATCCTCCGTAGACTGCTGGACTTGGGCTCCTGCTCTCTGCTATGAGCGATTTACCACCATGCTCCAATACAAACAAGCCTCTTCCCTGCCTAGAGCTTATGTTCCCAATGCCTAGTCCCTTCATTGAAAATTTCCATTCTGAGGCCCTTCTCAGGTTTCAAAACTGATTTTACAATATCCCTTCATGTTAACTCTCTATTGAAGTACAGTGAGTCACAGCAACTGCTCCAAATACACCTCATTCTTTTCTACCCCTGGGCCTTTGCTTATGCTTTCCCAAGACCCTGTAATGTTCTCACTGTTCATGTATAGACAGGCATATTTCATTTTATTGCTCTTTTTTTGCATTTCACAGATACTGAAGTTTTTTACAAATTGAAGGATTGTGGCAAGCCTGCATTAAACATGTGTATAGATACCCCCCTCCTTTTCCCAGCAGCATTTGCTCATTTCATGTCTCTTATATTTTGGTAACTCTCAAAATATTTCAAACTCTCTATTATTCTACTTGTTATGGTGATCTGCGATCAATGATTACCACTCTGAGAACTCAGATGATGGTTAGCATTTTTAACTGCAAAATATTTTTTAACTTAGGCATGCACATTGCTTATTTTAGACTTAATGCTATTGCACACTTAATAGGCTATAGTACAGCATAAACATAACTTTATATGCACTAGGAAACAACAACAACAAAAAAATTCACTTGACTCCCTATATTGTGATATTTGCTTTGTCACAGTGATCTGGAACCAAACCCACAATATCTCAGAGGTAGGTTATAATTTTCTTTCAGGTATAATTCAATCTTATATGGTTTGATAAGGTTTTTCTCAATGTTTGAAGCCTCAGTGATCTCTTGTTACCCCTATACTTTCATCCAAGTTACTCTCTGTGCTTCTCGTTTGGTACATGTTTCAGTTTTCTTTACAATATTCACCTTTATTATTACTTATGACCTTTGCCTAGATTCCAGAGCTGGCTGAATAGTATGTCTTTCCCATTCTGTTCTAAACCACCAAATTAAAGTGTGGAATTAAGACTTTCTGGGGTGGTGGTGTTAAACGGTGAATTAGCATTATGGAGGAAAAGATTATGAATTGAATACAGGGTATTTCATAAGAGTTAAGGTTATGCCAGGGAGAGGGAGAGAAATAGCAGTTGCTGATCGAGTTTTGGGTGCCATGAAGTACTCAGGGGTGGTGGTGCACCCAGGTGGCTGTGCAGAGAACTTTCTAATGGGAGACCTCTAATGGGAGAACACAGCTTTTGGAACAGAGCCCAACATGAGCTCAAGCTTGCAGATATTCATGGAGAAATGAATATGCCACGTCTCCCTTTTGACCTTGAATGAATGTGAAATAAACTACTTGGACTGCCATAGACTAAACCCATAGACATATATGCAAAGAAATTCATCCAAATGGCTCCAAATGAAAATAGACATCCTTGTCAAATGAGGTGGAACACGTGAGCTGAGATTGAATGGTTGCGAATCAGATGTTCCCACTAAAAATCAGATCATTCAAGTCAGGGGACACCAGCAGTGTCACTGATGCCAGATGGCACTCACGCTTCCTTCCTGCACACCCAGCATCTGACTAAACATTTAGCCCGAGAAGCAAGAAGCCCTAGAATTTTTCCATCGTTGTCTGCATAACGTAGGGTAGTCATTCACATTTGTTTGTTTGTTTGTTTTTTCTCTTATTATCTGTATCTATTAAGTGAATAGATCATTACCCAACATGTCAGCCTCATGGGACTCTAAGTTCATATAAGATCAAGGCTCTGGACATAGTTCATAAATATTAAAATGCTACCACCCCCATGAGTATATTACACATTTGCAGAGCTGTTTTTACAGACAGTGAGTATTTCCATTGTCATGTTCATCAACACACTTTGCTTCAGGGGTAGTGAGGTTCTTTTAAGCAGTCAGGGTAACCTTCATCGCAGGGTTAGGTCGTTTGTGCGAAGAGAAGTATACCTTTTGCCATCCTGGATGGATTATTTGCATAGAACGGCATTTCTCCTTGTCTTGCTTAGGAGAGACTCTGCCACATAGAAAGAAATAGAAAAAAAGAAAGAAAAAAAATCCAGCAATAACAACCATAAACCAATTAATTAACATATTTTCAGATGACCTAATGCTGATGGCAACGTGTCTGCATGCAGGGAGCACAGTGTCTGACCTGTCCTTAGTGGCTGCAGTCAGGAGGGAAGATGAGGTCGTGTCTGATGTGATCACACATGGCAGAGGAAATAGACATGTCTAGAGGATGCTGATAGTTTAGAAAGAAAACTAAATTAAGTGTGGGAAGAATGTCAAGAGAAGTGTTATGAATCCTTCTCACACTGCTTTAGAGAGGTGGGTGGTGGGAGGTAGAAATAATCTTGCCAGAAATGAAGATAAGAGATTGATCTCTTTATTTAAACCTGTGCTCTGTAATACACAACAGCCCCCGATTTACAAAGGCTCGACTCAAACAATTTATCAACTTTATGATGGTGTGAGGCCAATCCCCATGCAGTAGAAACTGTACTTGGAATTTGGAATGCGGATCTCCTCCCTGGCTAGTGTTTTGCTGCCGGATTATCCTCTCTTGGGGTGCTGGGCAGTGGCCGCAGCCACAACCAACATACGGACCCTGGTTCTGCACCAGACAGCCATTCTGTCTGTCACTGCCAGCACAGTGTTCAATAAATTACATGAGAAAGACAACACTTTATTGTAAAATGGACTTGGTGTTAATTGAGATGATTTTGCCCAACGATAGGCTAAGGAGAGTGCCAGGAGCATGTCGAAGGTGGGTGCAGCTGAGCTGTGATGGTCAGTAGGCTGGGTGTATTTCATGCCTTTTTAACTTAGGATAAGTTTACTGGAACATAACACCCCTGTAATTCGAGGTAGATCTATATGCGTATTGATTATTAGTTAAACATCCCAGCAGGTGGATGTGACAAGAAGTCCAATGACATGCTACCATTTCTACCACCTCGGCTGCCCCTGGAATCCCTTCTCGGGTTGAAAGTCCGGAGGGAAATGCACAGGCCTGGCCATCAGGGGCTCTGACTTGGAGATCTGGCTTTTCCTGTGTGATTTTCTATGTGTCTCTGGGGAATTATTTTTTCTTTCTCTCTCTCAGTTGTCTCTACCATAAAATGAGGGATTGGGACCACACAGTCTCTACTGTCCCTTGAAGTTCTATTCTCTCGTGAGTTTAAAAGAATATTGACTCTCTGGGGCCCCCAAAACAGACACTTATCCAGCCAGTTACTCCCTTGGGGATAAGTCAGTGGCAGAAGTCCCTACTGGGTGCGGCCATTCTCTGCGGGCTCAGAGAAATGGTTTTAGAGGCCAAGGAAGAGAATAAAGTTGGGCTCATTTCCAGCAAGGGGAATAAGGAAAGGAGTGTGGATCAGGATTCAGATTCCTCTGAGGAGATCATGAGCTTTGAGATTTTCACCCTATAGGAAGATGGTTCTAGAAAGAGCCTCCCCCCATGTGGAAGGCCTGACTTTGAATCCTTCTCCTTCACCCACCGTATATGTAAAGTTACTGTGTCAGAAGCTCTGTAAATGTACATGAAAGGTGGGTGAATGACATGGGGGATCCTCAAATATTTAATCTTATTCAAACTTCACATGGAAGATGACAGGCCTCTGCCACAGCTTCTCCACTCCATAGGTGGAGAGCAAACACAGCCAGGGGCGATATGTAAATGGGTGAGTACGCCTGGGCTCCAATACAGCTTCATTTTTGGACACTAAAATTTAAATTTCCGATAGTTTTAAGAAATAGTCTTCTTTTGATGCATTTTTCAACCATTATAGAAGGTAAAAGCCATCCTTAGCTTTCAGTTCATACACAAATGGGTAGTGGTAATGGCCCAGATTTGACCCACGGGTCAAGGTTTGCTAATAGCTGGTGTAGAATAGCAGGCATGGATTTTGAAGTCATTCAAAACTGGGTCCCCATTCTGGCTGTACTTTTACAAACAGCTATGTGACCTTAACAAAGGTACTTTCCTGCCTAATATCAGGCTGTTTTTCTTAGCAAATGTAGATGCTGAGTCAATCAGGAAATTAAACACAAAGAGGGATCTAGAATTGGACACAACCTTTTATTTTCTGATAGAAAGTAAACATTCTTCATTTCCCCCTTCTCTGCTTCCACAGTGAGGAATAAAACTGGGGTAAGTACATTAACTGGTTCAAAATTTGCCCTAAGGATTAAATAAAATTCCTTTGAAAGTTCTAAAATAACTGCAAAATGTAAGATTTTTAAAATCAATATTTACTGAATATATGACTTAGTTCATAGTATGTCGTGCTAAGTACAGCTACTGTACAAAGATTTCATCCTGCATGAACTCACTGAACCCTCAGATCATCCCTAGTAGGTAAGATCAATAAATACACTTCAGGGACTGGAAACAGATCTAGGCCATCCATGGACTCTTGTCTTAGGCTAAGAGTAGTAAGTACTGCACCCAGATTTCAAAACCAGGAAATCTGACTTCAAGGTTTATCTTTAACCACTTTGCTTTTTTATTATCTGACTCAGTCAGATATGGACGTGAACTCTGGGTGAGCTGGAAAATGGTATACTAGCTCACTGTGGCTATTGACTGGTTCTCTTTCTCACTTCCAGTGAGCAAACCAGGAGTGGTGATGTACCATATTTATCATACAGAATCGGACCCGGAGTCAAATGGGAGCAGAAAATGTGGTGCTTCCAACGTTCATGGTGCAAATTCAATGTGCGGCTAACCCGTCATTCCACACAGCTCCAAGTCCATTCTGTGAGAAAGAGGGGTACAGTGTCCATAAATAAATGTAGTGTGGAAATGTAATCCCATCAATGCCTCTTACAGCACCTGGAACTACACTCTTCTTAGTTGAGCAGAACCAACACTTGAATGTATTTAACTCAAGCAACCGATTGATAGGAATAAAAATGGATTTTTTAAAAAAATGATAAAATGATAAAAATCATAAAAATGATTCATTACTTGAAGATCCTTAAAAATGCTATGCATTGCTATTTGTGGATATAGAACACATATATTCAAAGAGGAAGTTAGGTGAATTCACAGCTAGATAGAGCAAATGACTGAATGAGGAACAGGCAGCTAATCACATATTCAAAGTCTTTTATTTTTGAAATCACACCATTTAGCCACTTCACTTGAGGACATCTGTAAGTTGGTTCTTTTAAGCCTTGAAGCTGGTTTTTACATAAGTAGTAGGATAAAGCTAAAATGGCTTCCATTCACACAACAAGCCTCCAAAAATAATTGGCTCCTTTAAGTGGACAATTTCATTTCTCCTTTTGTTTATAACAGGCATCTCCAGGAGGATAAAATTGGTACTCAGCTGGCTTTGGTTCCAGTGCTGTTTTTTTGCACATTAATGGGGAAGTATTGGGGCGGCTTAGTGACCCTGAATGCAATTGGATTTAATGAAAAAAAAAAAAAATTCAGCATCTTCTTTTTATTTCTGTACACATATTTTGTATTTCATTTGCTCTATTTCAAGATATAACTGCATAATCCATAGCTTTACTTTGGTTGTGTAAAATGACACCATGATTATAAATGACAAGGAAATTATGCATCAGGGTTCACTTTCTAAGAGAACAAAGATACCTGAGTTCACTCTAAATTATTGTCATAATGTCATTATTATTTTTATTATTCAAAAATCCAAAGGCTTCTAACTTCTGACTGTTGCACGTCCAACAAGGACTGTTCTATAAGCAACTCAAGTTATAAGTCCAAACTAAAATCTAAGAATATGCTGGTTGTTAGCAGATATATATTCATTTTTTGAAAGACGAAAAGACAATGGTTTCTCTTCATCTGAGGACTCCCGCATCATGACTTTTTCACTGGTCGTTCAGTGGTGGGTTTTCAAGCCTTAATTATAGGCACATTCTTCCTATTGTCTCCATGTGGTACAGGACAAGGAAACACAATTAGTCACATATTATAATTAACCTTCGTGGTCTGCATGCTTTTGTAGATTTGAAGGACTAGCTGGAGACCATAACATCCTTTGTATTACAAGGAGTGAGTCCTGGGATTCATCAGAATGAATAATCAAGGTAATTTATTCTGACAAGAAAGGTACATTGTTTTCCACATCCAGAAGACCCCCATGAGGAGGAATTTAGGCATGAAATATAAACTGCAGATAAGTGACATTTACTTATTAATTCACTTCCTTCCATCTCTGTATCTTTGTATTTCTAACTTCCTCCTTCCCTCCTTCCCTTTTTCCTTGCCTGTAATCAAGCTTTGTGGCAGACAATGGAACATCAAGATGACTTCACCTTAGTGGCTACTGGATTTATTTTTTTCAAACTACCAAAGCAATTCACTCTTGTAGCAATGAGCCACAATGTTAAAACTGTGCATTATATCCTCATACATAAAATTATTTTTTAAGTGTTTATTTATGGAGAATTATGTGTTAGGTGCTGAGAATCTGATTAAAAATGGTGCATATCTAAGAGTTAGATATAATGACATTGTGCATTTATCTATGGAGACGGGGTAGACCAGAGTTGAAGTTCTGACGTCTTCAGGTCATACATGTGCAAATCTGGACAAACTGGGTAAAACTGTGAAACCCCTAGTCGAACCTTTATATCTTCAGTTATAAATGTGGGCTCATAAACTCATATCATGGGATTTCAACTAAATCCTAAACTGATTAAATAAAACACATAATGGCTAGTAGGAATTCAAAATTTGTTTTTGTATGGCTCATCTTGCTCTTTCCTGACCATTTCTGGTCTGGGAACCAAGTAGGGTGTCCACTTGCTCTCCAGGAAAGCAGGGTACTCATCATGAAACTCCATTAGTCAGACAAAGAGCAGCATATCCAAACTCATGGTTTTGGGTCAAGGAGATTTTTACAAATATTTGCTATTGAACAAAGTAATGTACTGTTGAATCAGTAATGAACCATGGCCATTAATTTAATGTACATATGTGGACCTCTAAGGCACCACACTATGGATAATTATATAACTTGTAGGAAAAAATAATAAAAAAAAATAAACTGGTGTTGGCAGCACAAGATTCAAAAATTTCATATGTTATTCATAAAAATAATAAGAAAATAGAGATCTAGTAAAATGGTAACAGTTTTACACATGGTAAATGGATGAAAAGTATATAAATACTGCAATAAATGTGTCCCTTTTGCCTTGAAAAAAACGTAGAACTTCCATATAGGATTGGGCTTCCGAAGAGTTCTCCCATGGACGTTGTCACAAAGTGGGGGAAGGAGGGTTACCCGAAATAGAATGGGAAATAATCAGGCCACCTGCGCAGGGGTTAGGCTCTTTTCACTAGGTGGTGAAATGCTATCACTCATAGGGGTTCGACATGTGTATATTTTCTGCATTCCTATGGGGCTAAGTTCAAATGAAGTGTTCCTTATAAACGGCATTGAATCAGTGAAGAAGTAGGCTTTTGCTCAAATGGTTTCTTTCTACAACAATTGCATTGGAACAAATTCTGATTTTCACAGATGCCATATATGGCTGCACTAACCATCAGTCTCATATAACATATTAGTAATGAAGTTATCAGTTTTTGTTTACAAAAAGAACCATGCAGTTAGAATGACTTTGTGGTTTATCTTCCCAAATTCGCTATTAGTAATAACAATGGATAATAGGAAAAACCAGGATTATCCTTGACAACTAGAACCTAACTCATTGGTATAAGAAAACATGTATTTTCTTTAATGTACACCACTTATTTGAGAAAGATAAGTGCAAAATACTTATCCTATCAACTTTTTTATTTTTTTTTTTCCTAGGATAGGGGGAAAGGCAGAGGGAGAGAGAAAGAATCTTAAGCAGGCTCCACAGACAGCACAGATCCTGACCCGGGCTGGATTTTATGACTCTGAGATCAAGACCTGAGCCAAAATCAAGAGTCAGACGCTTAACCAACTGAACCATACAGGTGCCCTTATCCTATCAACTTTTAGCGTATTACCCTAAATATGTGAATTTTCCTTAAATAATAATTGTTTATGATATCTTATAGATCTTTATGATCCTCTCCATCTCCACTAAAATAGAAGTTCCATGAAGGCAGGAAACTGACGTTAGTGTTCAATGACACAGAACCACAATAGAGCCTGGAATGTCTTTGACATATGATAATAATAATTGTTGAATGATTGATTCATTCAATTTATTGATTAATGGTAAAGGTAGAGGATATTGGCTGGATTTACACAAGTCAAATTGAGAGAGAAGGGGTAGTGCTGAGACCCTCTAGGATTATCTACTCTTATTGTTTTACCTCAGTAACCTAAGAATACCAAGCAAGGGTAGACAATGGGAAAATACAAAGCACCCTTTGGCAGTTTCTCTCTAATGAGTATTTTAACAAAAAACAAAAAAACAAAAAACAACAAAAAAAGAAAAATTTAGACTGAGAATAGCCAACACAATATTAAAGAGAAGAACAAAGCTGGAGAAACGGCATTGCCTGAATTCAAGATTTATTGTAAAGCTACAGAATACAAGTCAGGATGGATTCGCATCTTCACCCTTCCTTGGGATTTTCTGTTCTCTTCATTCTAACACTGATTTCAGTTTTTATTACCAGACTCTGAAATGATTGAACACCTCTACAGGAGCCATTTTGATTTCTTCTTCTCTTAAATGTGTGTACGAATCTTTGGTCATTTTTACTAGTTAGGTGTCATTTCTTTTTGATTTGTGTTCTTTACGTATTCTAGAACACTTGTTATGTGTGCTAGCCATAAGTTCTCCCTCTCAGTGGCTTGTGTTTTGTGATGGTTAATTCTTTCTGTTCCACTTCAAGGAATGGTGGCAGGTGGCCTTTGGACTTGAACTGCAACTCTTCCTTGGTCTTAGACTGTCAGCCTGTCCCATCGGATTCTGGGTTCACCAAGCCATTTCCATAAAATCAGATAAATGTATGTCTCTTTCTCTATCTTTATCTCTCTTTATTTTTTCTAGGAATTAGTGTTCTAGAATAGGGAAACTTTGTTTAATCACACACATGCTCATGCACTCACACACACCTTATTGGTTTAGTTTCTCTGGAGAACCCTGACTAATGTACCTGTCTAGAAGTTCTTAATTTCAATGTGGCCAACTTTATTAACACATATTTCTATTTTTAGTGACTTTTGTGTCCTGTGTCAAAATTATTTTGCTACCTGGATATACTGAAGGTATTTTACTATATAACACAGAAACATTATTTTCTTTTAATTTTTAACATTTTAATTTATGTAATATACCTGGAAAATAATTTGGTTTATGAAGTGAAGTGGAGGCAAATTTTCAGTTGTTCTTCATATTGATAACCATCTTTCCTGGCAATATTTATTGTAAGCAACATTTCTTACCTATCACTTTCAAGTGACATATTTGCCATAAGTCCATTGTGCAAACATGCCTGAATTTCTACCTGAGCCCTTCTGTAACTCCAATCATCTGTCTTCCATTGCATCGGTTGCATAGTATCTTGCTCATGGTTTTTATATTAAACACTGACATCTGGCAGAGCAAATTTCCCCACTATGTTCTTCTTCAAACATTATTTTACTGCTCTTAACCCTTTTCTCCCATATAAGACTTAGAATCAATTCATCATTTTCCACCCAGATATAGTGGGAATTTGATGGAAAGTAAATGGAAGTTATAGATATGTTTACAGAGAAACATATCTACAAGTGGTCCTCCACTTTTTAAATACACTATGTTTACATTTATTTAATTTATTTATTTTATTTCAGAAGTACTTTGTGGCTTTCTAAAGAGGCCATATAATTTTATTACATCTAGTCTTCTATGTTTGATGATTTTAATGTAATTGTAATTTTTTTTAAAAAATTCAATTCGTCACTGATTGGTGCTGGTATACAGAAATGCATTGATTTTTGTATATTTGTCCAATAATCTTGCAAAATTCACTTATAAATTCTGATAACATAAGTGGAAATTTCTGAATATTTTATGTACACAATTATTTCACCTGTGATTAATGTCTCGTTTTTTCTTTTACAAAACTTAGGCTATTTATTTATTTATTTGTTTATTTATTTATTTTTAAAAGATTTTATTTTAAAGTAACCTCTACAACCAACAGGGGGCTTGAACTTCCAACCCTGAGATTAAGAATCACATGGCTTACCAGTTGAGCCAGCCAGGCACACTAAACTTAGGCATTTTTATATATTTTTCTTGCTTTGCTGTGCTTGCTAGGACTTCCAGTAAAAATTTAGTTTTAAGTTGTGATAATAGGCAGGCTTATTCTATTACAGTTTCACAAAAAATATTTCTACTCTCAAAAAATTTTTAAATGAAGTATAATTGAATGGACACTATTACACTAGTTGCAAGTGTACAGCACACTAATTGATTTGACAATTACATACTGTAAAATTCTCACCATGGTGTGTGTATGGAAATATTTATACTTTCCATCATCAAAGGAGATGTTGGCTTAATTTTCAAATTAAGAAAAGTTCACTTTTATTTTTAGTTTATTAAATTTACCTCTTGGTAATTTTTTTTTATCCAAGGTTCATTCTGAATCTATGAAAATAATGATTTTATCCTCCATTTGGCTATGTGATAAACATGGTAATTGATTATTAAACTATCTCTGTATTCCCAGAATAAACTCATTGTAACTGATGTAATTTAGGTAATAGATAGTTGATAGGTGATAGATAGATATATAGAGGGAGGGAGAGAGAGACAATGAGACAGATTTTTGCCTCTGATTACAAGGAAAATGAGCTTATAATTTCGTTTTTACGGTACTTCTGGGTTTTGTTGTTAGCATCATACTGACTTCATGAAATGAGCTGCAAATTTTTCCTTTTATTCTCCGAACAAGTTTGTGTAAAGCTTCTCAAAGCACTGTTTAATCTTACAGGTGTGGTTTGTATTTGCTGTGGTTGTCCTTTCTAGCTGTAGCGACTGTGGGGAAAGAAATATGCCCAGGCTTTTCAGAGATTCTTAGGTTCTGGCTCTGATTTTATGACAATCAGCACAGTGACACTACCTGGTTATCCAGGGATAAATGAAGTTTGGTCGAAGTCCCTCTGACAGTGGGTCCAGTGTAGCTAAGGACCTAGCCAATGATTTGAAATTGCCAAAATCTTCCACTGGCTTCCTGACCTGTTGAGTGAAGGCAATTATGCAAATAAGAGACAAGAGGAAGTACTAGTTTTTTGCTCTCCTTCCAAGAAAGAACATGGAAAGTAGGACTACCTCCCTGAAGAAATTAGGGCCACCACTAAAGTCTAACAACATAGGGTTGTTTACTTCTGTTACAGTCAGATTTAACTCTGGCCTGTGCATAAGGCAGATGACTTTTGGAGGATGGCTGTGGATTGTCCTAATCAGTGGTGACACCCATGACAGTGGCTAATCCAGGTGTTGTACATTTATTGGAATGAATTAACACTGTGCCAGGCACCTAGTCAGCTCTTATTTATCCTAAAAATGGATTTTCCTTTCTGCCTATTTGGAAAACTACCAAAGGCATCATGTTCACCATGTAGAAACAACAGAACACCTTTATTGTCTTATTCAGGACAATACGCCAATTCTCTTGATCCTTTTCATAATTCTCTGTAGGTATCTTGATAACCTTGACATTCTATGAAATATTCTGCTGGTTATCTAATCATCATGCTGTTTATATCTGATATGGAGGAACCACTAAGAAAGTTGGATGCCTTGGTAAGATGCACATGATCTGCAAAGAGGATGATAAACCACATAAAAATTCAGTGGCCCACATCTCACTGAAGATCGTGGGAGTCCAGAGGATTGGGAAATGCAGGCACATTCCCTCTGAAGTCAAAGAAAACTTATTGCACGTTGTACTCTCTGCCAGTATAACAAAAACTAGGATGATGCTGAGTGAGTCTTTGGATCTTGGAGGTGATATACGGATCATCATATCTGCTACCCTAACTCATTTTCTGTGTAACCCATTAGACTGCCAGTTTTTAATAGATTTTGACAAAAGAAAGAATTTGCATCAGGCTGGCCTTCAGTTTAAGCATCTCTTCCACTTGAGCACTTGGATTAAATAGATTCAATGAAATTCAAAGTATCTCTACAAAATTCCCCTTTTGATATGCCCCAATCAGAAGATTATAGAACACACTGTGTTTCCACACAAAGCCAAACTTTCTATTTGAAGATAACTACTGTCTTTTTGAAAAAAGGATCTCTGACTTGCTATTGTATCCTGAAAAGACTGAATTTCTGACCATCGGACATCAATGGCCAGTGATTCTGAGAGGCCCTTTCTTGGCTGGGTGCCATCTGGCCCATTAAGTCAGCACATGCCCAGCAGAAATTCTTCACTAGCAGTATATAAGGGATCATGTTCAAGCTGGTTTAGAAGTCTGAAGTAAGTTATATGGTTGCACCAGCACCTGGCTCACAATCCCACTGACATCTATCCCATTACAGTGCCTTTTTTTTTTTTTTTTTCAATTCCCATTTGTGACATTATGGAAACTGCTTATGTATGAACAGTTGATGAAGAAAAAACAAAACACCCACATGTTGCTGAGGTCTACTTCAGATGGCTATGATAGATATGCTGGCATCCACCAGAAGATCAAATGTTCCAGTTTTAGAGATCAGGAGTGTTTCTGAAAACCTGGCATGATGGAGAACATTCTCCGTAGACAGTACTTTGAGAAACATAGCTTTCTGCCTTGTTGGACTTGAAGTTGGTTAGATGCACAGATGCTCATTAACCCATGAGTAGATGTTAATGTTTCAGTTAGATAGTTATGGCCTTGGAAGTAATAAATTAGAATTTGGATACAAAAGGTCTGCAGGAGAGGTATATAGATGGTCCTACTGAGATGGACACAGGAACCAAAGATATTTGTATTTGACAGGACTTCTCACCAAATTCAGAAACCTCTCAATAACGTCATATACAAGGTGGTAGTTTCTGAAGTAACAATCAGCCTCCTTCCTAGTCATTGTTGTGCTTTATTAATAGGAGCATACACAAACTGCCCTTAGTGGCAGACTTGCTAGCTATGGATTTACCAGCATGGACTTCCAAGTTTGGACTGGCCATATTACAACTGAGTGCCTAACCTGCCAATAGCTTAGACTGATGGTAAGTCCCCAGTATGACAGCATCTCCTTATATCCTTTGATAACTTTGTGCCTCTTTCATCATGAGGAAGGCAGCAAATTTTCTCACTGAAAGAAACAAAATCATTGATATATATTTCCCTTCTCTGTCTTCAGTGCTCCCTGAAGGACCAAAGCTTGTTAATTTACTTATAGCTATGACTGTGCTTATTATTAAATTGAAATAATAATGTTAGTCATTATAAAAAAGTTATAATCAAGGATTATTTCTTATGATTATTATATCACTATATTACAAATTATTAAGTTTAAAAATAAGTAGGAAAAGTGAAAATAAAATTTTAAGTGAATTACATGTATCTCAGAGTTACCAGCTCTATTCTGTGATCACGAATCTTTCTAACACTAAAAACCAATCTAATGGGACTCTGTTCAGAATTATCTGATACAGTAAAAAAAAAATAGTAAGGCAAAGATGACCAAACATCATAACGTTTAAAGAATGGAAGGAAGACTCTGGAATCTTCATATAAATTCTGATTGACAGCACCCAGAAGGATTAGTTGCACAAACTCAGAACTTCCAGCAACCACAGCAAACCCATTTTCACCTGACCTTGTCCTCCCCTCCCACATGCCCACAGATGAAGGAGAGCTGTCCCTCCCTAAATTGGCACAGTGGAATAGATGCCCATGTAAAAAGCTCAGAGCTCTGTTCCACCAGACACCCTCCAGCAGAGTTGTGGGTTTGTTTTGAGTACTAATCGGATTTCAAGAGGATTTTTTTTTTCTTCATTTCTTGTAGTGTTGCTCTTACACCAGATTCACCTCTCATGTTAACGTCAATCATTCATTTCATTAACCTATAAATATATATAGCTAAGATGCTCAAAAAGTAATTATACCTTTTAGATTTTTAAAATCAGTAACAACTTTGTGACTTTTCTTATATCTATTTAAATAATGCACTAAGGTTTTAACCTATACTGAAAACAACTTGTCATATACTGAGGATCTGTTAAAACCCACAATTAAGGGGTGCCTGTGTGGCTCAGTGCGTTAAAGCCTCTACCTTGGGCTCAGGTCATGATCCCAGGGTCCTGGGATGGAGCCCCACATTGGGCTCTCTGCTCAGCAGGGAGCCTGCTTCCTCCTCTCTCTCTGCCTGCCTTTCTGCCTACTTGTGATCTCTGTCAAAAAAATAAATAAAGGGGTGCC
Source organism: Mustela nivalis (assembly GCF_964662115.1). NCBI lineage: Eukaryota > Metazoa > Chordata > Mammalia > Carnivora > Mustelidae > Mustela > Mustela nivalis. The sequence continues at coordinate 5,476,910 of NC_139021.1, forward strand.
CGGGTGGCTCAGTGGGTTAAGCCTCTGCCTTTGGCTCAGGTCATGATTTTAGCGTCCTGAGATCAAGCCCTGCATCGGGCTCTCTGCTCAGTGGGGAGCCTGCTTCCCTCTCTCTGTCTGTCTCTCTGCCTACTCATGATCTCTCTGTCAAATAAATAAATAAAATTTTTAGAAATAAATAAATAAATAAAATCTTAAACACACATACACACACACAATTAAGAATAAGAAAATATGGGCGCCTGGGTGGCTCAGTGGGTTAAGCCGCTGCCTTCGGCTCAGGTCATGATCTCAGGGTCCTGGGATCGAGTCCCACATCGGGCTCTCTGCTCAGCAGGGAGCCTGTTTCCTCCTCTCTCTCTCTGCCTGCCTCTCTGCCTACTTGTGATCTGTCAAATAAATAAATAAAATCTTTAAAAAAAAAAAAAGAATAAGAAAATATGAGTTCAGGTGAAGGGGAAGGGAACCACACTATGTTTTGGGCATCTAATAACTACCCACATGTATGGGAGGCACTCCACATACTCACTTTTCATTAAATCCCTATTGTCTCACAAATATGAACTATTTTTTTTTCACATTTTGCATATGAAGAAATGGAGCCTAAGAAAAGTCAATTCATTTTATCCAGATCACAGAGTATATGTACTACCTGTCCTTTGAGAACATGGGCTGTGGACTTTTTTATTGATTTTATTCCCAGGACTTCAAAGAGTGCCTACAACAAGGCATAGGAATTTTAAGAAAATGTGTCAAATGAATGAATTTCTGGAAAATAAAAAAAAGACTGTGTATCCACAAAACCATCTGTCTCCAACCTCTCCTCATTTGCACTCTACTGGAAAGACTTCTTTGATTAAAAAATAAATAAATAAACAAACAAAAATAAATAAATAAATCAGAGTAAGTTTGAAAGTTTGACTCTTAGAAGAATTTTTAGTTTGTTTCTAATTAAGATTTCTTTGATGACAGAGAACATCACTCTAATTCTGGGCATGGATATTAGAATTTCTAGGTCAAGGATGATGTGGTCTTCAAGTCGCAGGCTCTCACTCATCTTCTTGCCAGTGGCAGTGAAGCTCTTTAAGGTCTTTAGAGTCTTCGTGGTGCCCACAATCTGCAGGAAGTTTAAAAAAAAAAAAAAAAAAGGAAAACCAAACAGAAGCTTGTGCTGGGACTACAAGCTCTGAGGCTTCACAGAGCCACCTCATTCTTTTCGGAATTCTGATCTTTGCATATATTGCCATGTTAGAAGTGTAAACTCCTGAATTAAGCTTCTTAACTCGGTTGTTGGTATGGTTTAAAGTAGAAGCTGGCAAATCCCCCCCACCCGTTTGCGTCAGTGTGTTTTATTCTCATTCCTGTACGTTTTGTCTGTGATTGTTTCTGAAGCACAGGACCGTTCTGGAGTCTCGGTATATACTGCGCCAGGACAGACTGATGGTGTTGCACGGACGTATTTCTATTCAACGCCACACTTCGCTAAGAACATTCAGAGATATTCTTCCTAACAAAAGAGAAACGGACAAAAATACAGAATCCTCTGAGCCAAAGGAGATGGGCCTGGAATAAATTCAGTTGCAAACAACTGCCTCAACCCCAGCTCAGAGAGACAAAGGTTTGAAATTCAACAGAGCGTTTTTTTACCCAGCCTGGAGACAGCCAACATGTCCAGAAGTATAGCTAAAACAATGAAGCCATTTTTTAGAAATCTATTGATAACATGCTAATTACAGAGTTAATTTGTACACATATGTAAATAAGAGCAATACCAATTATTAGGAACCAAAAGACATGTACATCACAGAAGATTCCTTGAGACACAGACAGAGCTCAGAATGCACATGCAAGGAAGCAGATGAAGGACAAAACTTCCTGTCACCTATTGATATTAGAATTTGTTGCCAAAACTACCTAGTTTGAATTGGGAAGTGAGCCTCTTGGATATAGGTTCAGCTCCATCATTTACTAACCTAGGAAGTCACTCTACTTCTCTTGAGTCCTGGTTTCCAAATATACCCAACAAGAAACATAATAATACTTTCCTCATCCCGCCTGCCAGCAGATTGAATGAAATTGTTCCAAAGTGCTTAGAAAAGTAGGTTGCACATGGTAATCTCTCAATGTATGTTAATTCTTATTACTTTATTTTTGATAGTCTATTTTCCATAAGCACATAAAATAAAATAGACATTAAATATGTATTTTGTAAATTTTAGACCATGAGCATAGCAAGACTCAAAAATATTCTAGCTATTATCACAAGTGATTTTATTAATAGACCCTTTTGGATGTTTTTAAAAAATAGACCTTTTCCTGATTTAGCCAATTTCCCTTTTAAGAGATTTCCCTAGCCTCACCTCACATTTCAAAACACTGAAAGCATTTCTGTAGAAATGAAGGGAGATACTGCAAACTTAGTACCTATGTCCTGCCTGGATGGAGTGGGTTCTATCAAATATCTTAATTACAGGCATTTTGTATGTCTTCCTTATCCACATGCACCTAAACCCGTGGGGGACATACATGTGACTTTGTAGATTCAAATATTTATGGATGGTTCCATATCTAGATAGATTGTGGGGCAATTAGACGAGGAGAGAGCCAGCTCATCTTTTTTCTGATGGCCCGCTACGTCCGCTAACCCAGCTCTTTATCAGTGATAAATATGGCATGTTGACTGGTTGCTGAGTGGCTTAGAGGTGTATTTCTCATTTGTTTCAGAGTATGGACAGAGAAAGAGTTTATCTACTGCATACCTTCAAGCACCCCAACAGAAAGAACATCCCTAGATATCCAAACGGTGGTGTGAAGGACAGCATGGACACAGCAGGGCAAGCAGCACTCATTTCAAGGTGACTTTAAGAAGATGTGTTTCTGGGGCACCCGAGTGTCTCAGTCTGTTAAGTGACGGCCTTCGGCTCAAGTCATGATCTTAGGGTTTTGGGATCAAGTCCTGTGCAGGGCTTCTTGCTTAATCAGGAGCCTGCTTCTCTCTCTGCCTGCTGCCCCTCCCCCCACTTGTGCATTCTCTCTCTTTGACAAATAAATAAATAAAATCTTAAAAAAAAAAAAAAAAGATGTGTTTCATCTACATTGCTGTTTACGGCAGATTGATTTCCAAAACATTTTATTTCACATATTTTTTTATTATTTTAAATAATTTGTTTATTTGTTTATTTATTTATTTGAGACAGAGAGAGCATGCGATCCAGACAAAGAGCAGAGGAAGAGGGACAAGCAGACATTGAGCTGAGCCTGGAGCTCAGTGTGGGGCTTGATCCCTCGATCCTGAGATCAAGACCCAAGCTGAAATCAAGAGTCTGATGCTCAACTGACTGAGACACCCCAGTAGCCCAAAACATTTTAAGATCATTTTGTCAACATAGATTTTAATATTTTTCAAAGTCAAGCTAAAAAGTAAAAAAAAAAAAAAAAAAAAAAAAAAGTGTTCTTCATTGGAAAAAATAAAAATAAAGATTTTATTTATTTATTTGACAGAGAGATCACAAATAGGCAGAGAGGCAGGCAGAGAGAGGGGGGAAGCAGGCTCCCTGCTGAGCAGAGATCCCAATGAGGGGCTCAATCTGAAGACCCTGAGATCATGACCTGAGCCCAAGGCAGAGGCTTTAACCCACTGAGCCACCCAGGCGCCCCAGGAAAAAAAAAAAAAAAAAAAAAATTTTTTTGATTGTGAAGCAATGAGTGCCAATTTAAAATGAATTAACTGCAGCTTTTCCTGCACTGACTACATGAAAATACAAGCAGATTACAAGCTTCAAAATAAAGACATGCTTCTTGTTTAGGTATTTTCTTAATTTCCATTTACAGTCAGAATTCTATCTAAGTAAGATGGAAGCAGATTTTTCTTTTTTTTTTCCCCTTCCTGACTTACCTTTGGACTTGGGAAACCTTGGCAATAACTGTCTGAACGCCAGAAGGTACATGAATATCATTCTGTATGTATCCAGTGCTCGAGATGTCTGATGTAAAAATCCAATAAGTCTTTCTCCTTAAAGAAAAGCTATTTACAGTGAGCTTTCCCCCTCAAGGGGACATATTTACTGGCTCTATGTCAATAATTCTGTGGAGGAAGCATGGAGATTATAATGGGAAAAAAGTGGCAAAAGATAGAATTAGTAGAATTGTGAGTTTGAGTCTTCTTACCAACGGTGAGGGTAAAACTGAACTTTATTCTGAGAATTGTCAATTGCAGAGTAAATGTCTTTCCATAGTTTAGTTTTTGTGAAGCATAATGGTATATATAGAATGGTATATATGAAGAAGCGGCATATAAAGTAGGAAGAATTTGCAAATATAATCATTATTATTTCCCTTATTGGAGTAGAAATGGTCCACAGAGGTAAAGAAAAGGGAAAACCAGATCTAAATAAGCTCATTAAGTTATATTCCAGCATACAGTTAGATGTCGATGTGGGCAAACATACAGAGGGTCTGAAGATGGATTTTCCCACGTTTATGTAAGGTTGGCTACATACCGGCCATTTTTTGCAGGTAAAGATCTGATGATCCTATAGTTCTCAGAAACCTCAAGGCCATCTATTCCTTCCCGGTCAGATCCTCTAGTCATCTCGGCAACATGCCCTCCAGGTCATCTTTAGGCACATTAGTGCCTAAGGACAGGACATTTACAATGGACAGAGAATGTTTCTTCTGGAACAGCCCTAGTGGAAGAAGGTTCATAGACAGTGTGAAGCACAGAGAGGAGGGCACCAAGTATATCTGAGTGTTTCAAAACCATGTTCATGGGTCCCAGTGCCTCCAAGAGCAAGAATGTCCTCCCTTTCTCAACTCTATTCTGCCATCATCATCACATGGCCACGTGGTCACAGAAGGAGTGAGCCTTGCACTGGGCCTTCATAATTAATGGGGAAGTATTTACTCTGAAATAATATTTCCTTCATCTGTTCTCTCAGACCAACATTCTGACTTTTGTATCTTTCCCAAGTTCCATGATTCTTTGATCAGAGGCTACATATCTCAAATAATACAAAAGAGGAAAGTTGACCAAGACAATGAAGGATTGCTTATCATTGCCAGGTGGTTGTTCAGGGTACAGGGAGTACCTGATGACGGAAGTGTGTGACACAGCTTAATCCAGGACTACCTGTGGCTACACAGACATGGATTCCTTGTAACGGTGAGTGGGGACATGGGGGCCACTCCCGAAACACTTTAACTTACCTTCTAAAATCTAAATCCCGTTGCACAGCCTTATACCACACGATACACTGGATTTAGACTCTGTAAAATTATATAAGAGTGTTTTACGGGTGGTATCATTTAGAACTGCATTTTCTATTCTTTACTTTTAAGGATCCATGTTTGCATAGTCCAGATTGCTCTTGTATGAAGCAATGATACAGGACTGTTTCATTAGATATTTCATTATACCTTAAACAAATTTACTACAAAGCTATAACAGAAACAGTCTCCCATCAGCATCAGGGTAGGTCATTGATAGATCATATAAATCATTGGAATAGAATTGAATTTTTGTAAATGAACACCTACATCTAAGGTCATCTATGGAAGAGAATGTGTGCAAACCTAATATCTGATAAAGGCCTGGATGCCATTGACTTTCAAGTTTTCTTTCCCATACATTTCTATGTATAAGAACTCAAGGACCTGAGACAGAGGAAGACCAAATGTATTTACTCTGAATTCAGGCCTTTCTTCTACCTTTCCAAGGTAAAGAGAGATGGACAACCCAAGAAGAAATTTCCCTTGTCTTCTTTAGCACCATGACCAATTTTAGGCAGTTTCTCTTGGCTGTCTTTCTCCTTTTGGCTCTTTATGGCACAAAGAGAAAGGGAAAAAAAAAAAAAAAAAAAAAAAGGAAATATATGAGATCTCTATATATCACACACTACACTTACCAGGGAAAACCAAGAACCCCTAGGAGAACCCAAATTTTTAAGGAAACATAAGCCATGGTACAAATCGTCTAAAATGTAACTCCAGAAAAGAAGCAAGAATACCTAGATATGTCACCATTTCCCTTTTATATTTATAATGCCTTTATTCTTCCACTAAAGGATTGTACTCCCAAGTGCTATGACTTTCTTACTTTGTCAGCCATTGCAGACCTTCTCCTAATCTTCTCTAGATTGGCATATCTTGGTATTTTTATATGCTTTGAACTAGAACTAGACAACATCGTGTCATCCATGGCTGAACACCATCATAGAACATTGAAGATTGGGATTGCCTCCCAAAACCTAGATCATGTGTCCATTGCATTTTGTCACAGATTCATATTCTCATGTATCACATATCACACAATGTGACCCCTTGGTCTTGCTCCGTGATCGCCTCATGCTCAGCCTCTACTAACACTCCACATACTACTGAGTTGCTACTCTTTGACAGGTGAATGGAGAGTGACTCTCCTCCCCTTAACTGTCAGCAGTACAAGGAAAAGCCCAGCTCTTTGAGCTTGATACACTTAGTGTGAACCCTTTGGACAAAATAGTCTACTACCCAGTGAAGGGAAGCATAAAGATTAAGTGAAAAAACCTCATTCTGTTTATATAGAAACTCTTTGGGGACATTCATCTTCTCTTTTCTCTTGGGATCTGTATGGCAGCCAGCACAGGCATAGGTGTGTCTTCCTGAAGCCCCTTATTACATGTTTAACTCTGAATGAGTAACGTTAACTTCTCTGAAACTCAGAAACATTCTTTGAATAATAGTGGCTAATAATAAGCTGTTCTGCAATTTAAAGCAAAAGATGGATATAATGCATAAACAGGTGGGAGTCTCAGCAGAGAAGTAGAAATTATAAAAAAGGAATGAAATGGAAATTGCAAAAAAAAATAATAAGCGGTTCTGTTCTTACTGGTTTATTTTGAGGATTAGATGAGAAAAATGGGCTTGGTGGGGTGTTTTAAGCCATAGAATTACATAAATGTTAATAAGAACATCACAATAACCATATACAGTATTCTGTCGTGTAAGAGGTGCTGAGAATCCACAGCACAAGTCTTCCCAATAGCGAGCAGTAGAAAGGACACGGATGGCTGACTTTGAATGAGGCCACTATGTGCCAAGTCATCCTGTACTTCCGTTATCCCCGGAGGGTAAGATCTGTGAAAACCAATGGGCCAGTTGGACTTCGTACCTACTGCATAGCCAATGCTTTACGCCTCATTGAGGACACTCCGGTGACCACCTCACGGAAGGTAGTTTGAAATATCAAAACAGTCATTATTGTTGTAATGAGCTTTCATGTTTAATAGCTCTAAGCTTGAAGGATAGCTGGCTTTTCAGAGAGCCATCTATACAACAGTATGGTTCGCCACTCCTGAGGTAACCCAAATGCCACAGACTCTGTCACTGCCATGGCCTCAGATTGAACAGAACACAGTGTGTGTGGGTTTTTAATCAGAGTAGACAGGCTAACCAAACCACTGCCTAACAAATGGCTACTTCTTCTTGACACCAGGAGTCCTTCAGCAAGGGCATCTGGAAGTCACTGGGCTTAATAGTACCAAAAATAGCAATAATAATACATAATCACAATAGCAATAGTCCTGAGAAAAACAGAAAACATTCATGTGTCTCAGGCACTCAGTTAGCTTTTCTACATTGATTATTTTTAATCCTTAAAACAAAACTATGATTTCATTATGCTTAGGTTATAATTTAGGAAAAACAAATGTCATCATTTATGCTTTACACAGCATATTCTTATAGTTTAAATCACCGTGTGTGTGTGTGTGTGTGTGTGAGAGAGAGAGAGAGAGAGAGAAAACCTGTGAGTGTAATGGAGTGATCTTCATGTTTTGCTACTGAGCAAATATGGGAATAACCCCAGAGCAGAGAGGTCAGAATGCGTGCATCAGTAGAGGTACAGGCAAAGTTGGAAACTTGCTTTCTTCTAGGTATAGCTGTCTTTTTTTTTTTTTTTTAACTGTTCCATATTCTGTATTTTCAAAATTTCTTATCATTTTCCTTAAAGCACATTTTTTCCTTTTAAATGATACATTTGGTTGATAAATGTTAAATGATAACCTTCTTGAGTAGATGCTCCAAGAATGTTTTTCTCTTAGGATGAAGGCTGCCCCTCTATCCCAGGCCTGCTTTGCAGAATTATCTGTTCCCCCATGTTTTAGACTCCAATGCATTCAACCTTCTGCACTGGGCTCTCTTCATTGACTGCCAAGACCACCTAGAGACCCAGAGACCCCTTTTTCCCTTCTTAAACAAAAATTTTTAAAGTACCCAAGCCATGTTTTTGTTTTGTCTGTTTCCTCAAGGATTTTACTGCTTTTCACTGCAGTCTAACAGAAGCTTCGAAACATAATAAACATAGAAAGGTGACCAGGGACCCAGATGTTAGTGGATTTTTTAACTGCTCCTCCTGGGCTGAAGTTCTCCTTTCTCAGATGATAACTACAAGCCCCATGGAACTCTGGCTCTGCTCTCTAGATCTGAGAAGTTTCTACCAAATCCCTTTTTCCATTTAACAGTGAAAGACATACTCTTCCTTCCATCCTTTAAGATATATTTTTACTATAATTAAGACTGAAATGATGATTCATCTGTCAGTTCAACTCAATGTGAATTTATTCATCAAACACTAATTTGTAGGGTAACCCATGAAGATGCATTACTAACTCACATCGTGCCCCTTGTCCCATGTCTTTCAATAAAACCGCAATGACAAAATGCCTTAATGATCACAACGGTGGGAGATTTGCAGGGAGCTACAGAAACAAAATTTACCTTCATGGCAAGTAGGCTGCCTTCGTCACAGGAATCTGCAGAAGGTATGTATATCTCAGACATCTCTCCAGCCAAGCAGGGACGTTCCACAACTCATTCACCAAACACATACTGAAAACAGATTTATTCTGAAGTGCTTATAAGGAGATTTGTGTTGGGGAACCTGGGGGGCTCAGTGGGTTAAGCCTCCACCTTCAGCTCAGGTCATGATCCTAGGGTCCTGGGATTGAGCCCCACATCGGGCTCTCTGCTCATCAGGGAGCCTGCTTCTCCTCCTCCCTCTGCCTGTCTTTCTGTCTACTCATGATCTCTCTCTCTGTGTCAAATAAATAAATAAAATCTTAAAAAAAAAAGGAGATTTGTGTTAAGAGACTAGAAGGGACATCCAATGTAACAGCAACAGCTTACGCTCCCCATTACACTTCTCAGAAACATGTGTACCTGAGCTCTAGTGACCTACAGGGGATAAAAAGACATCACAGGGATAGAGAAATTGGCTCTTGTATTTGGTGGACTCTCTCTGCTTGATCTCATCGCAGAAATGCTTTACTAAACTGTCCCTTAACCTATAATTGAGGTAATTAATCTTTTTCTCTTCTCAGCATACGATCCCATTTGCATGCTTTAACAGCATTTTAAATAATTGAAGATTTTTCATAATTATCAGGAGTTAATCACTACATTCTAGGCAAAACATCCTATACCAGACATCATTCAGAGTTGAGATGAGGTTGAATATATGGGAAAATAATGTCAGGAAAGATTCCTGCTCAGGAGATCAGTAGCTAAGGAATTGCCATGCTGATGAGCACCAGTCACACACTAATTTTCCCCCAAGGCCTGCTCTAATAATTACCACATATTGGGGTCAGAGAAGCTTAGTGCTAAAATATTTTAATATTTGCTCAGCATTAACCTTCTTCTCCCATTTATTGCCAGCAAAGGATTTAGTGTTATCATAAGTCAGAATAGCCTACAGGCCAGGTATCAGCATAAATACTTCCTAACAAATTCTTCAATTTCCTAGCTATTTGTTTCAGAATATATTTACAGACCGTCTCTCCACATTTCTTTTACTTTAGGACTCTCCAATAGAAACGTCTATGCTCCTGCTTTACACATATTGGTTATCTGTGATCTTCTGAAATGAAATGCCTGTCTGCATTCTAGAAAGTCAAGGAGGTCATGGACTATCTAAAATAAATACAGCAGTGCCTCAAAAATACAACAGTGCCCGAAGAGAGATGAGGTCCCAAAGAAGATAAACATCGAAGGTCTCACCATTAATCTGCATCTTGAAGAAGGGGAATAGGCAGTAAGCCTTTGAAAGAGTCACAGTGTGCTTCTTGGAGGTGAACTTTCTATCCTGGTTTAACCTACGAAGTTAGCTTGCTATTTGAGAATTTTAGAATATTTTAATGCAATCTATAATTGTGATTGCCTCTCTCATGTTACCCCAGGTCCTGAGGATGAACAAAAATGCTGGAGAAAGACCCTTGGATCTAGTGGTAATGACAATGGTTTGCATGACTCTTGATTCTCTAAGTCACCTTACCAACAGTCTAGCATGGATCGCTCTTACTTGATGCTCACAGCACAACATGCCCCAAGGCACCTCCTGTTTCCATATCAGACTGGATTTGGGGAGTTTGAACATGTTGGTTTTACATTGGTTGGGAGTGATTGATTAACACCAAACCCTGGTTCTTCTAAACTCAGATTCTGGGTGCCTCAAACTTGATTGTGCCTTCAGCATGAATATATTACCTCATCTAAGAGATAGTGAATAATAGTAAATATTCTAAGATGTTTCATTACTTCTCTAAACAAGTCTGAACTTAGAGGTCCTGATTTTGGTCTCCCCCTAGCATTACGTACTTACGTACTTATCCTGTCATAGTAATTAGCTCATTCTCTTTATTGGCTTAATCGTTTGTCTTCCTTGAAAGAATGAAACATTGCTGTGGGCAGGGACGATGCCTATCATGTCACCAAAATATTCTATTTTGGGCAAACACTCAAGCAAAATTAAAAATATATATATATATACATATATATATATGTATATATATTTATTTTCTCTTTAGCATTTATTATCATTATATATATATACATGTATATATACATGTATATATATATAATGATAATAAATGCTAAAGAGAAAATAAAGTGGGGAAGAGAAAAGGGACGATGCCTATCATGTCACCAAAATATTCTATTTTGGGCAAACACTCAAGCAAAATTAAAAATATATATATATATACATATATATGTATATATATTTATTTTCTCTTTAGCATTTATTATCATTATATATATATACATGTATATATACATGTATATATATATAATGATAATAAATGCTAAAGAGAAAATAAAGTGGGGAAGAGAAAAGGAGAGTATTAAGGAAAGTAGAGATTTTACATCATATAGTTAAAGGCAGCCTTCCTGAGAATGTTAAACTTTGATCAGAGCCCAAAGCTGAGGAAGCAAGCCCTGAGGTATCTGAAGGAAGAAGAAGGTGCAGCTCTTGAAGCAGGAGTTGGGACTGTGTGTGCCAAGAGAGGTTAGGGCACTGAAGTGAAAGAAAGGAGGTCTCAGCCTGTTAAGAGGCAGAGGTGCTGGCCCCCTGGGGTAGCCTTTGGCAGGGGCTGGGGTCCTATTCCTGAGGGAAAGGAAACCATTAGAGTGTTTTTGAACAGAAGGAAAAACAACCTATTGTGATACTTAATTTTATGGGTAACTTGACTGGGCCACATGATGCCCAGATATTTGGTTAAATATTATTCTGGGAGGTCTGTGAGGGTGTTTCTGGATGAGATTGGCGTGTGACTCGGTAGGCTGAGGAAAGCACATTGCCCTCTGCAATATCGGTGGGCACCTTCCAATCTGTTCAGAAAGGGCTGAGTAGAACAACAAGAGGGATGAAAGGAGAATTTGCTTCCTTCCTGACTTCTGGAGCTGGGCTATCTGTCTTCTCTTGTCCTCAGACTGGGCTTACACCATCCCGGCCACTGGTTCTCAGGCCTTTGGACTCAAATTGGAACTATACTCCCAAAATCTTCCTTGAGTTACAGATGGCAGATTTAGGGACTTCCCAGCCTTTATAATCCCATGGACCAATTACTCAAAATAAATCTCCAAAGAACCCCGCTAACACACCTAATAACTTAAAAGGATCTTGTTGGTTATTTCATTGAGATCAGATGAGAGCTAATTCCTCTTAAAACATGATCCTTCAGAGGAATGCCTTGAATATTATTGGGAAGGTCAGTTAATATTTTTTTTGAATGAATGACTCTGATAAACTACTCAGACTTGTAAAATATTACTGCTCCCTTTCATCATTACAAAGTACTTTCATTTGGGAAAAGATCACAAGACTTCAAGAATAAGTAATTGGAAACTAAACGGAGGATGGGCTTTCCAAGCAATTTCTAAATATTGCCACATAATAACCACATTATATTTATATTTAGTTTTATAATGAAGATATTTTGAATAAAATTTTACATAGATTATTCCTAATTTTTTTTCTGTGTTTACTGTTATCTATATCTTTTACTATGTCATAAAGGAATTATTCCAAGTCTTTGGATCTGAAAATAAGAATAAAAAGGTTTACTGCCTAGAAGTCTTGGGAGAATTAGTTGAGATGATGTGAGGGAAAGCCAGCACAAATTTAAGCATTAGAAGTACGCGCTCACATTTTACTTTGAATTAGAAAGTACCTAATCACATTATAGTGTGTGTGTGTGTGTGTGTGTGTGTGTGTGTGTGTGTGTGTGTGTTTATTTAATTAGTTTTTCTTAAGCAGGATTGGAAATATATCCTGGTAAAGCTGCATCAAATTCTGTGCTCGAACAGGAAACCCCAGCTTCCTATATATTATTAAAATATTAGAGTTAAAATATCTTCAATCTTCTGCCACCTCCATCATTTGAAATGAATAAAAGAAACTCAAAGTAAATCCATAGCTTTAACAAGTCTCAAAATTTTCATGAAGTAGATGAATTATAAAATGTCAACTCTGTGAGATAAGGGGGAGGGAACCAATATAAAAAGGAGAAATATAACATTATTGGTTTTATTTTCCAAAGCACCATGGCCATTTTCATCCTGAACAACATATTTTTTATTTACCTTTTTGAAACAAGGTGGATTTTTCTCTTTCCCTGAGTTGAAATATAAATAAAGACAGAAACAAATGAACAGTGTCAATATTTTATCTATGGAAATTTCAGATATTTTATCAGGTTTTCTTATTCCTCTTTTGATTATCTAGCTATGAGGCATTTTATGACTTTTTTCTTTCTTTCTTTTTTTTTTTTCTTTTACTGTACACAGTCAATAATATCTTTCTGGATGTAGCTGAAATGCCACCTCTGTGAGTCACAAGACCACAGAATTACAAAGGTAGAGCATATCTGCAAGGTTTAGTACCCATGCAATCATCCTTTCCCCAGGTTTTGTTGTTGTTTGGAGACAGATTTATATCTGCAATTATGACTGTGTTTGTTTTCTCAGACTTTCCATTTCTCTTCGCTCCCACTACCCTTTCACAGGTACCCTAGGGGCACCCTCGGAACACCTTGGAGCAGAAGCAAAGATGCAGAGAATCAGAGATCCTGATTCTTGGGTGCTGATCAGATCATATTGGTCCCAATGGCTACAGACAGTTGGACAGGAGGGCTAGGAAGAGAGAAAGGACTGGGAGAAGAAAGGAAAAATATGGAAAGAGTAGAACCTCTGGGGGGTAAAGGGAAGAGGTTGAAAGGAGGACACGGGCAGAGACTCAGACAGAGCTCCTTTCCAGTGTGGACCCTCGTGCCTCTAATACAAGCCTGGAATAGAGGAGCCTGAGTCCTGGGAGCTCATCAGCCCCATGGGGAGAATCTGAGGATGTGGGCATCTTTCGTAGCCATGGCACCATTAAGGATTATCTTATACCCTTGAATAGGACTGAATCTTCCATATATATGATATCCTTTTACAGTGGATTAACCACCAGTATTTTTAGTCTGTTTGCTTTTAGGTTGCTGTAACTTACTTTTACTATGAAATAAATATGCACTCAAGTTAAAAAAAAAAATTATACACACATGCACACACACACACATACACACACACACCCCTTATAAACTTTATCCATAAGTTTAAAAATCAAATATTGTAAGTAACCCAACTTTGTTATCTTTATTCAAATTGTTTTGGCTACTCTAGATATTTGGTATCATCCTTTTGGGAATACACATACTCATTAAGTCTTTTCCACAGAAAGGCTGCTGGCATTTTGATTGGGATTTCAATGAATCTAAAACTTAATGAGAGAAAATTGAAATTTTAAAATTTTGGTTCTTTTAATTCATAAGCATTGTAAACACTTATATACACTTTCCTTTAATATTTCCCTTTTTTCTCTCAGTAGCATTTTGTACTTATTCAGCGTACATGTCCTACACACATATATCGCATATATATTTTTTAATTTGTCCCTAAGTATTTCATTTCTTCAGATGCAATTGGAACTGGCAATATTTTAAAATTCAATTTTAAAATCACTCGTTACTTATGTATAGAAGTACAATTCCTTTTTGTATACTAAACTTCTACGCCACAACCTTGAGAGATTCACTTGTTACTAAACTTCTACGCCAGGGCGCCTGGGTGGCTCAGTGGGTTAAGCCGCTGCCTTCGGCTCAGGTCATGATCTCAGGGTCCTGGGATCGAGTCCCGCATCGGGCTCTCTGCTCAGCAGGGAGCCTGCTTCCTCCTCTCTCTCTCTCTCTGCCTGCCTCTCTGCCTACTTGTGATCTCTCTCTGTCAAATAAATAAATAAAATATTAAAAAAAATAAATAAATAAACTTCTATGCCACAACCTTGAGCGATTCACTTGTTAGTTCTATGAGCTTTTTCACAGTTTCCATGTGATTTCCTACATATAACCTAAAGTGCTGCGAACATAAAATAATTTTTACTTCCTTCTTTTGCATATTCATATTTTACTTATTTTGCTTGCTTATTGAAATACCCAGAACCTCCAATACAGTGTTAAATAGAAGCGGTAAAAGCAGAAGTCTTTGCCTTTATTTCCCAGTCCCAGGGGAGAGCAATTGAGTGTTCCTTATTTTAAAGAGAAAGAGACAGAAAGAGAGAATGAATGAGATTGGATAAATACCAGAAATTGAAAAAAAAAAAAAAACATACACTTTTTTCTACAGAACAATTGGAGATCAATAAAAATATTACAGAATATAATTAACACCTTTATGGAAATAAATGTAGATATTTAGATAAAATAGATACATTCCTAGAAAAACATACCAACACTGAAAAAAAAAAAAAAAAAGAGAGAGAGAGAGATTCTAAATAGTCCTGTATCTTTAAGGAAATTATTCTATGCTATGAAATCTTTCCACAAAGAAAACCCTAGGTATAGATAGCTTTGTCACAATATTTGAAAATATATATGTAAAGACAAAGGCCAGTAATAACCTACACAAAATTGAAGAATGACACAATACGATGTTTTATTCTTCTCAATATGAAGACTCCTGAGGAAGTCATTGTAACTAGAACAGTGTAATATCAGCACAGATGATTAGCTAAAAGTGACAAACAAGAGAACTGAAAACTTTCCCCACTCACCAAGTATAGGGGATTTATGACAAACGTGGCATTACAGAACGGTGGGAAAGGACAGGTTTTTCAATCACATTGTGGAGACAACTAGATGCAGATACTGAAAATTATTACAATGGACACAGCCTCATACTAAAAATAATTACAAGTTTTAGCCTGATTCTAGATCTAAAGTAAAAATTGAAGTATACCTTTAGACAACTTATCAAGAGAGATTTCTTAAGTAGGGAAAAAAATAACTCCAAAGAAAAATATTAATAAAGTAGGTGCTACTAAAATTAAGAACTTTTATTCATCAAAATATTTTATTAAGAATGCAAAAAGTAAACCCACAATGTGGGAGAAGATATTTATGACCACCTATAATACGCAAGTCTCATAACTGGAATGCACATGAAGAATGCCAGCAAATCCATAAGAAAAAGTTCTATAACCCAATTAAAAATGGGAAGTGGGTAAAGGCATAAACACACACTATCAAAAGAGGACATAGAAGTGACTGATAAATATCATATGGTCAAAGAAATGTAAATTAAAACTATAAAGATTTGTTACAAAACACTCACAGAACAACTAAAATAATAATAAAGAATGGCAATACAAAGTGATGTCTAATTCCATTTATGTAAAGGTGGAAAAAGAGGGCGATGCTAATTTTGGTGTTAAAATCCAAGATAATGGCTATCCTGAGTAGGACAGAATGGTTAGGGTTGGGAGAAAGCAGGAGACAGCTCCTTAGGTGTTGATGATGTTTTATTTCTCAAATGGATTCTAGTCGCCGAGTACTTTCACTTTGTGTTAATGCTTTGAGCTCTGTATTTGAACATTTTGTTTTCTATATATACATATATTTCTGTGTGTATGTATATTTATATATATATACACATAATAAACTAAAATTAATATATATATCAATAAAACCATATAAAACAAGTAAGAAAAAACAAAATGAGACATTTACAGAGTTGATTTTAAGCCAATAAAGTGAAACAACATGATAATATATTTGATAATTTATATGGAGAAAAATATTTCCTAAAAGTTTGAAATTTGACCCAAGGAAAAACTGAGATCCTGAATAAAAAATTGGCTCATTAAGGAAAGTGAGTTTTTAGACATAACAAAATAACACAACACAGACAATGCCCTCAATCCTGACTGACGTACGCAGTAAACATTTACTAGGCATGTTTTTACAGTCACTAATTTAAAGTTTATTTTTCAATTAACATTCACTGTGACTTTATCTACATAGTAGATGGTCTAGAAAATGCCAGCCTCTATTAGGAGGATCCTGACTTCCTAATTTCTCAAAGTAAGCCACACATCTGACTGTACATTTGGCCTGGGCATGTTGCTAACTACCCTCCCCATCAAACAAAAAACAGAGGTGAAGAAGCACGTGCATAATGTTGTAAAAAAGAGTATGAGCTCAGAAAGGTGAGTCTGGGTTCAAATTCCAGCTCTGTCACATTTTAACGCTGAGGCAGGGTACCTGATAACAGCGACAGACATTAGAGAGCACTTACTAGGTGCCAAGAACCCCACTAAGAAACAACATAAATCTACTTATTTTATGTTTGTTGCATTTCTGGGAGTCATGGGCCATTTTTATTGAGATTTGGTGAATTTGATAACTGAAGCACAGGAAAGTTAAGATCTTGCTCAAAATAATACAAAGTTTGGGGCAAGATTGCAATGTTTGCCTCCTATTTGCAGAGATTATAATGGTAATCACTAAATTATACTGCTTGCTGTCTGGTTTATTTGTTTATTTTTTAAACATCTTATTTATTTATTTGACAGAGAGAGAGAGAGAGAGAAAGCACAAGTAGGGGGAGGAGTAGAGGGAGAGAAAGAAGCAGACTCACAGCTGAGCAGGAAGCCTAATGTGGGACTTGATTCCAGGACCCCACGATCATGACCTGAGCCAAAGGCAGATGCTCAACCGACTGAGCCACCCAGGTGCCCAACTTGCTGTCTGGTTTAAGCACTTTAAGACTTAGTCTTCTAAATTGAGAATGAGAGATAGTTTTTCTCGTATAATAATATGGCTGTGTGGGCAGCACTAAAAAGGAACAAACACAAACATGTTTTATCCACATCTGGCACATACATGTGTTCACCCAACAAATTTTTGTTGAATCAAAATACTAAAGTGAATAAACAGAATTTACAAATGAAATAATACACTGAAATTAATAAAAAATATGATAGTTACTTTCAAGAAAGTGATTAGACAGAATACTTTTATTGGTCCTACATGGCCTTACGGTCTGCTGTCACAGCAATCTTCAAGCTGAGTTAATAGTTCTTTGGTCATCAATAGCCAACATACGTTGGCCAATTTCCCCATAACTGCCACAGTTCCAAGCAATTTGTACATACATTAAATTACCTAATTAAGAGGGCACATGAGTGGCTCAGAGGTCAAGCATCGGCCTTCATCTCAGGTCATGGTATCAATATCTTGGGGTTGAGCCCCTTGTTGGGCCCCTTCTCAGTGGGAGTCTCCTTCTCCTTCTGCCCCTTTCCCCTGCTCATGCTCTCTCTCTCTCTCTCTCTCTGTTCTCTCCTCTCAAATAACAAATATCTTTAATTTTTAAAAATTATCTAATCATCCTACCAACCTAAAATAGTAATTTCTATTATTAGTTATATCCTCATCTTACAGATGGGGAACCTGATGCAAGACAAAGTTTAAGTAACTTACATAGGCCACAGAGCTACTAAGCAGAGGCTAGGTCTATACACCCGTGTTCTTTTGCAAGAGCCATCTGTTTAACTATCTGCCATGTCCTCATTGAGCTGTGAATTTTTTCATGGCAGGAGCTTTATTTGCTTTTTAAACTCTCATCACTGGCATAGTTTGTGGGTCATTATAAATAGATAAAATATTGAAATTTTAGGCCTTGGCTTTAAGACAAAATCTCTGGAACTGATGGAAGAATGGACCGCCCTATACAGAGACTGGATTGTCTATTAAAGAGAGATTTTTTTTGTGCCAAATTATCTTATTTTTAATTAACAACTGAGTGAATGAACAATGGAACAGACTAGGTACAAGCTTGGATATGTCAGAGGGTCTACGTGTGTACAGACAGAGCAGCATTCCCGAGGCAGAGTCAGAAGGACTTGCTGGGAGATTTATGACCATAGGCAATGAACAGGATGCCAGAACACATTGAAGTATCACCTCTGGGTTCTCAATTTTAATGTCATATTGGACTCTTGACAAATCAGGTGCCTGAACATACCCCTCTGCCCAGTTGCCCAAAGCCCAGTTGCCCACAGACTTCAGGGCTAGGTATACTCACTGTGACTCTAGTCTTGGTGTTCTCTACAAATGGGGATCTAAGCAGATGATGTAAGACTTTTATGAGGACTCATCATGTATTTGAATCTTCTTTAGAAGACATAATTTTCATTTCCCTCCTTATACTTTCATTTCTAGAATGCTAAATTAACATAAATGCCAATAATTTTAAATGGATTTTTATACATATTTATCCACATTGCCTAATAGTCATAAATAGACTATCACCCAAGCTTAAGTTTCTGACTACATATGTGTGAATTGTGATCCTCCCATAAGAGTAACAAAGCCATGGACTGGAAAAAGAAAAGCCAAGAATATGTCTATCTGGATAACCTGAGGTTGGTTTTTCTACCCTAGAAATCTTCCCACCGTGTCATGATAATTGAGAGCTCCCAGAGTGTCAGTTCATTAGATGTTGCCAATACCACGCATGTCCATAGGTTAGAAGATGAGTCCCTTTTCCAGCTGTTACAAGTTGTATAAGTCTAGGTAAGTACATTGGATATGGTCAATTGATGCTCAGTATCCACTCTCCCATCTTCCTTGGCCTTCTTCTCTATATCCTAAAAGCTGGAAAGCAAGAATCAACATCCCTTAGCTCAGCAGTAACTAGGCTTCTGCATGCAGACTTCTGCCAATTGTATGCACTTAAGTGATTTAGAAGAGAAGAGGAAGAAGGAGGCTACCTTCCTACTGCTGGCTGCTGGCCAGCCACGTTATGGCAATGCCGCTGCCCAGAGCAGCTGCACAGTGACAGTGGAAGCCGTATCAGCACACTCCGATCCCCCAGTCCCTGTGCTGGCGAATACTCAACCTCAGTTGTGCCACGTCCTGACTCTTGCTCCTCCAGCCCTTCCAAGATTCCATAAGCACTTAATTCCTTGCATTAATTCACATTTGGTTTAAAACACTTAGAGTGTTTCCTGCCTTGAGCCCAAACTGCTAGAACAAGTCTCTCTCTGAGACCTCAGTTAATTTATCTCTTTAGTGAGACTAATGAAATGATTAAATGCAGAGACCTGGAACAAATTATTCCTTGAGTTTCATATTATTTTTGTTTAAAAGTGAGGTCGGAAAAATCAAAAACTATAGACAAATTATCCCTCAGTATGCAACCCAAATACTGTCAAATTAGAAGTGAGATGTATCATAAAAATATTCAATTAAATACTGTCTATTTTTTAATGTCTATTAAATTCCAAGCAGTATTCTAGGCGGTGATTATATAATAATGAGCCAGACATTTTTATTGTCTTCCAGAGGCTGACTCTTTACCAGGAGATGTAGATCCACAATCAGGCAATTTCAGAACAATGTCATAAGGGGTGCAGGCACGGCAGGCACAGGGCGTGACCAAAGTCAAGTTGAGCAGCTCAGGTCCCCCTTAGGAAATGAGGCTTCCTGACAAGCTCAGAAGTGGTGGTGTCAGATTAGAGAATCGGTTGACCAGACAAAGCCTAGAAATATGGTAGATGGCCTCGGTAGCTGGCTACCCTATAGTTTCCCCATTCTACCATACTGTGGTTCTCATCTCCCACCATAGAGGGGTTTAAAGACCACAAGCTTGAATTTGTAGCCTCCCTTGCAGCTAGTTGATAGGCATGTGGCACAATCCTGCAGGGACCTGAAGAAATGTATGAAGAATGACTCTGGGAATGTTTACCTTCTAAAATAATGATAATAAAAATTAAAAAAAATAATTATATGCATGGAAATTAACCATGTCATCTCTTCCCATGCTTGGATACTGCTGTCTGAGAATGTGATGCTTGGGTCTGTAGCAACCAACTTTTGACTATGTCAATTGGCTCAGCAATGTCCTTATATTGATTGCAAATTAAAATAATATTTTGGATATATTAAGTCAAACAAATATATTATTTAAATTAATGTTATCTATTACTTCTATTACTTCTTACTTTCTGAAAATAAATAGTAATAGTAGTTGAGCTGTATGCTTAAGAAGAAAGAAAAATGGACTTGGTGAACAATTTGCCATTTTTTCATGTAGTGACATGGGATCACATGATTATCATGTTTGTAGAAACCCAGGTGATATGTTTCAGAATGACCACATTGAGTCTGAGAGCTTGGTGGGTGTCCATGAGGTGGTTGTGATACAGAATTAAGTTTTGGGAAGAATTCTATTTGGACATACAGACACTGACATCATCAGTTTATGCATAATCATGAAGACATGGCGGTTCACAAGTTAACTATTTGCCCAAACCCATCTGAGAAATGAATGCTGAATCTGCTCCATTGACATTGCTTTGGAGAAGAGCAATTCTCTGCCATTCAGAAGAGTCCTTAAGTCTCGGTAAGGACAAAATCACCCTCAATTTGTGGGACCACTGCTGTGATTTTTTTTTTCCCCCAGAGTTTGCTCTACCCTCATATTAGAAAGAAAAGACAGGCACTTGGTTCAGGCCAAAAGCTGGGGTAGACATATAAGAAAATCTTTACCCCTTTCCTATGGGTGTGCTGTGTTGTGAAAGTGACTCCTCATTTGATTCTCTATGAGCTGTGCAGATCTTTCTAATACCAGTTGCCCTGCCTTTTCCTTTAAACTTCAAAACCTCTAAAAAATATAAGCTATACTATATGATTTCAATTCCTCACTCCCTTTCATTTACACCTAAGCCTCTGAAATCTGGTGTTTTCCCCTTTTACCTTCTGAAAATGCTCTCGCCAGAATCACAGATAATTCAGAGCTTATCAGCATGGCGGGAAGGTGAGGTGGTCGGAGAGGATCTCACCGCAGGTGTAAAGCTTAAAGGGACACCAAAAAACTCAGTAGCCAAGATAGATAGGTTTTAATGCAACATTTTTTTTAAAATAATCAAAATTAATGGAAAAGTGCATGAGGAAGTCTAATTTTTAAATCAAGATAGGATCAGTCCTGGATATTATTAATGCTTTTCCCTGTAGCTCTGTCGCAGTTTAATGGTTCTCTTTTCTTTCACAATGTGTTGTTGCTTCTCTTTCAACTAATTTACTTCCCCTTTTCCTCTCCTTTTGCTGGCTCCTTTCTCCTAACTTTCCCAGAATTGCGCATATAGACCATTATATTCATTGAAAAACAACCATTTGTTGGGGCACCTGGGTGGCTCAGTGGGTTAAGCCTCTGCCTTCAGCCCAGGTCATGATCTCAGGGTCCTGGGATCGAGCCCCGCATCGGGCTCTCTGTTCAGCGGGGAGCCTGCTTCTCCCTCTCTCTCTCTCTCTTCCTGTGTCAAATAAATAAATAAAATCTTTAAAAAAAAACAAAAACAAAAAACAAAAAACAACCATTTGCTACACTCTTTTTAACTTATGCTTAGCTATGTTAGTGCTGAAATCACTACTCCTCATTCATCCCTCATCTCTAAAATTCAGAGGCACATATTTAATAGCCTTCTGGACATCTCTATCTGTATGTATCTCTTCTCATACTCTAGTTGGTGGTAAAAGACATTCCCCTTTCATTCCCCACATTTAATCCCTCAATAAATTCTAGTATATATTTCTATATATTTCTTAAACACCTCTCTTATTTTCATAAATGTTAATCTTAAAAAAAAATCGACTTTTCTCCTTGTCCCCATGTGTCTCATCTTCTCTCTTCTCTGTGTGTATATAGATCTATTTATCTACCTATCAACACATAGACGTGAACACAAATATATGTATCAGTATGTGTTTGTTTATATATGCTATCGATCCAATGTGTATACATCCATAGATAATACGGGCCTTGCATTGAATGTATACCCCCAAAATTCAAGTGCTAAAACCTAATACCTGAGATGTGGGGCTTTTAGGAGGTGATTAAGTTTCAATGGTGGAGAGACCCCAGATATCTCCCTCATATGTTCCACCATATAAGAGGTGCTATCTAGGAACCAGAAAGAGGGCTCCCACCTGACACCAGAGCTGCTGGTGCCCTATCCTTGGCTTTCCAGCATCAACTGTGAGAAATGCACTTCTGCTCTTTACAAGCTATTTGGTCTCAGGCATGACTGGTTGGCTCAGTTGGAAGAGCATGTGACTCCTGATCTCCGGTTTATGAGTTCAACCCCCCAACTTGGTCAGAGAGATTAATAATAACACACACACACACACACACACACACACAATAGCCTATCAACTATTTGTTCTCTAAGATTTTGTGGCAGCAGTCTGAACAGACTAATAAAATGCAAACCAACTAAGATGTTAATGGAAAATACATTAAGTATAATTTGGAGCTATTATTATCCCTAAGAAAGTTATTAAGAATACAGAGTAAGGGTCATCTGTCAAGTTGGGGGCCCCAGAGGACTAAGAAGGTAGGTAGGGAGAGCTCAATGGTCTCAATGGTCTGAGCAAAAGGACCAACAGTTCAAAAGAACAGTCCAGCTTCTAACAATTATGTCCTAAGTCACAGCAACACCCTACTGAGCACCAAAAACCTCTAAGTTACTCCAAGAATGAAGTATCTTTCTAGGACTCTGGCTCTTTAGAAACCTCTGAAGTCACCCTGACTATTTGCTCAACTTTTCCAAGAGACCAAATGCTGCTCAGGCCTGTCCTGCTGCCACCCATGTGCCCCCATCTTGCCATAAAGCTAAAAGATGCAAGAGAATGAAAGGACGTCCCATGAAATCTCCCTTCCTTCCTTCTCTCCAGATTTTGTCCTCAGACAAAACAAAATGACCAAGGGAAAGCATCTTACCTTTGAAAGCAATGTGCGCTTCTACCCTGGTCTAGCATAGATCTACCAATAATGTCAGTGTCATTTATCTTTCCTCGGAAATAATCAGTTGCCAGTTGTGGATTCACACTCAGGAATCCTAGAAATTCCCGAAGGAATAGTCATATTGAGACTCTGTTCCTTGGGATTTCTAAATGGGATGTGGGAAGACAGGTTTAGAAGTATGAGGTGGGTGTTGGGGCAAAAATAATCTTTGAAACAGGATTTATTGGTTTATAGAAAGTCACCAGGAGCTCAGATGTTTGTATAGAAGCCTTTGGGTTCTCATTGTTGACCTTTGGATGATTTGGGGTGTTACAGGGAAACTGCACTGCAGGGTTGTGTCCTGAACTCAGGCCTAACTTGGGCCATGAGCATGCCACTAACACATTTAGAGTCAGTAAGGAGGAAGGTAGGCAAAATGAGGCAAGACATTATAAGAATTAAGAGGCAGGAGGCTGATGGATCAGTCTGTCTTTCTTGCATTAAAATAGAAATAGTTTCTCACCAAAATACCTGCCTTGTGTGTACATTAATCATAAAAACCCAGAGGGGGTTTCAATGGCTTCATTTACAATACCTATGCCAAGCAGGTATTTTTTCTTTCTTTCTATTTTTTTCCCTCTTCTATTGACAAGAGAGTTTGGGGAGAAGGTGCTTTTAGTCATTACTTTTTTTGAGCAGTCACTATTGCCTTAAGAAAAAAAATGCCGTGAATATAACAAATCAGATTTCCTACTGGGTTTGTGACAGCCCAGGCAGGAGGGACAGAAAGCAGAATTGTACAGAGTTTGAAACAGTTGCTGATGGATTTCCTGACTCACAAAATTAGAACGAAGCCAGAGAGGTTGAACATGATGTGGGGGGTCCAACTGGACACGCTATTCGGGACAGATCTTCAGGTCTGGTTCAAGTTTCTATAAAGTCTTCTACGGCCTGGTTTGCACCTGCTTCTCCACCATGTCACAGCTGCTGTTTGTCCGGGCGTTCTGCACTGAAAGTCTCCTCCTCTTTGTAAGTTCTATATAATTTCCTGACTTGCCCAGAATGTGTGTTTCCAGAAGTGGAACCCTACCTTTCTTTGCCTAAACCATTCCTACCCATGTTTTAAAAATCTGCTTTTACCACTTCTGGAAACGTGACCTGACTCCTTGGTTGGGTTTGGATAACCTTCCTTCATATTTGGTACTTTCCCATCATAGACATTCGCTTGTTGTGTACCACAACTGGGAGTCTTTCCTGTTTATCACCCCGGCCAAGTTGTAGGGGCACAGCTAAGAATCCCACCTAGGGACTTTCTCCACTTTTCTCTCTAGTCCAGCACACCAGTTCTCGGTGAAGCATCGCTACTACTTCACTTAACAACCCCAGCGGCTCCTCATTGTCCCAGGTCTCCTGAGTGTTGAGTGTAAGGGCTGAGGCCTCTGGTTGGGAGTATTTGCTCCTCTGTGACTGGTCTCCTCAGTCTCCATGTACCTTCACCGGGGAAGGGAATGCTTCAGGAAAACTAGCCTCCTTAACCCCAGAGGTCACTGTGAATCTACCTCCCTCTTTGCGCTTGCTTGTGTAATGGAACACATGGAACTTCCCTTCAATTTCCCCCCCTTCTTCCGGCTCATCAGTGTGTGTGCCCCTCCAGCAGATCTCTAAGACCTACCCCC
This sequence comes from Mustela nivalis, assembly GCF_964662115.1. Lineage (NCBI taxonomy): Eukaryota > Metazoa > Chordata > Mammalia > Carnivora > Mustelidae > Mustela > Mustela nivalis. The sequence continues at coordinate 5,502,001 of NC_139021.1, forward strand.
TGTTGAAGACACCCATCAACTATGTTCCTCTCATATTGTCTTGCTTATAACCCTGTGACTCATTACATTTCGTTTCCATAAAGAACCAGAGTGACTGTTTCCAAAACTGCAATTATTATTATGATTCACAATAAATATCTAAGAGGTGGTAAGCAATATCTTTACTATCTTTTTTTTTTAAGATTTTTTTTTTTATTTAATAGAGAGAGAAAAAGATCACAAGTAGGCAGAGAAGCAGGCAGAGAGAGAGGAGGAAGCAGGCTCCCTGCTGAGCAGAGAGCCCGATGTGGGGCCTGATCCCAGGACCCTGAGATCATGACCTGAGCCGAAGGCAGAGGATTAACCCACTGAGCCACCCAGGTGCCCTTAAAAGGACTCTTTATGGAGAATGCATTAGGTGTGTGTAAGTATGTCCAGTATATATATAGAATTTTTTAAACTTCACAGATTAAGTTCTGTAATTTTCCCACTGTGTTACAACAACATCAGAAAATAGAGGGGATGGCGAGCATATCCATGATGCACAAACCAAGGTGGAGGTCTCGAAGTCAGTGTCCTTCACACGGTCAGAATGTGGTTCATCTAAGCCACACACTCTTTCCCAAAAGCCACGGTGGTCTCCCCACGCAAAGCATTCCTAACATAATTTTCTAATTGAAAATAGAATTGAAATTCTAATACCAACAGGGTGCTTGTGCAGTTGAAATATCATTAATAAATGCCTTTGACTTCCCTTACAGGATAAGCCGACAATTAGGAACTTGAACACGGAGAAGTTGTTCACTGGGAATAATTTTTAGAAGTGCACTTGGTATGCTCAGGGAAGTTGATGACAGTCTTGGATAGAAATTGCCAGTTGCCTTAAGCCCCTCATTTCTATGCCAGGCCAGGTACTTATAAAAAGACAGCATTAGTCTTGTAAATGTTACAAAAGGGGGCAAGAGAATAGCTGTTGTTGGAGGCTGCTCATAGCCATCCTTCATCCGTCTCAGCCACAGCCATCCTATGTCCTATATATTGTCTTCCATGCATTGCTAAGAAAAGAAAAGAGAATGCACGCTCTCCTACAGGACCTGTGCTAAGTACTTGATGCAATTCTACCACAATCCTAAGGTATAGGTATTACTGTAAAGATAGAGTGGAGCTCAGAGAGATTAGGAACTTGCTCAAAGTCACACAGCTTTGAGGGGTCAGGGTCTGGTCACACCAGGATCTGACACTCCACTGCAGTATATCATTTCCTTAAAATATAATAAATATACAATACTCCATGCAGCCTGCCCCCGATTTCAGTTCCTTTCCTCCTCTTGTTGCCCTAATAAACTCTCCCCTGGGGCCATTTAAAGCCTTTGAACCACCACCAATACAAATCTTAGCCTCTTCATCAAAATAGAAAGCTTTGACTCCACCAAAACACTACTCCTACTAGTGCCGAGCTATTGATTTTTTTCACGACTTCATTTACCTCTATAATGATATGGACTTTTTCAAAGTGGGCCTCATTAAATGTACTTTCCAAATGTGGGGAGAAGCCTGGGCTAGAAAGGAAAAGATAGAAGGGGGAAGATAACATTTTCTGACTCCAAGTGACAGAATCATTCAGAAAGGAGACCGGGAAGAGTACGGTCAGCCGCTGAGATCCTCACCGGCTCCCTTTCCTCCACCTGCACCCTTTGATGTCATCCAGGAGAGGCCCCTGTCTTCAGTGGGGAAGATGTGGTGTGGTCACAGTGGCATGGAGAGGACAACTGCAGAAATCTGGCCAGACCACTTTGGTGGAAGACTGGCATGAGCCGTGTGTGTGTGTGTGTGTGTGTGTGTGTGTGTGTGTTTGTGTGAGAATTGGGTCTCTGTGTGCTTCTGGAAGGAGTTCTTGGGACTCACCAAAGGCTGGTGTCATGGATTATTGTTCTGAGTGTTAAAACATCACTGCAAATGGCACAGGAAGCACCTTATCTGCCACGAGTTGAGACGGAGCCAGGCCAGCTCCTGCACATCAAAGTACAGCTAGGTCCAGAGAAGGGGTCACAGATGAAAATCCTTCTCCTTTCCCAGATCCACAAGGAGGGGAAGGAGAAAGGGGGTGTTGGAATTCCCAGAGACTATTACTAAGAGAATGTTTTAATGGTTAACTTTGATAGGTTTCATTAAAATAGACAAAGTCTAAGTTTTTCTACACTACTTGGAAGTCTGTGGCTTTTGAAGAACATCAGATTAAAGGGAAGGAAAAAACCCTCATTTTATTTGCATATTTGAGTAAATTGTGAGTAAATGTGTGATCCTGGTAAATACATCTCAAACTATTTAGCTCTGAGATGTTCTTAAATTATTTATATGGCAACTGCTCCCTCTAATTCCCCCGTAGCCCTGATCAACCCTGACAGATTATAAAAGCTTTGAGAGTAGGAGACTTTCTCTGACAGGCAATAGGCCAGTTTGGATGAACCGTGTTTTAGGGACAACAGAGACCTAGGGCCATGTCCACCTCCCTGTGAAAGTTCAGACAGAGGCTGATCAGTCTGATAATTACCCACTGCCTCCTGGGAGGGAGAGGATCCACACTCCCAGTGGGGCTGTTACAGTTAACAAGAGCTGCCCGCCTCTGCTGGGAACAGGCTCTGGTGGGGGTGAAGATGGCAGTCAGCACTGAGGACCACTTACCTAATTACCTGCAGGATGATCTCATCCCAGGTTCCCAAAGCACCCTTACCAGAATTAGCAGAACCCTTTTCCTACACCCCACAGCAGCCACCAAAAATCCACACCCGGACTCAGAAGTGGTATGACAGTCACCCACAGCAGCAACAGCAGTAGTTGTTGGGAAGCACCCACTGTCCTATGCAAACTCTCATCTGCAACTGATTTTATCCTTATCATCCCCCTGACAGATCTGTTAACCTTAAAGATACAACTGCCACTTATTTTACCAGCAAAAATCGACTTATTTGGGAAGAACAGAGAACTGCAAGGTCTGGGCCCTTCGGTTATGGCAAATCATGGCAAGTCTGCAGAACAAAGGAGAAGGATGTGCTTGTATAGAGGCATGGGGGGTTGCAAGGGCTGTGTAAACTCAGAGGCCACCGGTGTAAACAGGGGAATGACATGTAGTAGCTTCTCATTGGCTGAGTCAGGAAGTTTCTCCTTGGTTGAGCTGTTGCAGGGGCAGGAGAAAATCTCCTCCTCCTGCTGGGGTGTTAGAGGCCTCTTCAGATTGTCAAAGCAAGGGAAAGCATAGCATGTCTCTCTTCCAGTTGGGGTTTGTGTTGACCAGTGGTAGGGCACTAGACTCCCCCTCCTGGCCTCCTGAGTCCGTTTGCAATAAGAGTTCCTTTTCTCATTTTCACAGATGTATAGGGCAGCTGATTTTATTCCTTCTTATTCCATTTTGTAGACAAGGAAACTGTGGTCCAAAGAAGACTTGTGTTTATGTCACTAAATTTGGAGTCTGGTGTGAAAGCCTGTGCACCTGGCTTGATCCCCTGCACATTTTTTTAATGCATTCTTGATGACTTTGTCTTCCAGTGATAGAGCTGGGGGCTTTAAGAAAGTGGGCATGTCATTTTGATCGCCACTGTAGGAAGAGCACCATAACACACCACTAGGACTCAGATTGCTGTTATATGAATGAATGCACTGAGTGAAAGCAAAGCACCCTACAGAGAGCTCTTGCTTTTTTCATAGTAACTTAGGGACTAGAGTCCCCAACAGCTCACTGATAACCCCAACCCTGATTTCCCACAAGAACTCTAGTTGCATTAGATATTTAATGATATTTACTGTTTCCTGAAAGTTTGGGGACATTTAGGGGAAAGTGCTCTATACTCATGATTCTCCATAATAACTCTGCTTTAACACATCTCCACTGGAGAGTACTATCCTACATCCACTCCCCAGTCTTCTGTTTCTTGGGATGCAACACCTAGGCTAGTCTGCCTTGCCATCCCCCAAGATTCTATGATAACTTCCTTTCTCTACCATGTTACCAAAGCAAAGGGAAACTAGATCACAGGAAACTTCCACCAAGTTGAGTAGGATATAGCTGGAGTCAGGGGAGAGAGTCATGTATGTGCATATAGGTGAGGCATGTGCACAGACTCTGGGGATTTTAGGGGCAGAGGTCCAAGCAGGTCATTTTAGTCTCATTTTCAGACTCAGAATGCACTTGATGCTCTGTGTCTTGGTCCTTTGTTGTTCCCAAGGGCCCCACTGGCTCCCAATAATAATTCTAATTCGAAGTGACAGTATTAGCAATGACCGCAACATTTTTCCGAGGAGACTCTCTCAACACTGCCACTGACAACTGACACAGTGCGTCCTCAAACAAAGTGGGGAAAGTCCTCTGGGAGGAGAAGGAAACAGAAGCATTCAGATGTTGAAGGGAAGAAGGCAGCATTACGGCTTTGTAAGGCTGAGAAGTGCCTCTTCTAAGCACAGAACGTTATCTCATGGGATCAGAATGAGCTCAAATAAACAACGAGAGGGACTTTTGTCCCCTTTGGTTTAATCTGTCTGTGTTATGCTCATTCTGAGACCAAGAATATTGATGAAGGGCCTTTAAAGCTGACTCCTCTGCTTTGCGTTAGCATGACAGTCTGGTGCGTTATGCATATGAAACCGTATGTTGATAGAAATTGGAACAGACAGGAATTATCCATCCTGAAGTTGTACTTTCAGTGTTGATTTATCAGATATAATGTGACATAGGACATGGAGGCAGTCTTCTATCTGCATGGTCATACTGCAAATGAAGGAGTTAGACTAGTGATTTATCTGTTGATTTGTTGACTATCTTGCTCAATGATTCCCTACTATGTGCCAGATACTTTGGACACTGGCACATGAGACGCCCGGGAAGAGTTTATGAGGTGAACCAATAAAGGAGTGTCCCCACCATGGATGATATTTCTGTGTGACACTTTCATGAAACAACCGACAGTTTTCTCTGTATGTATGCACTTTCCACCAGGGCATATGTTCCCCAAGGGCAGGGACGTTTCTTATAATTTTTTATATTTTACATTTCTATTGCTAACGCAAGGCTATGTACATTGCAGAAAATGTTTAATTATGAACTTGGTAATTAAAGTGAAAGAGAAACAACAAAAATAATGATGATGTTATAACAATGTAGACATTTATTGAGCCCTAACCATGTACCAGGGATTCTTGAAACTCCTATGAGGTTATTTCTGTTGTTACCAGTTTTGTTTGTTTGTTTGTTTGTTTGTTTTTCCCCCATTAGAGACTAAACCTTTGAGTGTCTGGGTAACATATCCCAGATCACAGAACTAGTAAAAGATGGAACTTGGATGAATGCACAGGGATTCATCCGCAAGGAGCATTACCTTACATAATGAGCCAAAATTTAACACTGTCATTTTGGGGGAAAATTTACTTTCTGGATGAAAAACTCTGACATCAAATATAAGAAAACAAAACAAAACAAAACAAAACAAAACACAAAACACAATTGAAGCAAAAACCACCATGCAGAACAATAGGTAAACAGGAGGGTCAAAGAATCACTAAATGAATTGTAAATGAAGTTTTTTTCCTGGCACATCCCACATAGGCATTCAGGGTGAGATCTTTTTCTTGAGTTATTTCAATCATCAATCTGGGGAATTCTTTTGTGTCTGCCTGCTCGATCAGTGGCAGCTTTTTGCAAGAAATTTACAGTGATGTCAGTTTGTTTAAATTGATGATAGGAAAAAGTGGATGGATCTCAAGTTCCCAGACAGTATCTGATGACCTAAATTAACTGTCACCTGATTCTGCATTATGGATGGGAACCCAGTGTGACTGGAGATGTAGCCAATAGGAGACGGGGCAAAGTCTGTCTGGGGAGTGGGCAGCTCATGACCCCCACATGTCTAGCAGTTGATTGATCTGGATAGATCATTCTTGTTGATGAGGGAGCAGGAGGCTGGCTGAGGACAAAGCAAAAGCTGGCGCCTTGCACCCCCTCTTCACCCTTTCCCCTCCATAAGTGTAGCATCCCTCAGGCAGCCCTGACTGCCATGAACAATAAGCAAATAGTTAACTTGCAGAGCTCACAATCCTGCTAGACAGGAGTCTCCCTTGGCTTACAAATGTCCTAAATCTCACTAACAAAGACGATTGATAGCAGGATTGTGACACCCCACCAAAGAGTCTCCCAACTATCTTAATGTTAATGGTTGGTCTAAAGACAACATTGATCCAGCAGCAAGGGCAAGGCCTCCGGCAGGCCTGGAACATCCTGGCACCTTGTAGGCCCTCTTTAGCATATGAAAACTCCACTGAAACCTCCCTTCCCCTCACCTTCCCCTAACAGCAGGGTACATAACCTGCCATCCCTCACAACCCGGGGCAGCAGCTCTTCCTGCCCACGGGTCCTGTCCCCGTGCTTTAATAAACCACCATTTTGCACCAAAGATGTCTCAAGAATTCTTTCTTGGTCTTCGGCTCCGGACCTCAGCCCACCAAACCTCACCTAGGTTCTAGAACTTTATCATTGTGATTTCCCAGTCCTGTGGTAGGGGTCACAGGGTTTATTCCAACGGAAGCATCATTTCCTCTTGGCCGCAAATACCCACTCAGTTGCATTTCTTTATTTCTGAACTTATTGTTCAAATTCTCATTTACACCATTGTTATCCCCGATCTCCCCGGCGCGAATGTGTCTGCTTCCCACTGCTCATCTGTCTCTTTAGTTACATTTTTCTCTCTGTGTGGATTCTCATGTTGGAGTCGAGCCTCTGGACTCCGTTCTGAGCCCTCTTTTCTTTTATCATTTCCCTGCCTTTTTAAGCCAGTGGCTTTCAATTCTGGCAGTGCATTCAAATCATTTTGTAAACTTTAAAAAAGACTCTTGCCCAGGCCCAATTAAATACAGATTTCTAGAGGTGGAGCCTGACGTTTGCTATTTTGTATAAGTCCCCTCAGGGGACTCACATGTGTAGCCCCAGGTGATTTCATTTATTTCTACATCTCCAAATGCCTACTCTGAGCTGATCTATGTTTCTGTTCTTCTTTTCTGAGGTCTAGGTACGTGTATCAGATTACTTACTTGAGGCTTTCAGCTCTATGTCCAATAGGCATCTAAAATTCAATATGTCAAAAGATGAGTACACTGTGTCCTTCAGCCCATCAAAGCCTCAAAGCAAGTAAGCTGGAAGTCCCTTTTGCCCACATGCTGTGTCTTTGAGCAAATTCTTTACATCTTAGTTTCCCCAACAATAGCATGAAGATAGCAATACCCACTGGATAAGGAAACGAATATGATAATATATGTAGACCTCTTCGCACAAAGCACAGCCTTCTTTGACATCAAGAAATGACTGTTCCTATTAACAGATTGTAAGTTCCAGAAAAAGAATACCCCTGGAACAAATAATACGTTATATATTAAAAAAAAAAAATCAAAATCTTCAGTCCTGTATCCCCAGTGACCAGCACCTGGTTTGACACATCATAATCACCCCAAAATTTTTGTTTAATTATATTTCCATTTTTAAGGATGTTGAGCATTTGAGGAAGGGACCGATGGTTAAAAGATCCAGGAAAGGGGCTCCTGGATGGCTCAGTGGGTTAAAGGCTCTGTCTTCGGCTCAGACCATGAACCCGGGGTCCTGGGATGGAGCCCTGCCTTCTTCCTCCTCTATCTCTGCCTGTCTCTCTGCCCACTTGGGATCTCTTTAAAATCTTTAAATTCCTTAAAAAAAAAAAAAAAAAGATCCAGGAAAGAAGGTACAGGGGATAGTGTGTCACCAGCAAACAAGCGAGGAGGAGCCAAGACTGTGGCTATACTGGGATGATTCTAGCTTCCGGCATCATGACCTCCAACTGGGCTGTTTCTATTATTAGCATTTATCAACATTCTTATCAGGTTTAGTGTTTACTGAGAAGTGTGTGTGTGTGTGTGTGTGTGTGTGTGTGTGTGTGTCTGTGTGTGTGTCTGTGCGCGTGCACAGGAGTTCAGTGATGAATCTTTCCATTGCACATTTCAGTTGTCCTACTAACATTATGAAGGAAACTATACTATTATTTCTAGCTTTCAGATGCAAAATTAGAACTCAGAAAAATTTACTAACTTGCCCAGAGGCACAATCTGGACTGGAGTCAAGAAGTATGGCAATCCCAAACCCCTGATCTTAACTACCATACATAGTAAATAAAGAAGAACTAGTTGTATGAGGTATTCAAGGGGGTCAGTTGGGAGGACTAAAGTCTAATGTCATTTAAATCTGAGTATGTGGTCATGAATGGATTCAAGATGTAGCCATCTGGCCCATTATCCCTGCCTATGGGACCATGATAGCAAAGTTAGCAAAGGTATTTTCTCATTGTATTTTGAAGAAAAACACACTGAAATGGCTCTTTCCTTCTTACGAATGCCTAACTGGCAGCCAGATCATCCGGTCAAAACAGGCAAGAAGGATGGGCACCCCCTTATGTTTAAAATACAGGCCCTCTTCCTACTGTTAGTCTCTTGAACACTCTTAATCTTCTGATCAAGTCTTTGTTTGCACAGATGAGATTAAAAATTGGACTTTTTTTTTTTTTTAAAGGAACTTGGCATGAAACCTAGCAATCATTTGGATACTATGAATGTTCTGAATTCGCCTTTCTTTGTTTAGTGGACTATATTACGCACGTGGAATCCCAGTTCAAGGATTTATTTAAATTGGCTTTGTAATACTAGATGACAGCAAAGGGATTTGTTGAAAATTGGCTTATATCTTCTGAGGCAGAGGAAATTATGCACAAGTCCCAAGAATCATCTACTATAGTCCCCCCTAGCACGTGCGCTATAGGTGTCCATGGCCACATCTATGCAGTCAGAGAGCTGACCAAAGGGCCCATGATTTCACTGATGGCTCGCCTCAATCCACAGTCTCCTGAACATCTGAGGGTAGAGGCAGGGTGACCTTCGATAAGTGTAACTTCTTCTTATGTAACAATCATCAAGAACTTAACACCTTTTGGTTTGAGGGCAGACTCCACTGCACAGCCCACACCCCCTGCTGCCCTACCATACAGTGCTGTACCACTTAACTGGGCATGACTATTCCTTCTTCCTATACTCTTCTCAACAGGTATGAACCTTTTCTCATAGATGCCTGAGTCAAGTCCAACACCTGATAGAAAATATCTTAACCTTTGCTAACCATGTTCCATTGGAAAAATCTTTTTTGCTCTCCATTGATCTAGGTGTTTCTGAATAAGTTCTCACCATCTGAACCAAATAGAGAGGAAGTGCATTAATAAGCATGAAAATTTGTGACACTTTAGGATTAAGATCTTAAAAAGAATCATCAGACCAATTCATCATCTTGTCAATGTAACTGTTATATTTAAAATGACTTGTACTCTGATTTTTTAAGCATCCAGTTCAGAAAAAGAGACTATAAAAAATACATGAATCCTTCCTCTTTGAGTCTTTCTGCTAATGGCAAGACCATTTTACCATCTCCCCCCAGTTTCCTAGACTCAAAGCCTTGGAGTTTTTTGGGTTTTTTGTTTGTTTGTTTGTTTGTTTGTTTGTTTTTAAGCAGACATTATTTTTTAGAACAGTTTTTGGTTTATAAAAAAAACCTGAACAGCTTAGAAAGTTGTCATATACAATCCACCAGAAGCAGTTCCCACGATTATTAACATTTTGCACTGGTATGCTACATTCGTTATAATTAGTGGACCTGATGTTGATACATTATTATTAACTACATTATATAATTTACATTAAGGTTCCCTCTTCACAGTGTAAAGTTCAGTAGGTTTTGAGAAATGTATAATGACACATATTCTCAATTATAGTACCATACAGAAGAGTTTCCCTGGCCTGGAAATCCTCTGTGCTCTGTCTACTGATCCTTCCTTCCTTCCCCAGAGCCATTGATCTTTTCCCTGGCTCTGTAGTTTTACATGTTTCCAAAACGTTGTAAGTTGGAATCATAGAGCATGTATCCTTTCAGACTGGTTTCTTTTACTTAGTGATATGCTTTTAAGAGTTCTCCATCTCTTTTGGTCCTGTAAGTCAATTCTTTCTTTCACTAAATAATATTCCATTGTCTGCGTGTGCCATGGTCTGTATGTTTATTCCCCTGTAGAAGGGCATCTTGAATGTGTCTAGTTTTTAGTGATTCTGAGCAAAGCTGTTGTAACATCTGTTGGCAGCTCTTTGTGTGGCCATACATTTTCAACACAGTTCTATATCTAGGAGAACAACTGGAACATAGGATAAGATTAAACTTGGCTCTGCAAGAACATGCCAGATAGTTCTCTAAATGGCTGTACCATTTGCAGTCCATTAGCTATTAATGGCATTCTGTGGTTTCTGTGGCTCTACCTCCCTATCAGCTTAGAATATTGTGATGTTTTGGTTTGTTTTTTTTTTTTATTTTTGCCATTCTAATAGATATGCAATAATATCCCACTGCTGTTTTTATCTGCAACTTCCTAATGCCAAATAATGTTGAATGCCTTTTCATATGTTTATATTCCATCTGTGTGTCTCTGTGAGATTTCTGTTCAAATCTTCTGGCCATTATTTAATGAGGTTGATTTCTTATTGTTGAGTTTTAACTGTTCTTTTTATATTTTTATATTACAAAGTATGTGCTTTGTAAATGCTTTGTTCCATTCTGTGTCTTGTCGTTTCACTCCGTGAATGGTGTCTTTTTGGTTTGTTAAACGTTTTGTTGTTTTGTTTTTAATTCCAGTAGAGTTAACATGCAGTGCTATATTGTTTCAGGTGTACGGTGTAGTGACTCAACAATTCCATACATGACTCACTGTTCGTCAAAAGTGCACTTCTTATTCCCCAACGCCTAGTTCCACAATTCTCCCAGCCCTATTCTGGTATTCATCAGTTTGTTCTCTATCATTAAGATTCTGTTTCTTGGTTTGTCTCTTTTTAAATTTGTTCATTTATATTAGCAGTGTCTTTTGCAGATCAGAAGGTTTTTTGTGTTTTTTTTTTCTTTTTAATGAAGCTTAATTGATCTTCTTCACTCCTTTGACATAGTATCCTTTGGGTGTTGTATCTAAAAATTCCTCCCCAGATTCTAGATCATCTAGATTTCCCCCTATGTTATCTTCTAAGAAATGTATATTTCTGTACTTGGGTCTATGTTCCATTTTGAGTTCACTTTTGTGAAAGATTTAGTCTTTGTTTATTTTTTCTTACATATCAATATCTAGTTTTTCCATTTATAAAAATGCTATCCTTCCTCCACTGGATCCTAGAGTTTCCATCTCTGCTTACACTTCCCATATGTTCTTGTATGCCATCTACTTTTTCCTTTAGAGCTCTTAGCACATTAGTCATAGTTATTTTAAGTCCCCTTCCTGATATTTCCAAAAATACATGTCACATCTGAGTTTGGTTCCGTTGTTTGTGTTGTCTCTTTAGATTGTTTTTTGCCTTTTGGCACTATGTAGAATATGTTATTGAAAACTGGGCATGATGTATTGGGTATTAGGAATTTCGGTAATTTGTTTTCTGGTGTAAGTTTTATGTTAATCTGGTTAGCAGTTGGTCTGTGTTTAATGTTTGTTATAACTACAGATGCCAGAGAGCCCAGTTTCTTCCTGCTTCCTTGGGGTTTTTATTTGTTTCTTTTTTTGTCTCCTGAATTTTCTCTGGTTTTGCCATTAAACCTGGGCAAGCATCTGGAGGTAAAATGTACAAAGGTATGTAGCCCTCCCTAAGACTGATCTCCAGCCCCCTGGAGTTTTTAACCCTCAAACTACTCCACACTCAAGCCCCAGAAATTTATCAAAATTGCCATTTGCATGTTTCTGCCAGGAAGCAGCTCCATGGGCTTCTACTTCAGGGAAGTCGAGGTTGGCTGTTACGTATTCTCTGTAGCCATCTGTCTCTCCAGATTTGAGGTAGTCGTTTGTCCTGGGATCTCAGTTCTCTGGTGGATATCAAAAGTCACTGATTTTCACTCTATTCAGTTTCCCCCCTCTCCTTATTAGAATAGGTGTAACGATTCTAAGCTCTTTATTTTTAGGAGTTGTGACTAGAAGTGGAGTCTTCTCAATTTCCCCCAGACCCTATCTTTTACCCTTCACTCTAATTCATTCAATTATTCGGTATTTAATGTGCTGCTATGACATATATGACATTTACTGTCTAGTGATTCAGCAGTGAAGAAGTCAATATTTGCATGAAACTTAAATTTAATTGATGATGAACAAAGGAAGAAAGAAGTAAACAAAGTTTTCAGATAGTAATAAAGCTTCCAAAAGAACAGAACAACATGAGAACTGGTGGTTAGAAGAAGTCAGAAGTACTTTAAGTAATTATCTGAGAATTATTTTAACTGGTATAGTCATTAGAGATCTTAAAAGTTGCGATCTGTGACATAATCTATACAAAGAAGCTTCCATAAAGAATGAACCTTAAATGCAAGGGACCTAAGGTTGGAACATAGTTAATGATTTTTTTTAAAAAACACAGAAAATAGCATACAACCACAATATTTTGAATATAGTGGGGTCTGCCATGACACCTATCTAGAAAGAAGACAGGTGAAATGGAGATTAGGTCAAGACATGCAGATCACGGAGGTACTTTAAGTTTTATTCTAAGTCCTTTGTAATGTCACTGGAGTAGGTTGACATTTTATGACGTGTGTTTCTTTTCATGTCAACAGAGAATGGGTATTTTAAAGTCTGGATGTGGGGAGAATAACACAGAGGCTGTTGGAGTAGTTTAGGTGAGAGGGAAGTCAGGGCTATAGCTGTGGAAAACTGGAGAAATGGATGGAGATGATTTATCATGTCTTTGAAAAGAGAAGATTTAGAGCATAGCTTTTGATGGGGTGGAGGTGCAGGAAGAAATATAGGATCAAGGTAAATCTGCAGGTGGCTGTTGGGATGTACTGAGTATTGGACAGATTTTGCATACATTCTCAAGGTAGAAATAAAAAGATTTGTTGAAGAACTGAATGGGGAGAATCTGACAAAAACAGGAGGAAAATGACTGGAACAAAGATGCTGTGGCCTCCTGTGTGGCATGTCATGGTGGCTTTTCCCATATTTTAAGGTGCAAAATGCTATTAATATTTACCAGTTTCTTTATATTCGGTTTGCATTAGGAGACTTGGAATGCATGGAATATGGTTAGAACAGAGTTGGGTCTGATTTGGCACAGTGACTCATCTGTGTCTAAAAGCTGAAGCAATCACATTTTGTGCCGAAGGTCAGGAATGTGTTATGAATGTTTTGAGTAATTAGAGTTCGCTGCTTACAGAGCAGTGCTTCTGTAAGCAGTGCTTGGCTTGTCAATTGATAAGAAGTCTATCATTTAGTAGACATCCTAAATAAATTTAAAATTATCTACCTGCAAATATGAGAATTGTTTGTTTTCTGCCAAGATGTCAAATAACAAAATGAATTATTATTCCATTTTTTCACATAATGTATTTAAGGATATAATCATATATAAAAGCATAGACTCCAGCAAAGACTTTGATAATATAGTAATCAAAATCTCAATCAATCTTCTATAAAACTACAAAAACTTCTCTATATTTATTGTCGTTCTAACTTCATTATCTTGAAAATAGAAGTTTATATGTCTGTCTCTGACTACAAAAGTGGTTCTTCAGCATTTAGAGAAATAGACCATGGTCTAGAGTCCCTACAGGAAGTTTTGAATCTAACTGTCACATGAACGTCCAACTGTGGAAATGATCACATGGCTGGCCTTTAAGGGCCTCTTAAAGACCATCCGTTAAACTCTGATAAGTTTGTCTAAAACACTGCAAACCTAGGTTGCTTCTGTGTTTCAGTTTGATCCACATTAAGCTAAAATACTAGCTGAGGACCAAATAGCTTGCATCCATCCTTAAGAAACTCCATGTTGGCTTGGGCATCAACTTCTCAAAGGTAAGGCTATTCTGTCTTCAGCTCACTGGGCTCTCTGAAGGGCTTCATGCAGGGCCTGAGGCCTGCTAAAAGGGAGAAAAGCAACATAATGGAAAATACTTGGCCTATGAAGCTGAGTCTTACTCTGTTCCATCTTCTTCTTTTGCAGTCTTCAAAGGGATCTTGAACATTCTTGGTGAAAAGGTATTCAAACATTCGGGTACTTATCATCCAGGAAATTTCTACTAAAATGTATATGACTCGAACCGTGTTCTTATATAATATAATGGGAAAAATAGAGATGCAAAGAATGAATTAGGACCTTCAGAATGAAGTTAAGTGCTGAATAAGAAGCCTGTTAGGTTCTTGGGAAGCAAGAGGGATTTCTCATTAGGGAATCAAAGAAGAGTTCATTCAAGTGTTACATGATATGCCATTGGACTCTCTGGTCCAGATGTCACCTTGGTCTCCAGTATTAGTAAACGGAGGATAAGCTTATGATGCTGTAACAAAGAATCCCTCAATCCTCGTGGCTTAACACAAAGCTCTACCTAACAACCCTCATTTGAAATCTGCTTCTGTTGTAGGTTGGTTGACTCTCTATGCAGCTGTCCTTCGTGTGGTGATTAAGCAAATCAGCCCTCTTTGATACTTTACTATCAAAAGCTCCCATAATTTTTTTGGGAAAGAAATATACTGGAGAATCATGTATGAGAATGACTTTTAACTCTTGGCTCAGATGTAACAAACATAATTCCCGCTCACATTTTACTACCAAGAATCAGTCATGCAGTCCTATTCAGTTTAAAGGGGGCTGGGAAGTGGCTGTCCATGTGCTCAAGGACACAAAAATGGCACAGGAAAAGATGAACCCATGGCACTGTCCTTGCCATTTTACCATCTTTTCTAGACTTATCATACCCCTTTCCATTCCTCTAGGCTTATTGTGGAGATGTTTTACACACTCTACACATTCCCTGAGAATTCTCAGAAAATACTTTTCATGGGAAACTTTGTCCCCTCAGATGCTTAGTCATCTTTAAGACACCTGCTCCAGTGCTACCCTCCTCGAATCCTTCCCCAACTCCCTTTGGAACAGCTGGCTGCTCCCTCATTTGTTACCTCTCCAGCACTTTTACACAATTGATTAGACCATTGGACATATGATATTTGTATTATTTCTTCCTTGCCGCATGTATCTTTCTTACTAGTTTGTATGTCTTGAGTGGGTAAACAGGATTTTTGTTTCTTCTTTCTTATTTGTATTTGTCCTTTTTTTTTCTTGCATTATTATTAGATATCTAACACATAATGCTTAATCAAGGATTGTTCAATAAGCTGAGTTTGTACCTGAAACTTAGAGACTGAGAACACATTTTCTTTTTTTAAAAAATTTCATTCATTTTCTCCTTTAGGACTAGGTCCACGAGGATCACAATTACCATCTTTCCCTACATATTGGGAGTGCCTAATTCCTCTATAGAACAAGAAAATATCTATGGTCAATTTCCCTCTTGACCAATATCTCAATTGAACAGTTATTAATGGGAGTGAGATAGGAAAACTCAATTAGGATAAGAGGGAGATGATATCTCCACCTAGAGAGAAGCATCAAGAATAACGAAAGTGGGTTAAACTTTTATTCTCATGTCTCTAAACTATAAAGAGCTCTACTTAATATATATTTTTCCGAGTCTTTGCTTGAGAAATTACACTTAATTTCAATACCTAATTTAGTTTCATTTTAAATTTTCATTAAAATGTTGTAGATTCTCTTCCTCTGTTAATGCAAATAGTAAGTCTGGACCCAAAATTATCCCCACCAGCACCTACTTGCTGCCAGACATTCTTTTCAACTATTTAAATAGGCATTTTATAACAAACCATTTAATAGAAATATATGATTTATGTAGGCAGAACACAGTGGTTCATTAAAATAGATTAGAAAAGTTTAGACCCTGAGTTCAAACCAGGGTAATTACTTTGTCATTACCTTGCCTATAGTTCTTTCATTTCCAATTGTATATCGATTGGTTAATTCTCTTTCTGTTTTCTTTAAAGAAATTTATAATGGTCCATAAAATGGCCTTTGTCTCTTTTTTACATGTGTATTCTATTTCTCCACTTGCATACCATACCAGAACCACTTTGAAAGTAAAAAGGGACATTCTAAAGAATTACACTGGGGTAAGAGGCATAAACAGAACCACTCCAAGCATGTTGAAACGTATAAGATGCTACAAATAGACTGCTACTCTGAACTTTGTATTTTTGTTTTATTTCTATTTTTTTCTTGTTCCTCTGAATCAGGCGTCTGGATCAACCATCATAGTGATGACCCCTCAAATGTGTAGTGTGCAACCAAAGATACGTTGTTGCTTCTTTATTTCCTATTTTCCTTGTGTGGGGAGTTTTCTACCAGGTTAGGTCAGACCAAATTACTCTGTATAAGAGATATTCTTAAAAACGCATCAACCAGAGGGCAATTGCAAGGTTCAGAAAAAGAGTTAATGTAAAAAGGTGCTGTGGATTCAGGTGATTGGCTTGTGAAGTCGGGTTATCTCCTAAAGGAGATTGTGTGCTGGATGGTAGAGAATCCTGAGAAATTGACAGCTCTACCAAAAGCCAAGGGCCAATACCTTTTACCTCTGTATCACCCAACACTTTAACACTCAAGATAACGGGACCTGCTATTCATCAGTATTACTTAGATCCCACTTCTCTTATAGGACTCTGCTTAATGGAATTAGCACAGGACACGAAGATAAATGGAAGACAGGGCTCAAAAGGCAACACCAGAGCTTTCTCTCTAACTGTAGGATCTGGTGACTTCCTTCATTTCCTGTTCTTTTCCCTGAACAGAAGCAGTGATCTCACTCTATCTCATAGGTATAGGGTAAGGATTTACATAATAGCAACAACTTGTAAAATAAAATTGATAATTGTTCTCATTCCTTGAGGCTAAATCTAAGTGTGCTCTGTGCTAGGTATTTTGCTCATGCAGTCCTTCCAATAGCCTTGTGCAATAGGCAATTCACTTATAGATTTATAGGTAAGGAAAAGCAGCCTCAAAAAGTTAAACTAGGTTTTCCAAATCCACCTAGAAATTAAGTCGCAGAAACAGGAATCAAAATAAAAATTTTTCAGACTCCAAAGTCTATGTACTTCATAAGAAAGAACGTTAAAAAACATTGCCTGGATTATTATTAATGTGAATGTATTGTTACATTCATCATTTTCCCCAGGGATCTGGTGATTCACGTTGCTTTCATGACTAACAAGTGTCTGTGACATTAATGGTCCTTAGGTATCCCCTATACCACTTAAAGAGGTGCCCAGCTCACCATCATCTACAAGTAAGTGTAACCCTTACATTACTGTGAAGGAGGCATTCTTTGCATTAAATTACAGTCCAATAGGAAAAAACTCACAGACTTTGGGATGCACTTGGAGCCTTGAGCTCTATTTATGATAAAGGTGCATGAGAACACTACTTGAGTTTCTTCATGACAGTACAGTGGTTGATACATAAGGAACACTCATCAAATCTTTAATTTTACTATTAGCCTATTATAAAGCAAGAAGGTGAAATCACACGAGAGGAAGGGCTAAAGATGACACCCATATTTCCAATATCCATAAATAAAGGAATAAGCATCTGGAGACACAGAAATGCAAATGTGCTTTAGAGAGTAGAGCGGGTAAGACAGAAACAAATTTGTGATACAAAGAAACATTATTGAAACACTATTGGATGTAGATTTACATCAATGTAGGTGGTATCTGTCACAAAGTGGGTTCCTTGGGGGACAAAGACCAATTTGCACAAGTGATACGTTTATTAGGGAATTCTTATGAATGTGGAAACAATGATTGTGAAAGAAAGGGTAAAAAGTATGTTTGGACGGAAGAAGGAGGTGAGCTACAGTACAGTCTCAGTGGAGTCTGCAGCTGACTATATGGGCATTTTAAACCAAGACTGTCTCTGAAGAGTTCTCCCAAGATTCGGTGTCTATGAGTCATTGCCAGCCAGAAGTCAGGTGCTCTAGCTTCAAATTCCACCCCAGCATCAGCTTCCTCAGCAAATCTGCAGCACCTGAACTGTCCCAGGAAAAGAGCAGTTAGAGATGAGCCTGTAGGAGGGTTAATACAAAGTGTTCCTGGGGTCCACATCTGTGGAAGCTAAGTAAGGAAGTGAGCTTGGGCAAAGGTACATGTGCAGCTGCGATATGAACTCATTGGAAATCTCAAGTAAAGGGAAATTCTGATGCTTGGATGACCCTTCAGAGTTGTTCCCATTTGGTGGTCATGGGGGTGGGTGAGAAGGGGGAGGGCTTCACTCTATCAGTCTCTGGATATGGACATCCAGGGAGGGTGACTTGACTTTGAGCGAGCTTGTGTTCCTAAGCTGTGACAATTCTCACAGGGAACTGAGAGCAGAAGGCTTGATGGGGAACTAGTACAGCAGCTGGAAACTAATTCAGTCATTCTAGAAAGAGGGATCTGAACGGCACATTACAGTGCCTGCTGCAACATCTCAGCTGATGTTAAACTGGGGCTCAGTGCTAAGCTCTTCCTAGGGTTGTTGTGTGATTAATTGAAAATGACTGTCCTTCTCATAAAATGGTGTTGAAAATATTTGGTTTTTTTTCCTACATAAATACATCCTTTTAATTTTTTGTGGTTTAGTAGGATATCTGTTCAATCTCCAATTATATGGAACTTTCAACAATGAATTAGTAGAATCCTGCATCACACTGCGATGACATTTATTGAAAGGTTTTCTCTTTGATCACTGCCTTTTTCCCCAGCCTCCTTGTTCCATCAGAGAAAGCCATTCAGTCATTATTGGAAGGGCTAATGTGCCTATAGACTGAATATTCCCATCTGTTCAGATAAGAAAAATAGAAGAGAACATAATAAAACTTCCTTTCATCCTAAAGGATGAAACATTTTCTTAAATAACTGACCCAGAATGATATAATTAAATACTTTTGGATCACTTACATTTATTTTTTGTTTTATTTTAGATCACTTATATTTAAATATATCATTCAATTTTCCTTAAAACTTCTTGATGTAAGTTTTTATAGATGAGAATTTGTCCCCAAGAAAGGTTAACTTTTTCAAAGGTGACACAGCAGGCAAATGGGACTCTGAAGGGAATGGAGATTAGAACAAACGTGTTTAGTATTTACTCAGCATGAGGCACTGTAATGATACATCTTCCTGTGTCCCTCTTTCACAGAGGAAAGAAATGATGACTGAGTCACATACAGCCCAGACATGAACTATATTCCCTCAGATTTCAAAACCTATGTGTAACCCAATCTATCAAGTCCCTTTTAAAAAAGAATTAATTTAATTTAATTAACTTATACTGTATTACTAGATTCCCAGGTAGAATCTGGTGATTCGTGAGTTGCATACAACCACCCAGTGGTCATTGCATCAAGTACCCTCCTTCCTGCTCACCCCCCAGTTCACCCTCCCCCGACTCACCCACCCCCAGCAACCCTCAGTTTGTTCCCTATGGTCAAGAAGTCTCTTATGGTTTGCCTTGCTCTCTGTTTTCATCTTATTTTCAAGTGCCTTTCAGTTTGATAATATTTGAGAAAATTGCTAACTTTCAGTTCCTCAATACCGTTTTATTTATAATCATAACCAAAATTACAGCTAAAACATGCTGTGAATTTACCAGGTACCATGAGATGTGTAGTTGTGAGACTTCCAGAAGATGAACAGAAAGAAGAATATCTTCCTTCTTATTTCTTGAATCTGGATGAATTAAAAATGTTTTTTCTCTCAGTGATTGATGCTTATACATAGGACAGCTTACATAATCACCACAGCCCCATAGGTCTGCTTCCTAAGCCATGAAGTTCTGGCTTGGAGTTGGTCCCATAACCGAAAGCATCACTGCCAAGGGGCAACAGGGTGACAAAAGATGTCAGTTAGTGTTCATGACCCGCTAGCCACATTTCCTGATCCATAACTATCAGATGCTTATCTGAAGAACATAAGAACATTTGGAATGTTCTTAAATGATCCCAGACTCTCACCCAGGAAGGCAGGTTTAGGGCTGTCAGTAGCTGGCAAGGACAAACAAAAGGTTTGTGTTTCTTATGGCTCAGTGTCTTAGATAAGCCAGACGTATACTTTCCTACCATACCCCCGGTTTCTCCTTAATTTACTAAAAGAAAAATAAAAGCCTATGTAATTTCTATAATTATTATCATCTTTCAACTTTTGCTTTTATGGCCCTGTTTCTGGACATTTTTAACCTCATCTTTGCTCTTTTGATTGTTACCTAGGACATCTTCTGATCACCTGGTCCATCTTGTTCCTGTTCATCACATGCACTGATGCTAGGACAGGACTATGTTGTAGTCACTGCTTTATCTCCAGGGCTGAAGACAACACCCAGTGAACTGAAGTGAGCCAATTCATTTCTCTGTTCAAAATTCTAATGTGGCTCCTGATAGCTCACCTTCTAGAATTATCTTCCTCTCCCACATAGGCTTGACATTGCTGCAGATTCATTTTACTGATACTTAAACTAATCATCCCTATCAGTCAGGGATCACTCAGAGAGCAGAACCAGTAAGTACACACACACACACACACACACACGCACACACACACTTAACTGTTAGAGAGAACTGAGCTCATCCAACTGCAGAGTTGGATAACACTTTCTGTAGGTGTTTTTTCTGCAGATTGAAGCACACAGGCAGGCAAGGCAGGCAGGGAACAGGAGGAGCAAGTTGAGGCCCCATGAATAGAAACTGACCCCAAGAGGAAAGACTGAAACCCGTGTCTGTGTTTGTTGTCTGTGAATGGAGGTCTAATGGAGACAAAGCTCGAAGTGAAACCCAGCCTGCTCAGTGAGCTTGATAACACTGAGATGGTACATCGCCAAAGGCGAGGGAAGCAAGGGCAAAAATGAACTATTGGGATTTCATCAAGATCAAAAGCTTTTGCACAGCAAAGGAAACAGTTAACAAAACCAAAAGACAACTGACAGAATGGGAGAAGATATTTGCAAATGATATATCAGATAAAGGACTAGTGTCCAAAATCTATAAAGAACTTAGCAAACTCAACACCCAAAGAACAAATAATCCAATCAAGAAATGGGCAGAGGACATGAACAGACATTTCTGCAAAGAAGACATCCAGATGGCCAACAGACACATGAAAAAGTGCTCCATATCACTCGGCATCAGGGAAATACAAATCAAAACCACAATGAGATATCACTTCACACCAGTCAGAATGGCTAAAATTAACAAGTCAGGAAATGACAGATGCTGGCGAGGATGTGAAAAAAGGGGAACCCTCCTACACTGTTGGTGGGAATGCAAGCTGGTGCAACCACTCTGGAAAGCAGCATGGAGGTTCCTCAAAAAGTTGAAAATAGAACTACCCTATGACCCAGCAATTGCACTATTGGGTATTTACCCTAAATATACAAACATAATGATCCGAAGGGGCACATGCACCCGAATGTTTATAGCAGCAATGTCCACAATAGCCAAACTATGGAAAGAACCTAGATGTCCATCAACAGATGAATGGATAAAGAATATGTGGTATATATACACAACGGAATATTATGCAGCCATCAAAAGAAATGAAATCTTGCCATTTGCGACAACATGGATGGAACTAGAGCGTATCATGCTTAGTGAAATAAGTCAAGCGGAGAAAGACAACTATCATATGATCTCTCTGATATGAGGAAGTGGTGATGCAACATGGGGGCTTAAGGGAGTAGGAGAAGAATAAATGAAACAAGATGGGATTGGGAGGGAGACAGACCATAAGTGACTCTTAATCTCACAAAACAAACTGAGGGTTGCTGGGGGGAGGGGGGTTGGGAGAAGGGGGTGGGGTTATGGACATTGGGGAGGGTATGTGCTTTGGTGAGTGCTGTGAAGTGTGTAAATCTGGCAATTCACAGACCTGTACCCCTGGGGATAAAAATATATTATATGTTTAAAAAAAAAAAAAAAAGAACAGGGAGAATTGAAAGAGAAAAAAGAAACACATTTGATAATAAAGTGTTGACTATCTCACATAATTTATGGAGTATGATATTGAAAGTAAGAACAGCAGTGTCTGTGTGGGGCAGAACAGCTTCCAGTGTGTGGGTTCTTGGCCCTGATGATCACTGGCCGACTGGGAGCTGTGGCCACCACCACTGCCCTAGAGCAGGAAGCAGGACTGTCCTGAATATGGCTAACCCAGGTGAAGATCCAAGTTAAAAATTCCAAGTATGATTTCTACTGAATGTGGATTGTTTTCACACTGTTGTGATGTTGAATAATTGGAATTTGGGTCTGTCTGTGCTTCAGAAGTTACTGTATAAGGCGCCTGGGTAGGCTCAGTTGGTTAAGCGTCTGCCTTTAGCTCAGGTCATGATCCTGGTGTCCAGGGATAGAGTCCCACATCAGGCTCCCTGCCTGCTTCTCCCTCTGCCTCTGTCTTTCATGAATAAATAAATAAAATCTTAAAAAAAAAAGTTACTGTGTGATGTTTCTGTCACTGGTGACCACTCTCATTTTCTTCCTCCATCCAGCTCTTCTCAGCCTGTCACTGGGTCTGATCTAACCTTCTTTCAGTGAACAATTTATCCTGTTGGTCCTATCTTCAGTTTTTTTTTTTTTTAAGATTTTATTTATTTATCAGAGAGAGAGAGAGGGGGAGAGCGCGAGCACAGGCAGACAGAATGGCAGGCAGAGGCAGAGGGAGAAGCAGGCTCCCCGCTGAGCAAGGAGCCCGATGTGGGACTCGATCCCAGGACGCTGGGATCATGACCTGAGCCGAAGGCAGCTGCTTAACCCACTGAGCCACCCAGGCGTCCCCTATCTTCAGTTTTGATGCTTTTACTAAAAATGAAATCTCTTCATACTTAGATCTTGGCTCAGTGCACAATTGTCTTCTGTCCTTGAGCTGACACATTTAGGAGAAATCGCTTCCCCAATTCTGATCATGGCTATTGTTTACTCCAAACTGTGAAGTGCCTCAAATACAATTATTTTATCCTGGCACCATGTTCTCCTGGAATAAGGTTGCTTCAGCATCCATGTTCCTAATATACTTTGATTTCTGAGGACCTCGTTATTTTATTAATTCAAAACAAAGCTGCTGATATTCATTATTACATTCTTGGTTAACAAACAAAATAAGAAGTTCTATGCAAGAATTTTTTCAGCTTGGTGGACTCCTGGCATCTTACTGTACCCTATGGGCTTCCCACTCTGTATGCCAGAGGACATGATATCCAAAATGCCGGCAGGTATGTGCTCTTCTGAGAGCTCACAGGTGAGATTTTAGTGCACTAGGAAGACATTTCTGTCAAGCACAGAAACTTTAAAGGAAAGCTCTGAACACTGTGTCACTGTTGATGTCTTCAACCCTCAGGCAAGAGACTAGGGGACTTTAACAGGGGAAAGCAAAGTATTTCTTAATCTTATTAACCTTATGCTTCCATGCCCCCAGAAGCTGCCTCCGGGCCTGATCCCACTGGATGCCTTGGCAGCTTTAGCAGGCATGGGGCGACACTTCTTCTTCTTCTTCATTTTTTTTTTAACATGAGATGAATTACAGAAGTGTCTTCCAGATCTGAGGAAGCTAGATGTCCTGACTAGGTGAGGCCTGTCCTGGTTTCTGAGTAACTGTTCTGAGTGGATAGGACTCTGGGAAATATTCCAGGCAGATTATGGTATAAAGTCAGTCCCATGGAACAGGCTCGCATGGTATGAATGAGGGCTTCCAAAACTGGAGTAATTCCTGCACCATCTTTAGGATACCATCTTAATTACATTTTCCTTATTTAACTCAAATCTTAGTCAAATTGTTTTTACTAGAAGAATGAACTTTATATTACCACTGTAAAGGGAAATCAATATGACATGTCTAAAATTATGTCAACGAAATATAATAAATAAATGTAATGAAAATCATCATTCTTATTTAAAGAGCACTTTTTTTTACCTACCTAGAGTAAAATCAACCATTTTTGTAACATTATTCTATTTGTTACTTAAATGAGATATAACCCCTGTACCACACAATTCCAACACGTAAAGAACTTGGAATTTATTACTCTTCTCCTCACACACACACACAAAAACGTAAACTCGACATTAACTTTTTGAATCTATGAGAGAACAGGCATTGCACGACAAACCACTGCTCTGAAGTGTGAGAGAAATGTGCACCCAGAGTCACGGCCAAGTTTTGTTTACCCAGAACAGAAGCTGCTGGAACCATACATTATTAGAGGGCAATTTTGAAGAATTGCTGGAGGCTAAGTTTGGACCAGTGTGGGAACGAGAAACTCCTGTCTTAGGGTGGGTAGCACACACTCATGACTCAGCGAGAAGATTCTCACAGTGAAAACACCAAAGGATTCTCTGTGACTCCAGCAGGAGGGGGGGAAGGCTAATCTTTGTGGAATACACTGGAGTGTCCCCCATAACAAATGTTTCTCTTCCAGAGAAAAAGAGCTCTTCAGAACTTCATCCCACATGCACAAAGCACATTTCCCTACTCCCCCCACATGTAGAATCTGTCTCCTATTATGATGGAACAGTAAATAAATAAATAAATAAAAGTAAAGAAACATGTGTGAAGGAACATTGCAATCCAGGCACACAGGACCACTGAAACAATGACTTATTAAAAGGCTATAGAGGACTTGCCTCCCCAGCCCCCAGACCCTACCACCAACAGAACAGAGAGGTGGACAGCAGAAATGGCTGCAAGACACAGACTCTCTCTGAGGAGGAGTATTTAGGGAAACCAAACACCAACAGGGAAGACAAAGACAAGAACACTAGAACAAACCTGTGCCTCTGACACCTTAATTACAAAAAATTAAATACAGTCTAAACCCCAGCTCACACTAAAAACTCACACTAAAAGGGCGATGACTTCAGTTTCTAACATCCAAGATGTCATGTTGGGTTTTCAACAAAAAATGCAAATCATGCCTAAAAGCAAGAACAAAACACGTTTGTGATAAAACAGAAGTGTTAAACAGAAGTTAGACAAGGAAGTCATCAGAACCAGACTCATGACACAGATGTTAGAATTACAGACAGGGATTTAAATAACCAGGATGAATATGCTCAGTGCTGTAATGGAAAAGATAGACAACATGCAGGAACAGATGGGCAACAGAAGCAGAGTGGAAACTCTAAGGAAAAAAATTAAAAAGAAATGTTAGCAGTAAAGAATATCATAAGCATAAATGAAGAGCTACTTTGATGAGTTCATGGTAGACTGAACAACACCCAGGAAAGGATCCGTGAGCTCAAAGATAGATTGATAGAAACTTTCTAAGCTGAAAAGCAAACAACGGAAAGAAAACAAAAATACAAAATCACAGAAGAACATCCAAGATCTGTATAACACACATATCTAGACATATCTAACATACGTCTAATTAGAATACCTGAAGGAGAAGAAAGATAACAGAAGAGATACTCGAAGTGTTAATGTCCCAATTTTTTCTAAAATTAATGACAAAAACCAAAGCACAGACCCGGGAAGCTCAGAGAATGCCAAGCACCATTAATACCAAAAATTAAAATAAAAATCTACACCTAGACATATATTCAAACTGCAGAAAAGCAATGAAAATAGGGAAATCTTGAAAAAAAGTCAGAGGTTGCGGGGGCGGGGGATAACTTACCTCTAAAAGGAACACAAAAGGATTACAGAGGGATTCTTGTCACAGACCATGCAAAGAGGAAAAGAATGGAGTGAAATATTTTTTTTTAAAGACAAATAAGCAAGACTCAGAGAGAGATCACAAGTAGGCAGAGAGGCAGGCAGAGAGAGAGAGAGGAGGAAGCAGGCTCCCCGTGGCTTGATCCAGGATCCTGGAATCATGACCCCAGCTGAAGGCAGAGGCTTTAACCCACTGAGCCACCCCAGTGCTCCAGAGTGAAATATTTACACGGTTGAAAGCAAAACAAAGCAAAACAAAACAAAACAAAACAACAACTTGGAATTGTATGCCCAGTAATATTATCCTTGGAAATTGATAAACAACTAAGAAAAAATTGTTAGCAGATTGTCCCTGCCTGAAATATTAAAAAGTTCCCCAGGGAGATGGGAAAAGATACAGGTAGGAAACTCAGATCTACATAAAAAAAAAAAAAAAAAAAAAAAAAAAAAAAGGAAAAAGAAAAAAGAAAAAAGAAAAAAATGTTTTGGAGAGCAGGAAAGAAGTGATGATAAACTTTCTGTTTTTCTTATTCTTAGTTGATGTAAAAAATACCTCCCCGCCTGCTTGTTTAAAGTAATAATAGGGGTTCCTGGATGGTTTAGTCAGCTAAGTGTTTGCTTTTGGCTCAAGTCATGATCTCGGGATCATGGATTGAGTCCAGTGTTGGGCTCCCTGCTAAGTGGGGGAGTCTAGTTGTCCCACTCCCTCCCTTCTGTTCTTCCCCTTGCTTGTGCTCTCCCACCCCCCTCTCTCAAATAAATAAATAAAAGCTTAAAAATAAAGTAATAATAATGATATAATTGGTAATTACAGCATCCAGGAAAGTGAAATAAATGGCAGCAACCGCACTGGGGATGGGAGTGAGAAGCTGGAACACTTTGTTACATAGTACCTGCACTAACATAAAGTGGTACAGTGTTATTTGATGGTAGGCTTAAATTACTTTAAAATGGATACTGAGTACTCCAGGGCAACACCTAAAATTTAAAAATATGTGCATGTGTGTAATTATATGTATAAGTAATATGCTAAGAGAGGAGATCAAGTGAAATACAAAATGCTCAATTAAAACCAGAGAAATCAGGAAGAAAGAGAAGGGTAAGGAACAGAAAACAGTTACAATATGATAGATTTCATCCAACTATACCAATAACCATAACAATTGAAAAGTATGTCAATTAAGAACAGGGATTATCAGAGTAGAAAAAAACAAATAAGCAAGACTCAGTTATACCTTCTCTACAAGAAACCTACGTTAAATATAAAGATGTAGGCCAATTAAAAGTGAAGAGATAAACATATAGCAGGCTAACACTATTCAAAAGAAATCTACAGTAAGTCTATGAATCTTAAAACAGACTTCAGAACAAAGAAAATGATCAAAAATAAAGACATGTATTGCAGACTGATAATGGAGTTAGTTCTCCAAAAAGGAACTCACAATTTCATTAAGCATGGGGACTGGGGAAATCATTCCCACCCACCAATACATTAGTAACACAAACGGCTTTGGTTATCAAAACATTTTTACATAGCTAAGCTTGTTTAATTGTCTGTCATAATGACCTGCTCTACAGATTGCTTGATATAGGCTTAATGAATTAAAACACCAGGTCTTCGAGCCAGGGTTTTAGCAGGCAAGTCCTCCTCTCTGTTTACTACCCCAACTCATGCTCTTAAATTGCCCTTTTAACGGAACTGTGCTCTGTCTGTACATCGTCACCCTCGTCACCGCCATCATGTCCATCACACTGGTCTTCTCTCAGCCCAGGTTATGTGGAAGAAGACTGAATGAGTAAAGTTTTGGGTTTTTTTTTGTTTGTTTTCTAGATTTATGTATTTGTTTATTATTTGAGAGAAGGGAGGAGGGGCAGAGGGAGAGGCAAAGAGAGAATCTCAGGCAGACGCCCAGCTGACTGTGGAGCCCGTCGAGGGGCTCGGTGCCCTGACTCGGAGACTGTGATGTGAGCTGAACTCGATTTGGATGCTCAGTAGACTGAGGGTGCCCTGAAGCATTTTGTATATATTTTTTTCATTCCATGAAGCAGTATTAAAGCCACATAATAACTTGTTTTCCAATGACATAGAGTTCTTCAGTTACTTTCTTACTGGGGTCAATTTAAGAAATATAGTAAGATCTAGTATTAAAAGAATCTGATGTATTTTAGGTCACTTTCCTTTTTAAAAAATGTAATAAGCTTCAATCAATAAACAGAATCGAACATAAATTCCTGCTGTCTATCAGAAAAAAATGGGCTTACTCATATTTCTAAAAGTTTTCATTTCCTTCCAAGAAATGGTGTTAATGGCTCATAATGTGACAGATGAATATGACGAATATTACAATTGTCAGTGCCAACAGGAAACCTCTCAAGGTCCTTAAAAACAGAATAAATTGTACAGTATCTTCAGGGTATCACTGGGTGTTAATGTAATTTATTTCAATTATGCATTTGCAAGGTTAAGAAGAAATTATAGCGTATTTACTCATAATTATTTATTCAGTGCCTGGGATTTGGCAGGAACGGTGCTAAGTGCAGCGGATCCCAGAAAGTGTATTCAAACCAACTATGTTTTCGGACCTCATGCAACCTCCCATCCATTCACCCAGTTACTCGGCACCAGACTGTGGGATAAAAACACAGATCTGCACTTGAATCCACACTTGAATCCAGTAACCGGCACTGACTTGGTATCAACTTGAGTCCAAGCTCTTTTGCAGTATGTGACTTTCTGAAGTCTCTCTATCAACCCATGCTGTGAAGACATTGATACAAAAGGAATTTCAGTAACTTACTTCGAACAACAGAGCACAAAATGATATTTTTAGTCTGCTCTTGATTTGTTCATTTTGTCCTAATGCCAGAGCAAGCAATCTTAAACTCAAGGGGCTTTAGAACAGAGTAAGGTGATGATGCCGACCTGGCCTCAGACAAACTCCCAAGGCCAAGGGCAAACCATAGGCACCTCTATTTCTGTGTAACCCTGTGCCTCCCCATCCACCAGTCTGTCTTACAGACCACCCTCCTCAAGAGCAGTGATGGGCTCTAACCCGCCCCCCACCCCACTTGGTGAGCCGGCCACCACCGTGAGCCGGCCACCACAGTGAGCCTTCAAGTCATCTGTTGTGCCAGCCATAAAGAAGGAGACAGTGGTGGAAACAAGAGTAACCCAGTGTGACAGATTCCACGGTCATAACTGAAAATGACATCTGGGAGGTACTGACGGTCCTCAGAGCACCGCGCATGTAGTTCTTGTCCCTACTTTGGATTCTCACCTGCGGCTTGCTTCGGTGTGCTGAGGGTGGTTGGACCCAGGACAGAGCTGGCAGCATCTGGAGCTCAGTGGGTTAAGCCTCTGCCTTCGGCAGGGGTCATGATCTCAGGATCCTGGGATCGAGTCCCACATTGGGCTCTCTGCTCAGAGGGGAGCCTGCTTCCCTCTCTCTCTGCCTGCCTCTCTGCTTACTTGTGATCTCTCTCTGCCAAAAACAAAAACAAAAGCAAAACAAACAAAACAAACAGAAAAACACTTTAAAAAAAAAAAAAAAGAATTAGAGATTCTTAGGGGCTGACATTTCTGAACCATCTCAGCAGAGTGAGAAAGCACACCTGACCACACTTTCCTGTTAACAGGAACAGCAGCCTTTCCTCACTGAATGAGGGTATCATGCCAGAAACTGCTGGGCTTCATTATCAAGAAACTCTCAAGAGCACCCTCGAGGCAGGTCTCATGCTTCTTATTTCACCACAGGTAATCGGAGGCTCTGAGAGGTTAAACTAATTCGCCAAGGTCCTAGGACCCGAGCTGTAGAAGGCAGGGTTCTGACCCCGGCCAGTCCACTGTCCCGTTTCCTCATACCTCATGCCATCTCGGCTACTATGGGATTTTATCGCCATACTCCTGCCTCCCCAGCTTGCCCTACCTTATCATCGCTCTCCTAATCATCCCTCCAGAAACCGGGCTGTTCAGCCTAATGAAACACAGGCCACCGTGACATGAGCCAAACCCAGAGGGGCCCTAAGGATGGGACGAGGCCCAAATCTCTCCAACAGAGGATGTGAAAACCAGCCCTCCTCATTAATCATGTGCTGTCAGAGACTCCGCAACCACACAGACTCCTCAGCCAAATGAATTCCAAACACAGTTATCTCCACTGAGAGCAATTAGCAAGTCGCACATTTAATATTGGGGAAGCAAGTCAAGGTCAGGGGTGAGCAGTCAGCGTGGCTTTGTTCCTCCTCTGCCCTTGGACATGTGGAGGGGAGACCTGTCCTCCCACAGAGCACTTGGAAAGATGGATTCTATTTCTCCTGAGGTTCTGGGCGCTTCCTCTGCAGATGGCCCGCCGCCAGGAACACTAATCTGATTTCTCCAGAAAACTCATCCCGTTTCTCCCTCAGGTGCAAATCTCCCCTCTTTGCACCTTTAATTAACAAGCTACTGTGATCAAGCAATCAAACCTTTTAAGCCCACGTTATGATTACATTTTACATATCTGCTGAAAGAACGTATCCATCCCGTAAGGTGTGAGTGTGGGTCTCCCTCTTCCTCTTCGCTGCAGGAGGTTTGTTAATGCAGGGGGTGGGGCAGCGCCTGGGGTCCGGGAGACACACAGGGGTTTTCTGGTTGCTCAAGTTTCTGATTTCAGGCCAGTTTCAGCCTTTCCTCCTGATTCCAATAACTCACTTTCTAAATGACAGAGAGTTACCAAACAAACCAACAAACAAAACTGTTTATTTATTTATCTGTTTGTTTTATCTCAGGAATAATAATCATACTTATTTTTTATCGGCACTTTTGGCTGATAAAGCTCTCTCACCTTCATCAGCTCAAGATTCTGGCTGCTGCCCCTCTCTCGCTCTGGGCCCGTCTCCATCCCCCACCTGGCACCCCTCCCATCGACCCAGTCTCATGATCTCTCTCAGGTCCTAGAACGAACCTCTCTCCACACTACCGGGGCTATTCGTCCACCTGCCCCACCGATTCCCAGACACCTCCTGCTCACTTCCCCCGGGACTTCTTCCCTGACTTCACTTCAAGTCAGGATCCTTTGCTCCGTGTGCTTTCTTGGGCCTGGAATCTTCTGTCAAAGAAATGAGCTCAACTGAAATCATATACTCTTGTTTATTCTGTATACTTTGTGTGCTTGCTTACTTGATCCTGTAGATCCCACCAGAGACTAACCTCTGGAGAGGGTGACCTTGGTTGTCCTTTTTTGTCATTTTGTTCCCAGAGCCCAGCACAGTGTTCTGCACTTCGTGAATACTAAATATTTATTCACTGACTGACTCAATCTTGCTGTATCAGAAACCCATTACGTGCACCTGAAGAAGCAGAAATTGGGGCTCAGAAAGATGATGTACTTAGCGCTCTACATTGTCAACAAACACAAACGCTAGTCTTCTTCTTCTTTTCTTTTTAGATTTTTATTTATTTACTTATTTGACAGACAGAGATCACAAGTAGGCAGAGAGGCAGGCAGAGAGAGAGGGGGAAGCAGGTTCCCCGCTGAGCAGAGAGCCCGATGTGGGACTCGATCCCAGGACCCCGGGACCATGATCTGAGCTGAAGGCAGAGGCTTTAACCCACTGAGCCACCCAGGTGCCCCACAAACCCTAGTCTTCTAATTGCCATATCAATACTGTACCTTCTGCCCAACACACACACACACACACACACACACACACACACACGCACACACGCTCCTATGCCTGATGTGGAGGGAAGATGAGGAATGCTCTCATCATGTATCTGGCACTGTATCTGGAGAAGAAAAAAATCCAAATCCATGTGGTACATGCTACTAATTGGATTGTTTATGGGAAAATTCTTGATGAGCCTATAACTTCGATGCTCTGAAACACAAGGTAAGTATGCCATTGTCTCTAGGCAGAACACCCACCCTTATATTCTCTTGCTTCTTGGTGGTGTTGAGCTACTGCTTGGCCCAGGACATTGGTTGTGAAAACTGGCTCCCTTTTACCATCTGCCACTGGGGAGCCCTTCAGACAGGCTGCACGACGGAGCTAGAAAGCAGAGGCATTCTTCCCTGTCTGCTGTCTGGTTCTGGTTTTGCTTCCTGTGTTCATGAGCACCACTGAAGCAATGGTTCTTCACCCAGAAGGAAGCGGTCCATTCCAGTCTTCAGTGTTTCCAGCACTCCCAGGATGTCATCACCCGTCCCTAGAGATGCTGGCCTTAACCCAACAGTTCTCTGCTCTGATGCTGAGTCTCCCTCTGCAGCCTTCCTCCTCTGATTGTCTAAGTGTTAATTCCAACTTCTTTCTGTGTTCCTGCTTTGTCTTTCCAGGTCCTCAAAACACAATGAGTGTTAACAATGAATACGTTAATTTTTCTCTCTTAAAATAACCAACGTGGCTTCTCTCCCCTAATTAGACCCTAACTGAAAAGATGGACATCAGTGAAATCTATCACATTAAAGTTGTTGTGACAATGAAAAGATACTATGTGAAAAAAAGTTTCCTAAATTATAATGCATAACATAGCTGTTAATTTTAACCTTGTAGGATAAGATAGAGTCATTGCATATGAATCCAGATAACAGAACTGCAGCTTTTTTTGTGAATGCTACTGGGAGGTGTATTTTGTTCCAGTGAAAAAAGAAAAGTCCTGATTATATTATTCATAACAAGGATGATTACTTACGAGGTCGTCCTTTCTCCATCGGTGAAGAAATCCAAACCAAGGCCACTGACAACTGTGACAGATTCTATATGTATCATATAAAAACTGACACACCTGAATATGTGTATGTTTGGGTGTGTGTTCATGATTCCACCAACAGCGCATTTATAAATGCCTACTATGTAAGGCACTTGAACTGGAGAAAGAAATATAATCTATGCCCAGAAGAAGGTTACAGTGGTGGAGAGAAGACAAAACAGCATGGAAATACAATGCAGGGGTTTAAGGACACTGGAGGTAAACACACATTGTTATGAGACAACACAGAGGAGGCATCTACCTCCCAGGATGTGTAGAAGTTAGCCAGGCAGGGACTTTGCAACTGGGGTACTAAGAATAAAGGATAAAGTGTGGGTGTGAATGGGCTGAAGGGAGGTGAGTGGGGCCAAGGGAGGAAAATGAGCAATGATTGATGAGCCCAAAGGAGAGGAAGAGAAAGGTCCATGGTCTGTATTCCTGAGTTTGTTTCCCTCATTCTGGTGAGCATGATTTGATTCCACCATGGCTCATAGACAAGCTTGCCCAGGCTGTGGCAATGAGAATAAAATGATGTAAGAGTTTCATTTGGGGGTGCCTGGGTGGTTCAGTTAAGTGGGCACCTTGGGCTCAGATCATGATCTCAGTGTCCTGGGATGGAGCCCCATATCAGGCTCTCTGCTCAGCGTAGGATCTGCTTTTCCCTCTCCCCCTTATTCTGTTTATCACTCTTGCTCTTTCTCAAGTAAATTAAAAAAAAAAAAAAAAGTAAGAGTTTAATTTGCACTTGGCAGAAAAGAATAATCCTCATTTTCCTATTTCTGCCTATTCTTACTAGAAGAATTAGGGAGGCATTACATAATTCAAGATGTTAAAGCATAAGAAATTGTCTGATACAGTCCTATTTTGAAAAAGAGGTATCAGTGATGATCCCAAGTTTATACCCGAGACCACTGAAGTCTGAAGAGGCATTGTGGACCACCTACGGTTAGACGCATTGTCCCCACATCAAGAGAGGAGCGCTTCCAATCCTTTCACAATACCATGTGGCTGAAATTGTGTGCTTGTGTTTGAAAACATTTTTAATTATTTTGTAAGGTTTCAAACTTGCATTTCAAAGCAGACTCTTAGTATTTCTTGTTTCTGTTATTATGAATTTGTTTTCTTTTCTGACTTTTCTCAAGAGCCTGTGGAAATTTCAAATTCCAGAAAAGTGGCTTGGATATCACTACCACCAACACACCCAGATTGTGGAAACACTAACATTTCAGTGTCCAGACAGATTTTCAGAAGCAGGGCAACCCCTTCTAGTGTAGCAGGTAAGGCTTGGAGGAAGCCTTTTATGCAGCAAAATAAAGTTCCTCAAGGAATATTCAAGATGTAGTACAGACTCTTCTGCGACAACAGAATGCCAGATCATTATATTTCCAGCATTATTAAACGTCCAAATAAATTTGTACTCAACTCCTTGGCCCATCCTTAGGCCAGTCTCCATCTGGCCTAAGTTCTATCTGATTTTTCATCCTTTCCTCTTTTGCTTCACCCCAGAATGACAATGATTTGAAAAGAGTTAACTACTCACCATGATTTGGGTCATGGCAAACCATGCCAGACAATGATTTACCCCTCTTGCTATTGTCAGCTCTTTTTAGAACATCTTAACATTTATCCACTAGAGGCAAACAGATCCTGGTGGTTTTGACCATTGCTGTGTGAAGCGTTAAATAACAGATTGCTGTCAGTATCAAGAACATTCGGTGCCAGATAATGAGGTGTTGCAACAGACAGGCAGTGATGTTGGGAACCCCTGAGCTGGTAATATGCATTCATAAATGTGAGGAGAGGGAGAGTGGCTCTCCTGTAAGGGTTGGATTCCAACCACAGGCTGGGGCTGGGCGGGCAAGAGGGAAAATTCTGATGTTAGAGAAAACTAAGCTGAAGATTTAGAAATATGTGGATATAGGACGGGAAGCCAGGGACCCTAAGTGGAGCACAGAACCGCTCAAGTGTTGTCCATAATATCACACGCTCTGAGAGCAGAGTCTGTTAGAAATCTTCACGCCCTTCACCAGGACTTATCTTAGAAACCGGAGCAGGGCTGTCTCCATGGGGGAATCAGGGAGTTCCACCTTTGGAGAGAAGAAATATGCACAGACAAGAAACCAAGAAATGAACAGACGTAGTCTTATTGTTGTCTTATTGTTCAGCAAAGAAAGATCCAGTAAGTTAGGCAAATCTGTGACATACACAAAACCATAAATATAAACACATGCACATATAGAACATATGCATACAAAAATGCACATAATTATTTGCATGTACATGCATGCACATATGCACATACAGTAGACATATAAACCTAGCCATGCAACCCCCATAGGTACATGCATGCACACACATACACAGATGTATGTATTTCTATATACACATGCATGTATGCACACACATATACACTCACACATAAGCTCTTATACATATAGTTAATAAAGTCAGAGATGGTTTTACACATCAAATAATTGACTAATTCCCTATAGTTTACAGGTGTTCTCAGATACATTATCTCATTTACACAGGCCACTTGGATTAAATTGCTGTGGTCACCAAATCCTCTTTTCATGGGTCATGGAATACCTCGTATGAGATTCACCAAGCTGACCAGTCCCAGGGCGATTTCTATTGCAAGGTTCAAGTAGTCAGATAGTTAGGAGAACACAACTAGGTACAGGACAGAGAACACATGATCATACCGGAAAATCCAAATATGCCATCGAGTCCAAGAAGGAATGCATTATCTAGAAATAGAGGTTGTAAAAGAGAACCTCTAGAAGAGAACAGGGAGAAAGGAGCAGGTCACAAAGGCAGGCTGAGAAAGGATGATTCATTCCATGTTGTGTCCTGCACTGGGCTGCTGGCCACCAAACCATCCTCTTTGAACAATGGTGTGTGCACTGGTCT
Source organism: Mustela nivalis (assembly GCF_964662115.1). NCBI lineage: Eukaryota > Metazoa > Chordata > Mammalia > Carnivora > Mustelidae > Mustela > Mustela nivalis. Next base: position 5,537,248 of record NC_139021.1, read on the forward strand.
GAGCTAAAGATCCAGGGCTTGGGACACACAGTGTTCCTTGTCATTCATCTTAAGTAGGAACGAGGTTTGGTAATAGGAGGTTCATACTCATAAGCTTTATGAGTCCAAAATGACATACACAATTACAAATACCTCCAATTTTGAGCCAATTTCTATTAGAATTTGAAGCTTCGGAAACTTGGCTTTAAACGAAAAGTGGACCATCTTATTTTTAAGTCAAGTTGAATTACAGCAAGGTGCTCTTACTGAAGCTATAGAAAGACAAAAGATATATCATTCTTAGAAATAGCCATAGCTCCTACTATTGAAACTTGTATTACTGTTAAAATGCATACTGTCCATCATCACTCCGAAATAAAAGCTCTTCTTGGGAATGAGATTAGATAAATGATGTATCAGGAAAAATGAGTCATTTTGGCGGGTGGTGGGGGGAGGAAGCCACCTCTTAGCTCACACCTATACCTTATTAGCTGAATGTCAAAATGGAAACATGCAAGCTGAGAGTGGGGTGGGCAGTGGGAGGCAGATCCCCAACAACTCCTACTAAAAAAAAAAAAAAAAAAGACACTTCTAAAAAGTTCAGGTAAGCTGCCTAAGGTAACCTGCCAGGTTAGCAGAAGTTCCGCAAACTACAATGAAGCTATTTTCAGTTTAAGCCAGCTGCTTCCCACAATTAATGTGAGGAAAGAATGTCTTGGCAATTGTTCTTAGAATCTAGGATCACTGCCTTATTTGAGTCTTAAACGCATTAGTAGTGGAAAACATCCTCCTCAGCCTCTGAAACATAAGTGAGGTTTTATTCCAGACCAAAGTTTAACAGTGGTTGAATATACCTCCTGGGGGAGGCTGCTTTATTTTTATTGATAATAAATCTCCAGTTTTCTTCCAGCAACTCCCCTTCAGAACCTCCACACCCAAGCCAAACACATTTTTGACATTTTGTGTCATTAGACGTTTGTACCCATGCTCACCTTTAACCTGCTATAAGACTGTCAGCAAGTTCAGCTCTCGGAGCCTGCTTTTTTTCTCTATAAAATGGAGTTTCTTTGCTACCTTCTTCAAAGGATTATAATAAATAGCGAAGGAGACGATAAGAAAATGCATTGTGACTTTCAGCTGCAAATAACTTTAGCTTTTAAAAAATTGTTCTAAAGGAGGCACCTGGGTGGCTCAGTCCTTAAGCGTCTGCCTTCGGTTCAGGTCATGATGCCAGGGTCCTGGGATGGAGCCCCGCATCGTGTTCCCTGCTCAGCGGGAACCTGCTTCTCCCTCTCCCACTTCATCCTGCTTGTGTTCCCTCTCTCACTGTGTCTCTCTCTGTCAAATAAATAAACAAAATATTTTTTAAAAAATTGCTCTAAATCATGTATACTAAAAATATGAAAATATGCCAAAGCCAAGAGACTGGAGGAAGGGAGAAAGTGTTTCACCACTGAATTTAAGTTAGAAATGGTGGTGGCCTGGGTAGCTCAGTCGGTTTAGGGTCCAACTTTTGATTTGAGCTCAGGTCATGACCTCAGGGTCATGAGATCGAGTCCCACATTGGGCTCTCTGCTGAGCATGGAGCCTGCTTAAGATTCTCTTCCTCTCCTGCTGCCCCCTTGTACCCCCCTCATTTGCACAATCATGTGCACTGTCTCTAAATAAATAAATATTGAAAAAGATTTAAACAGATAAAAAAGAGAAATGATGGTGGCGTAATGGGAACTCAAAGAAACAAATGGATGATATATGCAACATATATATGCATATGTATCACATATATATATTTCATATATACATATATATATATCATACTTTTATTGTAAGAAACTTGTAATCAAGTGGATATTTAGATTCAAATATGAGAAATAATTTAATGCCCTGATTTCTTGGTTAGATCAGAGTAAGAGAAGAAGTTACAGGATAGAAATTGAGGCACACTTCAAAATTTTAGGTTTATGTGAGGTAAGATACCTCATTCAAAGTACCAGGAAGCTAAAACAATGAGGTGATGAGCCTTTGCTAACCACTCAGTGACGAGTGATAATAGCCCATGGATGACAACAGAAATTACTGGAGTCACAATAATTTAGGAGTGTCTCTCTGGCTCATAAGAACTCCTTAAATATCTCCCATCCACAGAAATAGGTTTCCAGTCCTTGTGAATGAGGTTAGCCCATGAGCCTGGTCAGGATTGGCTAGACAAGTGGACAGGCAGTCCAGGCTAGCCCAGAGTCACTTCCCTTAAGAATGAGAAACAGGGTGGGGGATGGGCTAGATGGGTGATGGGTACTAAGAAGGGTATTTGTTGTGATAAGCACTGGGTACTATACGTAACTGATGAATCACTGAATTCTACTCCTGAAACTAATATTGCACTGTATGTTAACTAAATACAATTTAAGCAAAAACTAAAGAGGAAAAACAACAACAACAACAACAACAAAGAATGAGAAGCCGATCCGAAAAGAAAGTCAGAATTTCAATGTGGTTGGCTGTGTAAAGAGGGTAAGTTATGGATCTGTAAATGACAATTTCTTCTGTATGAACTGTAATCCATGAAAGAGGACACATCATATGTAAAAAGAGAAAGAAAGAAAAGAAATGGAGAGAGAATGATACATGATTAGGCTTCTAACATGAGTCCAGTTCCTGGTTCCATGTTCTTCCTGAGTTTGGCTGACCTCTTCTCCTGAAAGATGAGTTCTTGTAAGTCCACACTCTGCCTTCTTTTGTTACTGTCTCTTTCCTTTCCTTTTTGTTTATTTTCATTATTTTCTGTTTCTTTTCATTTTTTTTCCTCCACTCAGGAAGCCAAAGTATCTCAGATTAATGTGAAACCAGAGAAGGGACTAATAATAGAAGAAAGAAAGTGATTATCTAGAAAGTGAGTATGAAGTGAGGAGCAAACAGGAGAGTTCCAAGGTGGACCAATTTCAAGGACCCAGTAGAGAAAAAGATGCTTCTAAGAAGGCTGAATGAAAGTGAGCAGAATCCTAGAGATCTACTCCATAGATGGCACCTAAACGCTATTAAATTTTACATTTTAAAATTGGCTAACAGGATATATGTGATGATGATGATGATGATGATGATAAAGAGGGCAGAAGGAAACTTCTGGAGGTGATGGATAGGTTTATAACATAGGTTGTGGTGATGGTTTCCAGTTTCCTGGGTATTTACTTATCCCCAAACTCATCATTATATATACTGAATATGTACATCTTTTATATATGTATTATAAAAAAAGAAAGAAAGGAAAAAAAGAACTGAACAGAAGAGTTCGAAGAAAACCAAGAGGAGAGGAAGATCTTCAGTGTTACCCACTGCTAATGGCTAACCCACTGCAGATAATCCAGTTTCTACTGCCCTGTCTCACACCAGCTTCTCCCTGGAAGCTGTTTTGATCAGACTGTCCCACACAGTAAGTGTAAATAAGAGGAATAAAACAATTATGCAGAATGGCTAAAATTAGCTCAGAAAACAACAGATACATTGATGAGGATGTGGGGAAAGGGGAACCCTCTTACATAGTTGGTGGAAATGCAAGTTGGTGCAGCCACTTTGGAAAACAGTATAGAGGTTCCTCAAAAAGTTAAAAATAGTTACCCTAGGACCCAGCAATTGCACCACTGAGTATTTATCCAAAGAGTACAACATAATGATTCAAAGACGCACATTCACCCCAATGTTTATAGAACCAGTATCCACAATAGCCAAAATATGGAAAGAGCCAGATGTCCATCAACAGATGAAAGGATAAAAAAGATGTGTGTGTGTGTGTGTGTATGTGTGTATACATATATATTTACGTGTGTGTGTGTGTGTATAAAATGAAATATTACTCAGCCATTAAAAAAGAATGAAATCTTGCCATTTGCAATGACGTGGATGGAACTGGAGGGTATTATGTCAAGCAAGTAAGTTAAAGAAGGAAAAATAGCATATTATTTCACTAATATGTAAAGTTTAAGAAACAAAACAGATTGACACAGGGAAAGGGAAGGAAAAATAAAATCAGATAAAAAACAGAGAGGGAGGCAAACCATAAGAGACTTAATTTACTCTAGGAAATAAACTGAGGGTCGCTGGAGGGGAGGTGGGTGGGGGTGCTGGCGTAACTGGGGAATGGGCATGAAGGAGAGCACTCGAGGTAACACCCACTGGGTGTTACATGCAAGCGAGGAATCACCAAATTCTATTTGGTGAAACTGATAGTGAAACTGAAACTAATGGTGAAACTGAAATTAATAGTACGGTATATGTTAACTAAATTGAATTTAAACAAATAATTTTTAAAAATTGTGCAGAAAAAACCAAGAACCACAAAGACAGCCTGGAAGCCCGTCAATAATCAGTAAATGGTTACAGAGATTTTTTTCTACTCAGATCTCTGAGATGGATGCTGGTGAGCTTTGAGAGGAAGTCTGGAGATTTTTTTTTTTTTTTTATGCTTTTTGTCTTTAAGATTTCTAAATCTGGTAGAACAAAATCTGATTAGGCACATCAAAAGAAGAATGTAACTCTAAGTATAAGCAAACTGCCTGTAAGAGCCCAGAGGGAGTGAATTCTAACAAAAGATCAAGGAAGTCTTCACATAGAAAGTGTCATTTTAAATGTCCTGAAGATACCGGACAATAAAAAGAAAAAAGAAGATCCTTCAAAGCAGTGTGAACAGATGGTTAAAAAGCAGAGAAGAATACAAAATTTCTTGGCAATCATTCTGCTACATCTAGAGTCTTAGGTGTTGGGGTAGGAACAGTGTGAAAGGAGACTAGATACTTGTGGGTCTTATGTAGGGATTTGAATATCAGGCTAAGAAGTCTGAAGTTTATTCTTTAAGTAGGATAAAGGACAGCAAGTTCCTCTCTGCTTGGGTTCTATGTGCTTATTAGTGTCTAAGTTTTCATTCATCCTTCGGCAGCCAATTCACGACACATTCCTAAGTATATTGTCCATTAAATAAGACTACGTCCCATTTATGAGGTCCTGTGTTCTTCCAGGCAGTTAACAAACTAAATCCTTCAATGGCACATTTACTACGTCTCCTAACCACCTGCTCTGTGACAAGTAATGTGCTGGGTTCTCAAGATTATGGTACTGGATAGGAGAATTACGGATTTGCAGAAGAGGCAGCTATGGAAACAGGTAAGTTCAGCAGGTATCTGCAGTCTATGAGGCAGAGTCGTCAGTGGCCCTCGTAGGGAAATAGAAGTCAGATGCCCAAGGCAGGAGACAGAGGAGTTCTGGGAGTACCCGAAAAGATAGCAGAGGTGGGTACTTGGAGGTTGAACTCCTTAAAAATCTAAGTGGATTAAGTGCCAGGAGTAATGCATGTGAGGAAGATGTAGGGCTGGTAGATGTATCATAAGCCAAGGAGAAAGCTAATTTGGGGATTAGAGAGGGGATCCTCTTGGTATAAAATGATTCCCACAGATGTGCTGTCATCATGAGAGCTCTGAAACCCACAGGCCGGCTGTGCCTCTGGGCCTCTAATTCTCAAAGAACATGAATCCTCAGAATTTCACATCTAACAGTCCTCCTTTATGACATGTCTTTATAATTAGGTGCCAGGAAAACTTTGGTAGGTGTCTTCCTTGCTTCCTTCCTTCCTTCCTAAATAATCAGAATTATTTAGCTTACTTTACTTTTTGCCATGGTAACCAGGGAATGTCGAGACTAATTTTGTGCTGGCTAGTCCTCTGGGTCAGCGCATTTTGTTCTTTCTGTTCTCCACAGATCTGATTTCTCTTCGTACTGGTAGAAGAGAACTTTAACTTTAACTTTAACTTGTTTTATATGTCATATTAGAACATGCTAGGTCTTCAACTAGCATGGCTTTAACTTGTTTTATATGTCATATTAGAACATGCTAGGTCTTCCTCCAGTCCCCTTTCTGACTCACGCACGCACACGCATTGATTCTTCCCTGATACCTCCATGCAAGATGCTGTAGTATACCCAAGAGCACTCTTCTAAAACAGGAGAAGGCATTCCACGTATACCTTTGCTGATTCATTCACTAAAACATTTATTGATTATTTACTAAGTTCTTATGTCCTGGGTGTTGAATTAGGACTGGGGGCCACAAAGGTCAGTGAGAAAAATCACTTGCCATCTCGATATGCACAGTTGGCCAGACCTGAGAAGGACCCGTAACAGATCTTTGAAGCACAATGGAGCTCAGGTGCAAAGGACGATATGGGATGATACAGAAGAAATTATGCAAGATGGGGAAAGGACTAACCATTTCTAAGTTCTTAGAGTTTACCATTGTACCAGTGGTTCTATAGCTGCTGTTTCATACAAGTTTCTACCCAAGCCAAGTAAATAAATATTCTTGGCTTCATTTTATGTATAAGAACACTGGGGCACCTGGGTGGCTCAGTGGGTTAAAGCCTCTGCCTTCGGCTCAGGTCATGATCTCAGGGTCCTGGGATCGAGTCCCACATTGGGCTCTCTGCTCTGCGGAGATCCTGCTTCCTCCTCTCTCTCTGCCTGCTGCTCTGCCGACTTGTGATCTCTCTCTGTCAAATAAATAAATAAATAAACCTTAAAAAAAAAAATAAAAAAAGAACACTAACAGTTAGCTAAATGGTCTCATAGAGACATAAAAATAGTATGTGAGGGACACCTGGGTGGATCAGTCTGTTAAGCATCTGACTCTTAGTATGGGCTCAGTTTATGATCTCAGGGTCCTGGGATCAGGCTCCGTGTTGGGCTCTGCACTGAGTGGGGAGCCTGCTTAAGATTCTCTCTCTCACTCTTCCTCTGCCCCTTCTTCACCCCTCATTCTCTCACTCTATCTCTCAAAAAAAAAAAAAAAAAATGTGTGTGTGTGTGTGTGTGTGTGCACGTGTTTCCAAGTTGAAATTTTCTGACGAGGAAGAGATCATGGATCTTGTTTCTAGACAAAATGCAGTCGCTGGACTTCACTCACTTGTAATGTTTTTGACCTTGGCCAAGTTATATAAGCTTTTGAGTCTTCTCTGTTTCCTCATCCCTAACTTGGAAACAATGCCCAAAGATTTCTTGTGAAGATTAATGTAGTAACATATGCAAAATGTGAGCCTTGTACTTAATGCATAGGAAATGCTAAACGAATACTTTAAACAGTAATTTATAGGGAAAAAAGTGAACTCAATGGACAGCAGAAAGTATCAGAAAAAGTAATCAGAAGGACTGCTAGAAAGATATGTTAACTGTCCCAGATGCACCTTTAGAGATGCACCCGACTTTTTTGATGAAATGACATGTGTTAAGCAGGCAATAATAGGTTTTGTTTTAAGATTTAAGTTAAGTTAAATTACAAATCAGCATTCTGTCCAAGTGAAGAGATCTTATGGCATATATTAGAACAGAGATTTGATTCCAGGAAGAGGTTAATTTTCAGGGAGATTCATTTTTTAAAATTCTCTTCATCAATAGGTTTCCTGACTATAATCTTTCTAATCACTAATTTATGACTCCCACACTGAAACAAGAATTATCTCTGGATATAAGCTATTTCACTACCTGGCAAATATCATTGGTTCCCTAAAACTTAGCACATAAAATCCACAACTTGGATCATTCACCCAAGACCCTTCAAAATGTGGAATCAAGGTGCTTTTCCAATCTTGTTTTATCACAGTACTTACCATGGACCACGGCCATTAGATGTTCAGAGTTTAATGGTCATTTTCTGAACTTCAGGAATGTAGCTCACAGCTAACCCAAGTATATACAGTAGGTACCTAACATATAACCTTCTATTGAGGAAAAAAAATGCTTGTACTTTGAACCACTATACACTTTCCCAGGATGTCCCCAAGATCAGCAATCAGGATCAGTATCTGACATCATCTCTATGTGGCTTTGCCAGGACGCCCTTGCACAAGGAGCAACACAAGCTGGAAGGAGGGGCTGCAGGCTCTGTGCTCCCATGGCATCTTGCATCTAGAGCATGGTGCTAATTAATTACAGGATGCTAAAGGTTACTTTATCTCCAGCAGACTATCCTATCTTCTAATGCATTTTAATGCAAATTTTCTATTGTAACACAAGATAGATTTAAAAAAAAAAGTCATAACAGGAGTTGATGAATTAATTCAAAATACAGTGAATTCGAGATTTAAACTAGAAAAAAACATTAACAAATGCTAATTAAACATAATAAACAAAAGGAAAAAAATCGCCCCTTGAACAACACAGGTTTGAAGTGCATCACTGCACTTATACATAGATTTTTTTCAATACCGCTCCGTACTGCAAATGCACTTCCTTGTCCTTATAATTTTCTGTTTTTTAAAAAGATTTTATTTATTCATTTGAGAAAGAAAGTGAGGAAGGAGCAAGAGAGAGCGAACAAGTGGGTGAAGGGGCAGAGAGAGAAGCAGAAGGAGAGAACCCACTGAGCGGCCGGCCCCAGTGCGGGACCGCCGGCCGCCCAGGACCCTGGGGTCATCACCTGAGTCCCACGCAGCTGCTTCACCCACAGAGCCACCCAGGTGTCCTAATTTTCTTAATAATACTTTGTTTTCCCTAGATTGCTTTATTGTAAGAGTACAGTATATAATACAAATAACATACTAAACGTGTGTGTAAATTGACTATTTATGGTATGGGTAAGGCTCTGGTCAACATAGAGTATTAGAAGTTAAGTTTCTGAAGAGTCAAAAGTTATATGTGGATTTTCAGCTGTGTGGGGGGTAGATGCCCCAAACCCTCATGTTATTTAAGGGTATATTTTCATCGAATCCTTTCTTCTTTCAGCAGATTAAAAAAACACAAAACAAACAAACAAAAAAAACTTAAATCAAACCAAACTAAACCAAAAACTGAGTCCTAGAGAAATTAAGTGATTTTGCCAAGATTACTGATGGAGTTTTATAATCAAAGATTTTTGACTCAAAACAGTTTTTGCAACATCTTTCTGTGGTCAGTTGAGACCTGCCTCCAGATATTCCAGCTCTTAACTGTGGCTTGGTAACTGATGCCTGTAGCATGAGCTTCTTTCCCTCCTCTAACTTCCTGAATCTGTGCTCTACTACTCCTGACCCTCAGAGCCCACACTGGCTTGGGTTTTCCCTTAGGGGAAAAAAAAAAGAGAGAGAGAGAGAGAGAGAGAGAGAACTTCACATGCTTCCTACAGGTCAGGCACTGATTATAGAGACTTTTCTTTACAGTGGGTTTTATTCAGTTGTTTTGTAATTAAACAAGTGCTTGAAATAGGTACTCTTATGTTAGTATTTCCAACCAATTACAGGAATGAAATGAGTGTTTAAAATAATCCGTCTTAAAAGGATTTCTAATCCACTCATATACCAACGACTATCCATTCAACAAATATTCTCCAAGTGCCAAAAAGTGCGCAGGTATTATCCGTCTGTTTGGAGATCTCCAAAAGGAGTGAGGAAGAAACAGACACTTAATTATAAGGTTTCCTGGGAAGGCATGATGGTGATGTTCACAGGACATGCTTGTCACCAAGAAGAGAGATCAATGTCAAAGCATTGGTCTTCCCAGTTCCCACGTAGCAGAGCCTTAGGAAGCCCCAGCTCTGAATTTGCTCAGCCCACTCCCTCATCCCCAGGATGGCCAAGCGGTAAGAAGCAGAACCTTCCCTACCCTACAGAACACTGAAGTTGTTCAACAAATAAATATTAAAAAAAAAAAAAAAAAGAAAAAGAAAAAGAAAAAGAAAAGGAAAGAAAGGAAGGAAGGAAGAAAAGAAAAGAAAAAGGAGGGGGAGGGGAGGAAAACTGTCACAGATTAAGAGACTGGGTGGAGCACCTGTGTGGCTCTGTCAGTTAACCACCGACTTCAGCCCACGTCTTGATCTCAGGGTCTTGGGATTAAGCCCCACATTGGGCTCCACACTCAACGTGGAGTCTGCTTCTCTCTCTTCTTTTGCTCCTGTCCCCTCCCCTGCTCACACACCCTCTCTCTCTCACGCATAAATAAAATCTTTAAAATAAATAAATAAATGAAAGAGACTGAGTAGCCAAATCAACCAAATGCAAATGGTAAATTATATTTGGATCCTATAGAGGAAACAAAACAAAACAAAACAAAACAAAACAACAAACAAACAAACAAACAAACAAAAACCAGCTGTAAAAAGACATATTTCCGGGGTTCTTGGATGGCTTAGTTGGTAGAGCATGCAATGCTTGATCTCAGACTCATGAGTTCAAGACCCACTTCAGGTGTAGAGATTACTTAAAATAAAATCTTAAAAAAAAAGGACATCTCAACAGGAAAACTTGAACACAATGATGTTAAGGAATCACTTTGATTCTGTTGGGTCTAATAATACTATGATTACATTAAAGTACTTACCTGTTAGAAAAACAAACAAATAAACAAACAAACAGCAGAAGCAGCATCAGCACCCTCTAAAGGCAGGTTTAAAAGGGGCAGCTGGGTGGCTCAGTCTGTTAAGCCTCAGCCTTCAGTTCAGGTCATGATTCAGGGATCCTGGATTGGAACTCCAAGTTGGACTCCCTGCTCAGTGGAGAGTCTGCTTCTCCCTCTCCCTCTGTCCCTGACCACTCCCACTCAGCTACCTCATGCTCTCTCCCTCCCTCTTTCAAATAAATACATAAAATCTTAAAAAAAAAAAAAAAAAAGGCTATCTGCTTTCACAGCTGATATGATTCAATGGAAGCCTTATCCAGTGCATTTTCTCCATGCCTTACCAGACAAAAGCAATGCATTTGTAAGTTACTGTTATTTTAATAACAAATCATAACTGGGTATTCTTGTGTCTCAGGAATATCGGCCACTTTCCTAATGTTTAACACCACACATCAGGGATTTAATCTATGCCCTTCAAAGAGCATGCCAAATACAACTAAATTATAATGTCCTCAGAACACAGTGTATTGGATTTCATGATAAAGAAGATCACAGTAAATATTCATCTTTTCAAATTGATAGAATGAAATATTAAACTATTTCAAACAAGAATTTTAATGTGGAAATTAAATCTTTGTTAATATTTCTAGCACTCGAGCATTAAGGAGCCAGGTGACAGGATGATTAGTCAAAGGTTGCAGCTTATCTCATTGAGCTGCTGATACGTTAAATTGTTAGTCTTTTCTGTAGAATTATGTAGAGAGAGCATTTCTCCAAGTGAAACAAGAAAAGACAATTGATCAACCAAGGTGGAGGCAACACTGGTTTATAAGTTCCCCCTACATTTTTGTTCAAAATGAAGTTCTTTCTGATTATTCTGTGATGCTTGCAACTTTGTAGTTACTCAACCCATGATTTTAGAAAAAAGAGAGAGTTATCTAATTAAGTAAATGCTACTTCTCAGTAATGTATTACAGTCACCATAGTTTCCAGTGCAAAAATGTAACTTCATGTAGACATATGCCAAGAAAATTCTAGTGGGAACAGTGACACAGATTATATAATGTCCTAAAAAACCTGGGGTACATGCTATGGTATCACATAAAGTGTAAAGGAATTAAGGGGGAAATACCCACATGATTTTAAGATTAATGTCCTGGCTCTGCCACTTCCATGCTGTATTAACCTTGGATAAGTCAGATTCATATAAAATGAGGACAAAGATACTTTCTGATTTACTACACAAGGTTATTATTAAAAAAATCAGATAATATAATATACAGAGAAAGATTGCATCAAATAAAAAAATAATAAAATCTTGAAGACTTTCAGATACCAGATATTCCTTGAAGTAAGACTGCTTACAAATCAAAATATCCATGGAGATTAAAAAAATAGGGTAATTTTAAAAACTTATTTCCTGACTGCAAGCGTACGTATTTTATCACCAGAAGAGTAATAGCATGTTTCATTTAATTTTTCTACTTAAAATTCAAAGTCATCTTCCCAAAGCTAGTCCACTTTTATACAAATGCATTTACATTAGTTTTAATTAAAATTAGATTTTGTATTCATCTGTCTCTGCACTGAGTGAATAATTATTTTTAATTAGAAAATCAAAAAATGCAATGTATTTTAAATGTGCTCCCTTCCAAATTTGGCTATTATGTTGATATTTAATTAATGTAGATAATATTTTTAGCAAACCCTAAACAACTTATCAAAACAAATAATTATGTACTGTGTGTTTGTTCTGTTCCAGGTTAGCCTTTATCTTACGTGCTTCATGGAGCTCAGAGTTGAGTACCATGAAGAACTTGCCCACAGAAATCTCAGTGCAACCTTGATTCAGTACTTCTTCTCTTCTCAATAAAATATATGCATGACATTTTTAGGCTCTGGTCATGACCTCGGGGTTCTGAGATCAAGCCCCCTCTTAAGTTACGTGACATCTGCATAGACACACCTGTAACATGGAAGCAAGATAGAAAGATATATACTTTTTCTCAGTTTCTACCCCTATCCTAAAATCACAGGATTCATAGCAGAGCAAACAGAGGCATCTCCTCTCTAATGCTTAAGTTCTAATGTGTGAGATACCTGACCTTCTCCACTCACCCACAGGATCCACCTCTCATTAAATAAAAGTGTTTTCCACTGTAAAGGAGAGGTGTAGGACCATGTAGGTGATGCTACACTGCTTTTTTGGGGGGGAGATTATGGGGAATCCCCAAAGGAGAACTATAACAGGTGAGGATGAGACAAGAATAATAGCATGTGAAATGACCTTGAAAGAGGGTTTCATGGGTGCTAGGGTGGGGCAGGGGTGGAGAACCAAGGCTCAGGCTGCCCTTCTTCAGAACCAAAACTCTTATCCAAGATAACCATGACTGAAAATAAGGGCACTAATTGGACTGGAAGTCCTCTGTGATGCTTCTCTTCGTCATGACCAATGTCTCAATAAATCCTGTAGATTCTACCTTCAAAATATGGCCTCAATCCTGCCACTGTTATCTACCTAGCTACCATACCAAGAGGTAGCTACCATCATCTCTTTTACTTCCTAAGGTTTGTGCTCAACTTTCCTATAGAGTCCATGATCTACCTTAACCACTATGAACTTTATAAACTCTAGGTCAGTCACAACATCTCATGACAAGCATGGTGACATCCAAACTTCTTATAGTGATTGTTTGCAATGCTCCGTATGACCTACTCTTGGTTCAACCAAATATCTCATCAATCGCCCTATTATGTGTTCTATGCAGCCACACAGATCTTCACTTTGCTCCTTTAAAATAACCCCAGAGCACTTGCTCCCAGTGGTCATGTCATGTCATCATCCAGCATTTGCCAGGTCACATGTGTTCCATCAGAGAGGTCTTCTCCTCACATACTGTGTGCAGTCCCTGGTGCTTACTAATCCCATTATTTCCTATTGAAATTTTTTCAGGGCCTGTGGTTTTATTATAATGATGATCAGTTTCTGATTTTTTTTTCCTTCCCAAGATATTGGAAAGATATTATGTCTTCAGGTTTTTGCTTCCATTCAATTACTCATTGATGAAAGAGTTAAATAAATGTGTTAGTACTAATAGTGGTTCTGATGAGCACTGACTGCTTCTGTATATTTGGTTGGTCCATTTGTGGACAGGATGGTTCATATCACCTGGAGGAACACCCACAGCCTTACAGATGATCCGAGTGAAATGCCTGAGATCCTACAGAGGAGTAGCTCTAGCATAAGACTCAAAACGAGATCCCACAAGCCCTAGTTCCTTGCCAGGGAAGAGGAAAAGTGAGGTGAACAGGGTATCTTTAGCAATAGTTGATAGTTTTTAGACTAAATGAATGCAAATTTACAAGAGAAATAAGCATAGCCAGATAGTAGAAATATAGTTTCATTATTTGATTTTCTAGTGTGCACCACCAGGTTTAGTTTAATTAGTAATATTTATGGGGTTGTTTCATGAAAGTGCATTAAAACTGCAGAAGTTAGAAAGTAGGAAAAAAGGGACGCCTGGGTGGCTCAGTTGGTTGAGCAGCTGCCTTCGGCTCAGGTCATGATCCCAGCGTCCATTCCCACATCAGGCTCCTTGCTCCGCAGGGAGCCTGCTTCTCCCTCTGACTCTGCATTCCACTGTAAAAAAAAAAAAAAAAAAAAAAAAGTAGGAAAAAATAAAAAGAAAGTAGGGAATGTGAAGTTGTGCAAAGGCCTTCAACTTAACTCTATTTTGAAGTCTCCAACTAATTTTGCAGGATTTCTTATTTTCCCTGGTATATCTTTGGTTATCTTTAAGAGCATTGCATATATACAGATTTTCTCCCCAACTTTTTTCTTATTCAAATTCCATCCTTTAGCATTTCAATATGGAGCCTCAAAACACCCTGTGTCTGTGTTTCCTAATACTGATTTGGCAGGGGATTTCAGTGATGCTTCAAATTGACTGGATTCAGAATTGCAAGAATGTTTCTCCTGAGAATCTGTGAGTAGTAGGTAAGAATGATGAGGTCATTAATAACAACAGCTTCCTTTTATTGAAATATTGCTGTGTGCCAAAATGGTACTAATAAGAATTTATGTTTCTATTTATTCTCCAAAACAGTCCTTGAAATATGCATCTTTCCTGTTTTGCAGATCAAAATATCCTGGTTTAGGTAAATCACTTTTTTATATAACCAAACAGTAGAATCTGAACCAAGGACAGTCTGAGGGCAAAGCTGACTGGTGTTGCTCTCCTCCACCACCACCGCCTCATATGAGTAAGTGGAGAGGAGGAAAAGGTAGAGAAAAAAGGAGGAGGTGAAAGTGAAAAAAGAAAGAGAGAGAGAATATCATCACTCCAAAGGCTTTTCCACTCTTTTTTTTTTTTTTTTTTTTTTTTTCTTTTTGGAATCTTCTGTCTCCATGAAATCAGCAAGACTCAGTGGGTACCGGGCATGACTGGGAAGTAGCATTACTGGATGGATGGTGGGTGCACAGACAAGACGATACTCTAAAGGACATGCCAGTCTAGTCAGGTTTTTGAATGCCAATGCACGGGGGTGGGTTGGCATAGAAATGCTGAGAATGTGTGGGACTAAATCCTCCTTCTCAGCAAACTGCCCTGCTGATGTCCTTACCTGTTATGAATCACCCACGATCACGTCAAGTGGTTGAATCAGCACCCAGTGCAGGTGTTGGTGTGGATTATAATATTAAAGAGGAGTCTTTAGTGATACTAATTAGAAGATCATGTTTGATTAAAGAAATAGCAATATAGCAGACTGTGGGAACTTTATATTAAGTGCAGCATTTATATGTTAGACGCTGAACTTTGCCCAGTGTCCCTATGCTGGGACAGTACCTAGCAAACCACAAACTTTGGAAAAGATTTAATCCTGTTACTTTTATTGAAATTATTTTACATGCAGAATGAAGAAACTAATGGATATGGGCAAACAGGGAAAGAAACTATCATGTTTCCAAGAGATACGACCATGTCCTTCAGCACAGAAGCATTTGAAGTCCTCAACAAATGGCTTATAAGAAAAATTGTCACTACCTTGGTGATCTTGGAATCGGTTGCCCGACTGTCAGTTGAAAAAGAAATCAGAAGAGATATAAAGGGCCCTTAGCCCAGCAGTGTCACCATTAATCATTTAATTACCTCTAGACCATAGGCTTCTCAACAAGGACTGAAGCCAACTGGGAAAGATCCGGGCTCACTCCAGAACGGATGGATTTCTCTTCCGTATCTATCTTGGTCGAAGCACAGGGGCAGGGAGGCTGCTGTGCTCCCAGTTAGGACACCTGGCTTCTGTTTCCATGTCTGTCTTTGACCTTGAGCCTCTCAACTGGTGCACATTCCACTTCTTTTCTGTGCAAACAACACAGAAAAAAAAAGTAGCATCTTAGACCTAGAAACAAGAAGACTGCTCAGAGTTCATTGCCTCAATTCGAAAGAAAGGATACAAAGGAAAATAAAGGAAACACATTTTTGTAGCGTTCCCTCCGTCAGCTCGGGGAGCGGTGGGGCACGCTGTAGTGTTTATATACTTAAGGATATGATCCTCAGAAGACAATGAGATGTTTAGTCTTCTGTTTCTTCAGTTGGTGCTGAAACATTTTTTTTTTTTTAAGTAATCGGTGTGCCCAACGTGTGGTTTGAACTCATGACTCTGAGATCAGAAGTCACTTGCTCTATAGACTAAGCAAGCAGCACCCCTGAACTTTATTTTTTTTTTATTTCATCATTTTATTTTTTTCCATCGTGAATGTAGAAATCTATATTCTTATCTGTATCTTGAAGATAAGGGACAGGGGGCTTATGTCACTTATAGATAAGTCTGTCCCGTTGGTAAATGAGACCCACCAGGATTTTAAATTAGGCCTAACAGAATCTCAAAAGTCCACAGAGTTGGTCTATATATTACACACCTGCAAGGCACAGTGCCAGGTGTGTGGTGGGGGGTGTCCTCAAAATGGTGTAGATCCTGAGAAAATAATAAACTCTGGAGAGAGCACTGCACTTTAAGTCAAAGACTGGGTTTTGAACCCCATTGGCATTCACTGGTTGCCATTCTGGGTGATACACAGAACTTCTCTGAGACTACATTCCCATGTGAAAAAAATATGGAGATAATAGTCCTTTTATATTGTGAGAATCTCACATCCAAAACTAATTAGATATTTTCTAAAAGTGAATATGTAATATGCAAATAGCATCTATTTTTAGTATAAGAAATAAACATTGGCATAATAGTAACTCAGTTTGTTATGTTTCCCTTGTATGAATGATCACGGCATATTTGTATTATCTATTTTTTAAGTCTTGTTTTCATCTTATCCAAGAGGACAATTCTCCAATTGGAGGATCAAATTTTTAATTTTTTAAAATAAGATGTTATCACGAGACCCGACAAAAAACATACACTAGTAAATATTTGTTGAATATTTGACAAATGTCAGGAAACCTTACAGAGAGTAGAAGCCAATAAATTTTGTATTTTGAGGGATCTGCAAAAGCTTCATAGGAGCGTCATCGTACATCCAATTACAAGTAACAGACCGGCAAGCAGAGACGATATGATGACAGCCAGGTCCCACTGGCTTTGTGCACTACATGCACAGAGGTTATGATGGCATTCTTGGCTTGGTTTTGAGATCACTGGAACTATTCCACATGTCTGAGCATGTTGATCTGGATCACACTAGATTTGTAAGCTTCAGCAAGAGACTTTTAATAGCCGGGAAATCATGAGAGGGCAGTTTCCAGCTGCGTGCAAAATGGGGACAGGTGGAACTTGGACTCTCCCCAAGTAGGTACAAGACCTGCAGAATGAGTCCAGAGAGAAGGCCACAGGCACCTTCTCTGGGATTTTGTAAAGTCACGAGGTTCACTGAATCTTGTCCTAATCAAAACTTTTCTCCTTACCATACATGAAAACAAGTAATAATCTTAGAATAGCAGGTACTTTTCCCCTTACCAGTTGTCCATGCAACTATGCATCCATCCATTCATTTTTGCACTTATTCATTTATTTACTGGATGTATATTTTGAGCTTGCTGGGTTAAGCTCTGAAAATAGAGATGGGAGACAAGCACGAAAACAAAAATGAAAGAAGCACATAGCTCCTTCCCAGTTCCCAAGAGTGGCTGCTTTCTCTGTGTTCAACTAAGTGCTTTATATACATTGTCAAATTTAATTCTCACAACCAAGCTAAGTGCATTAAGCTTCTGATTTCAGAGTGAGATTTCCCAAACCAGACCAATTTGAAACATAATGATGTTCTTAAAGTACAAACTAGTCTTAATCTGGTGTAGAACACAATGGAATGTCTCTGCTTCGGCTGCTGTCTTACAGTCTGGTATCAGTCCCCTTGTGCTCAGGGCTCATAGATGTCCATCTTAATTTTGTTGTTTTAGGTAACAGAACAAGTACAAGGACCATGGAAATCCCAGTTCATTTGGAGGAATGTTGATACTTATGCTATTTCTCCTAAATCACTAAGGACTCACCATACTTCATTGATTCAATCAAACCACGTGTACAGATAACAAATGCTGGGCCCTGACCATACAGACAGAGATGGTCAAAATAGAGGCAGTTTGTGTCCTTATCTGGCTTAACATTCACTGCAAGACATATAGCATATGATACATGACTTTAAAAAATTACCTTATTAATCACAAATGTGCAAAGAGCTATGATCCCGAAGATGGGCTAACAAAAACACCATTTGGTTATGCTCTAATTTTCTCAAATCTTAATCTTCACTTTATCACCTACTTATTTAACACAATCCCTCCACTTTGGTTCTGACTCCCAACTGTTTTTCTTGGAAAGGGCCTTGATTACCACTTGGGCATTCCTATCTTGGAATATTTGCTGTAAAATACCTGAGCTTAGCCTCCTGGGTCAGCTTCTTCCAAAGCCACAGCTGCACCCATGGGGTTAGGGCTTCAACACTCAGTCACGGAATCTGAGAGAACTAACAGAAATTTTATAGTCAAGTTACATAGTCTGGGTCTTCGGGTTTCCATAGATCATAAAAATGGGAAAAAATGTAATTTGTATGACTTGAGATAGTTTTTTTTTTAAATGTTATAAAAATGATCATAATAACAATAATAACTAACATTGATTCAGTGCTTTCTTTTGGCTTGGCACTGTGACAAGTTTTTGTTTTTCTCATTTGTCCTTCATACCAACCTTATGAAGTAGGCATAATTAGAATATGGCTCATAAGGTTAAGTAAACTGAGGCACAGAGATAGCAGAAGCAAGCCAAAGGTCACAAAGCCACAGAATAAGAATGAAAAACAACACAACTGGCTCCAGATCTCAAGTTAATTTTATGTTGTATCACTTACCAAATTTATTCTGAACAGGTGACTCAGACATGAAATAATTATATTTTTTTGGAATGGAAGTAGGCCAGCATGCTAGAGTTTGGCACAGTTATTCAGGCAGAAGTTCTAACTGGTAGGGACATACATTTTTAGTTACATTCAGAGAATTCTATTCTTTTGTTTACTAGATGATAAGGACCTTTGGACCATGGTGGTAGAAATTTAAGAAAAGATAATCATCTCCGTTTTTTATGTTTTGTTTTGTTTTATTTTGTTTTGTTTTGTTTTGTTTTTACCATTAGAAACTAGGGCTTAATAGAATTTACACAAACTACACTGCTGCTCATGAAAATCCAGAACACAGTCTCTGTTTTTCAGATTCCTGTTTCATAGAGTAAGTCACTAATTATACCTCAAACCAAGATTGAAATGCTTATTTAAAGGAGACTTAATTGAATAATCATTGGTTTATTGGAAAGAAGCCTTGTGTTTTCAATTATGAAAGGTTTGATCAAAGAAGTATTTAGTTGAAATGAATTAAAAATTTTGTAGCTATTTACCATGTGATATATGGAAATAAGACATTCTCAGCCCAGGAAGAACAGAGTAAAATATTGTGGTCTTATTTGTATCATATTTTGTCTCTCCTCATATAAATTAGTCCTCAAACTTGGTTGGTCATGGTGAATTCTTCCATATTACCCAGCTCCTCTGGAATTATAGGTTGCTCAAAATAGTTTTGCTTTTTTGAAGCATTCAAAACTTCTCAATGAATTTCTGATATATTTTCAAGAAATAAACGATCCCCCTCCCCAGTCAGTTATTGGGAATCAAGTATTTCCTTTCTTCAAAAAGCAGAGAGAACCATTAGATCTTCTGAAGTCAATGTATTGCCAAAGAAACAACAATTTCTTTAAGAAAGACCATGCTGACTTGCACTGAGAAACAGTTTTTCAAAAGTGAATTTTATACAGCCGTAGAGTAATGGTACTAACTATCCTGAGACTACCATATGCTTAGGGCCAGATATTGTATTATACATATTATATTATTTAATTCTCAAAAAGTAAAACAAGATAAAACAAATCCAGATAAAACAAATCAGATAAAACAGATAAAAACAAACATAAAACAAATCCAGAAACACATCAACAATATCAACAATAAAACATTTTCTATGAGATCATGATCTCCCCAAACTGACATAACTATTTGAGAAGATAGTCTGAGAAATATTGAGCCTGGGGCGCCTGGGTGGCTCAGTGGGTTAAGCCGCTGCCTTCGGCTCAAGTCATGATCCCGGGGTCCTGGGATTGAGCCCCGCATCGGGCTCTCTGCTCAGCAGGGAGCTTGTTTCCCCCTTTCTCTGCGCCTCTCTCTCTGCCTGCCTCTTGGCCTACTTGTGATCTCTCCCTGTCAAATAAATAAATAAAATTAAAAAAAAAAAAAGAAATATTGAGCCTGTTCAATTAAATAAATAAATAAACTTTTCCAAAATTACATAGATAATAAGTGGCAAAACTGTGATTCTTCACTCAGGTTCACCAAAATATACATTATTCTCAAGTGTACATATTCTTCAAGATAGACCATATGCTATACCATAAAACAAGCCTCAAAAAGTTTAAAAGTATTGAAGTCAAAGCATGCTCTCTGACATAAATAGAATAAAACTATATGTGTGTGTGTATATATATATATACACACACATACGCACATATATTTGGGACATTTTAAAAAATATGTGGAAATTAAACAATCTATTCCTAAATAAGCAATAGGTCAAGGGAAACTATGAAGGACTTTGAAGTGAATGAAAATGAAGAGAAAAATGTACCAAAACTTAAAAGATGTGTCTAAACTTATAGGAGGCAGTGGCTGAAGGGACAATTTAGACCTGTCAATGTCTATAATTAAAACTAAGTATGTCTTATTAATAACATGAATTTCCACCTTAAGAAACCAAAATATCTTCAACAACAACAAAAACCAAACTAAGCTCAAAACATCCAGCAATAATCTCTACCAAAATACCAGGTACCCTTTTTGCAGAAATTGACAAACTGTTTCTAAAAATCATATGGAAATTCAAGAGTCCCAGGATAGCCAAAGTAATCCTTAAAAAGAAGAACAAATTTGAGGTATTCATGCTTCCTGATTTCAAAACTTATTATAAACCTACTGTAATCAAGACAGTGTAGTATTGTCAGAAGGATAGACATACAGATGAAATGGAATTGAGAGTCCAAAACTAAATCATTATAATGATGGTCAAGAAGAGTACCAAGACAACTCATGGGGAATTGATAGTCATTTCAGCTAATGGTGCTGGGACAGCAGGATATCTAAAGGCAAAAGAATGAGGTTGGACACCTATCCCACACTATATACAGCAATTCATTAAAAATGAGTCATAGGTTTAAACATAAGACCAAAAACAGTAAAACTCTTAGAAGGAAACATAGAAGTAAATCTTCATGACATCATATTAGATATTAAGCAGTAGTTTTGTAAATATCCAGAAGAAAAACAAAAACAATTAAGAAAAAGCAAAAAAAAAAAAAGTAAATAAATTAAATTTCATGAAAATTAGGGGAAAAAAAGTATTTGTGTTTCAAAGGAAACCACCAAAAAATGAAAAATCAACCCCAAAAATGGTTGAAAATATTTTCAAGTCATGTATCTAATAAGGGACTTGTGTCCAGAATGCACAAGGAACACTTAATGAAAAGACAGTTAATCAAATTGAGATGACCAAAGGGTTTCAACAGACATTTCTTCAAAGACAATATACAGATGGCTAATAAACACATGTAAAGGTTCTTAATCACTAGTCATCTGGAAGCTGAACATCAAAATACAATGAGATACTGCTTCACACTCACTAAAAGTTAAAATCAAGAAAACAGACAAAAACATTTGGACAGGATGTAGAGAAATTGAAACTTGTATATTCCTGATGAAAATGCAAAATGTTTCAGCCTCCAGAGACATGGTTTGACAGTTCTTTGAAATATTAAACTATATGATTCAGCAATTGAAAATACATGTCCTGACAAAGATCTGTATGCAAATATCCATAGCAACATTATTCATAATAACCAAAATTAGAAACAACCCACCTGTGTTATCAACTGTTAGATACAAAATGTGACACATCTACCTAATAGAATATTGTTTGTCAATAAAATGGAACAAAGTACTTGTACACACTACAGAATAGATGGATCTTGAAAACACAATGCTTTGAGAAAGAAGTCAGTTGCAAAAGGCCACATAGTGTATTATCCTATTTATGCAAAAATTCTGGAATAAGCAAATTCACAGAGAAAAAGTAGATTAGTAGTTTCCAGAGGATGGAAGGAAAAAACAATGAGAAGTGAGTAGTAAAGTGTGTCTTTTGGGGTGACACAAAATCTTTGCCATTAGATAGTGGTGATGTTGATAAAACTCTATAAACACACTAAGAGCCACTGGATTGTACACTTTAAAAGGGGTGAATTTTATGTCATGTCAATTGTACCTCAAGTAAGCTATTACTCAAAAATACATAAATGACCAAATCTCGTTTCAGGCTGCATAACTTTGTACTACTTCCCATTTTGCAGAACTGTGAGTTCTGCTCTATCCTGTGCCCTGGGGGAGTTTATCACATCTTCAGTGCTATTACCATTGGAGAAGTCTTTTCAAGGATAGACTCTGGATTCAGACCTTTTTTTCCTGACTGATAAATCCCATTTCATTCCAGGTCTGTAACTGGTGCCCAGTGCTCAGGGCATCCTCACTTGAAAAAGTCCCTGGTACATCAGGGAAACAATATCATCAGCATGAAGTATAAGAGTCAACACGGTACAAAACTCCAAGATGCAGGGATTAACTGAGTTCCATTGAGCTGTGTTGTTGAAGAAGATTATAAAATTCTATTTTGCGTGACAAAATAGAGGACATGGTCAACACGAAATTTAAACCCAGTAGTTTTATAATAATTTATCAAAGAACCTTTGCTTTGTGTTTGCAAGCAGGTAAGACAATAACAGATACTGGAAGAATAAAGTTGATATGTATTCAGAGCATTTTATTAAATAAAAATAGGAGGGAAAAATGTGTGAGTCTTGTTAGGTTTAGCCAAATTGTACTTATGATAGC
This sequence comes from Mustela nivalis, assembly GCF_964662115.1. NCBI lineage: Eukaryota > Metazoa > Chordata > Mammalia > Carnivora > Mustelidae > Mustela > Mustela nivalis. Next base: position 5,560,052 of record NC_139021.1, read on the forward strand.
AGTTAGTTTTGCAGTGTTAAATTAAGACCTCCTATATTTACAACGAACAAGAAAATATTATGTAGCAGGAAAACAATGGGGCTGTTAAGTTTTACAGGAGACAGGGACTCAGAATGAGAGAAATGAGAGCAAGTTTTTCCTAAGTGGTCTATGATTCTGAATGTATTCTGATGACTTCCTTTTCCAAAAAGAAGTTAAAAAGCAAAAATCTCAACTTTATGAGCATGGATGACCTGCAATGAAAGGGAATTAACTTTCTGAGAATGATTTATTAAATCATTTCATTTAACAAATATCAAGCATTTGTTAGGGGCCTGGCACCATACAGACCATTACCATTATGATCAAGGAATGATCAAGATTCTGACTCCCATTCTTCCCCAACAACCATCCTCTACTCTGTTGACAGGGTGAACTTTAAAGGACATAAATTGGATCATATATAAAACACCATCCAAATATCTTACTTTGAATAGAAAAGCTTTGTTTGGTCTTAGGACTTTTTCATTCTGGTTTTGAACTAGGAAAATTGATCTGTTTGCAAATGTCATTTTCCCAAACCTTTTATCATTTACTTCACAAAGGGCTCACCTGGACATTCAGTGTCATGCACACCATCAGATATTCCATAATTTTATTCCCTTTCTCTAACTACTCACTTGTTGAATATATCATGTTTACTTTTCATTTTCAAAAACACATTTTGTTGGGGGGAGGGGAGAAGCAAGGCAGAGGAGGAGAATGAGAACTAAATTTCATTTGGGCCCAGGAATTCAGTTAGATAGTCATCAAACCACTTTGAACACCTACAAACTCAACAGGAGATGGAAGAAAAGAATAGCAGCAATTCTATGAACAGAAAAGTGACCAGTTTCTGGAAGGTAGGACATGAAGAGAAGTGAATCAGAAGTGATTTATGGGAAGATAGACCATGGGAGAGGGCAGGGGCGGTTGGAGGACCAGCTACCAGAGCTGCAGAGCACAAAATCCGAACATTTAGAATGCTTCTCTGTGGAGGGACATTGCTCCTGTGGCTGAGTGGTGGGTGGAATTCTCGCTGAGAGAGTGTGGTCTCAGGACTCTTGGGGTCAGAGAAAGACCAGGGGTGTCTGAATGTGGAGAGCTCCCAGGTGTCAGAGCAGAGAAGCCAGCTGCAAAGATGAAGCCAAGGACTGGACTTTCAGCTTGGAGTTGCCATAAACCATGATCTGAAGGACAGTAAGACCATTATTCTTTGAGCAGGGACCCCACAAGTGTTAGATCTGGGAAGCCCCCCCACACCTTCCTCCACCAGGAGGAGGGGTGTGGGAATACACTGCAGGAATCTACCAGCTTTGGAACTCTAAAAGGAGCCATGTGCCAGAGATAGAAGTGCTCAGTCACAGGCCAGGTGATCACAGAGTGCAGCCAGAGATCAAGGAGACAAGAGTGGTTGGCTACTTTTCTCTGAGGGCTCACTGAAGAGGGGTGCCCCCGACTCTCAGCTCCTCCAAGGCCAGAGATTGGGAGGCCACCATTTTCATTCTCATTCTCCTTTCTTTCATTCTCCATTCTCTCATTTCCAGTATGGAAAGCTTTCAGGGAACAAAAGCTATGGAGATCAAACCCGAACAGATTACTTAGCTTGGCCCCTGGCAAGGGCAGTACAATTTTATCACGGGCAAAGACATTTGAGAATTACTTCAACAGGCCCCTCCCCCAGAAGATCAGTAAGAACATCCAGCCAAGACCAAGTTTACAGATCAATACTGAAGAACTCCAGCACTAGGGGAAAACAGCACATAGAATTCATGGTTTTTCCCCCATGATTCTTTAGTCTTTCAAATTTAAATTTTCTTAATTTTCTTTATTTTTTTTCTTTTTCTTTTTTAAAAATTTTTTCTCTTTCCTATTTTAACCAACATCTTATCTTATCAATACGTTTTTAGAATGATTTTCCAATTTTTATTTTTATGGTAATATTCTATCCCCTCAAAGTATTTAACTTAATCATATATATCTATATATATATCTATATATATACATATCTATATATAGATATAAAAAAGATAAAGAAATGTATATATATAGATAAAAATCTTTTCTTTATCTTTTTTCAACCAACTTCTTATCTTATAAATTCCTTTTGAAAATCTTTTTTAAGTTTTCCTCTTTACAGTCATATAGTCATATTCCAACCCTTCATCACGTTTACCCTTATTTTTTTTATTTTTTTATTATTTTTTAAAGATTTTATTTATTTATTTGACAGAGAGAGATCACAAGCAGGCAGAGAGGCAGGCAGAGAGAGAGGAGGAAGCAGGCTCCCTGCTGAGCAGAGAGCCGGATGCGGGGCTCGATCCCAGGACCCTGAGATCATGACCCGAGCTGAAGGCAGCGGCTTAACCACTGAGCCACCCAGGCGCCCCACGTTTACCCTTATTTTGTGTGTGTGTGTGTGTTTGTGTGTATTTTTTTTTCCTTTCTTTAAAATTTTGGGAAGCAGTTTCTTCCAACAGACCAAAATATACCCCAAATCAAGTGTGTGTGGCTCTGTTCCATTCAGCAGCCCAAATATAGATAGATAGATAGATAGATAGATAGATAGATTTTTCCTTTTTTTTTCCCCTGGTCTCAAGTCTCTTCTGATTTGTTTAGTGTATATTTTTTCTGGGGTAGTTATTAACCTTTTAGTATTTTGTTCTTTCATTCATCTATTCTTCTCTGGACAAAATGATGAAGTGGAAATACTCACCTCAAATCCAAACAAAACAAAACAAACAAACAAACTGAAAAAAAGCAAGAGGCAATATCAATTGCTAGGGACCTAATCAATACTGGCATTAGCAAGATGTCAGAGTTAGAGTTCTGAATGAGGATTATAAAGATACTAGCTGGGCTTGAGAAAAACATAGAAGATACTAGAGAATCCCTTTCTGGAGAAATAAAAGAACTAAAATATAACTAAGTTGAAATTAAAAAAAAAATAATGAGGTACAATAAAAAAATGGAGGCATTAGGATAAATGAGGCAGAAGAGAGAATTAATGATATAGAACAAATGATGGAAAATAAAGAAGCTAAGAAAAGAGAGAAACAACTACTGAATCACGGGGGGGAAATTCAAGAGATAAATGATATCATAATATGAAACAATATTAGAATAATTAGAATTCCAGAAGAAGGAAGAGAGAGAAGGACAGAAAGATATATATGAGAAAATTATAGTGGACAACCTTTCTAATTTGAGGAAGGAAACAGACATCAAAATTCAGGAGGCACAGAGAACCTTCCTCAAAATCAATAAATATAGTTCAATATCCTGTCATCTAATAGTGAAACTTACAAGTCTCAGAGACAAAAAGAAAATCCTGAAAGCAGCTCGGGAAAGAGGTCTTTAACCTACAATGGTAGAAATATTAGATTGGCAGCAGACCTATCCACAGAGACCTGGCAGGCCAGAAAGGACTGGCATGATATATTCAGACCACTAAATGAGAAAAAAATATGCAGCCAAGAAGACTATATCGGGCTAGACTGTCAGTGAAAATAGAAGGATAGATTAAAAAGCTTTCAGGACAAAAAAATACTAAAAGAATTTTCAAACACTGAATCAGCCCTAAAGGAAATATTGAAAGGGGTCCTCCAGGAAAAGAGAGAGCCTAAAAGTAACATAGAGAAGAAAAAGAAAAATATATATATATACAGTAACAGTCATATGACAGGCAATACAATAGCACTAAATTCATATTTTTCAATAGTTCCCTGAATGTAAATGGGCTAAATGACCCAATCAAAAACAGGGAATCAGAATGGATAATATATATATATATACATATATATATGTATATATATATATGACCCATCGATATGCTGTCTATAAGAAACTCATTTTAGACACAAAGACACCCCAGATTTAAAGTGAGGGGGTGGAAAACAATTTTCCATGCTAACAGACATCAAAAGAAAGCTGGGGTTACAATCCTTATATCAGATAAATTAGATTTTAAGCCAAAGACCATAATAAGAGATGAGGAAGGACACTATATCATACTTAAAGTATTGTCCAACAAGAAGATCTAACAATTTTAAATATTGATGTTTCTAACATGGGAGCAGACAATTATATAAACTAATAACAAAATCAAAGAAACACATTAACAATAATAGTAATAGTAGGGGACTTTAGCATCCCCCATACTGAAATGAACAGATCATCTGAGCAAATGATTAACAAGGAAATAAAGTCCTTAAACGACACACTGGACCAGATGGACATCACAGATATATTCAGAAAATTCCATCCCAAAGCAAGAATACACATTCTTCTCTGGTGCACATGGAGCATTCTCCAGAATAGATCACATCCTGGGTCATAATCAGGTCTCAACCAGTACCAGAAGACTAGGAGTATTTCCTGCATATTTTCAGACCACAATGGTCTGAAGCTAGAACTCAATCACAAGAGGAAAGTTGGAAAGAACTCAAATACATGGAGGCTAAAAAACATCCTACTAAGGAATGAATGGGTCAACCAGGAAATTTAAAAAGAATTGAAAAAAATTCATGGAAACAAATGAAAATGAAAACACAATGATTCAGAATCTTTGGGACACAGAAAAGTTGGTCCTGAGAGGAAAGTATATAGTGATACCAGCTTTTCTCAAGAAATAAGAAAGGTCTCAAGTACACAACCTAGCCCTACACCTAAAGATGCTGGAGAAAGGACAGCAAAGAAAGCCTAAACCCACCAGGAGAAGAGAAATCATGAAGAACAGAGCAGAAAACAATGAAATAGAAACTAAAAGAACAGTAGAACAAATCAGTGAAACTAGGCACCGGTTCTTTGAAAGAATTAATAAGACTAATAAGCCTGTGGCTAGACTTATCAAAAAGAAAAGAGGAAGGACCCAAAATTAATAAAATCATGAAAGAGGAGAGATCACAACCAACACCAAAGAAATGCAAACAATTATAAGAACACATTATGAGCAACTATACACCAGCAAATTTGATAATCTGGTAGAAATGGATTCATTCCTAGAGACATATAAACTACCAAAACTGAACCAGTAATAAATAGAAAACCTGAATTGACCCATAACCAGTAAGAAGGTTGAATCAGTCATCAAAAAATCTACCCACACAAACAAACAAACAAACAAACAAACAACAACAACAAAAAAAAAATCACAAGATTCCAGAGATAGATGGCTTCCCAGGGGAATTATACCAAACAAATCCATCAGAATCCTAGAGAAGAACATAGGCAGTAATCTCTTCGATATCAGCCACAGCAACTTCTTTCAAGATATGTCTCCAAAGGCAAAGGAAAGAAAAGCGAAAATAAACTTTTGGGACTTCATCAAAATCAAAAGCTTCTGCACAGCAAAGGAAATAGCCAAGAAAACAAAGAAGCAACCCACAGAATGGGAGAAGATTTTTGCAAATGACAGTACAGACAAAAGGATGATATCCAGCATGTATAAAGAACTCCTCAAACTTTAACACACACAAAACAGATAATCATATCAAAAATGGGCAGAAGACACGAACAGACACTTCTCCAATGAAGACATACAAATGGCTATCAGACACATGAAAAAAATGTTCATCATCACTAGCCATCAGGGAAATTCAAATTAAAACCACATTGAGATATCACCTTACACCAGTTAGAATGGCCAAAATTAGCAAGACAGGAAACAACATGTGTGGGAGGGGATGTGGAGAAAGGGGAACCCTCTTACACTGTTGGTGGGAATGCAAATTGGTGCAGCCTCTTTGGAGAACAGTGTAGAGATTCCTCAAGAAATTAAAAATAGAGCTTCCCTATGACCTATTGGGAAAATTGTACTACTGGGTATTTACCCCAAAGATACAGATGGAGTGAAAAGAAGGGCCACCTGTACCCCAATGTTTATAGCAGCAATGGCCACGGTCACCAAACTGTGGAAAGAACCAATGCTCTTCAACAGATGAATGGATAAGGAAGATGTGGTCCATATACACTATGGAGTATTATGCCTCCATCAGAAAGGATGAATACCCAATTTTTGTAGCAACATGGACGGGACTGGAAGAGATTATGCTGAGTGAAATAAGTCAAGCAGAGAGAGTCAATTATCATATGGTTTCACTTATTTGTAGAGCATAACAAATAGCATGGAGGACATGAGAAGTTAGAGAAGAGAAGGGAGTTGGGGGAAATTGGAAGGGGAGGTGAACCATGAGAGACTATGGACTCTGAAAAACAATCTGAGGGGTGTGAAGCAGCGGGGTTGGGAGGTTGGGGGAACCAGGTGGTGGGCATTAGAGAGGGCATGGATTGCCTGGAGCACTGGGTGTGGTGCAAAAATAATGAATACTGTTATACTGAAAATTAAAAAAAAAAAGAATGAAAAAAATAAAATAAATAAGATTTAATACCTATTCTCCTGAAACTGTTCCAAAAAATAGAAATGGAAAGAAAACTCCAAACTCATTTTATGAGACCAGTATTACCTTGATCCCAAAACCAGGCAAAGACCCCATCAAAAAGGAGAATAACAATCCAATATCCCTGATGAGCATGGGTGCAAAAATTCTCACCAAAATGCTAGCCAATAGGATCCAACACTACTTTAAAAAGAATATTCACGAAAAAAAGGTGAGATTTATTCCTGGGCTGCAAGTTTGGTTTTAAATTCACAAATCAATCAATGTTATACAATGCATTAGTAAAAGAAAGAAGAATCATATGATAGTCTCAATAGATGCAGAAAAAGCATTTGAAAAGTATAGCATCATTTCTTGGCAAAAACTCTTCACAGCTTAGGGACAGAGGGTATAAACCTCAAGATCATACAAGCCATCTAGGAAAAACACACAGTGATTATCATTCTCAATGGGAGAAAAACTGAGACCTTCTCCCCTAAGGTCAGGAACATGGCAGGGATGTCCACTATCACCACTGCTATTCAAAATAGTACTAAAAGTCCTAGCTTCAGCAATCAGACAACAAAAAGAAATAAATGCATCTGAATCAGCAAAGATGAAGTCCAACTCCTACTCTTTGCCGCTAATGTGATACTTTATGTGGAAAACACAAAAGACTCCACTCCAAAACTGCTAGAACTCATACAGGAATTCAATAAAGTGTCAGGATATAAAATCAATGCTCAGAAATCAGTTGCATTTCTATACACAAACAACAAGACAGAAGAATGAGAAATTGAGGAGTCAATCCCATTTATAATTTTACCCCAAACCATAACATACCTTGGAATAAATCCAACCAAAGAGACAAAGAATCTGTACTCAGAAAACTATAGAATACTCATAAAAGAAATTGAGGAAGACACAAATAAATGGAAAAATGTTCCATGCTTATGGATTGGAAGAACAAATATTGTGAAAATGTTTATGCTACCTAGAGCAATCTACACATTTAATGCAGTCCTTATCAAAATACCATCAACTTTTTAAAGAAATGGAACAAATAATCCTAAAACTTATACAGAACAAGAAAAGACCCTGAATAGCCAGAAGAATGTTGAAAAAGAAAACCAAAGCTGGTAGCATCACAATTCCAGGCTTCAAGCTCTATTACAAAGCTGTAATCATCAAGACAGTATGGCACTGGCACAAAAAGACAAAAAGATATCAATGAAACAGAATAGAGAACCCAGAAATGGACACTCAACTGTATGGTCAACTAACATCTTCAACAAAGCAGGAAAGAATGTCCAATGGAAAAAAGTCTCTTCAACAAATGGTGTTGGGAAAATTGGAGAGTCACATACAAAAGAATGAAACTGGACCATATTCTTACACCACACACAAAAATAGATATAAAATGGATGAAAGACCTCAATGTGAAGCAGGAATCCATCAAAATCCTTGAGGAGAACACAGGCAGCAACCTCTTTGACCTCAGGCGCAGCAACTTCTTCCTAGAAACATCACCAAAGGCTAGGGAAGCAATGGCAAAAATGAATTGGGACTTCATCAAGATCAAAAGCTTTTGCACAGCAAGGAAACAGTCAAGAAAACCAAAAGACAACTGACAGAATGGGAAAAGATATTCACGAAGGACATATCAGATAAAGGGCTAGTATCCAAAATCTATAAGGAACTTATCAAACTCAACACCTAAAGAATAGATAATCCAATCAGGAAGAAGGCATGAACAGACATTTCTGCAAAGAAGACATCCAAAAGGCCAAAAAAAATGTTCCACAACACTCAGCAACAGGGAAATACAAATCAAAACCACAATGAGATACCACCTCACACCAGTCAGAATGGCTAAAATTAACTAGTCAGGAAATGACAGGTGCTCCCACTGTTGGAGGGAATGCAAGTGGGTGCATTGGAAAACAGTATACTGTTTCCTCAAAAAGTTGAAAATATAGCTACTCTATGACCCAGCAATTGCAGTACAGAGTATTTACCCTAAAAATATAAATGTACTGATCCGAAGGGGCACATGGATCCCAATGGTTAAAATAACAATGTCCACAATAGCCAAACTATGGAAAGATCCTACCTGTCCATCAACAGAAGAATGGATACAGAATAAGTGGTATATATATACAATGGAATATTATGTAGCCATCAAAAGAACCCCAGAATCTTGCCATTTGCAATGCTGTGGATGGAACTAGAGGCTACTACACTAAGTGAAATAAGTCAATCAGAGATAGACAATTATCATATGATCTCACTAGAAGGGAGAAGGATTGGAAGGCTGGGGTGGCTGGGTGATGCATACTGGGGAGGGTGTGTGCTATGGTGAGTGCTGTGAATTGTGTAAGGCTGATGAATCACACCTGTACTCCTGAAACAAATAATACATTATATCTTAATAAAACCCGTAGATAAGAGCTCAGGCAGGAATACCTGGATTTCAGTCTTGTAGACCTGGAGTAGAGAAACCAGCTGACTTTGCCTGTAATAATCATCTACAAAATTATAAATTATGTAATAAATTTATGTTAGTTTGGAAACAAACAAACAGACAAACCACATTCTGTCTCTCGCTGATAAAATGTTGTAGCAAGGACCTTCTCAGCTTCCTCACTATGTCCTCCATGCCATGTTAGGGCATACAGGGAATATTTGATGAATGAATGATTCCTAGCTTCAATAGGGTTTATAGACATTAAAAGAAATTAATACCATTAAGTGTAAGCAGTACCATAAAGGGGTTGTTTAGTAGAAGATGGAAATATATAGTGGCGTCGTGGGGAGTGAACCCCAGAAAGCTGGTAATTTTCCCAGTTAACTGAAAGCCAAAGACACAGTCATGACAAGGGCTGTGGTACAGAGCTCTGTACAAAGAATACTGAAGTCCACCTTAGTCCTTGAAGAAAGTGTATCATTATTACACATAAACTCACTCACACAGTCATTCATTAATGAAACCTCCCATACTCATCTGTACTCTAGGTAGCAACATGAATCAGGAATGGGAACATGGCAGTAAACAAGGGAGAGACTGTTCCCAGGTCTCAAAAAAAAAAAAAAAAAAAAAAAAAAATCTCTGTCCAAAGTGCTGCACTGGTTACATGACCAATCGCAAAGTCCATGTGATTTCTCAAAATTGTCTCTCAATTTTTGCAGCTGTGTACCTGCCCCTGTTGCCTTGTTCACTTTCAAAAGTCCATTTTATGTTCAACTTTTTACCTCTTAGCTTTTTCTGCATATTCCTGACCTACATGGACTTTGGACTTAAGGGCAGCATGCAGCCTACTTGGTTTGACCACTTTCTTTGGACTTAACAACACCATGGAGCCTACTTGGTTTGACAACTTTCTTATGTAGAATGCAATTGCATTTCCTCTCTGGTTCTTCCCAGCTCTGACCAACAGCTTCAGCTACAGTTCAGCTTGACTCAGCTTCAGCCTTCAAAAACCTAACCTGTTTTGCCTCACAGACTTTTTGCTCAGAGAGCATATTTCTCAACCATAATGTGGGTGGGCCTCATCTAACCAGTTGAAGGACAAAAAAAGAAAATGGAAAGAACCAAAAGAGTGACTCTTCCCTGAATAAAAGAGAATTTTCTTACCTAATGGGCTTTGAACCAGAATATTAGCCTTTTTGCTACCTTCTGGGCTGAGCTGAAACTTCAGGTCTTCCTGAGTCATGAGCCTGCTGATCTTTGGATAGGAAATATATCATAGTCTCTTCTGGTTCTTAGCCCTTCCAATCTGGACTAGGAGTATAACATTGTTTCCCTGAGTGTCCAGCTTGTTGACTCACTCTGCAGGTCTTAGAATTTGTCTGCTTCCATAACTGTCTGAGCCAATTCCTCATACACACACACACACACACACACACACACTTTCTATAAATTTTGTATATAAGGTAGCCTATTGGTTTTAAAATGTAAATGTTGAAACTGTCTACCAACTAATTAAATACTGAAAAGTATTATTTTAGTGATTATCACATTGGAATAAACTGAAAACCCTTCATAGTGCCTCTATTATCAATAGGAGTGGGGACTGGCCAATGAACAGCAGAGGGGAGAGAACTCTCAAAAGAAAAACATTTAACAGCAACTTGCTGCTCTCCTTTATCTGATGTTGAATCACAGTGTAAATTCAACATATTCTACTTAATTTACCTCTGGAAACTTACCTATTTTTTTTCCCATCCATCCATCTGTCCATTCAATTATCCATCTGTCTGTCCATCCACTGTCTGTTTACATGTCTATCCATTGTTTTCATTAACAATTTTCGTGTCATTAACTTATTCCACACTTACTGCTTATGTTATCCATGCTGGACACTGATCTAAGCTCTGATGTATCAGAAAGAAGACACATGAAACCCACCCTAAAACATTCCTGTTCACTCAGAGAAACAGATTGGCAGAATTGGAAAAATAGCAATAATTGTCCCTCAGGAAAAATGATCCAGTAACTCCAAAGATACTGTTATCCAAACATGTTATGGCAGAGATGCCTGCGGCAAGTTCAGGGAACAAAGAGAGGAGAGAAGAACCTAGAGAAAGAACCATGGCATAAGAGTGATCCAGCAAGTGCAAATGCTTCTCGCCAGCGGCCACCTGTTCTCCATGTAGAACTGGCAAGAAGCAAAGGACACCAAGTTCAAGTTTGGCTCGGCCACTTTCAGGCTCAAAGTCAGCAGGAAAGACTTGCTCTGAATCACAGTTTCCTCATCTGCAACAAGAAAACATAATGTCTACCTTACCACATTGTTAGGCTGATTAAATTTGATAAAAAAGCACATTGACTTCCTGTCCCAGGGCTGAAAGTCAATAGCTAGTCCGTGCTCTTAGAGCAAGACAAACGTTTCAATAGTATTCTCTGAGTGTGTAAGCCCAAATCTTGCCTGAAACGCATTCCTCACTATTATTTTATTAACCTATTGCATCTTTATGAAAATGTGAAAGGCCACATTATTGTGATTTTTTTTAAAGGACAGATTCTGTATTTTCATGCACAGGGGTTAGAGCCCAATGTAGCACTGGTACAAATCAATGGCTTTTTGTGGCTAATGATTCATGTCAAGTCAGAATATATTCACATGTGCATACTTTCCCTCTCAGATTCAGTACTTCAATTTATTAATCAACTTGCAGTGAGCCACTTACTAGAAGCCTTGTGTTCAATAACACACTTTGTATCTTGCAGACTTGGTAATGCACCACCCATCACTGAAGGCTGAAACACTTCAGTTCCTTCTTAGTAACCGGGGGAGGCCGCCTCCCCAAATCCATTTCTGACAACTCAGGCATAGTTGATTAAATCACACACTTCTCCTCCCCCTTCCTGTCCAAGAAATGCAAGATGCTCAAACTGAAGAGATGTTGATTAAGATGCTGTTGGACAATTAATTATGCAACACGATAACCTCTGACCTGTGCAAGTTTTTTCTATTTTAATCAGCTGAGACTCCAAATTAGCAGATAATTACATTCTTGTGTTTTAATCAAGCCTTGGGCAGCAGGGAAAGATGGTAAAGTACAACTCAAGCAGAGACTTCATCGGGAGGTGATTTTTTTTAACTGAGGGTTTGAAAAGGATAATTATTTCAATTATTTTACTTCTGTTACCTGGAATTCTCTTCAAACAGAAGTTTTTGTGTTAAAGCATAATCTCTGAACTAAGATGTGTGTTTGGGTATAAAAACTACCAAATGTGAATCAGAGGGCAGGACGTGAAGATTGAGTGTGCAGTCTGATCAATGAAAAATGTAAGATCTGCCAAATGCTTATCCCAAGGAGCCAACCCTACTCTTTTGAAGCACAAACTAAAAGAAAAGAGAGAAAGGTTTAAAATTTTTCAGCTATGCAACCTGTACCCCTGGGGATAAAAATATATGTTTATAAAAAATTAAAAATTAAAAAAAAAAATTTTCAGCTATGCAACCTAGTATAATATTGATGTACAGGGGGAAAAAAAAAAGCCTAACACAAATATGTCAGTAATAGTATTATTATTAAGGTCCTAGCCTCAGCAATCAGACAACAAAAGGAAATTAAAGGCATCCAAATCGGCAAAGAAGAAGTCAAATTATCACTCTTCGCAGATGATATGATACTATATGTGGAAAACCCAAAAGACTCCACTCCAAAACTGCTAGAACTTATACAGGAATTCAGTAACGTGTCAGGATATAAAATCAATGCACAGAAATCAGTTGCATTTCTCTACACCAACAGCAAGACAGAAGAAAGAGATATTAAGGAGTCAATCCCATTTACAATTGCATCCAAAACCATAAGATACCTAGGAATAAACCTAACCAAAGAGACACAGAATCTATACTCAGAAAACTATAAAGTACTCATGAAAGAAATTGAGGAAGACACAAAGAAATGGAAAAATGTTCCATGCTCCTGGATTGGAAGAATAAATATTGTGAAAATGTCTATGCTACCTAAAGCAATTTACACATTTAATGCAATTCCTATCAAAGTACCATCCATCTTTTTCAAAGAAATGGAACAAATAATGCTAAAATTTATATGGAACCAGAAAAGACCTCGAATAGCCAAAGGGATATTGAAAAAGAAAGCCAACGTTGGTGGCATCACAATTCCGGACTTCAAGCTCTATTACAAAGCTGTCATCATCAAGACAGCATGGTACTGGCACAAAAACAGACACATAGATCAATGGAACAGAATAGAGAGCCCAGAAATAGACCCTCAAATCTATGGTCAACTCATCTTCGACAAAGCAGGAAAGAATGTCCAATGGAAAAAAGACACCCTCTTCAATAAATGGTGCTGGGAAAATTGGACAGCCACATGCAGAAAAATGAAATTGGACCATTTCCTTACACCACACACAAAAATAGACTCAAAATGGATGAAGGACCTCAATGTGCGAAAGGAATCCATCAAAATCCTTGAGGAGAACACAGGCAGCAACCTCTTCGACCTCTACCGCAGCAACATCTTCCTAGGAACAACGCAAAAGGCAAGGGAAGCAAGGGAAAAAATGAACTATTGGGATTTCATCAAGATAAAAAGCTTTTGCACAGCAAAGGAAACAGTTAACAAAATCAAAAGACAACTGACAGAATGGGAGAAGATATTTGCAAACGACATATCAGATAAAGGACTAGTGTCCAGAATCTATAAAGAACTTAGCAAACTCAACACCCAAAGAACAAATAATCCAATCAAGAAATGGGCAGAGGACATGAACAGACATTTCTGCAAAGAAGACATCCAGATGGCCAACAGACACATGAAAAAGTGCTCCATATCACTCGGCATCAGGGAAATACAAATCAAAACCACAATGCGATATCACCTCACACCAGTCAGAATGGCTAAAATCAACAAGTCAGGAAATGACAGATGCTGGCGAGGATGTGGAGAAAGGGGAACCCTCCTACACTGTTGGTGGGAATGCAAGCTGGTGCAGCCACTCTGGAAAACAGCATGGAGGTTCCTCAGAATGTTGAAAATAGAACTGCCCTATGACCCAGCAATTGCACTATTGGGTATTTACCCTAAAGATACAAATGTAGTGATCCAAAGGGGCACATGCACCCGAATGTTTATAGCAGCAATGTCCACAATAGCCAAACTATGGAAAGAACCTAGATGTCCATCCACAGATGAATGGATCAAGAAGATGTGGTATATATACACAATGGAATACTATGCAGCCATCAAAAGAAATGAAATCTTGCCATTTGCGACAACATGGATGGAACTAGAGCGTATCATGCTTAGCGAAATAAGTCAAGCAGAGAAAGACAACTATCATATGATCTCCCTGATATGAGGAAGTGGTGATGCAACATGGAGGCTTAAGTGGGTAGGAGAAGAATAAATGAAACAAGATGGGATTGGGAGGGAGACAAACCATAAGTGACTCTTAATCTCACAAAACAAACTGAGGGTTGCTGGGGGGAGGGGGTTTGGGAGAAGGGGATGGGATTATGGACATTGGGGAGGGTATATGCTTTGGTGAGTGCTGTGAAGTGTGTAAACCTGGTGATTCATAGACCTGTACCCCTGGGGATAAAAATATGTGTTTATAAAAAAAAAAAAAAAAAAAAAAAAAAAAAGAAAGGACAAATACCCAACTTTTGTAGCAACATGGACGGGACTGGAAGAGATTATTATGCTGAGTGAAATAAGTCAAGCAGAGAGAGTCAATTATCATATGGTTTCACTTATTTGTGGAGCATAACAAATAGCATGGAGGACATGGGGAGTTAGAGAGGAGAAGGGAGTTGGGGGAAATTGGAAGGGGAGGTGAACCATGAGAGACTATGGACTCTGAAAAACAATCTGAGGGTTTTGAAGGGGTGGGGGGTGGGAGGTTGGGGTACTAGGTGGTGGGTATTATTAAGGGCACGAATTGCATGGAGCACTGGGTGTGATGAAAAATAATGAATACTGTTATGCTGAAAATAAAAAATTTAAAAAAAAAATAGTATTATTATTAAGAGTAAAAATAAATCAATTAATAGAAAAATTTAGGGGGCTCACATGAAAATATTTAACCTGTGATATATCTACTTTTTGAGTAGTATGGACTCATTTTAAAGAGACAAATAAGGTAACCTATCATACACAAAAATTTATGTTTTACTTAATCAAATCTTCTCTGGGGGTGGTGGATAAGTAAAGCTCACGCACAAGATAATCACAGACAGGAAAATTCTACAAAGTCTTTGTATCTGCATAGTGAGGTCATAGACCTTTTTTTTTTATCCCTTTTGTTTTTATGTACTCACAAAAGAATTTATATTTCTTGTGGAATCTGGTTTAAAGTAATACTTCTAGACACAATCAAATGTACAGTTTTTCAAGGGAGATGGTTATGCAAGTCTTCTGGCCAAAGTAAAAATCACAGCACTATGAAAGCACAGACTTCGCGTGGCAAACCCAACCTGATGGACTGATTGCCAGTGAACGTTCTGAAGCTCTGTACTGAGAAAAAATGTTGAGTATTTGTCCCAGATGGGCAGGAAAGAACTCTGAGGGCAACGTTACTGTCTACCATAAAGAAGAAAACCAGCAGCTTTCTCCATGATATGTTTACTGAGCCTGATGGTGGTCCAGGGAGTGGTCTGGCGTCACAGATGCCAGCCTTGTCTTTAAACTAGGTAAGGGGTTTGAGTTTCTCAATATCTTTGCTACTTCAAGTCTTAATTATTGACACTGTCTAGGAGCCTGTTAGAAATGCAGAATCTCATGCTCTACCCCAGGTATAGGAGTCAGAATTGGCATATTAATAAGATCTCCAGGTGCTGGGTAGGCACACAGTGTTTGAGAGTCCCTGCCCCAAGCTAGTAGCTCATCATCTGTAAAAGGATTTCATAACATTAACCTCCTAATGTGGTTTTCAGAAATGAAGGTGAAAATATAAGTTAAATAATAGTACATATTATATTATTATCACATTTCTCTAATATTTTCTGATATCTCAGTTCTTTCATAAATACACTGGCATTCTGCCCAAAACATACAGGTTCACGGGCATCTGCATTCTCAACTCAGAAGAGAACTAACTCAACCCCCTAAAACATTCCTACCAACATCAAATCCACACCAGGGATCACTGATGAGCCCAAGATCTGGAAGCCCCTAGAGTCATTAGGCAAAGATGCAATCAGTTAGGTTGATGAAGGAAGACTGGGGACTTAAATATTTGCAATCATTTGATAAGGACTGAAATATAAAAGTTCACCCACAGAAAATGCAGATCTCTGGAGTCCCAATTCCCCAAACATTTCAGTAAATTCAAGTTCGTATTCAAATGTACAAACTTCACCCCCACTCACTCCAGCCATGTTGAATCCCACGGTTTATTTTTATTCACATCTGAAGCCATTTAAACTATAGAATTCTTGGCATTTTTCAAATCAGGGCTTTCACAGAAATAATACAGGGCAGAAATAAAGGAGGTAGAGTCAGAACAATGTGTATTTAGCAGGTACTTCTTAATTTCATACACATGTATTTATCCTATATGTATATATAGTCTTCTGGGTGAAAAACAAATGTTCTCTCTCTCTCTTTTTTTAAAGATGAGCTTCCTGAGGATAAAGGGGCCAGAGAAACTTAGAAAAACATTCATACAATTTTAGTGCATAAAGAACACTTAGAGATGTTCTCGTCATGGAAAACCAGTAAGTGAGACAAAAAATACAATTTTAACACCTTTGTTTATTTTATTTCATTCAATCATGTAACAGTTTGTGAATGGGCCCTCTTTTGTACCGCAAAAAACAAAGAGTAATATAACAGAGCTTTGCTACCAAAACCCTTCTCATTTTGTGTCCTGTGTGAGTCCTGTAAGTCAGAGCGGGGCACAGGGAGTGCAAGGTCAGCAAGTGACAGCAAGTGACCCAGGGGCTGTGAACTGCTCTCATAAAGGGTTCCTCTCCGTGGGACCCCTGGGTGGCTCAGTAGGTTAACATCTGCCTTAGATTCTGGCTATGATCCCAGGATCCTGGGATTGAACCCCACGTCAGGCTCCCTGTCAGAAGGGATACTGCTTCTCTTTCTCCTTCTCACTTATGCTTTTTGTCCCTATTTCTCTCCCTCCCCCCCCAAATAAATAAATAAAATCTTAAAAAAAATTAAAAAAATTAAAAAAATAAATGGTTCCTCTCCTGAAAGCTGTCTGGCCTTCTAACCTTCATCAGTGCAAATGCACAAATAGTTTTGAGTGGCCATCCTGTGACAAAGGAAAAAGTGCAGGGGCTTCTGGCTGGCTCAGTCGGTGATGAGTATGACGGCAGCTCAGGTCATGATCTTGGGATCCTGGGATTGAGCCCTGGGTCTGGCTGTCTGCTCAGTGAGGAGTCTGCTTGCCCTCTCCCTATGCTCATCCCCCTGCTTGTGCTCTGTCTCTAAATAAAATCTTTATTTATTTATTTTTTTAATTAAAAATAAAGAAGCAGTGGTTTCTGCAAAGACAAGGTGCCACCTATTCGGATGGGAAATGTGGGAGGAAATGCTGAGTTAATCAATAGACCGATATGCAACATAACCAGAGCTTTTTATCAGAAGTGATCTCAGAGTACAGGGAACGAAAGAACCAAGAATGCCCTTGGAAGAGAAAACTGTCATATGGGCAGCGTGAAGATAAAGATTTTAAACTTTGGTAAATTAACTAAAGCTTCAAGCGTATCCACTTGCTGAATTCTCTTCCTTCTTCACCGTATCATACAATAGAATCTCTTTCCTGCTCTGTGTTCAACCGCTTTCATTTCCTTTCCCTGCTGTTAGGTGCAAGTGTCATTTTCCCCTGACCTAATGCGTTCTGAAGGGGAAGGGGCAGGAGGAGCAGCAGGAGATGAATTGCTGGCTGGGCCATAATATCCTGGCTGAACGCACACCGTTAGGTAGACAGCCACATGTTTTGGTTGACAGAGGTGCCTGTGACCCTTGTGACAGGGATTAATGGGCATCTATTCTTGGCATCTTACCTTACTGAACCTGAGGTCACCTTTGTTGTTTGGAGATACTCCCGGAAGTCCCTCCCTGACCTTGACAACACCAGTCTTTGCCTTTGGGGCCATTGATTCACCCTGACTGTCCTTCCTTTGAAGTGAATAGTCAGAGGGAGGAGGGAGCTGTGATAAATACGAAAGACTGCTACTTTCGGAAAAGCAGGCGACGTCATGTCCCCGTTAAATACAGGCCAAGATCTTTATTGTGAAAGCTACTGTTTTTGTATTGCAGGATGCAAAAATTGCTCTGTTTCTCTGGTCATTTTTTTTTTTCCCCCTTCTCTGAAGAGACGGAAGTGAAATAATAACTCGTGTGAATAAATGCATAGCTAATCAAACTGAGGAGTCTCTTAGTGGCATCTCTGTTACATTCCAGAGGTGTTTTGATGTCACTGTAGCATGTTTTTGCTTTTGTTTCTCAGATACAGAACAATGGCTTTAAGATTCTCTACAGTACATTTGAAAGTTCATATCTTGTTTTCTAAAGGTATCTTCAAGCTAGCGAGAGACTACCTGTGGGAACTAAATCATGTTATACCTTAAGTCCTTGGATCCTGCAAACCCACTGATGTTATCATGTCCTGCCTGTGCTCCTGTTTCAGGGCTCTAATTCCTCTTATAAATCTCATTCCTGCCTTTGGTGACCTGGTGATGTGGCTCTGAATAATTGACAGTCATACCAACCAGGACATTTTCTCTTACAAACAAAAAGAAGATCCGATCAAAATTGTCTTCTATAAAACAAAACATGGTTTATGGGCTCTCAATTATTGAGGCATGACTGAGTAGATTAGTTTCAGGCATGGCTGGATACAGGTGCGCAGTAGAAGTCATGTGGATTTTGTTTATATTTTCTGCTTTTGTGATGGATTGAACTGTGCCTCCTTCCCCAAATTCACATATTGATGCCTTAACCTCCAACATAGCTCTAATTGGAAATAGGGTCTCCAAGGAGTTAATTAGGGCCAAAGGAGGTCACAAGGACTGGACTCTTATCTGTCTGGGTGTCCTTCCAGGAAGAGGTAAAGAGAGTTTTCTCTCTCCATATACACATACAAAGGCCATGCATGTGAGGATGCAATGAGATGGTAGCCATTTGCAAAATAGGAAAAGAGTCCTTACCAGAATTTGACTGGATTGGCACCCTGATCCAGTCCAGCCAAATTCTGGACCTCCAGAAAACACACACATACACACACACACACACACACACACACACAACTTCTTAAAGCTTTTCACTATGTATTTACTCCTTGTGATAAGTTAAAGATGACTACAAATGAGTTATACCACTCTCATTGAGAGTGGAGTATAATTTCCATGTTCTTGAGCTTGGGTGGGCCTTAATGATGGTGCAGCCAATAGAGTGCCAGAGATGTGATGTTCTGGGATTTCTCAAGCTGGACCATAAGAAGTCTTATGGTTTTCTTCCAGTTTCTCCTGGAATACTTGTCTGGAGGAAGCCAGCCACCATGGAATGAGTAAATGATCTTGGTTTGAGAAAACCACGTGGATTTAGGGGTCTGGAGAGTGTATAGGAGTAGGTTAAATAGAGTAAACAAGTGTCAGGTATTTTGTGGTTCTTCATAAATAATAATGGTAATATCTAATATTGATTGAGGGGTTCGATATGTCTTGGATATTGCATTATGTTATTTACACAAATTAAAAAACAGATTAAAACATATATTCTTGATTAAAATCTCTGAGATAAAATTATTATTGTACCCTGTTCAAAGATAGAGAAACTGGGGCTTAAATTTTAAATGACTGGATGAGAGTCATTCAGCTGTTAGATGGCAAGTATAAGATTTGGCTGAATTAGGAGTCCTAATTCTCAACCACCATACAACTCTCTTTGATCTTTCCCAGCTGCATTGTGTTGGTATATGACTGCCCACCATACTGGACTCAGTACCTAGTTCCACTTAATTCTATCTGAACAGGTGCTTTGCTTTTCTGTTGTTATCATTATATGACATTATATAATGGAAATATGCATTATGTGATCTAATCATAATGTTTTCTACTATTTAATGGTCAGCTGCTATATTCTGTTTATTAAACTGGTCATTGCTAAACAAATACTTCATCTTATCCCAGGAATACTCAGAGGCAGATTTTAAGTCTGCACTGAGGAGAGATCACTGACTGGTGGACGATATGTGCAAGGCTGCATGGCCACGTCGTCAGGCATCACTCATGTCTTAAGGTCATGGTTCTGAAACACCACCTTGGGTTAATCTCAGCCTTGTCCTCTTTCATCACAGCTTGGAGTTGCTCAGGTTTCAGCAAGCCATGGGTGAACTAGAGCAATCCTCCCTGCCATTCTGCAAGGCTGGGCACTCAAAGAGCACTGTTTCATTTGTTGAATTCATCAAAGATCTGCCAACATTCATATCATGCATTGAGTTACTGGGGTCCTGGCCTTTAGTCTCCCAGTGCAGCCTTTCAGTTAAATTGAGCTGGGAGTTATCAGGAGAAGATAGAAGGCAGAAAGAAGGGGAGTTTAATGTCAGCTTGCTTCATTGCTCTAGCTCTGATCAGACAGATGCATCAGGACTTACTGTCACAACTTTCCTCTGGTCTGAGACTTCGAGAGCCCATGAGCTGGAAAGTGGATTGACAGAGTAGAAATACACAGAAAACAATTGTAAAGCTATGGTAGAAAATCTCAATTTCTGTAGTCAAATCTTTCTTGGGACTAACTTGACCAAGATTGTTTATACACTGGTCTCTAATTCATACTTGGACATTATGCACAACAAATCTATATCATACAGTGGAAGTTCGCCATCCTGGAGAGATGGATCAGTGGCATTCACTGATGTAGGCAATGTGTGCATTTAAGTGGAGGCAGCACACCTTTGGGGTCAGATGCCTGTGTTGAGAATATAATTTCATAAGTTTTTAACTGGGGGACTTTGGATAATGGGCCAAATTTTCTGAACTTCGGTTTCCTTTATGTAAGATAAAGATGAGCAGACAAGCTTCATATGGTAACTTCATAGGAAACTTCAAATATTAATATAGATGATGCATTTTAATTATCTCATGCCATACATGCTTTTTATGGTGTCTACATCAATGGTGGTTCTTGCAACTTGTTAATATGGAATTATGTTTTCTAGAAGTCTTCAGTGAGCTTGAAATTGTATTTTTGTACTCAAAATTACATGAACAAAGGATATTTCAAGACAGTACTATTGACATAATACATAAAATACCAGAAATGTCTTCTTAGCTATGTTTTTGAATTGTGAATTCAGAAATTCTAGAATGTTTGCCAAAAAATTATAGTGGATTTATAATGCATTTGTACATAATATATACATATCTTTATGTTTTATATATATAGTCTATTTATGTACTTGCTAACTTATTCCTTATTCACATATTGGATTTTGATACTTAATAGGCAAACAAGGCATGAAAAAATGTAAAATCAGGTTTTAGCTTTATGGCTAACTCCATTCATACTTGATTCAGGTCCTGATCCACTATTTACTAGTTTTGTGTTAGGAATAATTTCAGGGTAACTGAAGTTATATATAGGATTTACAACAGAAAGAATGCATAATTTTATTTATTTATTTACTTACTTACTTATTTATTTTTTAGAGAAAGTATTCATGGAAGTGAGGGTGGGCAGGGACAAAGGGAGAGGGAGAGAGACAATCTTAAGCAGGCTCCATGCTCAGCGCAGAGCCTAATGTCTGTTGATCATGACCTGAGCCAAAACCAGGAGTCACATCCTCAGTCGAATGAGCATCCCAGGCTACCCTGGATGTAGAATTTTAAATTATCTATTGACTCTTAGGTCTCGGTTTCCTCATCTGCATGTGTCTATTTTTATAAATTAAATGTAATAACATCTACAGAATACTTAGCAGTCCTAAGATGATCAATAAGTTACTTCAATAAATAGTAGCTATATTTGATTATTAAGACGCTCAAGAACTTTTACATCCGATCATTACGACCTGATGTACATGTTTTAACAAATTATACAATATAAGAAGAGAGAATGAAGGATTCTTTAAAAATAAAAAAAATCCCACTCACTTATCAACATTCTGGGTGTTTAAAAGTCATGTCATGGACGCCTGGGTGGCTCAGTGGGTTAAGCGTCTGCCTTTTGCTCAGGTCATGTTCTCAGGGTCCTGGGATTTAGCCCTGGATTGGGCTCTCTGCTCAGCGGTGAGTCTACTTCTCTCCCTCCCACAGCGAGGCTCTCCCTCTGTGATTGCTCTTGCTCTCGCTCTCTCTCAGATTAATAAAGTCTTTAAAAATTTTTAAAAAGTAAAAAATTAATTAAATTAAAATTAAAAAATAAGAGTCATTTTATGAAATGAATGAAGTAGGACCTTCATTTGTATTTTAAAGACAGAAAACACAAACACACACACACACAAAAATTTACCAACTTGCTGAAGGTCAGTCCTGAGAGCCCTTTGCTCTTTTTTGTGAGAACTCTGCTTTGGAACCCAGTGGTGGTAGAACTGTGTTGAGTTCTAGAGACAAGATGGGGAACAGGTGGGTAAGAATGAACCTGGGGTTCAAGTTGGAGATGGACACCAGAGAGTTTCGGTTAATCATAGCAATTCCCAAAGTGAGTGAGGATGGAAAGGAATGAATGAAGCAGGGCAGCACTGACAACTTTATCTCATGTTTATTCCATGAACAGATGAGTACTTGGGTCATATGCTTAAATCTGAGAACTCTTTCTCACTTTAAGGAAGATATATACAGGATGCTATTAAAAAAAAAAAAATACTCAGCATATCCAGAACTCTCTCCTTCCCACCCACTCCATTTAATGGAAGTCTGAGCTCAATGACTGGTAACTTGTAACTCTAAATTAAGAAAATCAACTAAACATCAGTGATGATAAGTGACAGTTGACCTTTGGTCTGAGCATGGTGTTTTCCACAGGAGGTGGAAGGGAACATGGCAAGCTAGAACACTTATGTTCTGTCTAAGTTGGCAGCTCTGTTGGACTTCTCCAGCGCTGTTGCCTGAGAGCATCTGCTACTCTCAACATGACTTTTTCCGAGAGAAGCCTAATCTCAGATTATCTGTATTGAATTTCCTAATTCTTCAATGTTGGAAAATGATTTTTTTAAAGCTTTGCAGCCAATGAAATGGTGAAATTTTCATTGCAATTTTGAAACCTTTGTGTAGGATAAATTATTCATCTTTTAAATTTTAGTTAGTAACAAGGTACATTCCAAAGACCAAGACCAGAAAAATAGATTCTGTGCTCTCAGTGATTAGTAACATATTCAATACATTCTCACTATCTATGACCATGTTATGGTTGTCAAATCTGCTAAGTTCAAGCTGGGTCAGGTATAGGAATTTGGTAAAGCTAATTGAATGTACTTATGTGAAAGTCTTCATTGGGGCGCCTGTGGCTCAGTTGTTTAAATGTCAATCTTCAGCTCAGGTCATGATCCCAGGACCCTGGGATCTAGTCCCACATCAGGCTCCTTCAGCAAGGAACCTGCTTATCCTTCTCTTGCTCTCCCTGTTTGTGTGATCGCTCGCTCTCTCTCTGTCAAATAAATAATAAAATAATAAAATAAAATAAAATAAAATAAAAGTCTTCATTGACCAAGAACCTCTATATTCAGAAACTTGAGTGTTTCTATTTTTAAGTTGTACTTAGAAAGATAGAGAATTTGTTCTTTCCACATGAAAACAACAACAACATCAAGGAGGCACAGCTATTCTTTTTTTGTTTTAAGATTTTATTTATTTTTTGGTGGGAAGGAGAGTGCTAATGGAGGGAGAGGAGCAAGAGGGACAGGAGACTCTCCACTGAGCTTGATCCCAGGATCCGGAGATCAGGACCTGAGCCAAAGTCAGACACTTGACCGACTGAGCCACCCAGGAGCCCCAGGCACGGCTCCACTTCATCTATATGTAATTGAAACTCTTCTTGTGTATTTTTCAAATCCCTTTATAAGCTGTACCCTATCTACCCCCACAATTATGTTTGCTTATCTGCATATACCCTATACTCTAGTGACTTCATTCAGTTGGACTTCTAAGAGCATACACACTTTTCTTAATTTTGGGGTTGCAAACACTCATTTCTCTTCTTGAAATGTCCTAGACTCTCTGTGCAACTGGAACAACATCTCCTGATTCAAAGTCTCAGCAGCTTCTTCTCTGTCAAACCTTATTGATCTCCCTTCCCCTGAGCGCAGCTGATCAGTGCATTTGTGTGATCCTGGAGTCTTATACAGCTGGTCACACCGAAGTTTTTATTTACCCTCCTTTGCAATCATTGTTTTTAAATATATGTGATCCTAATTAGTCTGCAAGTTCCTCTAAAACTAAAGCTCTATCCTTACATATGATTATATATATCCTTATATATCCTTTATATAATGTGGGAATCCCCAGAAAAAGTTTGCACAACACTTAATAGATGTTTTACTTGATAAATGAAAGATTAAGTGTTCATATATATATGTATATATTCATATATATGAATATAATATTTATATAATATATATAATATACATAATATATGATATATATATAATATATATAAAATCTTTCATATATATATACACATTATATATACACACACGTATTTTAAGTATAAAATACATATCCCTTCTGTGGCTTCTAATTAACATTTTGTAATTGTCAAAAAAGAGAGTTTAAAAATTTCAACTGAGCCAATTGGTGATGCAAAATCAAGCTAGACCCCTTGTGTCATTTGCTTCATCAGTACCAATTAAGATGAAGTACCCAGACTTGGCTAGAATAAAAATTGAAGTTGATGATAAACACTGTGGAGGGTGAGTCGACTGTGTCCTTCCCATACTAAATAAAGACTGCGTATTTAGGGACCGGATCACCACAGTGTTGAAAATCAGCTCCATCGGCTCTGCTTGGCAGTCCCTGTCAATACTCATGATGAACTCTAAATTATGTTATTATCTCAAATTTCCAAAAAGCAGAACAACTTGGTTATCCACAACTTTAGGCTTCCTGACTGAGATGAGAATGCTACATTAGCCTAACCATTGTTTACCCCCAGCTGGTAACACAATGGTGAGAGGTGAAATTCTTCTCATTCCAAAGATTCCTGAATAATCATGCCAACCAGTGTTTCCTGAGGGTGCCGGAGTGGGGAGGGCAAGAAGAGCTTAGTCGGTAACATTGAGGACCTGGGTCAATACCTTTTTCACCTATCTGAAGCAGAATGAGAGGAACACAATAGCAGAGAATTGCTCGTTTATGGAACATATGTCATGTGGATATTCTCGAGCAGGAATTGAGCTGAGTGGTGGAATTACAAGATGATAAGAACACCATCCCTCTCCTTAGAAGCTCACAGTCTAGCGGGCAGGGCAGACACATAGCCTGAGACTAAAAATGCAGAGTGGGAGGATGAAAGAAAGCACAGGCTGCTATAAAAGCAAGAAGGTTAATTTGCCTAATTAAACAGCAAGCTGAGATTCAAACCCATGGCTGTCTGGCTGATTAGGGGCAGGAGCAAAAGCTCATACTCATGAGGCTGCTTCAAGATCCTCATTCAGTGCCAGCTCACACCCTATATCGTCTCTTGTTATTTTCATAACAATTTATTTTTTTCCTTCTTGCACAAAATATTAAAAAATCTGTTAAAAAAAAGAGCATGCAATCTACCACGAACCCAATCTAATATCCAACAATTAGGGACCCACCTTTCTGAAGAAGTAATGATTTGAAAAAGATACTGTGGCAAGATATTCACTCCTCTCAGGGACAAACTTAACCACTGAACACCGCTGGGTTTTTTTTTTGTCAGGGCTGCGGAATGCAGATATAGATAAAAACCTGACCAGAGATAGACTGTCAAGGTTGGAGAAGGGAGAGCTTGATCAGAGAAAGGCAATTAGTGCCAAAGAGAACTTGCAACTGTCACTCTTTTAAAATGAGATTATAAAATAGGAAGGATGGAATCATTCCCCCTAGTGCTATTCCTTTTCAATGCCTGCTGGCTTTCACTTTCAAACCCTGAAATCCTACAACTGAGAAAATAATGTTTCATTATCTCACTTCTTTATTTTTCCCCTTCCCTCTAGTCTCCACTGTACAGTGGTACACAGAATTGCTTTGTCCAGAACCCGTTGTATCTGTGAGAGCTCACACTTGAGTTTCCTGGTATTCAGAAAAGGGCTGGTTATTCACTTGATAGCAGTACAGCAATATAAAGAAGAAGGCAGAGCACTGGATACAAAAAAAAAAAAAAAAAATTAAAAAAAATGGAGTTGAGACAGTGCTCAATATCATGTAAGTTTCTGATTCTGTTTGGGTTGTGGAGTACCAAAGCTATGCTACCAGAAAGATTGCAAAAACAACTGAAATTGAAGTTCTGTAAATAAGTAGAGAAATGTAAATGAAAGGGAAAGAAATATGAAAAGAAAAGGGGGGAAAGTGCCTCACTAGCACTGGTTTTTCACTCACTGGGAACAGTGGTTCATCAGTTCCATCTGCTCCCACCCACCCATAGTGCGCTAACCCAACACACCCACCCATAGTGCACTAACCCAACATGTCAGGTCCCTGGTGCTCACTTCTCCACACACTGCACCCCCACTCAGGCAATACCTGCTCTACATCCTGGGACGACTTCTCTTCACCTTCAGTACAATCCCAGATGCCAGGGCTCCTGAGAATCCTGTCAGCCCCTCAACAGGACCAGGATCCCTACCATCCTCCCCTATGCTAGCTGCATACTCTGCCTCTGTCTCCATTGTATTTATTGCATTTACCAGAATGCAACATCCTCTTTGCTTCCTTCCTACATCCTGGCTGAAAATTAAGGCAGAATCTATGCCTTTGTGTTCCATGAAACTCCACTCAGAACTTTCCAGGGGTCAAACCCCAAGTATTCAGCGACAGAGTTGCATTTGCCCGAGAGAAGGCATGCCACAGGAGTGGTTACTTCTTTAGCACACCCCTCTGGGTCTGTTGATTTTTAAGAGTAGGATGCAAAGATATCAAAAGCGGTTTAAAAGCAAGCTTAAACAAGCTTGACCAAGTACCCCGTACAAGTCCCCAGCACTTCCAGCCCAAGCTGAAATTATTACTCTAAGCTTGCTGGCCTGATGTGAAAAACCTAGCAGCATGTCTTAATATAGCCATGGGAAAACATCATCTTTAATTAAAGAGCTTGTTCTCTCCCTTCAACCCTCCTCTCTTTTTCTTTCTGTGTGTGTATGGGGGGTGGGGGTCCTTCTTTGAAATAAGGCTTTTGGATCCTTGATTCCTTCAGTAATTATTTGTGTGACAGATGGCAAATTTTGTGATCTACCTATGCATTCATTCTTGATATGCCAAATGGAAATAATAGCTGTCCATATCAGCTACCCCCTGCCCTTACCCACATTCTGCCTCCATGAACCTGGCCAACCAGTTCGGTCTAAATAATGGTTCTATAGTCTGATAGTTTATTACTTTAAGGTTAAGAATAGCAAATCTTTGGCAAATAACAAATAATAATTGAATTTTATAAAGAAAATTAGAAAAATAGTTACCACATTAAAAATATAAAAATAGCTATCCATTAATTTCATAACCATCTATGGTGAAGGAATAAAAAGTTTGTGAGACATTGTTTTGGTAATGAAAGATTTTTACCCTCACTGAATCCAGCTAGCATTTTTGGAGAAAAGATGTTTTTTTTTTTTCTTATAATATCTCTTACCCTGAGACTTGTTGCCAGGCATTCAGACAACACAGGGAGTGGAGAAGATTGTGGAAAAGATTCGCAATAGAATTATGGAATTTAGAGATTAATGTATTTCTCTCTCTACCACTGAGTCATTGTTAAGTTGGAGGGCTGAGAATAAGGTAAATGATTTTATTTTTAAATCAGTTACAGGTCACATTTTGATCTGGTTAATTTTATAGGATTTTATCATAAGGGAAAATAAATTAGAGGAGGAAAAAATGAATATACTCAAAACCTTTATTGTTCTTCTACTTTATTGAAAATCAAAATGATAAAATGCCCACCAGTAGTAAAGAAATGTTTAAGTAAGTGCTGGTTTCTCAACTGGATGAAAAATAATGCACCCCCTAGAATTATAATTATTATGGTTATGGAACATATTACTTATGGATCTTATGAAATTCTAGAGGTTAAACTCTATTAACAAGACTTACTAGGAAAGAGTGTTGCTATATGTCCAGGCATATATGTTCTGGGTCTTCAAGAATATATATAAGACATGTATTCTGCACACGGGGGCTGTTAAAGAGGGAGTGAGAAGATGATGACAAGAAGCTCTTGTATAAAAGGGTGTGGTTCAAGGGGCTGATAGGATTCAGGAGTAAAAAATGCAGTTGAATCCAGTACATTCATGTTCAACATATGCTGTGACCTTCCTAGACCATTTATTTGATCATCTTCAAGAATTAGACGGGTTGGGGCTTTCTCCAAGTACTTTACTGCTGCATTTCCAGCAACTTTGTGGTGTCTGAAAAGTTAGAGGATCTTCATGAATAAAAGATGGTTGATTTAGCATTTTAGAATGGTAGATAGACACATAAATAATTATAATATATGAAAAAAATGTGCTGTATATAGCCAAATCAGACTATATTTCCTCCTGGGCTATTTCTCAAAGTAAGATCCACGGATCATATATACAGGATTCATTTGGGATCGGTTGTATGTTTCTGGGTTTTTTGTTTTGTTTTATTTTGTTTTTGCTTTTGGGGTGTGTGTGTGTGTGTTTATGTAAGTACATGAGCCCCAATAAAAACTATTATATTGACATTTTTTGGAATGAAGGTTGTCAAATTATATATTTTTTAACTATTTTTATTGGGGATTCTTTTTTGGGGGGATTCTTAGAAACATAAAATTTAAGAACTACTTCAATAGCAGCTCAACATGGGTTAGTTCAAAATAACCATGCTCATACTCTAGAAAAAAAAAAAAAAGGTTTCTTACCCTCAGACCTATTGCTATTTTGGTTCAAATTATTCCATGTTGTAGGAACTGTCTTGTGCATTATAGAAAAATTAGCAGCATCCCTGATATCTATCAGCAGATTCCATTAGCAGGCTCTCAGCTGTGACACCAAAAAATGTCTCCAGACTGCCAAATATTTCAGAGGGGGCAAAATCACTCCTGTTGAGACCCACTGTTCCAAAAGGAGAAATGTGTGGTCATTATGCAGTATACATTAAGACAAACACATACGAAGCTATTTGCTAGTTCTCATTTCTTTCCACTTAGAAGCAAATTAAAAACCGTTTAATCTCTCATATTTTGAAATCCTAAACCCACGACCTCAGAATGTAACTGTATTTGGAGACAAAGTCTTTAAAAAGGTAATTACGTTAAAACAAGGTCTTTGGGGTGGACCATGATCCAGTAGCCAGTGTCTTCATAAGAGAGGAAATTAGGGCACAGACACACAGACCTAAGACCAAGTGAAAACACAGCGAGAAGACAGCCATGTGCAAGCCAAAGAGAAAGATCTCAGGTGAAACCAGTCCGGACGACACCTTTATCTCAGACATCTAGTCTTCAGAATTGTGAGAAAATACATTTCTTTTTTAAGCTTCTCCCCATCCACCACCATTGGTGGAGCTTTTTCATGGCCATCCAAGCAAATCAAAACAACTATGTAATGTTGTTCTTTTTTTTGATGCTCCAATGGCTCCTCCCAAGCACAATTTAGAAAAGCTGGTGTCTGGGTACCTGGGTGGCTCGGTGGGTTAAGCCTCTGCCTTCAGCTCAGGTCATGATCTCAGGGTCCTGGGATTGAGCCGCACATTGGGCTCTCTGCTCAGCGGGGAGCCTGCTTCCTGCTCTCTCTCTGCCTCTCTGCCTACCTGTGATCTCTCTCTGTCAAATAAATAAATACAATATTAAAAAAAAAAAAAGACCCACTCTTCACTTAAAAAAGAAAAAAAAATGAAGAGTGGTGTTGTTCTCATATGTTTGTCTGTCTTTTCATACCTGGTGCCTGTGCTCCTATCTTTTTTATCTGTACAACCAAAGCCTGTACTTACTTCAAGGATATTATCTTCCGTGATATTTCCCTTAATTTACCAATTTTGTGAATGCTTTCTGCTTAGAACTTCTACAGTTCTATCTCTTATGAAAAGATGAAAGATAATTATGATCATATATGCTGGTTTTCCAACATGGCAGGTTGATGTAGATGTATAGAAGAAAGGACCAGAGAAAGGAGTCAGAGAGCTCTAGTTTCAAATATTGCCTCTTCCGATTACTTCCTTATGACATTGGACATGTATATTGATTTCTAAGAGACAGAGGTTTGGAATCTTTTAAATGGAGATAATATTCTCCCTTGTTTGCTTGGCGTAAGAAAAAAATGAAATTGTGCTGAAATATGGTCCTTGCCCTGCTCTGCTTGCCAAATGCCACACGAGTGTTCTTAGGTAGAAAACTTATCTTATATCCAGAATCCAGGTTAAAGGCAATCTGTGAGATGTCATTGTCAAACTTTTTTTTTTTTTTTTTAAGATTTTACTTATTTATTTGACAGACAGAGATCACAAGCCCCAGCAGAAGGCAGAGGCTTTAACCCACTGAGCCACCCAGGTGCCCCGCAAAATTATTTGCTTGTGTTGAGGAACATGAGGTAGTAACTAACATAAAGGTTAAAAAACAAAACAAAACAAACACTATACATTATACTTCCTCAAGGGAGAACAAAAAATTAAAGAGGTTAAATGTTACAACACCATAACTAAGATGAGAATAAGTGATAAGATTCTTTAGGAAAGCAACACGTAATTAATATCTGTAGTAACCAGAAAGATCAGACTCATAAGTCATCTCTGAATTAATGGATTTTTGTCTTTTATTCAATAATTTATTCTTTAATTTACCCATAATTTAAAATACTTTCTTCCTAAGACATAATCGTGATACAAAGAGCACTTCTCTTTTGTCAACCTCTTCTTCTATGATGGCGGGACCAGGCTCATTAATACATCTAATAAGGCAACAAAGAAGCTGTTTTTTTCTTGCTTGTACAGAGTGCAAAACCAGAGGCTTAGAGTAGTCCATGTTTTTTATCCTTCCTGATCTCAGGGTCCTGGGATTGAGCCCCACATTGGGCTCTCTGTTCAGCGCGGAGCCTGCTTCCCGCTCTCTCTCTGCCTCTCTGCCTGCCTGTGCTCTCTCTAGGGGCAGATACAATCAAGAGAGCACACCAGCGATCGCAGGAGACTGAGGCCGGGAATCGGGATGCGGAGCCTCATCCAGCAAACATCACAGTGGAGGGGGAGGAGTATTTTCACCAGTGAAATATATCCAATTGCCATCCTCTAGCTAGAAGCTTCACTGAATCCTTGATTAAAGATACTGTGATTTCATTAGTCAGATCACTCTAAATAGGGCCTACAGCACTTCCCAATTAATAGATCAGCAGTAATCAGCAGCTAATTATCCCCTTGACTGCAGTTGATTTCCTCTCAAGTTTGGGAGCACACAGTGTGTGGGAGTGGGCTCAACAGCAGCACAATCACACCACCACAGGGGTCTGAGCCCAAGGGACTAGGGACCACAATCCACAGTAAAGGTAGCTGCAAATGGAGTAAGAAAGAGCCAGGGTTGGGTGGCCTGAGGACCACAGAGATGCAGGAGGGAGTGAAGGAGAGAGTCGTGGAGACAGAGTTGGACTGCATCCTAGAGATGACGGCATCCAGTATCCTCACCGGAGAACACTGAGGCTGAGAAACTCAGACATAAAACTAACTGGGCCCTTGGACGTTTGAGGCACTTCAGAAAATTAAGGTCACGCATAATTTGATCCTAGTTTCACTACTTACTAATTGTGTGATCCCAGGCAGGTTGTAACATTTCCTTTGTATCAATCCCTTGTCTATAAAATGAAAACAAATGTAAATAAATACTTCATAGAGCTGTTGTAATGGAGATATGATTTAAAAATATAAAGCCCTTAGAACAGTGCTTGGCAAATTATGAGTGTTTAATGCTAATTAAATGTTAATTGTTTTACATTATTATTATTATTATTATTACCACTCTAATTTTACTGCTCTAACTACAATTACTACTATGTTTTATCATTACTACTTTCAAGTGGAATATACATGCATTCAATAATTATTTACTGAATCCATCTTCTAAGACAGTCTGGGAGTTAGTCATCCCTTCTGATAACTCCCAACCTACTAAGATAGGAACACAGATAAAATTCTGTTTTGTTTTGTTTTGTTTTGTTTTCCCCAAAATGCACAATATTACTTACAAAATTATTTATGAGCAGAAGACTGAAGCTGGCATAGGGGAGGACTGGGAAAGTCACTTATAAAAACTTCATGGTCAACTTGCCCGAGGTGATTACAGAAATACTAAGAATTGTGGAAATATTAAGCAGCAACGGTAAATGTGAACACAGGACGGCTACCATCAGGATCCATTTTCATGACCGCTGAACTCCAGAGTCTCTCAATCTTTGATGATTTGACTTTATTGGAATTTGAAGATAAGTACATTGCAACAATCATAGGGATGGCAGGATCAGAAATCATCTCACCGCAGGGGTGCCTGTGTAGCTCAGCAGATTAAGTGTCTGCCTTAGACTCAGGTGTGATCCCAGCATCCTGGGATGGATTGAGCCTACTGTCAGTCTCCCTGCTCAGTGGGGAGTCTGCTACCCCCCCTCCCCCTACCCCTTCCCCCCACTCGTGCTTATGCCTGTGTACTCTTTCTCTCTCTCAAATAAATAAATAAAATCTTTTTAAAAAAATCAACTTACTTCAGTGTGTCTCTTCATTCAAAATCAGAATTTAATTTCTCCAAAAAAATGTTTTTAGACTTTGTGCTGTATCGTTACAATTCATGAAATGCAGGCTCATTTAAAATGGCATAATTAACAAATTGTTTAGCAAATGTTAAAGGAAGGTATAGATACTTAAAAATTCTTAATCAACCTTTGGGAATGTAGCATCATAAGCTATGCAAATTAATTGAATCAATGTAAGTGAGGAAATTAGAGAGACACCTTGTCATTTAGATTTATATATAACATCCATTTATATAGATACTACTATATGCCAGTCACTGTACGACACTCTCAAAATTAGTTGTCCCAATGAACTGATGAAGTACATAATAATGCTCTTATCGTGCTGATTAAAGAAATCTGCTCAGAAGAGTTAGTAATCTGTTTAAAGTCGCAAAGACGGGAAATAGATGACCCAGAATCAAAACAACGAATATATGATTCTGGATTTGATGATTGTCATTCTACTTCACTTACAAGTTTTCAGCATGGAATAATTGGAACAGGTACTGGTAGCGAAAGGAGCCCGAGGGACCCTAATTTGCGCTAGTTGAACAGGCAGCTAGAAGCGACACTGGCAGCAGTTCATGTAACTTTCTGTCTTAGTAGATTCTGGAAGTCCAGCAGCCATTTATGTTATTTCTTCAATTACTTCTTATACCTGCAATGATATAAGTACTAGTACTTTTAAGTACTCTAATAGTACTAGACCACAAAGAAAGGTATTTTGATTTCTGATCTGGCATTCATAGAATTTAGATTCAGCTAGTGAACATACACTGCATATCTATGAAATGCTGGCACTAACAATACCAGAGACTTGCCCGTGCGTGGCTTCATTCTGGTCATCTAACAACCTTGCAATGATATTAATGGTGTTGACTCTACAGTCAGATTGCTGAGTGTTCAAGATTCCAGAGTCTCTCTGTCTCTCTCTCTCTGTCCCTCAGTATCTCTGTATCTCTCTCTATTTTTTTCTCTTTTATTTTAATTTTTTTAACCAAATTAATCTTGGAAGTCTGCCCAAGGACCTGCCTCAACATGAAGTCAACTAAGAAGAAATTACAGCAAAAAATAGAAAGAGAAGGAGGTGAGCACTGATGATTTTGCCTGTGCTGCTGTCCTCAGTTGTCTGTTTCTGGACATTTCTGAGTGTCTTGAACTGCTACTTCTTTTTCCACCTGGAAGACAATAATGGGAGTTGCCTAAATCTGATGCTCTACCACTGTTCTGCCAGGATGCAATCATGACTTGGAAACACATGCGTGGTTGGAGAGCGGGGAGTGACTGGGTGTGTTAGAGGCGGATGTATCTGTCTGTATCTTAAAGCAGAGTCAGAAAGGATTTGTAGGAACCTGATCCCATTTCCTCCTATCCCTCCTACCCTCCCTCTATGCATACAAACACCAACAGCCCTAAACAGCTCTGCCTGAGTGTATCTGGGTATATTTATCTCCTGCTCCTAGTAAATGACTAGTCATATCTGTCTCTGACCAAAAGATCTCTGGGAGCTTTAATATGGTATGCCTCTTCCCAGGCTTGTGTGGAAAATAGAATAGATTGCTTTGAGGGAGGCAGGTTCTCTACTGAGCAGACAACCTGGTGTGGGGCTTGATCCCAAGACCCTGAGATCATCACCTGAGACAAAGGCAGAGGCTTCACCTACTGAGCCACCCAGGTACCACCATGACACACTAGACATTTTGTTGCCTCTATCACCAGATCAGTCAGTGCAGGATTTTCCCTCAGTCCTATTTGATGAATCTGTTCTGGGACTAGAACATAGAACTCATTTCTGATCATCCCTGTGCCGATTGCCTATGCTGTTTTCCTTCAAAAGAAGGCTTGGCAGAAAAGATGATCAGAAAATGACTTCAAGAGTGTGACACATTGAAAGAAGACCCTCCGAGGGCTGTAGCACTTGTCATGAGAGCCCATAGTTGTTGACACACTTAAATTCTTTGGGGGGAAGTTCCGACACCAGTTTGTTTCACTCAGGTGACACTGCCTGTCAGCACCTGTGACAGCAGCATAAGGATAAAAGGTCCTCTGCTCTGGGACAGCTGGGGCACTGAGGACTAAGTGCAGGGGGGATGTCATCAGCAGCTGACACCTTTCCTGGTGGCGGGAAGACCCGGAGCTGCCTTGGGCATGTCAGTCAGTACCCAGAGTCTTCTCCTTCCTGTCAGTTTCCAGCCTGACCTCAGATTAAGTGACATGTCAGAATGATCGGCTTGAGCGTAATGGCTAGAGTCCACCAAATGCTGTGAAACCCTTCTCAGTGGAACCAAAGCTGCCTGGCACCAAAACGGTAGATGCACCTAAAGCCAGTTACCCAGATGACTGCTCTAGAGCTGGATAAAGAGCCATGCTCTGACAATCTTCTAGCAGTGTCTTCACCCATTCGCAAAGGACTTTCACATATGTTATCCTATTTATTCCTCAGAATAACCCTGTGAGATAAGACAGATAGGTTCCATTATTACCAATTTATAAATAAGTCCACTGAGATTGAGGAATGAATGGCTTGCCCGAGCCTGAGTAGCTAGCCATCGATTAACAGTGGCTCAAACATATAGCCTTCTTGCTGTTAGTTCCACAGTGATGTAGATTTGCCAAAGATAGGGCAAAAGCTATGACTGAAAGAGGCTTACGAGGTCAAGCTTCAAAGGCTGTGTGATGTTCTATCTGGCTTCTCTGTCCACTCCCCCTGTCTTCAGAATCCCTCTCATTTCTCACATGGTTGGACTCACACTCATCAAAGACAATATACAAAACATTCAGCTTAATATTTATGAATATTTCCTGTTTTTATTCAGTCCTCACAACAGCTCCAGAAGTTGATTCCTATCATCCAAATTTGCCGAGTGAGGCGATTGAATTTAGAAATACCTGACAAGATCACACACAGGAAATTTTAGAATCAGGACTTGATTTTTATATTTTTATATTATTTTTATATTATATTTTTATATTATTTTTATATTATTCCAGCTGGTCTTCTCTATGCCAGTATTTCTGAAACCTCATATGCAAATACAGTCTCAGGGTCTCAAAAGTTCTAATGTTCAGTAAAACAAAAACTGTCAATGGTAAGGGGGAAAAAAAAAAAAACACATAGGAGATATTCTGGATCACTTGTTTGATGACCTAAATAAATGAGTGCTGACACACACTTTGGGGACCAACTTTTGAGTTCGTGTTTCTAGGCTTGTGAGAAATCAAGAACATTCAATGAGACTGATTATTCTTCCGTGTAACATTTCTTAATGCGTGAGTTGTTGGATAGCACTCTATCCAATCCTCTAAATTCAGTTCATATCAGTTCGGTTTAAATCAACACAAATATGCTTTGCAGGACTAGATACAAGGTTTTGGGATAATACATACAAACCAGAGATGGTCAGACTTTTTCCAGGTCTCAGAGACCATCTCCACAGTCTGAGTGTGGGAGAGCCGTAAAATAGGATAATTCAGGTAAGACTTTTACTTTCATAGCAGAATGTCAAATCTGTCTCTGGTCATGAACCATCTAAAGAGTTCGATGCTCTCTAAAATCATTGCCGTCATAACATATATAAGCATGTTTATTATAGTTGCTGGCACAGAGTA
Organism: Mustela nivalis; assembly: GCF_964662115.1. Taxonomy (NCBI): domain Eukaryota; kingdom Metazoa; phylum Chordata; class Mammalia; order Carnivora; family Mustelidae; genus Mustela; species Mustela nivalis. The sequence continues at coordinate 5,596,400 of NC_139021.1, forward strand.
AGCCAGACAAAAAGAATTATACTGTAAGACTCTATTTATTTATTTATTTATTTATTTATTTTTAGATATTTTTTTAAAGATATTATTTATTTATTTGACAGATCACAAGTAGGCAGAGAGACAGGCAGGGAGAGAGGAGGAAGCGGGCTCCCTGCCGAGCAGAGAGCCCGATGCGGGGCTCCATCCCAGGACCCTGAGATCATGACCTGAGCCGAAGGCAGAGGCTTTAACCCACTGAGCCACCCAGGCACCCCTATAAGACTTTATTTATATAAAATTCTAGAATAGTCAAACAAATCCATAGTGACCGATAGCAGGAACGTGGTGGTCTGGTTAAGAGGGGATCCAGAGAGGGGTTGGAAGGAGAGACGTAAGGAGGTTTGGTGGCTGATGGGGTTGTTCATAGTCTTAATTGTGTTGATGGACTCATGTGTATATACGTAGGTCAAAACTTATCCCATTGTACATTTTCAATAGAATATGTTTGTTTTACTGTATGTAAATTATACCTCAACAACATTGTTTAAAAATAAATTACTGGTAATGATTTTGATATTTGATAATTATGTATAAGCAATTTAAACTTCTAGCCTACTATATTTGGATTAAATGGATTAGAAAAGTAAGAAAATTTTATGTCCCTCACTGACCTCTTGAATTCCAGGTGATAATTTTTGAGGACTGTATTCCCAAGGTGATGGATTCTTTCCTATCACCATCCAAGCACTAACCAGGCCCAAACCTGCTTAGTGTCTGAGATCAGAGGAGATCGGACGTGTTCAGAATAGTATGTCTGGAGACACATTCTTTTCTATCTCTGCTGCTCAATTTTTCTTAGCAGAGGTTGGGCACATTAAACCCTTTGCTTCAGACTTTTCCAACTTCATTATTATGGTTCTTCTTTTCCCAACATTTTTTTCCAGTTTAAATGGTAAACATCTCTTATATTCATGTATATAGCTAAATATTCCTTATATATCAATTATACCTCAATTAAAACATTCCTACCTATAATTTATATTATGTATATTTATATATATTTATATATACATAATATTTCTACCTATAATTTATATTGCATGTGTGTATGTGTGTGTGTGTGTGTATTTGGGTTCATTTAAGATTTATTTATTTATTTGAGGGGAAGAGGGGCAGAGAGCAAGGGAGAGAGGCTTAAACAGACTCAACACTAAGCAAAGAGACAAACATGAGGCTTGATCTCATGACCCTGAGATCAGAACCTGAGCCAAAACTAAGAGTCAGCTGCTTAACTGACTGAGCTACCCAGGTGGCCCTGTTTATATATTTGTATATACTTATATATGTTAAATAGTACTTGGTCATATACACATAGCCTTATTTATTATATATAATTTTCATTATATGTAATAAAATATAATATTATATATGTATAATTATATATTAATGTCATAATATATGGAATCATATAACATAATTGTATATAAATAAATATGTCTATAGTATACATTCATATAATTAATATATGATATAATAAAAATATTTCTTTGATTGACAAGAAAATGTCTTTATGGAAAAGCAGTCAAATTCCATGATGGGAATTTTTTGAGACAGGAGTAATCCAAAACATGCCTTCAAGATTTCTAAATTCAGAAAAGACAAAGTAATACCTAATTAAATATTTAATGAATAGCAAAAATGTGATGATAGCTTCAATGACACATGAACTTGACAGACTTTTCTGCAGCCGTTGAAATTATAATTATGAAGACAATAAAGCCAAATGAAATGCTTATAATAGTGAGTGACAAAAGCAGAATGCAAAATCATATCCATGCTATAATTAGGTTTTGCACAGAAGATATTTATGAAGTTTTTCACTCAGTATCAAGCATTGTTATAGGTCCTGGAATTACAGAGATACATAGAGAACTTCCCTTCATTTTAAGGAGCTCACTTTAGTTGGAAAGACTGACAAAAGTACAATAATCTGTGAGACCCCCTAAAATAACTAGATAGAGTGTAGAAGTGGCCCACAACAGGGAGTAATAAAATCCATAGAGTGAACTAGAAAACTTTCCAGAAAAATAGATATCTGCATATGTCCGCTGGTTGGAAGGCAGCAGAATCTGAGAGGAAAATCCCCTTGGTACGTCTGAGAGAGATGAAGAGGTCAAACAAAGTATCTTCTTAGCAGTGGCAACCAGTAGGTCTATCTCAGATGGCTGGTTCTCTCTCAGCTGCTCTAACTCCCACTTACTCCCATCCTGAGCCTACAACTCTTTCCCTGGGAGTAATCTTTCCTTGCCCCCCATGCTGGAGCCTTAAGGGTCACCTCTGACACTGTCATAATGTATTATTCCAAGCTTCCACAAATCTTGGTCTGCTTACAATATCTTTTCTGTGTGATGCTGTCAACTTTGACATATAACCAGCAGCACCGTCCATCCAGATTCATCTAGGACATTACACCCAGGGAAATAAAAGTTCAATCCAGAGATTGTATGGTGAAGGCGTCAGTGAATTACCATTCATGAGCCAAATCTGAGCTGCTGAAAATTTTGGTATCACATGCAAACTAAGAATGGCCTTTACCAAGTGCACTTGTGATGAACCCCAGCTCTTGTATGGAAGTGTCGAATCATTATATTGCACATGTGAATCTAAGAGTGCGATTTATGTTAATTAACTGGAATTTAAATAAAAACTTAAAAAATAAAGAATATCCTTCACCATTATGAATGATTGCAAAAATTGAAGGAGGAAATATTTCATGACGTGCAATAATTACATAGACCACTTTTTTAATATCCATATATAAATTTCTATTGGAACACATCCATTTCACTCTCTAAAAAGTTTTTATTGTGATATAACTAAAATGTAACATTGTTCAAGTTGTACAACTTGTTGGTTTGATACATTTCTATATTGCAATATTATTGTCACTGTAGCTTTAACACCTCTATCATTTCACTTAATTATCATTTCTTTTTTTTTTACAGTGAGAATAAGTAAGATCTAGTCTCTTAGCAACTTTGAAGTTTATAATACGGTATTGTTAACTATAATCACTATGCTGTGCATTAGATCTCCAGAATTTATTTACCTACTAGTTGCAAGTTTTTCCCTTAATCAATGTTTTATATATAGTTTCAGGCTGCTTCTGTGTTGCCAATGCAGAAGTGAGTTGTTGTGACAGAGACCATATGACCTGCAAAGTTTAAAATATCTAGCCTGTATCTGCAAGGAAAGTTGCTGATCCCTGGAATAGAGAAGTCTGAACAGTGTTTTTGCCATTTATTGTATTATTAACTATATTTAATTTAAATAAACCCTTTCAGTGGCAATGAACATAAAAGTTTAAAAAAAAATCAAGTGCCACATTTATGTTTCTCAATGAAGTAGAGGATGGGTAGGAGACTTGCACAAAATATTTGATGGTATTTACCTTCCATCCTGGCAGTCAACTGTAATAGCACTGACCGCATGAAACACAAAGACATCAATCTGCCCCAGGATCTACTTAAACCATGAGAAGTAATTTTAACAAGTTTGCCTAAAGATGACAATTTCACATACACATTTTTTTTCCCACTCATCACAGTGTGGAGCAGAGCTTTTACTGTAGATGAAATACCTATTATTCTAAATTAAGTTGTTTATTTTTCCACTCCAAGTTTCTTTGTGCAGTATGAAAAGCAAAAGATAATCATTAATGCGTTGGCTACATTAGCAGAAGAAATCTTTGCAGACAGTTAAAAGATGGTTTTAAACTGTTGTCATTATATGCCTCAAATATGGTGTCTGTTAATTCCAATACTAGTTGGTAGGTTTGATTCTTTCTTTGTTTCTCCCATCCAACTCATGGAGTCAAAGTAAGTCTTTCTGAAGTTCATTATGTGAAAGGTGAACTTTAATATGAAATGAGTATCTGCAAATTCACTCCCAATATTTTTAGAAGGAAGATATAAATCACTTGTTTCTCTGGTGATAATATATAAACACTTTTGATGGAGCACATTGTATGGCAAAAGCAATGTTCTTATAAATTAAGAAATCAACAGAGAAGATATATACTTGGGATTGATTTTGTTGCACAACCAAATACTTCCTTGCATAATGGATAATCATGATTGCATTGAACAGGGTCAATAAATCTACCACTGAAATTAAAATCATATTTGTCAAAATGTATAAATACATTTATAAATACAGAGTTAAAATGAAGCTATCCCAAAATGTTTACCAGTGGATGTTCTTAATTACAAAAAAAAAAAAAAAATGACTTGATGACAACCTATGCTCACTCATTGTTATCAAGTACCAATCCAAGTTTTGAAATGTTTGACACTTGAGAATATGCTAAGTAGATTGTGTACAACTGGTATTATTTCTTCCTTAAATGTTGGGAGGAGGTCATTCAGAGGACATGACTACCAGTTAACTCATGAGCTGAATCCAAGCGAGCAGAGACTCCTTACCTCCTTCCCTGTCCTTAGGATATATGCACTGTCCCCTCCACCTTTGTTTTTATAGTGAGAACCATTTCTAAGGAGGCAGACTTGAGAGGCTGATGGATGAGGTGCTAAGACCCTCTGTGTAGTATACATGACTGAATCCCATTTAAGTCTCTCTATACACTTTAAGATTCTTGTGGGTGGATGGAAGACCCTTCTTGTAGCCCCCCCAAGATAAGACTCTTAAGTAAGTTCTCTTCCTTATTCAACTTATCACCTACCAATCTGAATTGGCCAGTTTCTTTCTCAGTCTTTCCTTATCCTCTAGGTATGGGAGGCCACTTTCATATTTCACCTAGGAAGCTCCTAAGTTTGCAACCAACAAATGTATGGTAAAATTTGCCAGTAAAGCCATCTGGAACTTTCACTGTTGGAAGGATTTATTGTTGGAAAGGTTTCAATCACAAATTCAGTGTCTTTAATAGATAGGACACTAGTCATATTATTTAGTTCTTCTTCAGTGAGATTTGGCAGTACCTGTCTTTCAAAAATTCTTTTCCATTTCATAAGTTGCCAAATTATGTGCATAATATTTCCATAATATTTCTCTCCTAGGCTCTTAATGTCTGTAAATTCTTTATTATTATCTCACTTTCATTCCTGGGATTGGGCAGGCGTGTCTTCTTTCTCTCTCTTTCTCTTGATCAGTCTGGCTAATGGTTTATCAGTTTGATCTTTTCCAAAAGTCAACTGATTTTATTGATTTTCTCTATTGTCTTTCTGCTTTTAATTTTATGGATTTTTGTTCTTATTTTATTATTTCCTCTCTTTTGCTTGCTTAATTTAGTCTTTTGTTTCTTAAGGCGGAGGCTTAGATTATTGACTTGAGAACTTCTATCTTTCCCAATGGAGCCATTTAATGTATTGAAACCCCTTGAAATTACATTAACTACAAATTTTGATATGTTGTTATTTTCTTTAAATTCAAAACATGATATACTTTCTTTAATCACTCACCTTGGTCTCATTGACTTATTTAGAAGTGTGATCTTCAATTTTCAAATATTTAGCATTTTTCCAGAAATCTTTCTGTTACTCATTTTTAGTATACAGTTATTTTGACAGAATAAACATTGTGGGATTACAATTAATAGACCTGTGGAATCCACAGTGGCTCTTGATCTTTCAAGGTCACATACAAAGTCTATTTAGGTCATCCCTAGAATTCTGTTCCCACAGATGATTCTTAGAGAATGACATACAACAGATAAGGATAGGATCTACAAATTTAAGAAAGTGAATCATGTTTAAATGCATAACTGTGGGTAGGATATCTGGGTTTGGGTTCTGATATATAGTCACAAAATTGTTTTTTATGTTGAAAAAATATGGATATATGAACAGTTTTCAAAGAAACCTTTGGGAGTGACAAATATGTTTATTTTGGCCATGATGAATGGTTTCACAAGCATATATGTATGTCAAAATTTTTATTAAAAGATTTTTATTTATTTCTTTTAGAGATGCAGAGAGTGCAGGGAGAGGAAGGGGCGGCAGAGGAAGAGGGAGAGTGAGAGAATCCCAGATAGACTAGCTGCTGAGTGCAGAGTCCAACACTGAACTCAGTCTCACTCCTCTGAGATCATGACCTGAGCCGAAACCAAGAGTCCGACACTTAGCTGACTGAGCCACCCAGGTGCCCCCACAGATGTCAAATCTTACCAAATTGTACAGGTTATATATTTGTAGTTTATTGTCTGTCAATTGTACCTGATAAAACTGTTAAAGAAAAAAAAAATCTATATATCTATTCATGGAGAAGTCATTACCTACCTCCTATCCCCCTGACTTTTACTTTAGATTACTATTCTCATAAGAAAGTTGGATTGACTCTGAGATCATCTTGCTTCTGATCTTTGCCCCTTGCTTCCACTGGAAAGATAATTTTCCAAAATGAGAGACAGCACTTGTTGCCTGGATTTAGAGAAAATTCATCTGACGCTAGTGGTCTAACCTGTGGATCCATTGATCTGAGGTTTTTCACATCTTTCCCGAAGACCTTCACCTGAGGCTGTGTGCCAGCATCCGGTCAGTGGTGGGATAGACACACTTATGTTATCTCTGAATGGCGATTTTATCAAACAAATAATTGAAGAAGGCATATAGGGATAACAATTTTTAACCACCTCATGATTACCTGAGAGGCCACTGAATACAGGTACTAGGTTAAGCACTGGGGAAACACGGGTAAAAAATACACAGTTCCAGAGGATTGTCGGGTCCGCTCAGGGAGGAAGACAGGTTCAACTAATAGAGTGGATGAGAGTCCCAAAAAAGGCATATGCACAGCGCCATGGTGCCCAAGGACAGGCAATGAATGATTTGGTTAAGGGAGTACAGGATACAGTCCCTAAAAGATGGCATTTCAGCAGGACTTTGAAGCAAGTGGGAAAAATGAAAATGCTCTCTCACCAGAGAAATTAAAATGTTTATCACATTTTATATTACATTATTATTTTGTTTTAGTGAATGCAAGGAGAACATTTAAATCAAAGCCTAAAATGTGTGTATTTTCTCTCTCTTCACTTTCTATTTATTTGCTCACTCTCAACCTGGGATTATGGAAAATGACAGCTTTTTGGTCAGACCTGCATATGTGTGAGCTTCAGTCACTCCTTACATTGAGCTGGGAGTGGCGGATTAGTTCAAGAGAATTGTTAAGTATTCAACATAAAAACCTCTGTGAACCTGGAAACCCCATTCATATAACATATAATATAGTCATATATATACATAGTTATAGCTATATAGTTATAGTTATATATGCAATATGTACTAGGAAACATTGCATATATATATTTTTTTCATTTGGGATTAAGATGTTTTAAGATTCAGGTATCTAAATAACAGAAAAATGTGATTTCTTATTTATATGAATTCAACTTTTATTCCTTGGCCACGTTATTAAACATATGATAAATTATTTTGTACAAATCTATTCGTTTCACCCCATCTGAACTCCTTTTGCCTCACCACCAGCTGTCTCTCTTTAATGTTTTGACATAAAACATGCACATCCATACAGAGAGGTTTTAAATTAAAACTCCAGTTGTACAAGAGAATAAAGGTGATACTTTGGCATCCGAATAATGAGTCTATAAACCAGCCGCAGAGGAAAAAAACAAGAAAGGTATCACACATTTTGTTAGTCAGGAAAAATATAAATTAGTTACCATTTTAACAGGATCTGAGGGAAGTGAGTTACAAGTTTTAGTTCATTGTAAAAATGGTAACATAAGAATTAAAGTTCTGGTTGAGAAAGAGGCTAGCAACCGTGGGATGGCTGGTTATATAAGAATTTAAGAACATCACCTTATGTAACACATCCTAGTTAAGTTTTGTCAAAGATCCTGACAAAGAAGAAAACTGGAAAATGACAGAAATATTTTTAAGGCTTATGGAAAATAGCTTGAGCATCAAGAACTTTCTGTTGCTTATGTGTTCTCTCTCTTGTTTTATTCTTAATAACAATATTAACAGTTTAGGAAGTATTCTATAAGGAGATATGATAATATCCTCACCTCATTCCCAAATTTTAGTTTCTTTGCCTGAATTATTTTTTATCGCTTTTAATTATTTATCATATTGAAGTGTGAATGAATGAGTGATTAAATAGAATCCTAAGCATTTTAAAAGATATTTGCATATTTTCTCACTAAAGTATAAGATATTCAAAGGCAAGGACTTTCTATGCATATTGAAGCAGGGTAGTTAATGCCAGCAATTAGAAGTTGCAGTTCAACGTTTTCAACATGAAAATGAATGACCCAAATGTTAAATTTCATTTAAGTGTTTTCTAAAACATTAACATGAAAATGCCAGAAGAGTGTGATATCAGCCCTATTCATTTTAGTTAACATATGTGGATACTATGCAGTGAGAAGCTATTGGAACAAATTCTGCAGAGAAAATGGAAAAGGCTACCTATAGTTATTTATTCGTTCATTCATTTTAGCTACTACCATGTGTCAGGTATTGAGTTCAGAACATTAGATTTTGGGTTACTCTAGAAAATATAGGAAGTCTGGTTAAATTTCCATTCCAGATAAGCAACAGATACATTTTCATATGCATAAGTGTCATTCAATATTTGATACATACATTTAGTGGCAGGAATAGTGACCCTAAGAAAGATAAATATGTCTTAAGTCTTAATCTCCAGAATTTTTAAAGTGATATTACTGGAAAAAGGCTCTTCGCAGATGTAATTAAGTTAAAGATCTTGAAATGAGACCATCGTGGATTTCATGTGGACTCTCAATCCAATTGCAGGTGTCGGTATAAGAGGAGGAAAGAAGGCAACATGAAGGTGAAGACAGAGGTCAGGCAACACACCTCCAAGCCAAGGAATGCAAGGCTTGGCAGCAGCCACCTGAAACCAGGAAGGAGGCCAGAACAGACTCTCCACCAGAGATAGATCTCTGAAAACCCAACCTACTGACAACGTGATTTCAGAGTTCTGGTATTCTCAACTGTGAGAAAAGATTTATATTGTTTCAACCCACCCAGTTGTGGTAACTTGTTATGTCAGCCCTAGGAAACTAATAAAACGCATATACTAAAAAAATATTGGTTGCTCATCTGAAATTCAAATTTAATTGAACACTCTCCAGTTGTAGTTGTCAAACATGGCTATGCTGCTTTAGAGAAATTATGTCATTTACTTCTCTCTAAAACACGAGGACAAAGTGTTATTTGTTCTGCTTTATATTAAGAGACTGAACTTTAGGATACTTAAAAATTTGCCTAATAACTAAAGAGTCAATAAACAACCAAGTCAGAAATCAAGCTTGGTACTTCTAATTAACAATCTTTAGATATTAACTACTCTACCATGCTTTGTTCTCCAATGTCTAAGGGTGAAATTTATGATATAATATTAAGTGAAAAAACACAGTCAAAAACTTATACACACAGTATCATTCCAGTATGTGTGCTTGGGTAGAGAGGGGGTGGAAAGGAGAGAGACAGAGAGAGAAGGAGGGAGGAAGAGAGGGAAGAAGAGGATCAAAATGTTTGAGGGTCATAGAGTAGAAACAACACAATGCAGGTGACTTGCATTCAGGAAAAACTCAATGCCTGCAGGAAAACTCAAGATTATTTGTGCCAGTAGCTCTCAGGGTGCAGAAAGAGGACATATTAAAGCAAGATGAAAATGAAAATTACACATCCAGAAAATTTCAAGATAACCAATGTGAGCAGAACAGAGCAGAAGATGCTGTGGGAAGACATTTGTATTGTCATCACTGTTGTTAGCCACCACAATTCTGTAACCAGGTTTTTATGTTTGGACTTCCAGCAATGTCAACAGTTCTCTGATACAGAGGTGTGCAGATTTATACTGCAAATCTGGCTCAGTCTAACTCTGCCGGTGGTCTTCCCTTTCCTATGTATTGAGAGGGCTGTGCTACAGTTTCTCCAATGTCTATTCCAACCCTCCTCTGTGATGATCCAAACAAGATGGTAAATAATCCTGAAATATACCAGAGGCAGTGAAAAATAGCTACTCCAACTTATAATGAACCTGCACATAATGCTGACTGGGGAAATACTTGTTTAGATGCGATTGAAAATTTCCTCTTGATTGAATGCCATGGGTTAAGACAATTTTTTAAGTGTTTTAACTTCTAAAAAAAGTTTATGTTCAGCAGTTTTGGATATATATATATGAGTGTGTGTGTGTGTGTGTGTGTGTGTGTATACACACACACATATATATACACATAGAGTAAGCAAGTATATTGCATGCATTAATTAATTAATTTCGAGAGACAGCATGTGCATATGAGTAGGGAGGGGCAGAGGAGGAGGGAGAGAGAATTTCAAGCAGACTCCTCACTCATCATGGAAACTGTTGCAGCCCCGCAACCCTGAGATTATGACCTGAGCTAAAATCAAGTTGGGGGCTTAACCAACTGAGCCACGCAGGTGCCCCAGTCATGTTGCTTTTAGGTCTTTAGTGAAAAAAACAACTCCCAAAAATCTAAACTGATTTTACTCAAATTCTTATACAGAGTGATTCAAGTATCAGGATAAAACCAACCCCTACACAAAAGAGCAAAGCAGAGTGAGTTATTTTTGGGAAGCCATGAGTAGGTAAAAATAGAGGTAAAGTGAAACCTGGTAATAGCATACATGAACAAGGTGTTCTGGCAAATCTTCTCTTATATAACATGTATCTGTATAAGGATTCAAAAATAGTGCAGGGTATATGATATCTATCCCCTGAACACAATTAGAATAAAATCCATATTGATTTGATATAGAGAACATTTTTTTTTAAATTATAGGTATCAATAAAAAAAGAGACATTTGTGTAAAGGATACACTCCACCCATCTCTTTTAGGGAAATAGGTGAACTAAAAAATGGCTATACACTTGCAGAACACCTAAAAGGAGGAATCAGTAGAACTATTAGACAAAATTGCCTTCAGTGGCAGAATCATTGCTTTGTTTTCCCCATGTAATTTAATTTTCTAACCTAGATACACAAAAAATCACAGCTTCTCAACCTATATGAATAAAGGCTCATTGCATTAAATGCAGTGGAAGATGTCTGACATTTCCAAGTTTGCCTCCTCAGTTGTTATACAAGATTCTCCATACGCTCTCCTTCCAGCCCAGGTCCACAGAGCAGGATGAGGGAGATGCTGAGATCATGAAGCCGCATGACAGAAAAGGCCTTGACCACCAACTGAAGGAAAGCTGCAGACGAGATGTGCCCAACCAGGTATACCCACATCAAAATGTGCCTGAGAAAGAAATAAATCTTTGTTAAGCTAAAATAATATAGTTTGGGGTATTGTTTGTTATAGCAACTAGCATTATTTTACTTAACAAATAGATTCTATCATTCTTTAAAGTTGCAACATACTTCAAAAATGTTTAGACACAATAACCAAAAGACAAGCTAATAAAGTACATTATAGAAATTAGCCCTAGAACTATGCCTTATTTGGGTTTTATTCTCCTTTCTTTCTTAGGGTTTGACATTTTCTTTGTTGACTTTCTACATGCATGTACCCATATTCAACTGTTAATTTTAAACTCTATTCATCTCTCTCTTTTATTTGAAATTAATACTGACTTGAAGGAGTTCTTTTTATCTGATTGGTTAAGGGCTGGAATTTTGTTCTTCATTCTTTATTTAAAAAGCAGACAAGAGAATCTGTTTCCCTGACTTTAGTTTTACTTGGACACTGCTATCATGTGGTTTGCCAATGAGTCTTTGCATTTATTTTCTAAATTTAAATAAAATATTCTCAAAGCATTTTAAACAGCTTGACAACAATTCTCTCAAAATATTTTTTCTAGTTATGCAATTCTGATAATGGCTTTAGGTTTTATGTGCAAAATGCCTAATCCATTAATTCATTGTTCAACAAATACTTATGAATCCTACCATATGTACCTTTAATTATTAGGAGTAGAGCAGTAAAAAAATAGTGAGAGTTTGCCCCACAATCTTGCAGTACCTAGTTAAAGAATTTACTGTTAAAGAACTTTTTGTTTGTTTCTTCCCATAGGATTGAAAGAGAGGGTGATAGAAGGGGAAAAGAAAGAGAAAAAAAAAAAGTCTATATACTCCTGAGTTCATGAACATAAGGGACCAGTAGTCTTAGGCTGACAGCATTTAATTACATCAGGATCATGAGGAAGCATGTACTGCTGGTATTCCCACTTTGCTTTCCACTCTTGTTTGCTTCATTTTGACTCTTTTCTTTCATTTCTGTTTGGGTTCCATCACTGGAAGGACTTAAAAAATCAGTGGTGAGTGTGTTTCTTCTCTGATACCTCCTAATCTGGCGTATTCTCTGGCAAAGGAATGTCCTTTGACAGCTATTGCTTACACAAGTCTGCTGGGCAACTAGCTGTTCTCCTGGACTCAGTTCTCATGGGACTCTATAACAGTATCTCTTCCCCTTGATCCCTCAACCCTAAGGGTAGCAGGGAGCTCCTGCTATGTCCAGTCTCTTGGTGCATCAACACCTGTGAGAAGTGGTTTTATTTTTTTTTAAGTTTTTATTTAAATATCAGTTAGTTAACATACAGTGGTGTATTAGTTTCAGGTGTATAATATAGTGACTCAGCACTTCCATACATCACCCAGTGCTCACCACAAGGGCCCTCCTTAATCCCCATCACCTATTTCTCTCATCTCTCCATCTTTGGTAACCATCAATTTGTTCTCTGTAAATAAGAGTCTCTTTTCTGGCTTGTTTCTCTCTCTCTCTCTCTCTCATGGGATATTATTAAGTCATAACAAAGAATGAAATCTGGCCATTTGCAATGACAGGAGTGGAGCTAGAGAGCATTATGCTAAGCAAAATAAATCAGAGAAAGAGATATCACAAAATCTCACTCACAGGTGGAATTTAAGAAAGGTTTTTTTGGTTGTTTATTGGGGTTGGATGGTTGGTTTTGGGCCTTCCTCCTTAACCTTACCCACATTTCTGGATTTCTGGGGAGGGATGGAACATGTGAGGTATCAGAAGCTGTGAGCTTTCTTCTAAAGACCTCTGAACATGACTTGGGCTGGGTGAACGGCAGTGTCAGTGAAACACAAAAGATGGTAAAATTAAATTTCATAGGTTGGAGCGAAGGGCATTCAAATGAGGCTGCAGGCACAATGACTTATATGGTTTGACTGGTGGTCTAGGAAAGCATTTTAATTACATCCTCATCTGATTCAGGTTAGAAGATTTGTGACTTATTAAGCAAATAATGAATAACCTATTTAGCAGATTAAAACAGACATAGTTTCAAGTCCTCTTGCTAATATGGGCAGGGTCAGAACAAAAGCAAACCTTAGAGGAGTAATTTTCTTCCTAATTACATTCATCATTTAGTTTAAAATTAATAAAAAGTTTTGTCTAAAGAATGTCTTCTCAATTTAATGAAAAAGTATAAAATATGTAGTTTGAAGAATTCTCAAAAATTTTAACAATTTTTGCCTAATTGTTGTTTGCTGGTATTAGAGAAAACTTAATTTGACAAGCTTTTCAATATGTGAAATTCAATGTCAAATTAATTTTGACTCGATATGCACACAGAGGAGTCTAAGTTTCAGAAGTATGTGTTTGTGTGTGTTTAGATGTATTTCTTAATTGGGAGTAGTTTTAGGCATTCACAAAAGTAAAGAGGAGTATATTAATCCATCTCTATGTAACCATCAGCTAGATATAGAAATTATGAACATTTTAGTACATTTGCTTCTTAATCTCCTGTCTTTACTTATTTATTTTACATGTTTTATTATTAAGGAAAAGAACCAGATATCACGTGATTTGTGTAATCACAAATCTCATGTGTTACCATAAATCTCTAAGGTTTCTGAACATTTTCTTACATAACACCCAAGAAATTTATGATGATTATTTGCTTTTTTCTAATAGCCAGGCTGTATTCAAATTTTCCCAATAGTCTAAAATGTGGTTTTTTTTTAAATTTGTTTTTGCCTTTTTTTTTTTTTAACAGTTAGGATCTGAACAGTTTCTACGTAGTGCATTTTAAAAAATAAATATTTATGTTATAATTTTAATATAAACTCTTCTCCCAATTTTTAATATATGTATCTGTTTTTAATCACTGAATTGCTTTCTGAAAAATCTATATCTTTTCTATGTACTGTTCCTTATTCTATACTGGTATGTTTACTATTTCAAAGTGATATTTAATTTAGCTCTCTGTCCTTTATTTTTCTTGTAAAAAAATATTAGTATTAAATTGCTAATTTGAGTCAAGTTTAAGTTTTTTAGCAAGAATACTTCATGTCCTGTGTTACATACAAACATCAGCAGTCATAAAACATTTTGCTAGTCCATTTTTAGTTGTTAAAATTCATTACTGGTCTCAGAATCTCAAAAGGAGACTGAAAGATGTCTCCATTGACAAGATAGGTATTTTTATTTTTAATAAATATTTCCTCTAACAGTTTCATCCATTTATATCTGTTGCCTGGGAGGCAAAATGGCAATAAGGTGATTTTTCTCAGTTTATAATTCCTTCTGCTTTTATTACCAGTAATTGTTGTGTAAAGAACCAACCCTCATCAACTGGGGTTATTTTACTGAAATTTGCATTTATCAAAGGGAAGTGTGATAAATGTTTAATATTTTCTTTTTAATGGCCAATTTTCTGAATAAGAAGAGTCTATTTTTATCTTCAGTGATAAGCATACATAGCAAGATTTGATTTGCAGATATCTTGTTAGGAATTTTTGCATATATATTCATGTAGAATATAGTCTATAACTGAGTGTGTGTGTATGTGTGTGTGTGTGTGTAGTTTCTTTGTCAAGTTTTGGTTTAAGGCTTATGCTTTCCTCATAAAACAAAATACAAAGCACTCTCTTCTCTATTATTTTGAAAATTTGGCATTCTTCAATACCTTCATTATTTAAGTTCTGCATCACTTCTTCCTGCTTCTATCTTCATTAATTCCTCTGTCCCACTTACTTTGTACTCACTTTGCTCACCTTTATGTAGACTCTCAGAGAGGAATCTTATGGTTAACTTTTATAGTTTGTTTTTCATAATATTGCCATAAAACCTGTAGTTTTTCCACTGAGCACTGATTTATTTACATTCTATAAGTTTTATATTTTAGTTTTAGTATCACTGAATTTAAAGTATTTTAAAATGTCATGATCTTTCTTTGATCCATGGAATACTTATGAACACACTAAATTGCCAAATATTTAGGGGGCTTCTATAATTTTCCTTTAAAAACTTACTTTCAGTTATTTCAGTATTGTTTTAGAATATCATTTTAGTTTATCAGTTTCTTTTTTGGTTAAAACTCTTTGCATTTTGGGACGCCTGGGTGGCTCAGTTGGTTAAGTAGCTGCCTTCAGCTCAGGTCACGATCCCAGCATCATGGGATCAAGTCCCACATCGGGCTCTTTGCTCCGCAGGGAGCCTGCTTCTCCCTCTGACTCTGCCTGTGCTCGCTCACGCTCGCTCTCTCTCTGACAAATAAATAAATAAAATCTTAAAAAAAAAAAAAAAAACAACTCTTTGCATTTTAAGTGGCTGGCCAAAGGACTACAACATCAGGGATAATACTGAAACAAGACAGGTTAAATATAAGAGCCATGCGATAAAAGGTGGATTTACTGCCCTCCCTCTCCTTTACACTAAACTTCTCATATGAATTATACGTACATACAATATAAATCCACAAGACAATGTTATTATTTTGGTTTCTACTTTGTATTTTGAAAAGATTGATAGAAAACCCTTTTGTGTTGAACCACAACCTATCTACCTTTGACAGGGCACTAATTTCTTCTGACAATCTGAGATTCCCTTTGGGATATTTCTTTTCAGGCAGAAAAGTTTTCTTTAGTATTTCAAATAGTGTAGGTCTGCTGGTGCCTAATTCCCTCTTTTTCATTTATTGGTTATGTCTTTATCTTGCTTTTGTTATTAAAAAATATTGACTTTTTTTCCCACATTGAGAGAATTTTTTCTTGTGCCATTTTAGACTGCAGTTTTGATCTCTCTGAACTGTTTTCTGATGAGAAGTCATAACCATTCACACAACTTATCTCTATGGAAAAGTTCACTCTTTTCTCAATCCTTGTAAAATTGAACTCTCATCTTTAACAATATAACTCTGTCATTCTTGGCTTTGAATTTAACGTCCTTAGGCTTCATTACTAAATTGAGAAAATTTGGGAGCATTCGTTCTTAAAAAAAAAAAAAAAATGTTCTTACTCATTCTTACCTCCTTTCTTCCTGGGACTCCAATTACACATCTATTAGACTTTTGATACTGTTCCACATGTCACTGAAACTTTTAAAGCTATTTCACTTGCTCTAAGTTCTTCTGACTGGATAATTTCTATTGATATATCTTCAAGTTTGCAAATTCTTTATTCTTTCATTTTCCATCTGTTGATAACCTCATGCGAACAGTATCGTTTTTCTTTATATAAAATTTTCAGATGTGGCTCTTCTTTTTTTAAGAAATTCAATTTAAGCTTTTTTTTTTTAATAGATTCAGTTTTCTACTAATATTTATTACTTGCTAATTCACCATTTCCTATTTTGAGAAGAGTTATAATAGCTGTTTTCAAATCATGTACTAATTCCTTCATCTGAGTCATTTCTGGGTTCATCCTTATTTCTTGTTTTGTCACTTACATAGCAGTCATTATTTATTTGTTTGTGTGTTTGTTTGCTTGTTTTTTCTAATATAGCTAATAAATTGGATAATTTAAAACTGTGTCCTGGACTTTGTGAATTATGTATTTTAGATTTTATTCTGTTCTTTTCCACAGTATTATTTGTGTTTTGTTTTGTTTCTTTCTCTAATAGATAGTTGACTTGGCGAAACTAAAATTCCAATGTCTTCACTACTATAATGAGCAGTAGCTGAAACATGTATTTTAAACTTAGCTGGGGCATTTAGAATCTGCTAAACAAATGAGTAGCTGTGAGAGTCAGCCAAAGATTTGGGCAAAGATTGCTCAGAATTCATAGCATCATCTCTCTAGCTTTCTCATTTCTGTAATATTTCCGCATACTTTCCAGCTGTTGTGGTGCCTAGAACTCTGCCCTCAGACTTTCTTAAAAAGAACTTTAAATTTCTCTCTAAATTCTAGCTGTTCCTCATGTCCCCAGTAGACACTACCTGTAGTCCAAAAGTTCTAGAAATAATTGTCCCTCTTTCCAAGTTAGGACCTCCTCTTGATTCTGCTTGTTTTGGTCACCCCTTAGTGCCTTTGGTTAGTTGCTGTTTCATGTTTTGAGAGTGTATAGTTATCTGCCTGATAAGTAATCCACTAGAAGATATTCCACATTACCAAATATAAAGCTTCTCTATGTACTTTTAATTTGCATTTTCTTAATATTCACAAAACAAAACCAAAAACAGTTTTTTATGTTCAACAGTAAATGCATTTATTCTTCTGTAAACTATTTGTTCCTATATTGCCCATTTCTCAATCTGGTGTTTAATCTTCTTTTTCATTTTATGAGCTATTTACATATTAGTGAAGCAATCCTGAAGTTATTAAATCTTATTTTTAATTTTTGCTTGTTATAGGATTTTGAGTCATAAGCATATAACAAATGTAAATTAAATGAATGAATGCAGAAGTAATTTATTGATATAATGAATCATACAGACTTTTAAGTTAACAGAAATATCTTAGAAAGCTTCATGGGGAAGTCAATAGACCATTAGACTCAGTAGACATTTTTAATTCCGACAGTAAAATTCAACACAATTTACTGTTGAACTGGAATTCTAGTTTTCTGGATAAATATAACAGAATTATTATATCCAAGACTTGACATGGTTGTAAATTGAAATTGAGGCTTTGACTTTCTACTTGACCATGATACGCTGGTTATCATTTTTCTTGAATGTGTGTTGCATCTCATATTCTGATTTCTTAGAGTGGGTTCTTGAAGAAAAAATAACTTATTTCCATAATAATGAGTCCAGAATATGAAACAAAATATACACTTAGCAATAATTTACCAGTGGAGACTTTGTCCTTTCTTTTAGATTTGTTTTCATAATCATGCTTTCATCATTTATAATGAGCTGCCAATTACATATGGAAATTAACTGGAAGACTTTAAAGAATTTCTATATTAGCATCGCAATGACAATGTTATGATTTTATGAGATGGATGTGACTCATGCAAACTATTAATAAGAGACTCATACCTGGGGCTGTTCTTTATTTTTATAAACTGTGTATATCTGCTTTTTCAAAAGAAGTTTATAAATAGAGCTTTAAATCTTATATAGAAGTTTGGAAACTACCTATTTTTGTCTTTTATAAGGCCACACACCTGCTGCCACAATTAGGCTACTAAGCATCCTTCAATATGGTGTTCTGGCTACTAGTCATAAGTTTTCCATTGAATGTATTCCCTCTACTCGTCCTAATATGTTAATTCATAGTGCAATGGACCTCTTTGACTGTAACTTTGCCACATTTTCTTTCAGTCTCTGAAGGAATATTGATGAAACTGCCTGCCACTTCTCTCCCTTAGTTAGTACTGACCCCAGTTTTCTAAGCCACACCTTAAAATGGCTCTTTCTCAACTCACTCTAAACTTATTGAAAGAATCCATCTAATTGAATCCATGTACTTCAATTTATAGGTGAAGAAATCTAGGACTCCTCTTGTGACAAGAATACATTGAGATCAAACAGCCAATGTGGGACTTGATTCCAGCTGTCTTTCCTTATACTTGAAGATACTTATATATTAGAGTTTTGCAACTTAGTTTTATTAGGTCTGATTGTCAAAAAAGGTGTACTTTAGCTTCTAAGCTTATTCACATCTTCAAGGAGTTTAGAATGTGAATAAAAAAGTAAAAAACTCACAGGAAAATAACTAATAAATTGTTGAGTATCTGTTACTTAAAGCAGAGTTTCCACCGATGTTGTAAGGAAAACGTTAAATTTAATTTTTCTCAAATATATCACAAAACTTGACAAATGTATAACTCAATTTTTGGGCAATGTCATTGTTGTGCTGAAAAAAAAAATCAGATGATTTATGGAGGTTAGTTTGTTTTTAACTGTCATGTAGACAAGGTGACAACTTGCTCTTAAAGGTAAAGATCTTTAGGACCAGAACAAAGGAGTGATTTGTGTTTATTTATTTTTGTTTGTTTCAAGTTTTTATTGAATTTATAGTTAGTTAATATATAGTGTAATATTAGTTTCAGAAGGAGAATTTAATGATGCATCACTTACATATAATACCCAGTGCTCTTCACAAGTACCCTACTTAATATCCATCACCCATTTATTCCATCCCCCACCCATAATTCATATTTATAAAAGGAAGTAAGTATTATCAAGGCAGTAAAGTGTCTGTTCAAAGATCAATCAACACTATGAAGTTAAGTATCAAATAATATGTGTGTGTAACTGTGTATGACAGAATTATAGATACTAAGGGACATGATTATTTGACAGTAATTACATTTTAACAACTTTATTGAGATTTCTGACATAAAAAAATTTATATATTTAAAGTATATAACTTGATTTTTGATATATGCATACATTGTGAAAATGGCGCCACAACCAAAGTAAATGACACATTAACACCTCTACATAGTTACCATTTGTCTGCGTGAGTTGAGCAGATTCAAGTTATAAGTCTATCCTCTTAAACAAATTTCAAGTATAAAACACAATAATGTTAAGTATTACCACTATGTTATAAATTAGATCTCTAGACCTCATTTATCTTCTGTAACTAAAACATTGTACCCTTTGACCAACATCTAAGTTTCTTCTCCTTCCCCTCCCTGCTACCCCGACAGCTAGCATTCTACTCTTTGCTTCTGTGAGTCTGAGTATTTTAAATATCACATGTAAGTGAGATCATACAGTAATTGTGTTGCTGTGTCTGGCAGATTTCTCCTACCATAATGTCCTCCAGGTCCATCCATGTTTATGCAGATGACATGGTTTCCTTTTTTTTTTTTTTTTAGCAAATATGTTATTTCATTTGAGTGGTTAAGTAAACTTTTTTCTTTTCTTTTCTGTTTCTTTCATTTCTTTTTTTTTTTTTTTCATTATGAGAAATGTACTCTTCCATCCGCATCACATATTTCACACACCCACCCCCACTTTTCCTCTGATAACCAAAAGTTAAGAGTCTGCTTTTTGGTTTTTCTCTCTTTCTTTTTTCTTTGCTCATTTATTTTATTTCTTCAATTCCACATATGAGTGAGATCATATGGTATTTGTCTTTCTGTGATTTATTTCACTCAGCATTAGAGGCTCTAGTTCCATACACATTGATCCACATTGTTGCAAATGGCAAGATTTCCTTTTTTTTTTTTAAGGATGAATATATAACTAATTATATATATATATATTTTTTCCCATATCTTGGCTACTGTAAATAATTCTACAATTAACACAAGAATTTGAGATGCATATTTAAATATATATATATATATATATATATATATATATATATATATATATATATGCTGGATCATGTAGCAGTTCTAATTTTAAGTTTTTGAGGAAACTCCATACTGTTTTTTGTAATGGTTTTGCCAATTTATACTCCCACCAACTGTGTACAAGAGTTCCCTTTCTCTACACTCTCACCAATACTTTTAACATTTTTCTTTTTGATAATAGACATTACAACAGTATGATGTGATAGATAGTTATGGTTTTCATTTACATTTCCTTGATGATTAGTGATGTTGAGCATCTTTTCATGTACTTGTTGGCTATTTGTATGTCTTCTTGTGAAAAAATGTCTATTTAGGCCTTTGACCCATTTCTCTTAATTGGTTGGTTGTTTCTTTTAGAGTTAAGCTGTATGAGTTCCTTATATATTTTGGACATGACTCCTTAACAGGTATATGGTGTGCAAATATTTCCTCCATCATGTAGGATGCTTTCTCACTCTGTTGGTATTTCCTTTGTTATACATAAGCTTTTTAGTTTGATGCGATCTCACATGTCTGGTTTTGCTTTTGTCACCTGTGCTTTTATTGTCATGACAATTGTCAAGATCAATGTCAAAAATCTTCTCCCCTAAGTTTTTTCTAGTAATTTTACATTTAAGGATCTCAGATCTTACATTTAAATATTGGATCCATTTTGAATTGATTTTTATAGTATGGTGTGATATAAGGGTCCAATGTAATTATTCTGCAAGTGATTATCTACAACATTTAACACTATTTATTGAAAAAAATGAAAAAAATATTTTTTCCATGTTGTGTTCTTGGAACCCTTGAGGAATATCAGTTCTGTAAATGTATGGATTTATTTCTAGAATGTCCATTATGTTCAGTTGGTCTATGTGTCTGTTTCTATGCCAGTACCATGCTATTTTGATTATTACAACTTTGTAATATATTCTGAAACAAGAAAGAGTATTAACTCGAGGTTTATTCTTCTTACTCGAGATTTTTTTGACTCTTTGTAGTCTTTTGTTGTTCTATATACTCTTTGGATTGTTTTTTCTATCTCTATAAAGAATGACATTGGGATTTTGATAGAGATTGCATTGAATCTGCAGATCATTTGGGTAGTAGAGACATTTTTTAAAAGATTTTATTTATTTATTTGACAGAGAGATCATGAGTACATAGAGGGGCAGGCAGAGAGAGAGGGGGAAGCAGGCTCCCCACTGAGCAGGGAGCCCAATGCAGGGCTCCATCCCAAGACCCTAGATCATGACCTGAGCCGAAGACAGAGTCTTTAACCCACTGAGCCACGCAGGTGCCCCAGTTGAGACAGCTTAATATTAATTCTTCTAATCCATGATCACAGGATATCTTCCCATTTTCTGTCACTTCTTTAATTTCTTTCATCATGAGAAATATCATCATGAGCAACAGTGCATACATATTGTGTGCATATATCTTTTAACCCTCTGGTTAAGTTTGTTGTTGTTGTTTGTTTTTTGTGGGATTTTTTTTCTAAGTATCTCATTCTTTTGTAAATGGGATTGTTTTCTTAATTTCATTTTTAGATGATTCATTTTTAGTGTACAGAAATGCCACCAAAGGCCACAATAAAAATAAATGAAGTAAAGGATAGAACAATGATATTTTAAAAAAACACACAAAACAAATAATTTTTTGAAAATATAAGCAACATTGACAAACTTTAGCTAGACAAACTAAGAAAAAGGAGATGATACTCAAATAAATAAAATCAGAAATAAAAGCAAAGACATTACTCAGAAACAAAAGGGATCATAAGAGACTGGACATATTCTTAGAAGCATACTTCTTACAAAGGATGAACCAAGGAGAAATAGAAAGTTTTAATAGACCAATAACAAATAAAGAGATGAATTAATAATAAAAACCCTCCTAACCAAAAAAGCTTAAAGCAGATGACTTCACAAGTGAATTTCACCAGTCATTAAAGAATTAATACTAAATAGACCTTATACTCTTCCAAAAAAATAGAAAATAGAATACTTCCAAAATCATTTTATAAGGCTAACATCACCCTGATATCAAAGCCACGCAAAATTATCACAAAAAAAGAATACTACAAGCCAATATCCTTAACTAATATAGATGCAAAATCTACAATAATAATCTAGAAGCCAAATCCAATAGCACATTAAATAATTATATATATCAGGTAAGTGAGATTTATCCCAAGGATGCACATATAGTTCAATGTATACAAATAAATGTGATAGCACATTAGCAAAATGAAAGATTAAAAACAACATGATCATTCAAAAGAAGCACAAAAAAAAAGCATTTGAGAAAATTCAGCATCCAAACATGATAAGAAACTCTCAATAAAATAATTATACCAAGAACTTACCTCAACATAATTAAGGTCATTCATTAAAAGCCCACAGCTAATATTATAATTAATGGGAATTATTATTATAATTAATAGAAAACTCTAAGATCTGGTATAAGAAAAATACGCTCACTCTCAACACTTCTATTCAATACAGTCCTGGAAGTCCTCTGTTTACCTATCACATAATCAGAAATGTAGAAAACCCTAAAGACTCAACAACAATAACAACAACAACAACAACAACAATAACAACAAAACACAACCAGTTAGACTAAGGAAATTCAGTAATTACATTTTAAATATTGATAACCTCATTCCTGTAATCACTTTAAAAGTGTTACCAACAATTGTAAAGTCTTCCTGTGTGCCACAGACTAACTTCTGGTAACCATTATTATTCAAGACTATGCTTACTTCTAGTAAAATCTAGCACAATTCCACACATGCTTTGATAGTTAGAGGTGAGTAAGCATGAAACCATACAGAGATGTTATAGCATGGAATGTCAAATGAGGGACAGATCAGCATGAACAAAGCATAGATTGACAAAATTCAAGTTTGGATGTGTCAAAGATAGATTATACAATAGCAGGTGCAGATGGTGTAAAATCTTTGATATAGTGCCTTACTTGGGAGTTTGAACTTTGGAAGTTAATCCCGATGGTAATTGAAATCATAAAGAGTTAAAACAGATAAGTTAATTGCATATGTATGTCCAGTTTTTCCAATACCATCTATTGAAAATAGAATTTTTGCTCTATTGTCTTCTTTTTGCTCTTTTATCAAAGATTAGTTGACTATATTCATGTAGGTCTACATATGGTCTCTCCATTCAGTTACACTGATCTATTTGTCTATTCTTTTATCAATACCTCACTGTCTTGATTGCTGTAGCTTTCTAGTACGTCTTGAGGTCTGGTAATATTAGTCTTCCATCTTTCTTCTTCAATATTGAAGAAGAAAGCTATTCTGGTTCTTCTGCCTCTCCATATAAATTTTAGAATCAATCTGTTGATATCCACAAAATTACTTGCTGGGAGATTTTGATTAGCATCACATTGAATGTATAGGACAATTTGGGAAGAAATGACATCTTGAATATTAAGTCTTCCTATCAATGAACATGGAATGTCTCTCTATTTATTTAGTTCTTATTTGATTGTGTTCATCAGGGTTTTGTAGTTTTCCTCATATAGATCCTATAAATACTTTGTTAGATTTACACATAAACATTTCATTTTGTGCGGTGCTAATATAGATGGGGTTGTGTTTTTAATTTTTTAGATTCAAATTCCACTCGTTCATTGCTAGTACTTAAGGAAGTAATTTTTGTATATTAACTTTGTATCATACAATCCTGCCATAATCCTTTTTGTTTCTGGAGAGGTTTTTTTCTTGGTTGTTGTTTGTTTGTTTTTGTTTTTTATTTTTTATTTTGTTTTAGTGTGTTGGATTGTCTACATACATGTTAATAATATTTATGACCAAAGCCAGTTTTATCTCTTCTTTCTCAACTTGTATAACTTTTACTTCCTTTTATTGTCATATTGCATTAACTCAGATTTTACACAACAATGCTGAAAAGGAGTGGTGAGAGGGGCACCCCATCTTGTTCTTGACAGTAGTTGGAAAGCTTCAGGTTTTTCGCTATTAAGTGTGATACTAGCTGTAGGATTCTTGTAGGTATTCTTTGCCAAGTTGATGAATTTCCCCTCTAACCTGGTTAAATTTTGAGGCTATGATAACAGTAAATTTAATATTCTGGGGAGTTGTATGATAAGGTTGGTTAAAAACAACACAATGAGGAATGCCTGGGTGGCTCAGTGGGTTAAGCCTCTGCCTTCGGCTCAGGTCATGATCTCAGAGTCCTGGGATTGAGCCCCGCATCGGGCTCTCCAATACCAGGGAGAGCTCTCTACAGGGAGTCTGCTTCCCCCTCTCTCTCTGTCTGCCTCGATGCCTGCTTGTGATGTCTCCCTCTGCCAAATAAATAAATAAAATCATTTAAAAAATTAAAAAATAAATAAAAAGGTCACAATGATTCTGGTTTTGGATACACTAATTTTATAAATATTTGCAATATATAGTGAAGGGTTTGCCATGATGTTGGATCTGTTAATTTGTAGTTCAACAGAAAATTCGGGGCTAAGTAATATAAAGCTGAGAGATTTGCTAAAATTAGAAACAAACAAACAAATGAAGAAAAAAACAAACAAACTCTATTTCCCAGTCTTGCCTAGAGAGGATCTTGACAAAAAGGGCTTGCCTACTTAAGGTTAAAATTCACAGAATCTTTACAGCCTATTTGCTCTAGACACGTCTAAATAGATTTCTTTTACTTTACTTTTAAGATTTTATTTTTATTATTTATTTGATAGAGAGAGAGAGACAGAGATTACAAGTAGGCAGAGAAGCAGGCAGAGAGAAAGGGGAAAGCAGGCTCCCCACAAGCAGAGATAAGTTAATTGCATATGTATGTCCAGTTTTTATCGATCCCAGGACCCTGAGATCATGACCTGAGCTGAAGGCAGAGGCCCAACCCTCTGAGCCACCCAGGTGCCCCTAAATAGATTTCAGTTGATTATTTCTTCCTACCTATGTGGGAGTCTAAATGTAAGCAAAATACTTTCCCTAAATAATTCTTCACTGGAAATGACAAACAATCACAATTCATGATTCACAGAAATGTTCACTTTCTTAGAATGATTCTAAACTAATGACTTTGTGTGTGTGTACACATGTCAGAGATAAGGCATGGGAATGAAGGATCATGGAAACTAGTAATTTACTTTGGACAGGTACATTTCCTTTCAACCACTGTCTTGGAAATGATGTACTTGTTTCATAACTAGTGTCCTAATTGTAAAAAAGAAAAAAGAAAAAAAAAAAAAAAGACAGCAAGAGACATAAGGCATAAAGTAAACAAGAAAATAAGAGACACATCAGAAACATTTGAAAGCAACAAATCAACTTGCTAATTAGAAACCTTGGCTACTGCATCATAAAGTCACAGAAATAAATAAGAAGCCATTCAACAACACAATTGGGTATTTTTGTGAATTATAATAACTTATCTGTAACCAGTTTCTCTGAACAAAGGCAATCATTTTCTTCTTGTTCATGATAAACAACATGAAGCAAAAAAAAGAGGGTCCTCTTAAGAATGATGATTGGGATTTAGGATTGGAGAGTAAAAGGGAGAGCACAACATATTAAATAATTGGTTTCCATCTGTTTGTGCAAATGAGGAAAGAAGACAAAGGGTATGTACCCAAGTGACATTGCCCAGGATCATGGAGAAAAGATTATATGAAATGGGAAATCTACAAGACAATGGCTTTGGAGGATATGGTACAATATATATTAAAATTAAAAAAAAAACCCACAGCTTTAATTCAAACTAGAGAATGAAGTTGCTATTTCTCAAAATCTCAGCTATGGCCTGAATCACAGCCAAATCAACCCTCTTTAGGTGAAGAACATTTTGACAGAATTGCTGCTCCAGCCCAACCAATAGTCTAAGATCAAAGCCCTGGCCTTAATTCAATGCAATTTGGGCCATGACTACGGAAACATTACAAAGGCAGACCTTCCTGCACATGCTGATTCTTTTTTTTTTTTTTTATCCTTATTTATTCTAGGTAAATAAAAGCCAAGAGCATTCTTCCTCACATTAGGGTCACTGAACTCACTGTACCATCATTTTTAAAGTGTCTACAAAGGCCAAAGAACATCAAAACCACTTTCTGAATTAAAAGAATATAGAACTTCCTAACATAGGAAAGAACCTAAAAGTACTAGCCATGAGCAACTGCTGTTTATAAAAGTTATGAAAGAAAAGATTGGAAATTAGTAAGTGATATGAGAAGGCAAACATGGGGGAGAGACACATAGGGTGAGATTGCAGTGGTCCCTGATAACAGATGCAGAGGCACACAACAGAACAGGCAAGTGAGAGGGGAGGCAGACTGGTCAGCCATTTATGTAGAAACATGGAGAAGGGCTTTCCCTCACAGCTGATCCACCTTATCCAACTTTCTAATATATTCAGTTTTATAGACAAATTACCGGAGATTATGATCAAGCTGAACATTGGTGCATTCTTTCACATATTAATTAATTTATTGACTCATTCACATTTTTGAAAACCTATTAGGGAATATCTACCAGAATATAAATGTGTGTATGTGTGTCTGTGTGTCTGTGTGTGTGTGTGTGTGTGTGTGTGTGTGTGTGTCTTCCTGTCCTCAGAGAGCTTATGAGGAAAAACTTGAAAATGGATCATTTGGGGTGATGAATACTCACCACAATGGTAAATAACAATGGTGCACACACCAGAAACCAGGAAGCAGGGCAAGTGTTCCACTTCCAAGTGATGTAAGTAAAGGGCAGAGCAGACTCTAAGGGATGTGCATGGGAATGGGGAAGGTTATAAAGTACATCAACCTGAAAGACGTGGCTTTATATGTAATTTAATACCTTTTGGAATCTATGAAAGAGAGGAAAGAAAGAGGAAAATTATTGGAAGACAAACTGGATTATATTCAGGTGGGTAGTAGACATTGTGAGAAAATAAGTGGATGAAGCACTGGGAGGGAAAAAATGGTAAAAATTGGTAGAAATATATAATATTTATGATTTTTTTCTTTAATCTAACTGGATTTTACTTAACTTGGTACCTTAGACAGTCAACTGATATGAGACAAAAATAAGGGTAAAATTATCAAAAAATAGGTACATGATATACTCTAGTGCTGTTATAAATATCTTGCATCTATTAACTTATTTTAATCATTACCTTTCCATGAGAAAATTATTATTATTATTATTTTTTTAAAGATTTATTTATTTGACAGAGAGAAATCACAAGTAGAAAGAGAGGCAGCCAGAGAGAGAGAAAGAGGGAAGCAAGCTCCCTGCTGAGCAGAGAGCCCGATGCGGGACCCGATCCCAGGACCCTGAGATCATGACCTGAGCCGAAGGCAGCGGCTTAATCCACTGAGCCACCCAGGCGCCCCCATGAGAAAATTATACTTTGATTATTTCCATTTTATAAATGTATCATCACAGGGTTTGAGTCCTTGTTTGTCCCATCCCTATTAGTCATAACCTTTCTTTAGTAAGTTGTTATTGAATATAACAGTATTAAGGAAAAACCCTAGAATCCCCTACATTCTAGATTACAACTAATAGACCTTTGGAAATCAGAGTCAACTGTGCTAGCTAATATATTAATTTATTTCTTTTCTTAGTAACATAAGGATGCAAGTGGCCAGGGGAAGTTATTAGCTTTTGCATAAGTTACTTTCAACTCATCAAGCTCAAGGTTGTAAAGAAGGGATAATAAGATTGTAGAAGGCAGTTGATATATATATATATAGAGAGAGAGAGAGAGAGAGACCCCCATACAGAGTCTTGCTTCTTGGTCCATATATTTCGACCAAAAGAAAAATGGCAGCATATGTTGGCCTATTCCTCATCCTGGAAGGCAATATCCCAGCTTCCCATGATTTTATCTTAGGTGCTGATGGAGCATTCTAGTTTCTCAGCAAGCCAGCTGCTTCTGTGTGATGGGATACATGATAAGACTGTGGATCCTATGGGCATAAGTGCACTGCCAAATATAGTTTGCTATATATATATTTTTTTCCTTACTAAGGAGCAACATTGAGTGGTAGAACATCAGTGTGAATGACATTCCTTTAGTGGTGAAGATGGCAAAAGATTTGAGGGCAGGAAAAGAAAATTCATATTCAGAATATGTATCTATTCCTATTCTGAGATAGAAGAAGGACCAGTATAACCGACATATGCCCAGCTGTCTATTTAGTCCACTCATGGTGCCCTATCACAGCCTCAGGTTTAGCCTCTAGTCTTGGCAATTTGGGCACTCTTCAGTTGCCAAACTGTAGCATCCATGTGTACCATTGCCCTGTCTTGGTGATCACTCATCTACAGATCCATATAGCAGGTACCAGAATGCCTAATGTGGAAGGCTGACTGGCATTTGCAGAACGGGTCAGCATTTCGACCTACTTATTCATCTCTGCAGTTGAACTTAGCATGCACATAAGCAAGACTATCTATTCTGAGAGGTGCATAAATGTAGCTTTATGTCCTACCACCTTACTATTAATGTTTTGATCTTGTTCTTTACAAGTTCCATCTTTCAAAACATGCAGAACAGACAACCTGACACACTGCTAGAAGTTCTGACACTTGCTGAGAAGACTTTACTCAACACAGTTTTCTGGGCTACTCCTGAGTGTAATGTGCAACAGATTATATTTTCTAAACATGCAGACATACATATCTGGGGTTAATCCTCATTATTCTAGGACTCTATATTAGTTAATCAATCTACTTTGAAAATGTATTTGTAACTCCAACATCAATCATCCCAGTGCTTTTGTGGTCATTCATATGTATGCTTAGAGTGGCAAAAATTTTTGAATTATCCAGCATGTACCTTCTTGGATAAAGTCAGAGAAGGTATGCCATGCTTTGTCATTTTAGCTCTCATACTGTAAACAAATTTCTTTCTTTCTTTCTTTCTTTCTTTCTTTCTTTCTTTCTTTCTTTCTTTCTTTTTTTTTTTTTTTTATCTGTGTACTGTGTAGTGATCTTGTTTTCACAATATTTGTGCTTTTCTTGGTAATTTTGTTGTTTTAAATGTGCCCCAAGCATAGTCCTGAACTTCTATCTAGTGTTTTACTATTATATATCTTATAGGGAAAGACACTTTTTAGATAAGTTTCATTCAGGCATGAGTTATATGCTGTTGACCATGCATTCAATTTCAGTGAATCAACAGTATTTGTTAAGTAAGGTGTCTTTAAAATAAAATGTGAATAAAGCAAGGTTATGTATTAATTATTATTTTTCTTTTTTTAATGTATTAATTGATGAAAATATGTGACTATAGGCTTGCAAGAAACTAACTCTATTTTCCCTAGGAGCAATGGTTCAGTATTTGCTAATTCAGGGTCCGGGACAGCTGTATAGGGCATAACTATTGCCAATAATAGGCACTGACTCTGTGTGTGCATGTGTATATATATTTCTTCATGTTCTTCAATTTTCTTACAATGGAACTGACACCATTTTCATCAAGAGCTGAGGTATCTGCTTCCCTCTTTTAAAATTGGGCAGGGGCTTGTGAACTGTCTGACCAAGAGAAAATGGTAAAAATGATGTTCTATAGTATCTGGGGCTAGATCATAAAAAAAATTTCTATCTGCCTTTCATGGACATGCCCTTTGGAGACCTGAGGCATCCTGTGAAAAGCCCATGCAGGAGAAACTATAAGAAGCAATCACATGATGCAATAAATGGTCAGGGGATGCAATCTGTTTTAGTCTGCTGATTCTGAGGCAACAGCCAATCTCAACCACTAGGCATGTGGCTGACCGAATCTTGAAGATAAAGGACTAGAGGAACGTGAGCCCTTTGTTAGTCTCATTTACTTATGATTTCCAGATCTGCACAGGCCTGATCCTAACTAAATCCTTTCCTGTTTGTGGATGAATGCTATTGTGCACACCCAGCTTCATGATTTTTTAAATCAGATAACATTGAGCTCATGCTGGGCAGCTCAGCAAGCATAGTCTCTCCGTACTCCAAGGTTAAACATTCTGGCTCCACGAGAGTCTGGTAGGCTGAAGGAAAGCAAAGGTACAGAAAACATGGTTTTTAACTCCAAAAACATAGTTTAAGCTATGATTACTACTCTAGTCTGAGTAGAGGCACTATAGAGGATCCCTGTCTGATTCGTCACTTGAGGTACCATTGGAACTGCTGGGTCATAAGGCCCATGTGTCAGGGCTTCTTGCATCAAATAATGAGCATGGATAGTAGCCCTCAAATCTGTCAGACTTATGGGTAACTCCATGGGAAATGGTATAGTGGTTCTTCAAAATATTAAAAGTAGAATTACCATATGATCCAGGAATCCCACTTCCGAATATACACACAAAAATACTCAAAGCAGGATCTTGAAGAGTTGTCTATACACCTATGTTCATCCTAGCATTATTTATGATAACTGAAAGGCGGAAGCAGCCTAACAGCCCACCGACAGATGAGTGGATAAAAAAATATGTGATACGTAGACGCAATGGCATATTATGTGGTCTTGGTGAAGAATGATATTCTGACACGCACCACCACATGGATGTCTTGAGGTCATTCTGCTAAGGGAAATGAACAGGTCATAAAAGGACAATACAGTATGGTTCCACTTCAATGAAGGACCTGGAGTAGTCAAATTAATAGAGACTGGATGTAGAGTGGTGGGTGCTGGGGGCTGGACAGAAGAATGGGCAGGTGTTGCTTAATGGTTGCAGATTCAGTTTTGCAAGATAAAAACAGTTCTGGAGACTGAACGAACTTACTACTACTGAACTAGACAGCTAAAAATAGATAGGATGGTAAGTTGTATTTTATGTGTATTTCCTCCCAATTAGAAAAATGATCAATGGTTGCCAAAGGTTTGGGAGAGGGAGAAAAAGATGAATAAGTGGAGCCTAGAGATTTTTAGAGCAGCAGAACTATTCTGCATGACACTGTGATGACGGATGCATGACACTACACATTTGTCAACACCCACAGGACATTACAACCCAAAGAGTGAACCCTAATGTGAACTATGGACCTTAGTTAATAATAATGTATCAATATATTTAATTATAACAATGGTACCACATAAGTATAAGATGTTGATAATAGAGGTAAGTTAAGTATGAGTGTGGGGAAGTATATGGGCACTTTCTGTATTTTATGCTCAATTTTTTTTTCTAAAATTAACTAAACTCTAACTAAATAAAATCTGATACCTTAAAGAAATATATGTTAGGGGCACTTGGTGGGGCAATGAGTGAGGTGACCAACTCTTAGTTTCCCTTGGGGTCTGCCCTCAAAGTCATGTGACTGAGCCCTCCGTGGGGCTCTGCACTCAACACAGTCCACTTGGGTTTCTCTCTTCCTTTTTCCTCTACCCCTCCAACTCTGTTTCTCTCTCTCTAAAATAGATAAATAAAATCTTTTTAAAAATAGATTTATTATTCCTTAAATGGATCAGAGTAGCACGCACACATGGCATAAGTAATCTCAAAAATCCAAATTCCCAAGGGTTATGACTTCTTTTTTTTTCCCCCATATCAGATGGGACAAGGTACAACAACATGCCATTTATCTTAGAGACCATCTATATCCAAACCTGGCCCAGACCACAAGGTCCCTAGAAACCTCATTAAATTATAAATATCACTGACATTTTTCTGGCAAATGTTTCCTATTTAAGCACCTAGACTTTTCTGTATTCCCTTATCTAATGCAAAATGTCATCTCTGTTATGTAACAGCATGATGTGTTGGGAAAAATTAGTATGATTACATTATTACATATTATGTTAAGAAAGATCACATTAAAGTGGATATAATCTTGAAGTTACACTGTGAAGGAATACTGTTGTCCTTGCCAGGTGAGATAGAACTCCTCCCAACTGAATGTATTAATTGGGAATGAGAAATAAATTATTTGATCAGTCAATTAGTGGCTTCATATCTATTGTCAGAATCTGATTTGTCTAAATAAAGAGATCAACCTCAGAAAACATCCTACGAGTGTTTATACCTGACAAAGTTCAATATAATCTATAGTCGTTTTTCAAAATCAGTCTTGGAAGATAACTCAACATGTTAAAGTATCAAGATGGAGATTCTAGCCAGCTGTCCATTGAAGAACGAGGGGAATAACCACAGAATGAGTGCTCGGGCTCTCGGCACCCCATGTGGGACTTACTTAGGCCAGCTTTCCATTTATTGCCTGATCTCTGTAAGCTCTCATTCTGACCTACAGATTCCTTAGATTCTGGTGGATTAACTCAGAACTCCCAAAGGTCTAGGTATATCCCTTTCTCCAGTGTACAGTAACCTTGTTAAATGGCTCCAGGTGTCTTGGGGAGGAGCTTAGAGGAAGAGCCACAGGATGCATTTAAGGCAGGAATAAATACAGCTGCTCTGAACATCGTCTTCAAATGTATCCAGCCTCCTCTTCATTCAGGGGTCTCTGGCTGTGAGGATTAGACTTCAGGTCATACATTTTCACTTTAGCTTCTCAAATCAGGTTTCAGCTCCTCAGACCTGTGGTTTATATGCATCAGGATACCCCTCAGAGAGCTGCACATCTGTGCTGTTACTTTGGACAGAAAATCATTTAGTTGTCATCACAGATTCCCATGAACCAAAACATCCAACCTTGAAATCTTTTATAGTAATGTGCCAATCTTATCTCTGATAGTTAAATATCACCAGCACCTACACCCTGCTACTATGAGGTTTTATTACTCTCACTGAAATCAGAGAGCCCAATTCTGATTGGTAGAATTCCACCCCACCATGCTCATCACCACAGAACTTTCAAGATGCTAGTGTTTTCTTCAACCATAAATTTTTAATGGCTTGGTGAAGACAATTTCCCATGGGCCTCCCCAGAGTTATTTTTAGGATGTGATGAGTTTACCCAGACTGTATCTCATCCAGTATTCCCCTGATATTCACTTCAGGTGATTCTTTTGTCTAAAGTATGGAAGTTAAGTTCTGGCATGTCAACCTTTTAGATTATAGACCACAACTTATCTAGGCTCCCATTATTTCACCAAATAGTTTATTATAAATGTTACCTGTTCTTCAAGCTAACACATACGATTTTAAATCTTGGTTGAACACACGCATATTAGTAAAGGTTTTTTTTTTTTTTTTTTCCTCATATAATCTTACATTTTGTCCTTTCTGATCTTTTATAACTAGGATCTATCCCTACCTACATATGCTTCCCAATTTTTTGATGATAGAAGTTCACAACATTTTTGTAATTCCTTTATGTATATTTCTCTCCACCTAGAGTAGACCTTGCAGTTGTTTCCTTGGACATACTGGAGTTTTACTTTCATTGTGGGCCTGGGGGGTGGAAAGTGTTAAGGAAGAATTATAAATAGAGTAGGCATTCCTTTATGAAGCACCTGGTCCAGGTGAAATTTCTGCAGGGTTTTTAATAAAAGGGATGTCTGGTTTACTCAGATTGGGAGGAGGGAATTCATTATGTACAAAATTCTGCACTTGCTGAAATCCTTCCAATGATAAAACTATGCTAAAATTGCACAAGATAATGGATAAATTTTAGATGACTTAGAGACTTTATGGTCCAGCACTTCTTTGGGGAGGGAGTTGAAAGATATAAGTTTATTGTCATTTTGGGAGGGCACCTGGGTGGCTCAGTTAGTTAAGTGATTGCCTTCGGCTCAGGTCATGGTCCCAGAGTCCTGGGATGGAGCCCTGCATTGGGTTCCCTGCTCCTCAGGGAGCCTGCTTCTCCCTTTCCCTCTCCCTTTCCCTCTCCCTGCCACTTCTCCAGCTTGTGCTCTTTCTCTATGTGTCAAATAAATAAAATCTTTAAAAAAATTATTGTCCTTTTTGTAAGCTTTCTAGAACAGTCAAAAGCACTCAGCTTGTCTCACAAACTTTGTAATCATTATTGTTTCTATAACCATCAAATTCAGTAGCCATTTACTCTTCCAAAGCGTTGACCCAAAAACCAAACTCTACCCTTTCCACCATCTGGAGATAATTGGTGTAATAATGAGGCCACTTATGTCATAGATTTTCAGAATCCCATCTCATCTGTAAGGAGATCATTGATACACTCAACTGGTATGTAGGTACAGTGCTGAGTGTTCTTGGTTTGGTTTTACCAACTCTATCAGGCAGAATTCTAAACAGGGTACACCCCTGTTTATAGTTCAAATGAATGTACTTTAGCAAGGGGACAGATATGTGAGCAGAGTTAAGGGACTAAATGAGGGATTTTGAAACACCCAGACTAGGAACAACACTAAGCCAATGCTACCATAGGGTTAAAGTTTTAAAGTAAGAATTAGTATTGTCAGAGCTCAGGGATGGCTGGATCTGAAGAGCATTGAGTATGTAGAAGTAACTATATACTCTTAGAGGACAAAGGTGGTGCCAGATTAATGGCTCCAAGCCAGACAGTGCAAGGCAGAAATATCCTTATAATCTTACCCATATTTGTCTCTACTGATCTTCAGCTGGTGCTCCCATTGACTGAAGACGGGGAAAACCAATCAGCAAGCCAATGTGGTGGTATGGACCACTGAGACCAACCATTCAAGGCATACAGCTGAATACAGAAGTGCAGAGAAGAGATCTGTTGGTGAAATAGGGGGGAAAAAAGTCATCAAGGTAATAATGCAACAGTCAAGGCCAGATATCACCATGGCTTGGACCATTTGTGAGATTTTGAGATTTATGACCATGTATGAGAATTTATGAGATTTTGGACATATTTCTAAGAAAGATATAACAAGACAAGGTGGATTGAATGTGCATCTGGGAAAGAGAAATAAGTAATAGACATAGAAAAGAAATATGGAAAAAGCAGGACTGAGAGAACATTTAATTTGAATATGATAACTCTGAAATGTCATTGACCATCTAAGGGGAGAGGCCAACTAAGCAGCTAAAATATATAAATCTAGAGTTCAGAGCAGAGTTTAGCCTGGAGATATAATTCACAATTAGTATTATTATTTAAGAATTATATTTTCTAAATAATCTGTAAAGGGCTTAGCTGGTATTAGGAATCCAATAAATGTGAAGTTCTATTTCTATTGATCTTCAAAGGAAGACTAAAATGGCTTATGCCCAAATACCCCCTTCTATCCAAGCCTGACAAATACAGAAAAATGGAGGAAATTTCAAAGGGGATGAAACCACAAGTGTAAAATATACAGTCAATAGAATAAACACTGCAGTAGATATAATTCTGAAAATAAGGCAAACCACAGGGGGCTCTATTTCTTCTGGATGAAGTTGGGTTTATATACCACCCAGAGAATTCTCTGTAGCCTTTAACAATACCTCACTGAGCATATAATTGCCAGAAAGGTGGGAAAGAATTAAGCACCGCGAGTAATATCCTTTGTAATGTCTCACAGAGAAAGGTTAAGGAAATTTCATTTGCTATGAGAAGATGGAAATAAATTAGTTAAGTCACCATGGAAAATCAGGCAGGCAGGACCAGATAGTGATAAGATCCAGAGGAAGAAATATGAGACTTTTAAAAATAGACATTTTAATTCATACATTAATAAATGTGAGACCAATTTTACAGAGGAGAACCAATGCAAAAAGCATCAAGATTTTTCAGCTTAAGTTAGAAAGAACTGGATGTCTTTATAAGACAAGTCAGTTGTTATGAGGTTTTTACTATTTATTTACATATTTTAATGGGCAGGAGCAAATAAATCAAATCAAGTCTTGAATACGGAAATCTCTTTAACATTCTCAGAAGCCTGAGAGTAAGAAGGAAAAAAAAAAAGTTTTAAGTGAAATAGTCAGAAGCCCTTTCTGATCATAATGGTTGCTGAAACATTTATTCAAGACCCATTCATGTTTTAGTCCTCCTTTTATGAAAATTTGGGTTCTCAATAACTATTAATGCATTATTTTATTAATTGGGTACAAACCTGATATGCAAGTAGTAGATAGGAAGAAGATCACTTCTTGTGCCAGAAAGTGAATATGAATGGCAGAGTAGAGTCATTTTATGTAATATAGACTAGAGGATGGTAATGAGGATAAATGAAATTTAAGTCACAAACACCCAGGAATAAGAATTGCAAGCCCTCATCTATTTCACAGATAAAGCCGAAACTGAAGAGAATGGATGATTGAGATCAAAGCTGATTGTTCATCTCTTGATGTGGAGATATGTATGGACTGGAGAAGACGATGTTGACAGTTGTGGTGGGACACGACCCCTGGATGCCTGTGGGGCTCTGCACTTGACTCCATGAACTCCACTTAACCAGTTTTATGCATCCAAGTCATATCCTATGTCAGTTAGGGTAGATATAGGTGTAAGTCACAGCACACCTCCAACTGGCTTAAACAATAGATGTTAGTTACCGGATTCATTGTTTTATTTGCTATGAAGTCCAGAATTGGAGTAGATCTTGGGTTGAGATTGATTTATCAGGTCAAAAACACATAAAAGAATATGATTCTTTCCTTCTTTTCCTGCTGTTTCCCAGGGAGTCAGCCTTTATCCTAAGGTTGACTTGCCACTGTGGTCACCAGATAGCTGGCAATAGGAGACCAAGGACTGAGGTCAGGGATAGGGATGTAGGTGAGACCACTGCAGCTGGGTAGCTGGTACTCCCTGGGGGAGATTCCTCTAAGGAGTATCCTTGACCAGGAGCAGAAGAATGGAGAGTGGGGCCCTGGCAAGCAGTCACAGATGCACATTCACTCTCAAGCTGCCAGCATATTGCCTAAACTCAAAGGTCAGAATTTTAAGTCATGATTAATAGAGACCACTTAAAACTGAGGTCACCTGCTTTCAGACTGTACCTCAACATAGTACAAATGTTTTGTAAAATTATGAAGATAAGCCCCAAAGAGTCATGATATTATTCATTTCACTCTCCCTATTTTCAAATATGAAGTAGGACCTAAGTTTTATTTTCCTTTTTTCCCTCTGTGCCAAACAAAGACAGTGTGGAAGCATGGAAACAGGTATACGATATGTACTGTAGAGCAGGTACTGCCCTCAGCCTCGGTACACATTAACTTTCCATCATTTTTACAAAATTAGGAGGTAGGTTCTGTGATGAACTTCTTTGTGCCAACAAGGAAAGTGGCACTACATACAACTAAATACTAGCAGATCTGAGATCTAAACCTTCACAGCTTACCACTCTCTGAATACTCTTCGAAGGAATGAATGCATTAATTAATAAAAAAAAATCACTGCATTAATGAATGAATAATAAATAGAATGAAAATGTTTCTGTCTGCATATGCTAAAGATGTCTGTGCTCTCTTTAGGAAGAGTATCCCAAGACATGCTACTACATGTTAGGGGAGCTGATTTCCAGCTCTAAAAATGCCCTTACCTCTCCATCTAATTTTATAAAAGGCGAAAGATTTATGCAATCTGAAGAGAAACCAGAGTATCTCTCCATCTAATTTTGAACAGCTTGCATACTACTCAGGGACATTGTCCATTAAACCATCACACTGGGATTAAAATTCTGCCCTTTCTACTTCACAGAGCATCTTTGTGGATGTAAGGAGATGAGACATTTTGGAAGTACACTGGAAACTATCAGGCATCATAGTAACATAAAGTACAATTCTAAGCAATGTAAAACTTTGCAGGTAGTAAAATTCTTCCCCTGTGATTATCAAGATGTTGGTAAATAATAAATATCTGAAGGGCACAGTCTGTGGTTATTAACTCAGCAATCAAGACCTGCCATAATCATCAAATTTTAGAATTTTAGAGTAAAGGAGCAATTAAAGATCCTTTGCTTTGATTCCTCATGTTTCATATTGGTACTGTCTTAAGATCATCTCACCTGTGGGGCACAGAATCATCAGCACAAAGTGGTCCCTGTTTGTCCGACCCAGTCTAATCATGAGTGAATAATGCCAGGACGTGTTCAAACCCTCAGGAGCAGTAATGTCATTGCATGAAAAAGTAAGAATGTCTGGCTGCCATCATCAGCTCTTTAAGTCACTCAGAACAAATAATGGTTTGTACTGAAATAAACAGTGTTTATTCAGTGAATAAATTGTAATATTTTAGAAACTAGGCAGTAGCATATCTTTTTCTTTTGAGCAGGTACTCCAGGGAGGTAACTGGCCCTGACAGGGCTAGTATGTTTCCATAACTTACTAGCTAGGTGAACCTGGCCAATTCTCTTAACCTGTCTGATATTTTTGACTCAAGTAGAATATGGAAGCATTTTAGGTAGTTGTTGAATTAATCAATGAGGGAATAGGGGAATGGATAACACATAGGTCAGCCACACCATAATAATGCTACATGGTCAACCACCCCAAGATCTGCACAAAACACACATTATCATACTCACATTCCTGCAGGCCAATTAAATCAACTCTACAGGTGGGATTTCTCTGTTGCATGGTTAATCATTCTTCTGGGTTGATGAAGATACCCAGAGCAGATCCTTCTCATGCCACAGCAGAAGCTTAGAAGAGTGAGCCTAACGTGTGGGAACCTTTTAAGTCCCTACAAATGTCACCTGATTAATGTCCCACTTAAAGCAGATTGTATACATGAGCTCCAAATCAAGTGATGAAGAAGAATATTTGACCTGCCATGAGGCCACAGTAAGTGCCATGCCCAACATAAATTGGGAGGTAGGTATTCTGTGCTGCCTTGTGTTCTCCAAAATCTATATGTTGAAATCCTAACCCACTAATACCTAATGTGACTGTACTTGGGGATAGGGTCTTTAAGGTGTTTAAGGAGGCAGTTAAGTCTAAATAATTCAATAAAGGTGGCCCTAATGCAAAAGGATTAATGTCCTTACAAGAAGTAGAAGAGACTTCAGGAGAATGACCACAGAACAAAAGGCCTTTTGAGGACACAAGAAACAGGTGGGTATCTACAAGCCAGGAAGCACCCAGCCAGCACCTTGAGTTTGGACTTCTAATCTCCAGATCTGTGTAAAATAAATTTCTGTTTTTTAAGACGCCAAGTCTGTGGTGATTTGTTATGTATAGAAGCCCTAGAAGCCAAATATAGAGGGTAATATTCTGTTCTCATGGAGATGGGGGTGGAGAGGGTGAATATTTGCTGAACAATCATCTATTTTAACATGGATATGACATTTATTTTCCAAACCCATTTTGAATCTGAGAGTAGTAGAGAGAACTTTGCCTCCCACTTGAGCACTCCATTAGCAGGTGGCAGAATAGGGTCTTAAATTAAAGACTTCTTAATTGAAGCCCTTTATTCTTTTTATGATATAACTTTTTTTTCCTTCAATAGAATCCAGACTAGTAACATATATCCAACAGTGGAACAACCTATGTGTGTGGAATAAATGACCATATCTCCTAGAGACCAGCTGGGTTGATAAAGCACAGAGGGAAACAAGAGGTCTGCTGGGTTGCCAGTTGTACAAGCTGAATTAAGGGAGGCTAAAGTGTGTCTAGGGATAAGTAGACAAAAGCTTAAATTAAGCTTTAATTCCATAATTTACAAACAGGATAAGAATAGTATATACCTTGGAGGTTTCTTGTGAAAATAAGTGAGATGGTATATGTAAAAATAAATGGGTCCAGGAAGTACACATTTCTAATACTAAAACAATGACAGGTATGACTACTATTTTGTTACAATGCTTAGAATGGCAGAATAAAAAGCACATCCTTGAGTCAGAGAAATACTTTCCCTGGATAATGTTTGTATAAATCCTTTTCTTTAATTTTGAGATTTTAAAAAAATATATACTTTATTTATTTGACAGAGAGAGAACAAGCAGAGGGAGTGACAGGCAGAGAAAGAGGGAGAAGTACATCCCTGCTGAGCAGAGAGCCTGATGTGGGACTTGACCCCAGGACACTGGGATCATGACCTGAGCTGAAGGCAGATGTTTAACCGACTGAGCCACCCAGCCACCCTATTTTTAAGAGTTATTAATAAAAAGGGGAATTGGTAAAATCTTGCTTATCTCAGACTCTTTGAATGTGTTTTTGTGTGTGCAAACATGTGCACATGTGAATGTGTGTATTGCTGACTTTATCCCTGTTGTGATCAGACTGAAATTAAATTTATGGTTTACCTCTCAGGGCCAGGGTGATCG
Source organism: Mustela nivalis (assembly GCF_964662115.1). Lineage (NCBI taxonomy): Eukaryota > Metazoa > Chordata > Mammalia > Carnivora > Mustelidae > Mustela > Mustela nivalis. The sequence continues at coordinate 5,636,895 of NC_139021.1, forward strand.
CCAAAACTTTTGAGTCTGTTTCCCTCAAGATTCCCCCTCCTGAAGAGTACTGTCTATTTATATGTCTATAACTGACTCCTTGCCAACCTCCTCCATATTCATACCAACTCAAACACACACATATCTACATACACAGACCCCCAACATGCACAGCACCAGGCCACACCAGAGCATAGACATGCACATGCATGCACAAACATGCACACGCACACACTTTCTCTTCTTTGCTTATGTAGCACGTATCATCTTCTCCAGCTCATTTTTCTTATCAGATTCCTTGAAAGATTTTGTGACCCTCATTTACAGTAAGCAATGACTAATTTTATGGGTCAACTTGACAGGGCCACTGGATGCCCAGATATTTGGTCAAACATGATTTCTTTTGTGTATGAGGGTACTTTGGATAAGATTAGCATTTGAGTTGACTAACTCAGATGGACCGACTAACACCAATCACCCTCCCCAGCATGAGCAGGCACCATCCAACCTGTTGAGGGTCTGAATAGAACAAAAAGGTGGAGGAAAGAGGGGCTACCTCTTGATTGTTGAGCTACAGCATCTCAGAAGTCCTGATTCTCAACCTGCTGACTAGGACTGTTGTAGAACATTGGCTCTCTGGCTCTTCGGCCCTCAAACTGTACTACCCAGTTTCGTGGGTCTCCAGCTTGCTGAGAGCTGATGGCAGAAATTTGCAGCTTTCATAATCCTGAGGGCCAGTACCTGAGAATAGATCTATTTATACATACCCCGTTGAATCTGTGTCTCTGGAGAACCCTGACTAATACACTGTATTGATTCACTTTCACTTTTCATACATTTTAGACTTGAACTTGCCTTTCTTCTATCACCAATATAATGGCAGATACTTGAGGAATCCACATGGTGATTTTTTGCTGTCATTTTCTTTGTGCCTAATAACCTGTACTATACACTACCAGGGGAAGCACATTATGGGCACTCAAGAAAAAACTTTTAATTAAAAAACACATTAAGTAAAAAAGAAAAAAGAAAAAACACATTGAGTAATAAATGACTATATTTCCAATTTTCACATGGAATATTGTAATTTTATTAAGAATTTGTAATATGTTTATATTATGTAGGTCTGACATCTATCTAATAAATAAATTTTGAAATCTTCTGATTGCAAAAGTAATAAGTATTTATTATATGGATTGAAAATAATGTTAATGAATGTAAAAATATTTAAAAATCATATAAAAATCACATTTAAAGTCAGTCTCTGTTAATATTTAATGACTTCTCTTCTAGTATGTAATTTATAATTTTACATTATATGGAACCAAGATCACACTACATATTTTATGCCCTCCTCTTTTCAATTAATATTATATTGTGACTATTTTCCCATCATTAAAAATTTTGTCAAAGATGTTTATGCCTGCATGCGTAAATCAATAATAAAATGATTTAGGTGTGTTAATGTAGTCATGCAGAGATAGGATTAAAATGAATACATTAACAGAATCTTTCCTCCCATATGGATACTTCCTTTAAGCCAAAGCTCCTTATTACCAAAATGACTATGTGCTTAGTTAGTAAGCTGAAGTTAGAAATTCACAGAGGCTTAATATCTTTATCACAGAGATTAATGAGGAGGTATACTTAATACCCTCCCACAATACTAGACAGCTGATATATAGTGTATGATATAAATTCCATTCTGTAAAAGTTAAGCTACTGTAATATTCGTTTAACATATTAATGGGCTCTGTGGATGAGAATAAATTTAGCATGACACAAGTTTTCTGCCCTTGGGAATGAGCAATCTATTTGAAAGACCAGACATGTACATGGGAGACAGTTATACAACCCTCCCAATGAACAGACGAGGGATGCACAATGTAGAAGTGGAAAGTCCAACTGGATGGGTGCCATCCAAGAAAGCCTCCTGGAAAAACCTGGGCTTCCTGGGCTTGCCTTTGGTATTCTGATCAATGGACTGTGGTGGAGGGATAGTATTTACTCAGGACCTCTTATAAATCAGTCCTCATCTCTGGTTACCCTCACAGTATTCCCTGGAGAACCAGCAATGACATTGACTTTTGATAAATGTGACTTGAACACTCTGACTCCACATCTATGCTCTTTAAATGGCACTCCGAAAGGGATGACTAGAAAGGAGAGCACATCGAGGCCAAGAACAGTGTATGCAAAAGCCCAGATAAAGAAGGGATCTAGGAGTGCAGAGGGGCAGCCCCCAAGGCAGGTGCATTGCACTCTGTGAAGTTGAGAGCATGGCTGTGATGAGAGGAAACATAACAGAGAATCACATGGTAAGAGATGCTAAATAACAAAAGATAGAATCCATGAAGTTACTTTGGGGCACTGAGTCCCCTGATATGGTCCCATTAGCTAGAACCTTAGCTAATGACACCAATTTTGCATTTAGTTGGCTAAAAACTGCTTGGAAAAAACAATTCATTAGAAAAGTGTGTATGTGTGCGTGTGTGTGTGTGTGTGTGTGTGTAGAGAGAGAAATCATGAAATCCCATCTTCTCTATTATAGTGAAAACAGAATTGATTTTTAATAAGAGTGAACTGAAAGGCCCTTTTAAGCACACTAATATACGTAGTCAAAATGAATCATTTTCGTATGTCACAAGGACCCCTAGACTGTAAGAGACCTGGCCTTGCCCTCAGAGTGCTTAGAACCTAGTGAGAGAGACAACGTGTAACAGGTGCTTTGAAGGAGAGGGCTGGGCCCCATGAAGACACACAAAATGGCAGTTGGTCTAGAGGGGAATGGAGGGTCCTCTTTAGGAAAGGGTGCAGTAGGAAATAGTGGCTGATTTCAGATCTCTAAAACACCGGGGAGCCTGGGAAAATGGGGAAAGATGAGGCATTCAAGCACAGATGGAATATCACAGTCCCTATCATTTGACTCATTAAAGATTATTTTAGCAACAACAACAACAACAACAACAACAACAACAACAAAAGCCATGGTGGCCAAAATATGAACAAGAGGGAACAGCAAGTCACATGCAATCAAAAAGGTCAGTGGAGCTGGATGTTGCAGGGCTTACAAGCCAAGGGAAAGAGCTGGTATTTAGTCCAAGAAAAATGAGCCATTGAGGAACCTTCCCCATATGACTGGACATTCGTTAAAATGGAGGGCTGGGATGAAGAGAAAGAGAGGTGTCTCAATGCCAAATGACCAGTGATGGGGTAAAGACAAAGAAGTTATAAGCAGTGTTAAGGGGCTTGGCATAATGTAAAAAGAAAGACCTGAGTTCTGCACAAGGGTATATAGGAGAAATAAAAAAGAATACAGCGCCTATGTAATAATATACAGAGAGATAGAATATTTTAAATTAATCAATGCAGTGCAGGGTGCTAGATGAGACAGGAATAATTAGACTAATATTGGAGATTCCACAGTTGACAAATCTCATTCAAAGCCAGGCCCTGTTACTTATCAGCGTTGAGAGTGCAGTCAGTTACCTAATTGCTATGAGCCTCACTTTTTGCTTCCACAAAATGTGAATAATCATGACTCCAATTGTATAGAGTTTGGAGAAGGATTAGATGACATAATGTAGTCAAAGCAATTAACACAGAGCGTATAATCACCAAAGCCTGTTAGATGTGACTGTTTTTAGAGAATTTCCATTCCTGTTGCTGTTGTAATGCCATTACTAAAATCATCTTAATCACCATTGTTTTAAAAGCTTTAACAGACATATTCTTTAACATAGTCAAGTATTAATGTGATCCATTTGGGAAACTGAGTTAGCAACAGGTCAGAGTAATGAAATATTTCAGAAATGATAAGAGATTTGATGTTGATTCAACCAGGAACTCGAAGGAGCAACCAGTAGTTCAGAAATGAGTCTGCTACAACCAACATTTATCAACAGCTTTGGAGGTGATTTACAATTAATCCTCAAAATCATCATGAAATGGGTATAAATATGGTCTCCTTTTTACTAATGAGGAAACGGGTATAGAGGGATTATAAGCAGGGATTATAAACTTATAAAGTCAGTTTATAAGCAGAGGAGATGGAATTTGAATCCTAAGAGGCTATCTCCAGAATGGCCAAGCTTAACCTCTAGGCACCCCTGCCTCTGTTGGGTTACAACGGGCAGTGGTGAAGGTGGTTTGCGTCATGCTGCTCTTAGATCAATTTCTAATTTCTGCATGGGGTGCTACAGATAATATCACAAAAAGGAACTATTTCCTGAAACAAATTACCTGGGAAACTCCTGGAGAGGGACATGACTTAGAGGCTGTATTATCATTTTTCCTTTTTTGAGGTTTCGAAATAAAAGATACATCCTAGATTCCATGTATTGTGGAGTTCCGTGTACTATTCAATCATCAGGGCAAGCAAAGGAAAACTGCATTCACAGATGAATCGTGTCTGCAATCAGCCTTGAACTTCCTGTGTCCAATTGAAGAAATGATTTTCTTTGGTAATGCAACATTTGATGCAGATGGATGGTCAGATTACTCCCCAGTGTCTGAACACTCTCCGGCAAAATGAGGAAGACTTCAGTCAATTTGATTTGTACAGAAAACCATTATTGCTCAAACTAGCCAACCATCACTAATGTTTTTGTATAAAGCTGAGGAGTTCAGGGGTCTCTGGGATGTGCTGAAGCTGTGGAATCAGGAGATAGATGCTTCCCCTATCCTTCAAGGCCAGCTCACATGTCATCCCCCTGACCACCAGAAACAGAACAAATGGCTGGCAGAACACTTGGCTTCCACTTCTCCTGTCTTAGTGCCCATCACAACATATTAGACTTGTTACCCTCCTGGCTTCTGGACAACACTGATCTATGGATGCTGATGAGAATCATTTTAAAGTTGTTTTTTTTTCCCCCTACCCAAAGGCCCTGAGTTGATGTGGAAAATTGTTTCACATATAACTTGAACATTATAGCCGGTTGTAGCTCTATTGTGGTGCTCCCAATTTTCCGCTTGTTCAACCTCCATCTCCCTGCTAACCCAGCTTGCTTCTGTGTCTCCTGGAAGGCTGCATAGAGACATACACCATGTCCAGCTCACTGGTTTTCCTTCTGCCTCCTGGCCCATGACAATGCCCCTGCAAGTCCATTCATACTTTCAGTAACACAACCACAGTCACTTCTGTCTCTCCCAATGCATCCCTCTCTTCCTCAGTAGGCAAATGCATCTATTTTCTCACTGTTCCTCATGCAGGCAAGTGGGACAAGAAGCAGGGGTATAGGAGTTGTAGTCAAGTATGTTTTCTTGATAGAGTTGTTGCAGGTTTACCAAATGCATCAAACAAATCCCTGGGTCCTCTGGGATGCAGTCCAGGGCATGTTGGGGATTAACTGGAATGGGACAGGGTCAGGGTTTGGTAGGTTAATGTCCAGCTTTGCCCTCTACTCATGATTCTTTCTCACTTCAGGCCTGGCTATAGTGGTCTTCTGTGCCTAAACTCTAGCTCAGTTACAGCACTCCTTTCTCTCATAGATATGCTGTCTCTCCCAGCACCCTATCTTGTGAATCTTTTCTACCTTAGGTCACTCCTCAGATCTTAATAATACAGAACAGTAGTGGCCATGATTCATCTTCTTCCCCATGCTTCTCCTAGATGTCATGGAAATAAAGGGATATGGCCACTCCCACTGATCGAGGTAAAGAGACCCAGAAGTCCAAGGGAAATGAAAATTAGTGGAAATATATCTTTCTCTTGTAAGATGAGGGAGAGACTATGACCTCTTATCTTACTAAGAACCACAGTTTATTCAAAAATATATAATATGTTTACATAAGCAAGAAAGCCAGTCACAATGACTTTTTCTCAGAGAAAGAGAGCAGAGATAGATAAGACATTGTTAAATCTACATGTCAGTATGTCCAAATATCACCTTCAAACCACACAGCTCTGAATATATCTTAATTTGTTTTATATCAAAATTTATTTTAACCCCTATTTCTTCATCCCACCAATTAGATAAGTGCCTTGGACTCAGTGGCAATATCCTGTTTATAATGACATCATCATCTAAAACACAAAAGTCACTTGAAGAACATTATCTCTGCCATATTCCTTGGTATGTAATATTAAATGCATAGTTATTTTGACATTTGATAAGACACCTTATAAAGAGGATACAGGAAGGGCACCTGGGTGGCTCAGTGGTTTAAACTTCTGCCTTCTGCTCAGTTCATGGTCTCAGGGTCCTGGGATCAAGCCCGGCATCGAACTCTGCTCAGCAGGGAGCCTGCTTCCCCCTCTCTGCCTACTTGTGATCTCTCTCTCTCTCTCTCTCTCTCTCTGTCAAACAAACAAACAAACAAACAAAAAATCTTTAAAAAAAGGATATAGGATATTTTATTTCCCAACACTGACAGATAAGCAGGCTGAGGCCCAGAGGTGCTTCCTACCTCAAAGTCAAAGCCACTAGAAGCACATAATCCACCCAATCCTATAACAAATGATCCATACTCTTTGACCAAGGAAAGCTATATGTAGTCAGTCCATCCATCCATCCATTCATCCATCCATCGATCCATCTGGCCATCTGTCCATCTATTCAACCACTTATGTAGTTATTTACCACAAATATATTAAACAATATTATATACCAGATGATGTGATAGTCACTGGGGAAATGATATGGGTGAAAAAGAAATTGATCTTTACCCTCAAAGAGACTACACCCTGGTCAAGAAAAAAAATATTCATCAAATAATCCAACACAAACACAGCAGGAACAATGTAAGTTGGGTACCCATACAAATGTTCACCAAACAGTTTCTCACAGAACAGGTTTGTCAGACTCTGGCTCGGCATCCTGATGATGCACCATCTTCTCTCTAGACCTGTATGCTCCCATTCCAGCCAGCTACGTGTTTCAACCCACCTCGTCCCCTGTACCAGTGTACTGAAAGGATACAAAGAGTGGCTCCGTATAGCACTGGACCATGCACTGACCTTTCTTCGCTGTTGAATCTGCCATGACTTTGATGCTGAGCAAGTGCCTGGTTCCTTTCTAATTCTCCTTCTCCATCTTGAGCCTGGGGTGTCAGAGAAAAAGGAGCTTGCCTGGAGATGTGGTGTGATGGAAGAGCAGTGACCTCCCTTTAGGAAAGCCTAAAAAAATGTGTTTATTAAATAATCAGTATGTATGCTGCACATAGTGGGTATCTGTCAAAATCCAAAGTAGAAATAAGAGCTGTCATTCATGGAGTGCTCACACCTGCTTCGCTGCCATCACCAAACTTCCAAAGTCTACGACCCTGGTTGTGTAGTATAGTCCATGTTGTGGTCATAGCTACTCAGATGCCATCTGTGTTTGCCTTGGTAGAAGTTTTGAGTAAATAAATATTACTTTGAAAATAGCAAATACTTAACAAAGAAATTGTTGCTCACCCTTTGTCCATACCTGTCTCCTAAGTTTTTTGTACAACTTAAACACACACACACACACACACACACACACACACACACCTGCGTGCGATGAAAATTTAGAATTTTTTTTAGAAGGAGATGATCCAGAATTGCCAAACAAATATGGTCTCTTTTGTGAGAAGATGTTTGCTATAATTTATTAATTATAATAACTAAATTATATAATAACTAAAATTATATAACTAAAATTTGTTATAATTTAATCTTAGAGTCAGATGGATTTGACATTCATTCTTGGATCAGCAATTCATAATTGTGTAACCTCGGGAAGTGACCTTGTTTTGTGCGTGTGTTTGTGTGTGTCTCAGCTTCCTCATCTCTAAAATTGAGATAAAAATCCACACATTTTAAATATTTAATGACACACTTCAGCAGAGTGCATGATATATTTTAGGATTGCAATAGCTCTACGTCTCAGACCTATGTGATTCGGGAAGATGATACTTAAACCATTCCAACAGCTCAGAGAACATAAGCTGATTAATTCATCTTTTACTATGACTTTTAAAGAACCAAATATGATTTCAAAATTTGAACTCTGTATACATCTGCCTTGATCTGATTAGATAAGGAATTATCTCTTTGAAATGTGTTGTGATCCTAAAGCTTATTTTATTCTTTATTCTGTGTGATTCTTTTCTAAAGTTGGTTGGTAAAGACAAGGGGAGAAGCACAGTCTAAACAGACAAATGTCTCAGGCTTTTTTTTTTTTTTTTTTCTTTTTAATGAGACAGCATGGCATTATAGGAAAAAAGCCTAGACTCGGAGTCAGAAATCTGGATTAGAACTCTGGATTTTCTATAGCCTTTAGGCACATCATTCACCATTTCTGAATCTCTGATATCTTTACTAAAAGAGGATCAAATCACCTACCTTGTAATGTTCTGTCAAAACTCAAAATACAGACAAAACTCTGAGTACAAAGTCGGTGCTCAGTACATAGCTACTACATATGTACAAAGATTTTTATGCACAATCTATGGCAAGTAAATTCTTTTTTAAAAAGATTTATTTATTTGTTTTAGAGAGAGAGAGAATGCAGGGAGAAGGGGCAGAGGGGGAGGGAGAGAGAAAGAATTTTAAGAAGACTCCATACTGAGAGCCTGACTTGGGGCTTGATCTCAAAACTGTGAGATCATGACCAGAGCCAAAGTCAAGAGTTGGATGCTTAATTGACTGAGCCACCCAGGTGCTCCTATGGCAAGTAAATTCTTATCACTGTAACTTTCTTTATGCATGAGTTAGAATATATGTCTTTGTGAGAATAATTTGGCTTAGATAAGTTTTTGAGTATTTATGACATATTTTTTTCATAAAAAAGAAGGTACTAAAATGATTGCAGAAAGGTATACTACAGGGAAAACATAACTAGACCATGCCTCAGAATGAATAAGAATTTCAGTACATATTTTCCAGTATTAAATTTGTTGTTTAAAAGCAGCTATATGATTCACTTTCTTAATCTTTAAACCACTCTCTCGAAAATGAGGAAAAATAAATTGCATTTATCATTCTCCATCATATGCCGACCTATTATATCACTTGTTATCACGTTGTATGCTTCTTCTACAAAAACAAGAACAATATTGGCAGAGCAGCCATATCCTGTATGATAACCATGGATATGAGGGTGGATACTGGAGCCACACACCTGGGACTGCCCCTAAGTGTACAATGTGCCCATCATGCAGCCTTTGGCAATTTACTGCAGCTATCTGGGCTCCGTTTGACTGATCTGTGAGAAGGGAGGCAGATATTTGCTCTGAGTTTACACAGTTGTTGTGGGGGTTTCTTCTCTATTAGAACTAAGCAGGACACATGACAAGCAGATTGGTAAGAGTTAGCTGGTATGTCATCTCAAAATGCTCAGCTATGGTGGGTACTCAGTGAATGTTGAATGAATGAATAAATGCATAATGGACAAATGAATATGAAACCGATGCAGAGTATCAGAGAATTGAGAATGATTAGGACTTCTACTTTGAGACAATTACATGCCCATGCTGTCTCAGAAGGGACCTCACTAGTCCACTTTTCAGAACAGACTGACTCCCTTTAAGCAAGGTCAGGCATCTCCCACCAGGATTCCAAGATGAATATGAGTGTTCTTTGATTGAACTCATGCTGAGTGTGTCTAGAAAACACACAATGTCTAAACAATAGTCTTTATCAATAGGTCGACCTGGGCTTTAGGCTAAATACTCATAGGAAAAATTACAATGAATTTCCAGAAAAGTGGTTCTGCAAACTCATATTGAGTGCTGTGTCTGTTCTTCTCTCAGGGCACTCTGATATAGAAAGAGAGCGAGGACAGCCCTTTCTCAAAACTGATTTCTTGGATATTTTCAATTTCTTAAATGCTTTTGTTCCTTCTGGCCACAGCAAAATGAATAAGCACACAGTATGGGGAGGAGATGAAGCTCCATAAAAACCGCTCTGAGTGTGCAGGCAGTGGTTTCCCTCAGATCCGGTAAATGTCTCACCAGGAGGGGCAGCCTTCCCCCAGCCAAAGCTGAGCAAGCTGGGTAAAGGCTTTTGAAATGTAGGGAGATGTGATCTTGTTCAAAGAGGTCAAGGAAATAAACCTGAGCCTTGTTTCAAGGATTAGGATTTGCCATAGGGAGAGCCCAGGAAGTACCACTCACAGCAATATCTTCCACTTCATTCTGGGATATGGATGCCTGCTTTAGCGATGCCCTCTTTCCTAGAAACGAAAATCCATAGCAGGAGGTTTTGTCACGTAACGGGTACCTCCCGCTGGTGGAAGTGGTGACATTGGAAGAAAAATAAGGAGGAAAGAAAAGGGACACAAAGCTATACAACATGGGGCTGCTTAGGTACTAGGTCATGCTCTAAGAATGAAAGTGGTCTTTCCACTGTAGGAAAGAATAAACTTGGTCAATGAGTCCTGATGTCACCCCCTTTCACTTGAACCCTAAACTTAATAGAAGTAAATTTGGTATAAATGTCCAAATGTCTGGTATAATGTCAATAGCGGCCTATAAGAGAAGGAAAGTGTACTGCAAACTTAGCATAAATCAGTTTTTCATAGTCCATATATGTTTGGGTTTATTGTATTAGCAGTAGGGCAAGACTAAACAAAATGTAAATATATGGCATGATCAACTTCTTCTTTTAGAAAAATCCTATCGTTGTGTTACAGATCACGCTTAAGAAGAAAGTAAGATGAAGGCTGGAGGCGAGGAATACAAAGTGAGTACTACTGAGATTGTCCAGATAAGATTTAACTAAAGAGGGTTTCTGTATTTGGGGCCCAGCCATACCAAATATTTTGGGATATACCAGTGTACAGGACTTAGTCATTTATTTGGGGCAGAATTTAAGGACAGTGAGAGGTGATTACTAGATGTGAACGGCAAGTCATTCTTTCTGCATCCTTTCTTCCTCCTTTCCTCTCTACTTCCATTCTTTCTAATATACATTACAAAAAAAAAAAAATTCTTGCAGACCAGACACTGTATGTGGTGGATTGCAATTTCCAAAGATATTTCCAGTATATTCTGTCCCACATGTTCTTCCTACAAAATGTTGTTGACTAACGAATGTGATGGGATGGAAGTGACTCTGTGTCACTTTTAAGATTAGGTCATGAAAGTTGATATGGCGAGTTCCTCACCCATTCTCTCACAGGGCAACAGTCCTTAAAACACAGCCACCACATTTTGAGGAAGTCCAAACTACATGGAGAGGCCAGGTGTAGATGTTCTTACCAACAGTCCCATCTCAAGTCTCAACTAATAACATTATCTGATGGATATGTGAGTGAGTGAGGCTTCATATGACATCCCAGATGATGATGAGACAGGCATAGAGGAACTATCCTTACCAAACTCAATCCCATTTGCAGACCTCTGAATAAAATGCACACTCATTGTTTTAAGCCACAATATTTTTAGGAAATATATTAGCAGGTACAGAAACATTCTATAATATTATGAGATTGCAAAGTTAAATAATGCTAATTCTTTCTTCCAAATAAGATATTCTCTTAAGTTAGACACATAAGCACCTAATCTCAGTAAAATTAGATTAGTGTAAAGGAAGACATGGTCAAAGTCAAATGGAGATGTAACAGCAAGATAACTTTCTAGGTGATCGACGCGTATTTCCAATGCTTATTGTTTACCTGCAAATACAGCCCAAATCTTGGTATATGCTGTGCTTAATGCCCACAGTGGTATGTCTTAAAGACCTTATATTATGTGCTGGTAAACATGATACCCTGTAATAAGGAACTAGCAATGATGAGATGTCTCAATAAAATAGGAAGAAAAGGAATTGCCCCTGTGTTTATAAATTCTTTGGAAGATACTTCAAGATTTCACCCCTTAGGCCCATGTGTATTTGAAATAAACACCTTTGGATATTCTTTGTTGCCTAAAGTTCCACAATAACTGGCTTTTAGAATCCGTCTTTCCTGGTCTTTAGAGAATCTATATGTCATACTTGGCCATTCTGATGTGTAAGTGAGCGGGTGCCGTTGGCATGACAGTTCACAAGTGCAAACTACAAAATGGATCTCAATATACTGCCAGACTTTCTGGGTCCAGATGCAATAGGTATGTATGTAAATTTGCCACTGGTATGTTAGCCATTGGGCTCATTGCCTTGGCTATCACTTACGTTACCCATGTTGGACAACTAACATTTGTGCAGTAATGGTAAATTAGGGTTCCATTTCCATAAGTAAGTGGATTTCTTGCCATAGTAGTTAACATTTAGTTTCAAAAGTAACAATCTCCCTGGTTTACATAGTAGATGGCAGGATTGTTATCTTTGTTGTGAATGAGCCTATAAAAGCGATACTACTTAGTCTGAGGTGGGAGGTAGGTGGGTATTGAGACTGAGCCTACTTTCAATAGCCTAAGAGACTTAAAGCAAGATATTAACACCATTGAGAAGAGAAAACTCAAGGGTGTCTAAGTGGACAGACTCATTCTGATCATTAATAATCCAGGATTACAAGGAGTTTTGTTGAGTGGTCCAATGAATAGACCTTGTTCATATGAACCTGGATTCAAGTTTATGCTTAGTCATGTACTTGCTACCAACTTATTTAATTTCTACATTAAGGCCTCATTTGATGCATTTAAAGAGTTTAACACAGTACTGGGCATGTAATAAACCCCCAGTAGATGACAGCTGTTATAAGTACAATGTCAATGGCCATGTTAGCATTATGAGAATGTAGTTAATACCATTATCATTATTATTTGGGATGCAGGTCATTAGAAGTGACACCATATTCAGGTGAAATGCCAGATGACGGAGGGCTATGGGAAATGGATATAGGAGTAAGGATCCTGCATTATGGATTTAGAATCATGGAAATAGCCGACCCAGAGATTAAAACAAAGAAAGACACAGAGAAAACCATAAGAGTATAACGGGTGAGGGTGGAGTAGAAGGAGAAGAGCCAGAAGAGTTCAGTATGTAGCAAGAGACAAATGAGGGGCAAGAACCATGGAGAATGAAAAGGAGAGGGTTTGACATAGAAACTTAAAAAGAGGCAAATGAGTAATACCTTATTTGTTACCACTCCATTCCTCTGCATTCCATTCCATATTTGCAGTGTGTCTTGGGACCTCTGTGTTGTAAGTAGAATATTTAGCCTGGCTAATAGGAACCATAAAACAAGCAATTAATCCTTAATATATTGGAAAGGAGCAGCTTCCCAATAGGTAGATATTTCCTTAGATGAGTGGTGGAACAGTTAATCTCTGCCGTAAGTCAGCAGCATGTTCGAATTATTTATCTTGGGATGGATTCTTAAGACTCCTGCTGTTTTCTTCCTTATATCTAGTAACTGTTACCCTGCATGACTAGGTAGGTCTGTTCTGGCTGGAGGAAAGATTCGATTCAAAGGGAAGTAGGGGTCCATTTCCAAAGAGAGGTGGTTCCTAACAAAGCCCCACAGGGGGTTTCTACCTCTTCCTCTTCTATGAGAAAACTGCAAGATACCACCTTCATTCATCTCTTGTTCAGAAGGCAGTTTTCTGCGTGCTATTTGAGATATTGTAATCAGCATGCCTAATTACAAAGCCCTATGAAACCCTTTGAAAGGGGAAAAAAAAAAAAGAAACAGTCTTTCCTACAGTATAGGCAAAAAGAAAGACAAATTAACAATCAGTTCCTGTGCTAGGGTGAGATAAACCCACCTGCTGGATTGAGATTGAGTGACTCTGGATTTCAGTTTCCTGAGTGTGAAGATGGAAGTCAAAATTGGGCACAATCTGATTTCTCACTGCATCCTTTTCTCACAAAGATAGGTATTTGGGAGGGAAAATGTAGTCAGTATGATTGAAGTTTTATTAAAATGCGGACCTTATTAGAAGCTGGCTTCTAGCCTACAGTCTACCTTTAGTCCGTAAGATGGTCATTTACAGGTCACTTGCCTTGTCTCTAGGTTTGAATTTGTCTCCCTTTTAGAGGAGGGGACCTACTATTCCAGAAGCTACACTAGTCCAAAAGCTGCTGGTGTTCTTGGGTTCTTTGTATTATTCTTCCATAATTTCAGGGTTTGTGATAATTTCTATAAAGCCTTAAACATATTCAATGCATGAGAGGGAGCTTGGGGTAGTGATCAAATGGTGGCTTCAAAGAACTTCGATTTTACCTATGCAAGTTTGAATGTATAGGGAGGCTGGTGTCTGGGCTGGAATCCTGGCTCTGCCTCATGCTGCCTGTGTGAGGTTTGTGCCTCATTTTCCATATCTGTAAAATGGAAGCAATAATTTTGTTGTCTTTCTCCTCATGTCAGGAGGTTTAATGGAGTTGATATTTTTTAAACAACATCAGAACCATGCCTAGCATATGAATGTATGTGTTAGATAAAACTAAGTCTGAAGCTCCACAACCTCATTATTACAATAAAACTTTACGTTCAGACACTATTGCCACAGTTTATGCACAAACCACTCAGGCATTTATCTTTATCTCTCGTTGCTTTGAATACCCACAGGCCCAGCTAAGTTACCATCCTTAACCTTATGCTAAACCAAATGCAAACCATTCAGAGTTTGGTTTGATGGAATTTGTCTTGAATTTACTTATTTAACTCATTTTATTTCTCAGAAAAAGCCACGTGTTTCCTCTCTTCTATATCGTGGAGGCAACAGTGCTCAATCCTCATCCAATGCATGTTGCTGCCTTTTTCTCTTCAGATTACCCACTCATGTCTCAGCTCTTCTTTCTCCATCTCCATTAAAGAACCTGATGCTACTGCAAAACCTGATGCATCAGGTTTTTACATATATTCTGCACCTTTCCCCAAACACCTCTTCAAAAATGTCTCTTCCCTTCTCAGAAGGCCTGTGTCTGTGTCTATTTCACTGAGGTTCCATGAGTAAAAGAGTATTGACTATTGGCTCTCTATTCCTCCCTTGATGTGCCCACAGGATAAATGACAGATGATTTGGATTCATTCAGCATTCATTCAATAAATAAATATTTACTGAGCTCTCTGCAATGGAAGAAATAACTGAATATGCATATATATTATTTTCTCCCATTTTCACATTAATGATAGAAAATTAAGCACACTGTGTTTGTACATTATCTTCTCCCATTATTCTATGTCTTAATGATATTTCCATATCAGTCCTTATAAAGTTTGTGATGGTTTTAAAGTATGTCTGTCAAAATATATCACATTCCTGCCATCAAAAGGTGAGTCATATGACCTTCCACAAGAATATGGGCAAGTCTTAGAAAGAGATAGAAAGTGATGGAGTTGAGATTGCATCACTTATGAGGCTGGGGCTCAATTTTACAGTTTCTTAAAACGTCACAGATTTTACTGGCATACCTTAGATTTTTGCTTCTCAAAGCCCAGCTATCATGCTGCAAGCAAGCCAAGGAGAGGCCATTCGTAGGTGTTCTTGTTGAGGGTCCTTATTAAGGTCCATGAAGGTTGCAAACATCCTTCAGAGGACTCCAAGCCCATCCTTCCAGAGACAGGGATGATGTTGCACAGAGCAGAAAGGAACAATCTCTGAACTGTAGAGTAGAGGTCTAAACAAGACTGCTGTGGTTTTATGCGGCTATGATACGTGGTTCTTTGCTGCACAATAAACAACTGGAGCATCCGTGAACCATTTTAATATCTCCTTTGTTGATCTCCACTCCAAATCTCTTTCAGGAGCCAACTTCTACTGCGAGTAGAGCCCATCTCCAAATTACCTTAAATATTTCCACCTGCAAGTTCTACTGCCTTTGAGTCAGTGGCGATTTCCCTGTAATACTAGTGATAGGGGTCTGAGAAGGTCACAGAGCTCTCACCTGCACTGTTTGGGATGCTTCCCTTCCCAGTATAACTTTGGCTCTGAGTAATTCCAACCCTGAAAGTCTTTGATGGGGACTTTCATTCTGCTATTTAATGGCAAGAGTAAGGTACTTAGAGTCAAATGAACCTTCTGTATATCAGATCTACCTACCATGCCCTTCTGAGTGAAATATTTATCAACATCAGTTTCTCAATTACTAGAATGGTATTGAGCTAATCTACACAAATGTTTTTGAAAGCCTATACGAAAGTGATTTGAAAGGTGAAAAGTGTTATACAGAATTTAGGTATCAATATTATTGTTAGACACTTATCTTAATGGCAATTAGCAGTATCAAGGAGATAATTTAAGTCCACTGATTAAGATTTACTAGGTAGAGATTCAAAAGTGGCCACTGTGTTTTTACTGTCCCAATTCAATGTAATAAATGCTACAGGTGCACATCAACTGATGGAAATAAAGTTTACCCTTTATTAATATGCCTGCACATTTTACTGGTGCCTTTGAAAATAGATTTCTATTTTGATTTGGAAACAGGTGTTTTGGAATACATTTTAAAATGATTGAACAATGCTTATTCATGAGGAGTTTTGCATCCTATGACAGCTGAAGTTAATATTGACCATGCTGAATTTCCATACCAGGCCCAAGTATTTGAAAGCCACAGTGATTCTAAAGGTGTCAGTAATTTAGTTATTATCATTAGCACAAGACTCTATGGGACATTTTAATTGCAAATCATAATGACAGAACATTTATAACACTGTTCATTAATACATTATTTAATGCAAACCTATGAAAAATTTAATTGCTGTTAAATGAAGTGTACCAGATAACATTCTAAGAGATTCAATTTGTAATAAAAATAGGGTTGCTTCGTGTTTGATGGCATGGGGTAGTCTGAGAGAATATTAGATATAAAAGGAATTTTTAAATATGAAAATTATTTTAGTACTTAGTAGTTTGATCCACTTTTTAAAGATTTTATTTATTTATTTTTGGGAGAGAGCATGAGTGTGAGTGTGGGGAGGGACCAAGGGAGAGGATCTCAGGCAGACTCCCCCACAGTTGGGCATGGAGCCCAATGTGGGAGTCAATTTCACAAACCTGAGATGATGATCTGAGCCAGAATCAAGAGTTGGGCACTTAACTGACTGAGCCACCTAGGCACCCCAAGCCATTTTTATAACAAAAAATAATACCTACCCACTATTGCATAGTTTTACAGTTTTTAGAAGACAATCCCTCCACTATGAATTAGCTCTATGCAATCGGGCAGATGATTTAAACTTGAGCTAAATTTCCTCATATATAAAACTGAGTGATCATATAGTACCCACCTGTAGCAGAGAAATTGTTCACATAAAACTATAACCCTGTAATGGTCTCTAATGGCTTTATGATCTTGGAATAGTGAACAGTTGTCAAATCTTAGGCAGACATAAGACAACAAAGATGTACTTCTTGCTAAAGAATGGCATTCATTAGAAAATAACTGGATCTTTGTTCCAGGGCCAGCATCACACTTGCTTTATGACCAAGGCTGACAAGAAAGCATAGTCTGGAATACCAGTAATTGTTATGGCATGAGAAAGAGAGGAAAACAAAGCACATGCTTATTAAAGCCTGCCCTGAAAATAACCACACATCACTTTTGGCTATATTTCATTGGACAAAACAAGTCCTAACACCTGAGATCAGTGGGACAGAAAAGTGCATTCATGACTAAATATCTTAGAACATACCTTTGATTCCAATAACCCCCTTCTGTTTTACCAAGAGACTCCCTTTTCTATGGGACAGAACTATCCTCTAAAATCAAGGGTTCCCTTACTACTAAAAGTGGGCACATACTTCCTATCTCTGTTGGAGAAGAAGTGTATTGTTTTCCCTCACAGCCTTTTGACCATTTCATTCTAATGAAGACATCCTTGTTTCCCTTTGGAATAATTCTGCCTTGAATTCATGTTGGTCAAACAGGTTGCTCTATCTCTAATGCGGAAGGTAAACAAGTGAACTACTCTGCAGCAGTTGAATTTTCTCTTCTAATTCTTGAAGTACTGTTTGAAATTAAGTACCAGTGAACAATCAAAATCACTAGAGATTAACCGCTATGGCAGATTAACCAATAGTGGAAGCTATCCCTATAAAATCTTCAACCTCTGGATAACTATCAAAATATTTTAAATGCACAGATGAGATTGCAAATAAATAAACAAACAAATAAAGAAATAGAACTCAGGATCAAGAAATGAAGAGATCATTGACAACTAAAGTGTTTGTGTCACAATCAATGCAAAACAGCCTTCAGGGGAAGGGTGTAGGGCACTGGGCCAGTAGTATTACTACCTGTTAGTGTGTCCTAACTTGAATATAGCATCCAGTCAAAGCCTTGGGTTGATCAAAAGAGGAGCTGGTACCACTGCACTAGGCCAGAATACCAGTTAAAAATAGTTTTAGGAGATATTCTACCTGTATCCCTGGGCAGCAACAGAAGCTTATGCCTGTTGTTTTGGCAAAAGTAAAGAAAAGGAAAATGTAACTCTAAACCTACACCAGCCAAATACTTATAAAGAGAAAGCTGGTGATTAAGAAAAAATTCCATTCATAATTGCATTGAAAAGAATAAAATCCTAAGGAGTAAACTGGAAAAAAGAAAAGTGTGAGGATTGTACACTGAAAACTATAAAACATTTTTTTCAAGTTTTCATTTAAAATCCAGTTAATTAATATATGGTGTAATATTAGTTTCAGGAGTAGAATTTAGTGATTCATCCCTTGCATACAGCACCTGGTGCTCATCACAAAAATGTCCCGTTTATTCCCTGTATCTATCTAGCCCATACCCTACCCACCTCCCTCCATCAACACTCAGTTTGTTCTCTATTGTTAAAGTATTTTTGGGGAAAAAAAAGATCAAAGTGAATAAAAAGGCACCTATGTTCATGGACTTATTTAATAGCGTTAAATAGCATGGTTCTCCTAATCCATCAACAAACCCAACCCTTTCAAAAACCCAAGCTATTCTGTTCCATTCATCTATGTGTCTGTTTTTGTGCCGGTACCATACTGTCTTGATGATGACAGCTTTGTAATAGAGATTGAAGTCCAGAATTGTGATGCCACCAACTTTGGCTTTCTTTTTCAATATTCCTTTGGTTATTTGAGGTCTTTTCTGGTTCCATATAAATTTTAAGATTATTTGTCCAATTACTTTGAAGAAAATGGATGGTACTTTGATAGTAATTGCATTAAATGTGTAGATTGCTTTAGGTAGCATAAACATTTTCACAATATTTATTCTTCCAATCCAGGAGCAAGGACAGCCTCTTCAATAAATGGTGTTGGGAAAATTGGACAACCACATGCAGAAAAATGAAATTGGACCATTTCCTTACACCACACACAAAAATAGACTCAAAATGGATGAAGGACCTCAATGTGAGAAAGGAATCCATCAAAATCCTTGAGAAGAACAAGGCAGCAACCTCTTCAACCTCAGCTGCAGCAACTTCTTCCTAGGAACATCACCAAAGGCAAGGGAAGCAAGGGCAAAAATGAACTATTGGGATTTCATCAAGATCAAAAGCTTTTGCACAGCAAAGGAAATAGTTAATGAAACCAAAAGACAACTGACAGAATGGGAGAAGATATTTGCAAATGACATATCTGATAAAGGGCTAGTATCCAAAATCTATAGAGTTTAGCAAACTCAACACCCAAAGAACAAATAATCCAATCAAGAAATGGGCAGAGGACGTGAATAGATATTTCTGCAAAGAAGACATCCAGATGGCCAACAGACACATGAAAACATGCTCCACATCACTCAGCATCAGGGAAACACAAATCAAATCCACAATGAGATACCACCTCACTCCAGTCAGAATGGCTAAAAATAACAAGTCAGGAAATGATAGATGTTGGCGAGGGTGCAGAGAAAGGGGAACCCTCCTATACTATTGGTGGGAATGCAAGCTGGTACAACCACTCTAGAAAACAGCATGGAGGTTCCTCAAAATGTTGAAAATAGAAATACCCTATGGCCCAGCAATTGCACTACTCAGTATCTACCCTAAAGATACAAATGTAGTGATCCGAAGGGGCACGTGCACCTGAATGTTTATAGCAGCAATGTCTACAATAGCCAAACTATGGAAAGAACCTAGATGTCCATCAATGGATGAATGGATAAAGAAGATGTGGTATATATACACAATGGAATACTATGCAGCCCTCAAAAGAAATGAAATCTCGCCATTTGCGATGACATGGATGGAACTAGAGGGTATCATGTTTACCGAAATAAGTCAACCAGAGAAAGACAACTATCATATGATCTCCCTGATATGAGGAAGTGGAAATGCAACATGGGGGTTAAGGGGGTAGGAGAAAAATAAATGAAACAAGATGGGATTGGGAGGGAGACAAACCATAAGTGACTCAATCTCACAAAACAAACTGAGGGTTGCTGGGGGGAGGGAAGTTGGGAGAAGGGGGGTGGGGTTATGGACATTGGGGAGGGTATGTGCTATGGTGAGTGCTGTGAAGTGTGTAAACCTGGCGATTCACAGACCTGTACCCCTGGGGGTAAAAACATATTATATGTTTATAAAAACAAAACAAAACAAAACAAAAAAACAAAAACACTCAACCTACTGTTTTTGTTTTGCAGAAACTGAAAAGCTGACCATAAAATTCATATGGAAATGGAAAGGAACAAATTACAAACACAATTCCAATAAGGAAGAACAAATTTACAAGGCTTACACTTCTTCTTTCAAAACCTATTGCAAAACTCTAGTCATCAAGAAAAGTGATAATAAAAAAAAGTGTAATAAAGATGACATAAGGATGGACATGCTTCATCTTTAATCTTCATCTTCAATTAATCTTCAACAAACATACGAGGACAATTTAATGGGAGAAAGTAGAGTCCTTTAGCAATTGGTGCTTGGATAAATGGATATACACACAGAGACATTGGTTCAGACCTCTTTCTCATTCCTTTTACAGATTTAACTCAAAGGGGTATATAGATCTTAATCTTTAAAGTTCTGCAAGAAGACATAAGAATAAATTGCTGTGACTCCTTATTAGGCAATAATTTCTTGAATGACACCATAAATACAAGCCATACAAACAACTTAAATAAGAACAAGAAGAATAAGAGGGAAAGGAGAAAGTCAATAACCAAAATTCACAAATTACAGAAGAAAGTATTACTAGTTAATATATTAAAAGTAAAAAAAAAATTGCATAAGTGCACTTATTTTACAAATAAGTGAAAAGAAAATACACATTTCTGGGAAAAGATATTTGAGATGAATATAATCAAAATACTTGGATAAAGAATACATTGCATACATCTATAAAGCAACTAGAAATCATATTGCTACTTTGTGGAAAATATAAAAAGGAGTTACAGATTTAAAAAGTTAATCTTACTTCTAATTAGGGATGTACAAATTAGCAAAACAGTAAGAATTCAGTTCATGTCAATCAGCAAAATGTAGAGTCCAGTAAAGCCCAAGTGTCCTTCATCACCTTTACTGTGGTCAGACTGGCTCAACACTATGCAGTCTTGCCTGCCCTCTTAACTGATATTTTCTTCTATCTTCGCCCTCTTACAATCTATTCTCAGCATAGCAGTCAGATGCCAAATATGATCATATGATCTGTGTTTCAAATCCTGAAGTGGATCCCTATCCCATTCAGATGAATATCAAAATCCTTAAGACAGTCAGCAAAACCCGGAAGAATACTCTTGATATTCTTTTGCTTTCTTTTCCAACTACTCCGTCTCACACCCACACTGGCCTCCTTGCTTCCTAAGAAAAACAAAACATAACAGAACAACAACAACAAAACCAAACAACACTCTCACTTCATTTGATTTGCCCTTCCCTATGTCTGGCAAGTTTTTCTCCTAGATAACTACTGTGCTTGCTCCAATATCTCTGTGAAGTCAAAGGTCTTTCCCTGGAAATCATTCCTAAATGAGAACTTTCCTTAGCTGTTAATTTTAAAAGGTTAATTTAAAACTGCTGTTTCATTCTCCCTCCAGAGCTTTCTATTGCTTTGTTTTACCTTGTTTTTCTCCATGACTGTGGAGCAGAGTACTCTGCATTGCTTATCAGCACCAGGGGAGGATTCCAAACACCCCTACTCATTGCATTAGGTATAACTGTCTCCAAGGAAAACACAACATAGCCAAGCACTGGATGGAACAATGCCCCACCTACACAAAGTAGAGTTGGAAAAAGACCCAGTCCCAAAAGTGGCCATTAGTCCCACTTGGCCAGTTCCCTTTCCAGACCATGGTGGCAGGACAAACTACCCATGCCTAACCCTCTCCTGCCACAATGAAAGAAACCCAGTCCCCTCCCTGCAGAGGACAGATATAATAGTAGGGTTGGCTTGGTGACATATAACACACACACTTTAAGCAGAGAAAAGAAGAGAATTAACTGTTCTATAGTAAGGACAGATATTCCCGCACAGAGTGATTAGTGTAGGCTCTTTATCTGTTGCTAAGAAAGTGTTCTGGGTCCAAGTTCCATTCTTCCATGAAGGAGAGGAGGTTAGAGACTGTGCACATAAGACAACCTTTCTCCAACAAATAACACCATCTTCTAAAAATTTTAAAAAAATGTTTTTTGGGGTACGTGGGTGGCTCAGTTAGTTAAGCATCTGCCTTGGGCTTAACTGGTGATGATACCATGATCCTGGGATGGAGGTCAGCATTGGGCTCCCTGCTCTGTGGAGAATCTGCTTCTCCTTCACCCTTGAGCTTCCCCCCCTGCTCGTGCTCATGCTCTCTCTCTCAAATAAATAAATAAATAAATAAATAAACAAACTGTATTTCAGGTTCCTGGGTGTCTCAGTTGGTTAAGCATCTGCCTCCGGCTCAGGTCATGACCCTGGGGTCCTTGGATCAATCCCCACACTGGGCTGCCTGCGCCACAGAGAGTCTACTTCTTCCTCTCCCACTCTCCTTGCTTGTGTTCCCTCTCTCACTGTGTCTCACTCTGTCAAATAAATAAATAAACTCTTAAAAACAAACAAACAAACAAACCCGTATTTCTATCTATTGGTCATTGTATGTGTTGCCTCATCAATGTATAGGTTTCTAAGGGCACACATTTCTATCTCTTACATTTCCTATTATTTCTGAAAAGGTTTAAGAGTTCTTGGCTTGTAGAATGTGATCAATAAGCATTTGATAAATTGCCCTAAGTTACCAAATATAAATTAGAATTTAGAAAAACAGGAGCTCAGTTACACTGCTAACTGGTATATTAGTTGTTACAAACACTTTGAAGTATAGTTTGGCAAAATCTGGTGAAGCTGAAGAGGATGTACTCAACAGCTCAGCAATTCTCTTCTAGAGGTAGAATTATGATTAAAGATAGAGCAAGTCCATTACAGCAAAGAAAAAAAAGTGCAAATGACTTACCTTTTCTTCAATAAGGAATTGTATAAATAGATTTATTCAATGAAACACTATATAGATACTAGAAATGAATAATTTGATGTAATTTAGACCAAAATAATGTGAGGTAATTAAAAAAAATAATGTTAGGTGGGAAAAACTAGTTGGAAAAGTACAGAGGCAGTATGGTAACATTCATACAAATATTAAAGCAATATAAAAATATGCCATTTTTATATTTATGCATATTAATGTATAAAAATTACTAAGCATGAATGTGGATACTATAGATGAACTTAGGGTATAGATTACTCTTAGGAAAGAAAATAGGGTGAGTTTTTAGTTATATCTAAAATATTTTCTTTTTCTAATTTAAATTCGATTTGCCAGCATATAGTATATCACTGGTTTCAGATGTAGAGTTCAATAAATTTTCAGTTGTGTATAACACCCAGTGCTCATCACATCACATGACGTCCTTAACGCCCATCACCCAGTTACCCCATCCTCCCACCCATTCCCCTCCAGGAACCCTCAGTTGGTTTCCTATAGTTTAGAGTCTTTAATGGCTTTTCTCCCTGATTCCTATTCAGTTTTGCCTCTCATCTCCTATAGTCTTCTGCCCTATTTCTTATGTTCCACATGTGAGTGAAATCGTATGACAATTGTCTTTCTCTGACTGACTTATTTCACTCAGCATAACACCCTCCTGTTCCATTTACATCAATGTCAACATCCTTTCTGATGGCTGAGTAATGTTTCATTGTATATATTCCACATCTTCTATATCTATTCATCTACTGATGGATATCTTGGCTCTTTCTACAGTTTGGCTTTTGTGGACATTGTTGCTATCAACAGTAGGGTGCAGTAGCCCCTTTGGGTCACTACATTTATATCCTTTGGGTAAATACCCAGTAGTGCAATTGCTGGGTTGTAGGATAGATCTATTTTTAACATCTTGAGGAAACTCCATACAATTTTCCAGAGTGGCTGCCCCAGGTTGCATTCCCACCAACAGTGTAAGTAAGAGGGATCCCCTTTCTTCACATCGTTGCCAACATTTGTTTCCTGTTTTGTTCATTTTGGACATTCTGACTGGTGTGAGAAAGATCAATGAGATGATATCTCATTGTGGTTTTGATTTGTATTTCACTGATGTCAAGTGATGTGGAACATTTTTTTCATGTGTCTGTAGCTATTTGTATATCTTCTCTGGAGAAATGTCTTTTCATGTCTTATGCCCATTTCTTGACTGGATTTTTGGGGTTTTAAAAAAAATAATAAAAGAAAATACTTTCTAACAACATATATTTGAAGTAAAAACTATCAAGCTATTAAAGTTTATTAAATCTGGTATGTGAATACCTCTTTAATTATTTTTTACACTTTTCTATGGGTTTGAAATACTTTATAATTAAAAAAAAAAAACCCACTAAAATTAAAACATGGCTCGGACCAATGACTCCAAATGGCAGTGACCTAATAATTCCATTTTATTGTTTTCTGTTCCTGTTTCCCAGACACCTGACGTACCTTTCCTCTTAATCTTTCTAAGCCTGATTCTTTAGCTTACCTTAGTATATTTTTACATACCTTTATTTTTTCCATAATACAAATTTAGCAAGATTTGGTTTCTGTTCTATGCAACTCAAAATCTCTAACAAGTACAGTAACTAACATTTCGGTGATATATGGAGGGATATTAAGGGAGACCTAATAAGACAAAGAAAAAAAAAAGATTATTTTTAACCAAGCAGTGAAGAGTTGATGGATCCTCCAACATTTCATATTAGTGCAATACTGGGAAACCCATTTCTTGTCTAAATAAAATAATACTACATTTAAAGAAAGTTACACCTAGGAAGCATTCAATAAATATATTTTCCCTTTATAAGTAAAGTGAAAAATCATAATTAATCATCAGCTATTGGCTTATGAAGTTTGATTCCATTGAAAGAGCAAGTATTACACTTCACTGGGAAGACATTTTTTTAGAGAATTATTATTTTTTTATTGAATATTTTAAATTATTTTTTAAATAAACATATAATGTAATTTTATCCCCAGGGGTACAGGTCTGTGAATCACCAGGTTTACACACTTTACAGCATTCATCATAGCACATACCATCCCCAATGTCCCCCTACCCAACAACCCTCAGTCTCTTTTTTGAGATTGAGTCTTTTATGCTTTGTCTCCCTCCTGATCCCATCTTCTTTCATTTTTTTTCTTTTCCTACCCCGCAACCCCCCCACATTGCATCTCTACTTCCTCATATCAGGGAGATCATATGATAGTTGTCTTTCTCCGATTGACTTATTTTGCTAAGCATGATACCCTCTAGTTCCATCCACATCATCGCAAATGGCAAGATTTCATTTCTTTTGAGGGCTGCATAGTATTCCATTGTGTATATATACCACCTCTTCTTTATCCATTCATCTGTTGATGGACATCTAGGTTCTTTCCATAGTTTGGCTATTGTAGACATTGCTGCTAGAAACATTCGGGTGCACGTGCCCCTTCGAAGCACCATGTTTGTATCTTTAGGATATATACCCAGTAGTGCAATTGCAGGGTCATAGGGTAGCTCAATTTTTATTTGTTTGAGGAACCTCCACACTGTTTTCCAGAGTGGTTGAACCAGCTTGCATTCCCACCAGCAGTGTAGGAGGGTTCGCCTCTCTCTGCATCCTCGTCAGCATCTGTCAATTCTTGACTTGTTAATTTTAGTGATTCTGACTGCTGTGAGGTGGTATCTCATTGTAGTTTTGATTTGTATTTCCCTGATGCCGAGTAATGTGGAGCATTTTTTCATGTATCTGATGGATGTCTTCATGTGTCTTCATGTCTTTCATGTGTCCATTTGGATGTCTTCTTTGCAGAAATGTCTGTTCATGTCCTTTGCCCATTTCTTGATTGGATTATTTGTTCTTTGGGTTTTGAGATTGCTAAGCTCTTTATAGATTTTGAATACTAGCCATTTTTCTGATATGTCGTTTGTAAATGTCTTCTCCCATTCTGTCAGTTGTCTTTTGGTTTTGTTGACTGTTTTCTTTGCTGTGCAAAAGCTTTTGATCTTGATGAAATCTCAATAGTTCATTTTTGCCCTTGCTTCTGTTGCCTTTGGCAATGCTCCTAGAAAGAAGCTGCTGCGGTTGAGGTCAAAGAGGCTGCTGCCTGTGTTCTCCTCTAGGATTTTGATGGATTCCTTTCTCACATTGTAAAGAAATGTAACTAATTTCTGTGCATTGATTTTATATCCTGACACTTTACTGAATTTCTATACAAGTTCTAGCAGTTTTGGAGTGGAACCTTTTGGGTTTTCCACGTATAGTATCATATCATCTGCAAAGAGTGATAGTTTGACTTCTTTGCTGATTTGGATGCCTTTAATTTCCTTTTGTTGTCTGATTGCTGAGGCTAGGACTTCTAGTACTGCATTGAATAGCAGTGGTGATAACGGACATCCCTGCCGTGTTCCTGATCTTAGTGGAAAAGCTTTCAGTTTTTCTCCATTGAGAATATTTGTGATGGGTTTTTCACAGATGGCTTTGATGATATTGAGGTATGTGCCCTCTATCCCTACACTTTGAAGAGTTTTAATCAGGAAGGGATGCTGCACTTTGTCAAATACTTTTTCAGCATCTATTGAGAGTATCATATGGTTCTGTTCTTTCTTTTATTAATGTATTGTATCACATTAATTGATTTGCAGATGTTCAACCAAACTTGCAGCCCTGGAATAAATCCCACTTAGTTGTGTTGAATAATCCTTTTGATGTACTGTTGGATCCTATTGGCCTGTATTTTGGTGAGAATTTTCGCATCTGTGTTCATCAAGGATATTGGTCTGTAATTCTCTTTTTTGATGGGATCCTTGTCTGGTTTGGGGATCGAGGTGATGCTGGCCTAATAAAATGAGTTTGGAAGTTTTCTTTCCATTTCTTTTTTAGAACAGTTTCAGGGGAATAGGAATTAATTATTCTTTAAGTGTTTGGTAGAATACCCCTGGGAAGCCATCTGGCTCTGGACTTTTCTGTCTGTTTGGAGATTTTTTTAAGATTTTATTTATTTATTTGACAGAGAGAGACCACAGGTAGGTAGAGAGGCTGGCAGAGAGAGAGAGAGAGAGAGAGAGAAGCAGGCTCCCCACCGAGCAGAGAGCCCAATGTGGGACTCGATCCCAGGACCCTGAGATCATGACCTGAGCTGAAGGCAGTGGCTTAACCCACTGAGCCACACAGGCGCCCCTGTTTGGAGATTTTTGATGACTATTTCAATCTCCTTACTGGTTATAGGTCTGTTCAGGTTTTCTATTTTTTCTTGGTTCAATTTTGGTAGTTTATATGTCTCTAGAAATGTACCAATTTCTTCCAGATTATCTAATTTGTTAGCATAGAGTTGCTCATCAGTGTGTTCTTATAATTGTTTGTATTTCTTTGGTTTTGGTTGTGATCTCTCCTCTTTCATTCATGATTTTATTTATTTGGGTCCTTTCTCTTTGATAAGTCTGGCCAGGGGTTTGTCAATCTTATTAATTCTTTCAAAAAATCAGCTCCTAGTTTCATTGATTTGTTCTATTTTTTTGTGTATGTGTTTGTTGTTGTTTGTTTTTGTTTTTGTTTCTATTTCATTGATTTCTGCTCTGATCTTTATGATTTCTCTTCTCCTGTTGGGTTTAGGCTTTCTTTGTTGTTCTTTCTCCAGCTCCTTTAGGTGTAGGCTTAGGTTGTGTATTTGAGACCTTTCTTGTTTCTTGAGAAAGACTTGTACCACTATATATTTTCCTCTCAGGACTGCCTTTGTTGTGTCCCACAGACTTTGAAACATTGTGTTTTCATTATCATTTGTTTCCATGAATTTTTTTCAATTCTTCTTTAATTTCCTAGTTGACCCATTCATTTTTTAGAAGGATGCTGTTTAGTCTCCATGTATTTGGTATCTTTCCAAATTTCCTCTTGTGATTGAGTTCTAGCTTCAGAGCACTGTGGTCTGAAAATATGATCCCAATTTTTTGATACTGGCTGACACCTGATTTATGACCCAAGATGTCGTCTATTCTGGAGAATGTTCCATGTGCACTAGAGAAGAATGTGTATTCTGTTATTTTGGGATGGAAAGTTCTGTGATATATTCTGGAGAATGTTCCATGTGCACTAGAGAAGAATGTGTATTCTGTTGCTTTGGGATGAAATGCTCTGAATATATCTGTGATGTCCATCTGGTCCAGTGTGTCGTTTAAGGCCTTTATTTCCTTGCTGATCTTTTGCTGATCTGCCCATTTCAGTGAGGGGAGTGTTAAAGTCCCTTACTATTATTGTATTATTTTTGATGTGTTTCTTTGATTTTTGTTATTAATTAGTTTATATAGTTGGCTGCTCCCATGTTGGGGGCATAGATATTTAAAATTGTTAGATCTTCTTGTTGGACAGACCCTTTGAGTATGATATAGTGTCCTTCCTCATCTCTTATTATAGTCTTTGGCTTAAAATCTAATTGATCTGATATAAGGATTGCCATTCCTGCTTTCTTCTGATGTCCATTAGCATGGTTAATCCTTTTCCACCCCCTCACTTTAAATCTGGAGGTGTCTTTGGGCTTAAAATGAGTTTCTTGGAGGCAACATATAGATGGGTTTTGTGTTTTTATCCATTCTAATACCCTGTGTCTTTTGACAGGGGCATTTAGTTCATTAACATTCAGGGTAACTATTGAGAGATACGAATTTAGTGCCATTGTATTGCCTGTACGGTGACTGTTACTGTATATGGTCTATGTTCCTTTCTGATCTACCACTTGTAGGCTCTCTCTTTGCTTAGAGGACCCCTTTCAATATTTCCTGTAGAGCTGGTTTGGTGTTTGTAAATTCTTTCAGTTTTTGTTTGTCCTGGAAGCTTTTAATCTCTCCTTCTATTTTCAATGATAGCCTAGCTGGATATAGTATTCTTGGCTGCATGTTTTTCACGTTTAGTGCTCTGAAAATATCATGCCAGCTCTTTCTGGCCTGCCAGGTCTCTGTGGATAAGTCAGCTGCCAATCTAATATTTTTACCATTGTATGTTACAGACTTCTTTTCCCGGCTGCTTTCAGGATTTTCTCTTTGTCACTGAGACTTGTAAATTTTACTATCAGGTGACGGGGTGTGGGCCTATTCTTATTGATTTTGAGGGGCGTTCTCTGAACCTCCTGAATTTTGATGCTTGTTCCCTTTGCCATATTGGGGAAATTCTCCCCAATAATTCTCTCCAGTATACCTTCTGCTCCCCTCTCTCTTTCTTCTTCTTCTGGAATTCCAATTATTCTAATGTTGTTTCGTCTTATAGTGTCACTTATCTCTCGAATTCTCCCCTCGTGGTCCAGTAGCTGTTTGTCCCTCTTTTGCTCAGCTTCTTTATTCTCTGTCATTTGTTCTTCTATGTCACTAATTCTTTCTTCTGCCTCATTTATCCTAGCAGTGAGAGCCTCCATTTTTTATTGCACCTCATTATTTCTCCAGAAAGAGCTTTTATATCTCCCGAGAGGGGTTCTCTAATATCTTCCATGCCTTTTTCTAGCCCGGCTAGAACCTTGAGAATTGTCATTCTGAACTCTAGGTCTGACATATTACCAATGTCTGTATTGATTAGGTCCCTAGCCTTCGGTACTGGCTCTTGTTCTTTTTTTTTTTTTTTGTGGTGAATTTTTCTGCCTTGTCATTTTGTCCAGATAAGATTATATGAAGAAGCAAGTAAAATACTAAAAGGGTGGCAACAACCCCAGGAAAATATGCTTTAACCAAATCAGAAGAGATCCCAAATCGTGAGGGGGAGAAAGGGGATAAAAAGAGGTTCAAAAAGGAAGAAAGAAAATAAAAGAAAAAAAAAAAAGAAAAGAATTTAAAAAAAGAAAACGAATAAAGAAAAATATAAAAAAGAAAAATATATATATTAGATAAATTAGTTTAAAAAACGTTAAAAAAGAAAAGAGTAAAAGTAAAAAAAAAAAAAATTTTACCAGAACGCGAGAAAAAAAACAAAAATAAAAAAAGAAAAAAATTAAATTAATTGCAAGACTAAAAAAAATCACAGGGAGAAAGCCATGAGTTCCATGCTTTGCTTTCTCCTCTTCTGGAATTCTGCTGCTCTCCTTGGTATTGAAACTGCACTCCTTGGTAGGTGAACTTGGTCTCGGCTGGATTTCTTGTTGATCTTCTGGGGGAGGGGCCTGGTGAAGTGATTCTCAAGTGTCTTTGTCCCAGGCAGAATTGCACGGCCCTTACCAGGGGCCGGGCTGAGTAATCCGCTCAGGTTTGCTTTCAGGAGCTTTTGTTCCCTGAGCGCTTTCCATATAGTTCCAGAGGACGGGAATACAAATAGCAACCTCCTGGTCTCCGGCCCGGAGGAGCCGAGAGCCATGGGCCCCACTCCTCAGTGCGCCCTCAGAGAACAGCGCCCAGTTACTCCCGTCTGCCTGACCTCCGGCCGCGCTCCGAGCTCACCGAGCCTGCGACCGGTTCAAGATAACACCGATCTGCGAGCTCACTGTCGGCTGTCTCTGTAGCCGGCTTTCCCGTTCCAATACCCGCAAGCTCTGCGACACTCAGACACCCCCGATCCTTCTGTGACCCTGCGGGACCTGAGGCAACACTGACCCCGCGTGGGCTTCGCCCCGGTTTAGCCTCTGGAGCGATGTCCCTGAGTGGAACAGACTTTTAACTTAAAAGTCCTGATTTTGTGCTCCGTTGCTCCGTTGCTTGCCAGGAGCCGGCCCCTCCCCCCGGGGTCTATCTTCCAGTCGCTTTGAATTCACGTCTCCGCCAGTCCTACCTTTCAGAAAGTAGTTGTTTTTCTGTTTCCATAATTGCTGCTCTTCTTCTCTTCGATCTGCCGATGGGTTTGCAGGTGTTTGCAATCTTTAGATAAGCTATCTAGCTGATCTCCGGCTAGCTGAAGTAGTCTCAGCCTGCTACTTCTCCGCCATCTTGACTCCTCCCCCTGGGATGAAATGTTCTGAATAAATCTGTGATGTCCATTTGGTCCAATGTGTTATTTAAGGCCTTTATTTCCTTCTTGATCTTTTGCTTAGATGGTCTGTCCATTTCAGTGAGGGGAGTGTTAAAGTCCCCTACTATTGTCATATTATTGTTGATGTATTTCTTTGATTTTGTTATTAATTGGTTTATATAGTTGGCTGCTCCCATGTTAGGGACATAGATATTTAAAATTGTTAGGTCTTCTTGTTGGACAGACCCTTTGAGTATGATATAGTGTCCTTCCTCATCTCTTATTATAGTCTTTGCCTTAAAATCTAATTGGTCTGATATAAGGATTGCCACCTTAGCATTTTTATGTCCATTAGCATGGTACATTGTTTACCACCCCCTCACTTTAAATCTGGAGGTGTCTTCGTGTCTAAAATGAGTTTCTTGTAAGCAGCATATTGATTTTTTTTTAATCCATTCTGATACCCTGTGTCTTTTGATTGGGACATTTAGCCCATTAACATTCAGGGTAACTATTGAGAGATACGAATTTAGTGCCATTGTATTGCCTGTAAGGTGACTTTTACTGTATATTGTCTCTATTCCTTTCTGATCTACTACTTTTAGACTGTCTCTTTGCTTAGAGGACCCCTTTCAATATTTCCTGTAGAGCTGGTTTGGTGTTTTCAAATTCTTTCAGTTTTTGTCTTTTATGTCACTAATTCTTTTGTCTGTCTCATTTATCCTAGCAGTAAGAGTTTCCATTTGTGATTGCACCTCATTAATAGCTTTTTTATTTCAACTTGATTAGATTTTAGTTCTTTTATTTATCCAGAAAGGGCTTTTATCTCTCCAGAGCGGGTTTCTCTAATATCTTCTATGCCTTTTTCAAGCCCATCTAGAACATTGAGAATCGTCATTCTGAATTCTAGATCTGTCATATTACCAATGTCCTTATTGATTAGGTCCCCAGCCTTTGGTACTGCCTTTTGTTCTTTTTTTCTTTTCTTTTTTGGTGAGTTTTTCTGCCTTGTCATTTTGTCCACATAAGATTTGCTTTCTCCTCCTCTGGAATTCTGCTGGTCTCCTTGGTAAGTGAAGTTGGTCTTGGCTGGGTTTCTTGTTGATCTTCTGGGGGAGGGGCCTGTTGTAGTGATTCTCAAGTGTCTTTGCCGAGGCTGAATTGCCCCGCCCTTATCAGGTGCCAGGCTGAATAATCCGCTTGGGTTTTCTTTTGGGAGCTTTTTCTCCTTGAATGCTTTCCATAGAGTTCTGGAGGACAGGAATGATAATGGCGGCCTCCCAATCTCCGGCCCAGAGGAGTCGAGAGCTCGGGATCCCACACCTCAGTGTGCCCTCAGAGAAAGTGCCCAATCACTCCTGTCTCCCTGACCTTTGGTCATGCTTGGAGAAGAGTGCTCAATCTCTTGTGCTTAGAGTAAAGCCCTCAGTTGCTTCTTTCTCTCTGGCCCCCAGCCACATGCTTGTAGAAACGCGCTCAGTCACTCTATCTCCCTGGTCTCTGTCTGTGCTCCGAGCTCACCCAGACTGTGCCTGGTTCAAGGTAAACCCGAGTTGAGAGCTCACTCCTCAGCTTTGTCACTGTAGTCGGCTTCCCCGCTCTTATACCTGTGAGCTCTGTGACACTCAGACACCTCCAGTCCTTCTGTGACACCACAGGACCTGGGGTTACACTGACCCCATGTGGGCTTCCCCCCCAGTTTAGTCTCTGGAGCAATGTCCCTCCGTGAATGGGGAGACATTTGACATAGGCCTATTTCCCTGGCAGACTTAGTTATTGAAGAAGACATTTATTCAATTTACATTTTCTATCCATTTCTGTTGGTGTCTCTATAGCATGTCTCTTCAAATGTCTGTGGAGTGGTCCTTGACATTTACAAAAAAGCTGCAGGAGAGAAGTACAAAGGCAGTCAACATGTGCCAGACCAGCTTTCTGAAGAAAGAGTTAATGAACTCACTGGTCCCTGGGGAGTTTGAGGGTTTCTCAAGTGGGGAGTCTAAACAGCATTAAATTGCTCTCCTCAAACCTGTCAAGACACTCACCAGTAAGAACAAGAAGGTCTGAGACAGGGGTGTTTGGCCTTACAGTTTTTATCTTTTACAAACTTAATAGATAATTAAAGAAGACTCACTGGGAAATACCAGAATTGGAGTGAGAAAACATGTTTTGCAGATTTGAAACATTCAAATCCAGCTCTTCAACAGATATATTTTTATCCCAATTTCTTCTATAAAATACAGGAGATAGTCATTAATATACAAGGTGGATCAAATGAGCATATGATAAAATGGAGGTGAAAGAACTTTAAAAGAAATATGTTTCCTCATAAACATATTAATATTTGATTTGTGATCTGGGTGAATGGAAATTAAGAATTTTAAATATGCAGAATGAGGAAAAAAAATTAAAAGAAGACAAACAAGGTTGTTTTCTGCCTGAAGGTATCTTCTAGACCACGATACAGGCCGAAAAATACCAGAAAGCACACAGTGGTCTTGCTGAACTGAAAAGACAGAAATTTGAATACAGGGAGTAATTGATGATTAAAAGTACCAGAAAGGAGTGACACAGAGAAACAGGTGTTGATACTAGTCATACTCTTGAGTTGGTTAATAAAACTTAAACTACACATGGATAAGGATCTGTAAGCGAAATGATTCCAAGTGGCATAAGATTGGGAAACATATGAATTCCAACCAGCCAGAACAGAAAAGTCCTTGCTGAATATTGGAACACTCAGTAGGAACTCTTGAAGGGTCATTCTTTAATATAAGGGAGAAAGTAGACCCAGAGTAAAACTGCATTAAACTCACTATAACAAAATTTAAAACAACCTCAAAAGGATTGAGCTGATCCACAAGTAACTAATCTTCCTGACAGAACAAAGTCCAACATAGTACAGACCAATACAAAACAAATCGAGTATTTTTAAAAAAAAAAATGTACAATTCTAAATGTCTGTAATCAAAATAAATTACTTGGCATGTAAAGTAGGAAAAATGATTCATAAGTAGAAAATATATCAGTTAATAGAAATAGACTCAAAGATGACAAAGATGATAGATTTAATAGAAAATGATTTTAAGGCAGCTATTATGATTTGACTTAATCACATAAAAGTAAATGAACAATAGGCAAGGTAAATCAAAAGACATAAGGAAAACAAAGTTGAATTTCTAGTTTTAAAAAATCAGTATTTTGGGGCACCTGGGTGGCTCAGTGGGTTAAGCCTCTGCCTTCAGCTCAGGTCATGATCTCAGGGTCCTGGGATCAAGCCCCGCATCAGGCTCTTTGCTCAACGGGGAGCCTGCTTCCTCCTCTCTCTCTGCCTGCTTCTCTGCCTACTTGCGATCTCTGTCTGTCCAATAAATAAATAAAATCTTTAAAAATAAATAAATAAAATAAAAAATAAAAAATCAGTATTTGAATTTAAAAAGTAATTAGATGGGATTACCAACAGATTAGACACTACAGAAGAAAATACCAAAGAATTTTAAAGATAGATCAATAGGAAGTATCCAAGTGAAAGAACCAAAGTCATTACAGAACATTCTAACACAGGTATAACTGGCGATACCATAAAGAGAGAAGAAAGTTGGGGAACAGAAAAAAAAAAAAAAAGACAAAAGAAATTGAAAAGATTGATGAAAAGTATATATCTACACATCAAAGAAGCTCAATAAAACTTAAAATAAAAATAAAACAAAACAAACCAAGTTAATTATAATGAAATTGCTAACAGATCAGTGTAAAAGGAAGATCTTAAAAATGTGCTAAGAAAACAAAATGCATTTGGTGAAGCAAGTTGTCATTTTATGAACTTCTTGTAGAAAGACAGATGGCAGGAATCTGCAGGGTGACTTTAGGACATTAGGTTGGACTCCAGTGAAGAATCATGGGGACTTCATCTTATACCTGAAAGAAAATGAATCCTGTTGCCAACCTCAGTGAATCTGGAAGAAGATTCTTCCAATCTTCCCCAGTCAAACCTCCAGATGAGAATGGGGTGTATACAACACCTTGAGAGTAGTCCAATGAGACCCTGAACATAGGCCCAATTAAGCTGTACCAAGACTCCTGACACAGAAAAGCTAAGAAATAATAAATGGACATTATTATATACCACTAAGTTTGCTATAACTTATTATGTATTATATAAATATGATATCCCTGGCACTTGATACATAAGAGGAATGGTTAAAATATAGAAAAACAAGTATTTTCTTCTTTATATAAAGCTTTGTGTTCAAGACTATTTTTCACAGTAATGTTTGGAGAAAGTCACTTTGGGGTGCAACATTGTTCACTGACATTTTTGTCTATGTGGTAGCCACTTTTCCTTTATTGTGATAATAAGGAATTTTGCCTTAATAGATATACAGGTGTCAAGGTAACATAACACATAGTTGGATAAATAACATCCAGCTTCTCTGTTCACAGTGATTTCCCCTAATATACTTCTGAAATGTTAGGTGTTATTATTATTGTTGTCTCTATTAAGGCAATGTCTGAGGAAAGAGATAGTGAATTTTTCTAGTCTCAATAACCAGTCCAACCAAATTGACCTCCTTTAAATTCAAGCAGAAGTGCATTTTATAAGAAGCATGTATACCTTCATTTGCCCTGGGGAAACTTAAATAGCTAAATCCTCTGTAATGTTTCTCTATACATAATGAGATTATTAAGCAGCTCAGGCAGTCTCTAACCTAGAAGAAATTCCCAAATGATAAGACTAAACTTTCCATTGCTCATTTTGAGTAAGTCATCTCTAATCAGTCACTGAATGAACAGACATAATGAGTTCCTACTCTGGGTCAGGTATTCTATTATTAGAGGCACAATGACGACCAAAATATCACCTCAATCCTCAGGGTGCTTACAAAATGTCTGGAGTGAAAAAATATAAAGGATTAGAACACTTCTTTGTTGGAAAACATCAAATCATAGGAGAATCAAAATTATATGTTAAAATCAAGAAGGATGGGAACTCAATTATTGAGTCATTCCTGTGCACCTGAAACCCTCCAGGGAGTTTTTCAACACCATCTGATTATCATGACACATTTTATTAGTCCATGCAACAAAGGCTCAAAGAATTGAAGTGACTTTCCCAAAGTTACATGCCTTATAATGTGTAGACTCAGGATTAGTTCTTAGATTTGCCAGCCCCAAAATTCATTTTTTTATCTAATCACAATACTCAAATTCTACTCTCTGAGATAAAGGTAATAATCCAATCTCATGAAGCTTCCAGTGACCATTTGTGGA
The DNA here is from genome assembly GCF_964662115.1 of Mustela nivalis. Lineage (NCBI taxonomy): Eukaryota > Metazoa > Chordata > Mammalia > Carnivora > Mustelidae > Mustela > Mustela nivalis. Next base: position 5,673,309 of record NC_139021.1, read on the forward strand.
GGTCTTCCATGTACTTTTGCCCTTTGAACACCAAGCTTACTTTTTAAAGGTAAATCCAATATTCACAAACTATACTTTACCCTGTCATGAGAGATCCCCAATTCCTAATAATGAATGTTCTTTTAAGTAGTTCATGCGTGTATATACATTATGATTAAGAATATGACATGTGTTGGAGGGGATATGGAGAAAGGGGAACCCTCTTATACTGTTGGTGGGAATGCAAGTTGGTGCAGCCTCTTTGGAGAACAGTGTGGAGATTCCTCAAGAAATTAAAAATAGAACTTCTCTATGACCCTGCAATTGCACTCCTGGGTATTTACCCCAAAGATACAGATGTGAAAAGAAGGGCCATCTGTACCCCAATGTTTATAGCAGCAAAGAACCAAGATGTCCTTCAACGGACAAATGGATAAGGAACATGTGGTCCATATACACTATGGAGTATTATGCCTCCATCAGAAAGGATGAATACCCAACTTTTGTAGCAACATGGATGGGACTGGAAGAGATTATGCTGAGTGAAATAAGTCAAGCAGAGAGAGTCAATTATCATACGGTTTCACTTATTTGTGGAGCATAACAAATAGCATGGAGGACATGGGGAGTTAGAGAGGAGAAGGGAGTTGGGGTAAATTGGAAGGGGAGGTGAATCATGAGAGACTATGGACTCTGAAAAACAATCTGAGGGCTTTGAAGTGGCGGGGGGGTGGGAGGTTGGAGTACCAGGTGGTGGGTATTATAGAGGGCACAGATTGCATGGAGCACTGGGTGTGGTGAAAAAATAATGAATACTGTTATGCTGAAAATAAATTAAAAAATATGGAAATAAAAAAAGAGGAAAAAAAAGAATATGACGTTCTCATGTTTTTCTCCATTGGGGAAGAAATTTTTTTATATAATTTTCAGCACACATTTAGTATCTACATATCCCCTCTTGGTTTATGGGAAAATACAGGTACTGTGGAGGGAAGGGTGATGTTATTCTACTGGCACAATTCTGGAAAATCACCTTGTCACTTGAACTCAGAGGCATCTGACAGGTTTATGTTAGTAACTAAAGCCTGTAGAGTGCTAGTAAAAATAGTCCATGGTGGTGAGTACCAATAGCATCATGGATAAGTAACAAAAGCCCACCACAGTCAAAGTCAAATAAAAATGAATCTGAACTTGGGTAAGAAGAAACTTTATTTGGGAAACAAAACACAAAGCAAAACAAAACAAAACTACTGCAATTGGGAAAGAGGGTCTGTTGCAGTGGAAGAATACTCCAACCCTATAAGTATCTCAAAGTTCAAGCAGAAATGACTTTTCTTTCATGGGGATGATTAAACAGGCTAGAAAAAGACCAGTGTAGGGGAATTTGATGAACAGGCAGCATAATTGGATAAGTGAGCAAAAAATATCTTTGTCTGTAGTTAGCCAATTTTCTGGAGGAGCCATTAAGAGGAAGTTGTTCCATGTTTCAATGTCAATTTAAAGTTCTAATGTTTGCTTAAGCTTAACAGTGGGACAGAGTTTAGGGGCCCTGTAGAAGGAGAAAAGTCTAACTAAAGTTTGGTCAAGTCAAATTAGGGAACATTTTGTCCAGATTGGTCAATGTGCACAAACAATTGAGGTAATTATTTATGCCACAAGAGTGATACTTCACAGGGCCTCTGTCTTGTTATTGGTTTAAAAAAAATTGAACTCATCTTTGAGTCTTATCTAAGTCACATGCAGAAGATGGTTCTTGGGATGGAGCTGGATTCAGAACACAAAAAGTGAGGAATTTCTTGGCTATAGCTCTTCTCTAGGAAGCACAGGGCTCAGAGGAAGTTCCACACTGTCAATGAGCATAAGGAGCCTGCCAAGATGAGTAACAGAAACCTATGGGTAGTACCTACAGCTTCTGAGGTGAGTCCAAGAAGCACATGGTGATGGACAAGCGGCATTTGTGCACAGAGAATGTACACACAGACGACCTAGGATGTTTGGAACATAGAAGGAGATCAGAAGTGCACATACAACTCTGCCCAGCCCATCTCTTGAGTCTGATCTTCTTCCACTGCCACGGCAAAATCTTTCCTACAAATTTGTTTTCCTCTCATTTTGTAACAAATCACATTCTTACAGTTTCACACATTAAAAACATTTTCTTATTAATAAAAATAACTCCTCTCTCCTCTATTAAGAAGCTCCTTTTTCTTTATGTCTTATTAAGTCTTCCCCATCCTTCCAGCCTGTATTAACTTCCACCTCCTTTTTGGTCCCATTGATCTTTTCATTTATGTCTAGTGGGCATTAGTTTTATTATATGGGAGACATCTGTAACCTATTGTTTTTATGACTAAATCCTGAGACCTACTGAAGAAGTGCCGGTCTTCAACTTCCTTGATATCTAGCACTACTCTACAAAGTGCCCGACATCACAGTGTGTGCTGAGCAAATGTTTGCTGAGGTGCATCTCCTGAATTAAGACATGTGTATTGAGAGCTAAAGGTCCAGACCTGGTATCTGTTCATGTTTTGTTCTTCCATCCTGGTGAGTTGGCATATTCTCAGTGATTTTGTTAAAATTATTTAGACCATAACTGTTGAATTCTAATTTTTCCATGTATTATCTAAGTATATTCAGTTAAAATATTTAAGCTTTCCAAGATCTATTTTCCTCAGCTATGGTAAGAATAACACTACTTACATGAAACAGAGTACATTGTAAGAGCATTCAAGTTCCAGTTATGACCTGTTTAACAAATACTAGTTGTTTTATTAGGGTGGTGATATGTTTTCCTGCTGGTGTCTCTAGAACAACCTATAACAAGTAATTCAGATTTCCAGGGGAAAATGATCTCTAGCTAAGAAAATGACAATTATAGAAAAAGGGCTGGCCATATTTTTAATTTGGGGGGGGGGTGGATCTCCACACTGTTTCCCAAAGTGGCTGCACCAACTTGCATTCCCACCAACAGTGTAAGTGGGTTCCTCTTTCTCCACCTTCTCTCCAACATTTTTTGTTTCCTGTCTTGTTAATCTTTACCATTTTAACTGGTGTAAGGTGGTATATCAATGTGGTGTGGTTTTGATTTTAATTTCCCTGATGGCTAATGATGATGAACAGTTTTTCATGTGTCTACTAGCTATTCATATATTTTCTTTGGAGCTACCCTAAGACCCTGCAATTGCACTACTGAGTATTTACCCCAAAGATACAGAAGTAGTGAAAAGAAAGGCCATATATACCCCAATGTTCATAGCAGCATTGTCCATAATTGCCACACTGTGGAAGGAGCCAAGATGCCCTTCAGCAGACAAATGGATAAAGAAGAAATGGTCCATATATACAATGGAATATTTTCCCTCCATCAGAAAGGATGAATACCCAACTTTTGTAGCAACATGGGCAGGGCTGGAGGAGATTATGCTGAGTGAAATAAGTCAAATGGAGAAAGTCAATTATCATATGGTTTCACATACTTGTGGAGCATAAGGAATAACATGGAGGACCTTAGGAGAAGGAAAGGAAAAGTGAAAAGGGGGAATCAGAGGGGGAGATGAACCATGAGAGACTGTGGGAGGGGATGGGGGATGGGTAAGTCTGGTGGTGGGTATCAGGAAGGCACGTATTGCATGGAGCACTGGGTGTAGTGCATAAACAATGAATCTTGGAACACTGAAAAAATAAAATTCTTAAAAAAAAAAAAAAAAGAAAAGAAAGAAAGAAAGAAAGAAAGAAAGAAAGAAAAAGGGCTGGCCAGCAGTCAAAAGATCTGGGCTATTGTTCCTGCCATACCTCATCATCATGCAACCTAAGCTAATTATGTAACCTGAGAAATGTAAAGAAAATCAAGCCTAATTCTTTGTGTCTAAATAATTTTAGAGGATAAAATACTTTGAGGGCAAAAGATTATCTTATTGAAATATGCTTACATAAATATTATCAAAATTATTTTTGATTAAAAGTGTTAAATTGCCTATTTACTTTGCCCCCAAGTCATTTGATTTTAAACATATAACTCTCTCTTAGAAACAGCTAGTAATTATAAATAAACATTTAAAAAAGTAAATAATTTATGCAGTAAAAAAAAAAAAAAAACATGCTACTATCCCTTTATGATTCATTCAAAGAAATCATTGATTTTTTCCCCACAGTTGGCTAATTGATTTTAAGTAATTAGTCAGTGCAAGTAACATCTAACTAGTTAGTTAGCTTACTATGCAATGTTTCTCAATAATGCTCCCTTGAAAATCATTAAAATGCAGATTTATAGCCTCCAATGTACTGCAAAAGTAACAGCCAAAGAAGGCCAAGGAATTTCTATTTTTATAAAGAAAATGAAAATGTAGAGAAGAGATATTCAGGAAATAGATTCTGAAAAACTGGTTCTTTGGAAATCATTTGTTTTACTTATTTTAACTTATTGTACCATTTAGGGGAAAAAATTATATATCTAATTTTAAAATACCCATATTCTGGGACATCTGGCTCAGTGGGTTAAAGCCACTGCCTTCGGCTCAGATCATGGTCTCAGGGTCCTGGGATTGAGGCCCGCATCGGGCTCTCTGCTTAGTAGGGAGCCTGCTTCTCCCACTCTCTCTCTCTGCCTGCCTCTCTGCCTACTTGTGATCTCTGTCAAATAAATAAATCTTTTAAAAAATACCCATAATTTTACTACTTGTAACCATTATTAATAATTTCATAATCCACCTTGCCCTAAAGTTCACACACACACACACACACACACACACACACACACAGATACACACACATTTCCAAAACAAAAATGTGTTAATCCACACAACATATGCATATTGAGTGTCTACTGTGCTTCAGGCATCATGCTTGGAAAGATAATATCCATGGTATGTGATCTGTCTGAAAAGAGTGGGGAAGATGGAATATTAATGAAATAATTACCCAAACAGAGGCGTGATTACTAAATGATAATCAGCAAGAAATCCACACATTATTCTGGGAACATATAAGAGAGAGATTTGACTCAGGCTGTAAAGAAATTTTCCTTGAGAAAGTAATATTTTGAGCAAAGTGTGAAAGAGGAAAAGACTTATGCTATAATAAGGGTAGAGAGAGTGATGCCAGAAGACACAGCCAGAACTAGAGGCAGGAATCAGACCACACAGGCTGTTGCACAAATGTGGACACTTACACTGTCTTCCCAAAGCAATGGGGGGAACACTGGGTTGTTTTAAGCAGGGAAGAAACAGTCAGTTATATATGGTTTCAGTATCAAAAATGAAAGGTAATCCAGAATGGATAAGGGAGACCAAACTGCAATAGTTGAGGAGAAGCAGAGACATACCTTCATCTAGAGCCCATGAAGTTGGGGAACATATCATGAGATGAATCAAGAGCTGCCACAAATAATATCCACAGGCCTTGGTATACAATAGACATGAGGGGTAAGAATGAGGTAAGTGTGGAAGTGGGTCACACAGTGGGTAGACTGGGTGATTTTTAGAGGTGGAAAACACTAGATCTGACCTAAATTAGAGCAGAGGAAGGTCACAGGAATATCAGTGTTTGATGTGTTGACTCCACTATGCCATTGAGACATGCATGTGACAGGTCACATATGAGTTAGATCTGAAACTCCACAGTTTGGGGTAGAAATGTAAATTTAGGAATCATCTGGGAAAAGAAAGATAGGTTTTAAAAATTGGGGAATTGATGAGATGGTTTAGAAGAGAGAAAAAATATAAGGGGAAGTATATGGTGTATTGTACAAAAGGCATGACTAAGACATTTACAAAAGGATGAGATCAAATGGTCAATAAGAGTATAATAGTATGTCCAATTCCATCGTAATTTAAAAAATATAAAGTAAAAGTGGAAAACTTCTTTATTCCAACCATACTGTCAGATAGAAAGCAGGGTAAAGTCAAGTATTGGTAAAGGCACAGGCAGACAGAAATTGCCATGGAAATGAACACACACAACCTTTCTGGCTATCAATTTAGTATTATGTAGTGAGATCAAGTGTGCATATGTTTATAAATGGGAAATCCCACCCTTACATATTTAATCTAGGTCCATTACAGTACATGTACAATGAAAGTGCAACATTTCTTTTGGTAGCCAAGAACTTTTCGCCAACTCACCTGTTTGTGACAAGGGAAACATGTAAATAAAAGGTAGTAGATGCCCACTATGGATTATATATGACAGTTAAAGATAACACCTAGATAGGTGTCTGCCCATATGGGGAAGTCATAAAAATAGATGTTTGTGAAGCTGGTGCTGTGGCAAGGGATAAACATAAATTATTTTAAAAGGCAAGCAGTGAACAAAAATAAATACTATGAGAAGTCAAATAAATGAAGTCTGAAATCTGCCCAATGGGTCTGGTGACAAGATTCAATGTCACCTTATTGTTCACCTTACTGGGAATTGTTTCCACAAAGTGAGTAAAGCAGAATTCAATGGCTCAAACTGATAACAATGATATAGGTTGGATAAAATCCCAAAAGATCAAAAATTATGCTGCTATACACATTCATACAAAACATATGTGCATGTTTGCATGTTTTCTGTGCATGTGTGTGTGTTTGGAAGTAGTGATGCTACATATTTGGAAGTATCCTGGTTTTTATAAGTTTCATTTCATCATATTCAAGTTTTTTTCATAATTGCTGGTTTTTTCTCTTGGAAAAAACGTAAATAAAATTAAGACCAAAGTCATTATATATACATATGGATGACTTCGAGACTTTAAGAAAAGGAGAAATTAATTCTGATAAGGGGCATTTGCAGATGAGGAGGCATTGGAAGGACCTTGAGAGGCAAGTAAGACATACTTATCCATCTCCTGGGTGGAATTACTCTTCATCTTCATTTTAGAACTCTGAAAGTTTCTGTGTGATGTACATCTCTAAGGCTGAATTTTCTCTCAGCCCATAGCCATGGGGATGGAAGAGGAAGCCAGTTCCAATCAGAAGAACACTGGTGTTAAGGAGAGGGGTGGACAGATGGTTCCTGGCCGGGAGTGTTGCATTTCTCACATTAGTACAAGAGAAACCTAAGAGTCACTACTCCATCAGGAACATTTCCTAGGCTGAGCCATTACTGTAAGTCATTTAAAACAAAGAAACACTCTGAAAAACATTAGATTTTTAAACTAGAAATGTAGACTTTGGTGGGATAAGGTTCTAGCAAATGGGAATAAATTCAGGAGGACTTTTCACACTCAACTTGCAGTGTTGACTTTACTTCTAGGCTCACAGGCCTGAAGATACAGTTTTATAATAAGTTCCCAATTTATCAAGCGGAAACAATACATCTCAGATGCATACCAAATGATTCATTACTGCTGACTGTTATTATTAAGGATTCATCCCATGGATGAATGCTCCTATTACAGTGAATGATGGAACACAATAAATAATTACTTCCCAGTTTCCTTTGACGAAATATGTCGGCCAAGTATGTTTTGAACTCCAATACCTTAATTTTATTACTTATTAATTTGTGGAAGTTATTAGTTATGATGGGCTTCCCTAAAATTAGTGTCATTTAATATGCCTAATCTGGATAATTATTGATTATATTTTGACCCAGTGTTGAAAACAACTGAATTGCTGAAACACAGGCATGATTTACGTCCACATGAAAGTTAAGACATGGCAGTGTCCACTATGGGTCCTGTATCTGAAAAACTGGGTGTGTGACTTTTTTGTTAATCTCCTTCTCTGTCAATGAAATGTAAGATCTGAGAGAAAAAAAAAAAATCACCTGTTTTTTTGCTCATAATTTTGTCTCCGGTGCTAGTATGGTATCCAGCAAGTATTATTTTGAATGAAAAAAGTAAATCAAAGGCAAAACTTAAAGCCTTGAATTCCTGAAGGGATGGAGACACAGGGATAGGTGTCGGGGATTTCTTACAACAAAATTCTTATCTTAGATTAAGGATAGAACTGGGGTGGGGGAAGGCAGAATATGGAGGCAGTGGGAAGAGAAGTGATTAATATCTTTAAGAGTGACCAGATAAGATTTCAAGCATATTATTGTCTTGTTGGGACCCCAGGCATATAAGCTATAATGTAATAAACTAAACACAGTGGTATTAATAGTTGATGTATTATTTTTGCCATATTATAACCTTGATTAAGCACTGCATTAGTTTCAATAACACTGTTCAAGCAAATAAACTACAGAATGTCAGTGGCTGATATAACAGAAGGTTATTTTCTTGTACATAATTCTACATTGTTGTTTCCCTGGTTAGCAGGTTGCTTTATTCTCAAGGTGACTCAGGGACCCTGTTTCCATCATCCTGTGACTCCGTCATCACGTGCTCTTGAATTCTCCATCCAGTAGGCAGAGGGGGTGAGAGAGGAAAATCCGCAACAGCTTCTTAGAGTCACTAGCCCTGAAGTGACACCCATGACTTATGCTCACGCTTTTTTTTTTTTACTAGAATGCAAACATGTTCATTAACGACTACAAGGAAGATTTTTTAAATGGTCTTGTTAAGGTAACTGTCTTTTAAAGGCAGCTTTATAGTCTGGAGTTGGGGGCATGGCAGTTTAATTACTAGCTTGCTTCCTTTGCTACATAATCAAAGCAAGAGTCCTGGTCCCTTATACACATTATTTCACATAATCCTAAAAACAATGCCTTGCAATAAGAAGTTTACTGATTTTAAGATAAGGAATTGGCAAATAAAAAGGTCAAGTAACTCTCTAAAACAGAGAGAGAGTGAGAAAGTGTTAAACCTTCCTCAAAGTTCCATATATATTCTATATATTTCTATGATACCATTGCCTCCTTTTCTATGTGTTTTAAAGAAAATAATACATAAAGCATGCAGCGACAGGACCAGGAACATGAAGAATAAATAAATACGTGCCATCTATTATTTCATTATTGCATACAATGCAAGATAAGTGATTTTTCTCTAGATTGTTAGCTGCTGGAGCCTTCAGACCATGTCTCAAATGCATTTGCAACTTCAATATATAACATGAATCTTGCAGCAGAAACCATTAGCTGTCTACTAAAATCTTATATTTATTTCCCCCTCCTGGACAAGCAGCTATATTTACATTTCCCAGCCTCCTTTGCAGTTAGGGGTAGCCATGTGACCAAGCCCTCTCCTGTAATATGTAAAAGGAAACTATTTGTGCCCTTCTCAGGCCTGATCCATTAAAAAACAAACAAACAAACAAACAAAAACAAAGACAAAACAACAACAACAACAAAAACCCAAGACTTTAATGTATTCTTCCAGGATATTTCTGGAGAAATTTTCCGATTCCACCTGACAACAGTGTTAACGTTCAGGTAATCTGGGAAGCCAGCTGGTAAAGATAGCAGAGCAGCTGTGAATGGCATAGAGGACTGAATCTTTCCCTGGACTGTTAATTGAGACATAAATCAACTTCTTGTTCTTCAGCATTTAAAATTTTGGCTTTATTTATTATTACCACTTGGCCTATAGTAACTATTACAATCATGACGATAGAAGGTGGCGGAGCATGAGTTCTGGAAAGAAATGTAAGACTTCACTAACTTGCTGAGGTTAACCTCTCATGAGCAACAGAGATTAAAATCAAATTCAGTTCTACCTGATACAAATCTGTCGATCCTCTGTATATTATGTCTCTCACATGTCTTTAGTTCTTCTTATTCTACTGTTTTCCACAAGTCTGTGCTCTTTAGAATCATCAAGAAGGAAAATATGACTTTGGTGCTAATTTAATCTTTTTTCATGGCAGAACCAATGCTTAGTCTGACTGGTCTTTTTTTTTAAATTTTTTTAAAAAAATATTTTATTTATTTATTTGACAGAGAGAGATCACAAGTAGGCAGAGAGGCAGGCAGAGAGAGAGAAAGAGAGGAGGAAGCAGGCTCCCCACTGAGCGGAGCCCTATGTAGGGCTCGATCCCAGGACCCTAAGATCATGACCTGAGCCAAAGGCAGAGGCTTTAACCCATTGAACCACCCAGGTGCCCCAGTCTGATGGGTCTTAATAGTGAGGTTCCATTCCAAACTCCTTCAAAGGCTGAAGTGAGGGCAGCTAGCTATTTTATGTCTCTCCAATTTTATTTACAATAAAAAAATTTCACTCCTCCCAAGAAAGATGGAGGACATATGGCTAAGATGTATAGCTTTTGTTAGATAAGAGCATAAATAGTGATTTTGCTAATAAATTGAAGGAGGATGCTAGTTTAAAGACTGTTGGTCACATTTGAAGGATGGTATTTCCCTGCCTTGGTCTAACTGCTGGATAACTAACCCACCAAGTTCTTTCCCTAAGTAAATTAGAGTAGAAATTTGATTTAATTCTATTCAACAAGAATCAAAAGAATTTTAACAACAATAATTAAAACAAATTTAATTCTATTCAACAAATACTTCTTTAGGGTTCATTGAATAAGAATACATGGGAGAGGGACGTAAATGAGGAATGATTTCCGCCTGGAGGGACATCCATTCTAGGAGATAATATGAGAACATTTTTAAGCACACACAGCTTAAATTGTCTATGGAGTTTATAGGAGGAAGACATTACAGCATGGTAGATGGCACCATTTTTGGTGGAGTGGCAACAACAAGAATTGCCTTCTAGAGGCAATAACAAAATCTAGACGTATAGCCTAGAGACAGCACCACAGAATGAAAAGGAGTTAAAATTTCAGATGAAGAGCAAAAGCAAAAGCATGGAAGGGAGAGGAGCAAGAGTTCTCTTTAGGAAGAGAAAGGAGTTTGGGTGGCTTAAAAATGGGGCATATGAAGGAGTAATAAGAGGACTCTAAACATTGGTTGTCACAAAAATACAAAGGTGCATGTCTTCCAACATAAAATCATTTTAATTATAGTTTAGGAAGTCTGAGGGATCACTGAGTGCATTGATGATGGTGTCACTGTAAACTGGGGTGTATATATCTTATGGACTACTTATTCTATTCACCATCTGATATGCTGATATTCAGCATGCAAGAAGGATGGTAAATGTGTTGAGATATCAAATTGAACATCATAGAATATGAAACATGGAAATACTTTCTAAAATAAAGAAAACTTTATTGTTTTGAAATGGCTCACTGCATCTTTCTAGAAATACTCATTTATTTCACAACTGCTCTGTATATGACAGGTTTGTACCATTAGAGGAGGACTATATCTGGAAATGGAATATAAAATGGTGAAAAGTATTAATTGGGTGATTTTCAAGTTCTAGTTTCCATATTTTCTTTTCTAGGCAGTCATTATACCATCAATGGAATATTTGTCTGTATAAGCTGGATTGTACTATAATAACAATTGATCAAAATATTATTGGAGGTTATAGCAAAACAGGAGGAAAAAGAAAAGCTTTTCTCTCCCCATAAAAACAAACAAAAACCAAAAAAAAATGTGATTCTGAGACTCTTTTACCTTTCAGAAACTTATGAAAACCATACATTGATTCAACTCCAGCCCAAGGTCTTCCCTGGTTTTATATTTTACTGGTCTTGTTATAAGCACTCACCTACTGTAACAGTAAGTCCCCAAGCTCCTGGTCCATTTCTATTTCCCTTTGTTTATTTTTTCTTTTTCTTTTTTTTTATGTGCTTTAAGTCAGGCCAATTCTTTCCTTTACTACTACTACTACTACTACTACTACTACTACTACTACTACTTCTTCTTCTTCTTCTTCTTCTTCTTCTTCTTCTTCTTCTTCTTCTTCATCTTCTTCTTCTTTTTGAGAGAGTGAACATGCACAAGAGTGAGCTGGTAGAGGGGCAAGGAGAGAGGGAGAGACACAATCTTAAGCAGACTCCCCACTGAACATGGAGCCAGACATGGGGCTTGGTCTCATGACCCAGAGATCATGACCTGAGCTGAAATCAAGAGTCAGATGCTTAACTGACTGAACCACCCAGGCACCCCAACATCTCATAACTTGTCAAATACAACCAATAAGAAATATCACATAATATTATGTTTTAATATGTTTCTTCTTTTCCCTTCACATAAAAGTTTACTAGAAATAAGAACTCATACTAAAATTCTGTTTTAGACCTTTTGTTTGAATCATGGCATAGGCCATCTCTTTCTTGTTTTGTTTTTGCTTCTCCCTGCCAAGCACAACTTTAATCCTTGAAAATGGCACAAGATAAATCTAAATAGGAACTCTGAATGGTGAAAAGAAGGTAAGCTATTTTGAGACTTCAAGAATGGAAGAACAAAAAACACAACAATAAGGTATTTATTTATTTATTTATTTTTAAAGATTTTATTTATTTGACAAAGAGAGAGTGAGAGAGAGAAAGACCACGAGCAAGGGGGCGGGGCAGAGGGACATAGAGAAGCAGACTCTCTGCTGAGCAGGGAGCCTGAAACAGGGCTAAATCCCAGGACCCCAGGATCATGACCTGAGCCAAAGGCAGACACTTAACTGAGCCCACCAGGTGCCCCCCCCCCAAAAAAAAACAGGGTATTTAGAGCCCTGTATCCAAGAAAGAAGTCTATTCAGACATGGTATTTCCAGGTCCCTACTTCAGAAAGAGAAAGTAATCCAGGTGGGCTCATTCTTTTTCCAAATTAAACATGAGAGGTGTGTGTGTGTGTGTGTGTGTGTGTGTTGTTGTTGTTGTTGTTTGTTTTATTTTACTAAGGCAGGCTTTTATTCAAGGAAAATAAAGTTGTCTTAGAGAATATATTGGATGGCCATTAGATTTTTATTATTATGTTCAGTTAGTCAACGTGTAGTACACATGGAGCATGAGTCTTTCTGAGAGCATAGGTAAATGTGACACCTACCAGAATTAAACAGCCAAGGGAGATCTTCTCCTTCCCTCATAGATCTAAGGCTCCCCTCTTCCACCTTAGACAAGCTGATGGAACTGGAAAAAGAGACTCAGACACACCAAGTGTCCTGGTACAGCAAGCCTCTTTTTCCTCAACAGCTTATTCCACTGCGCTGGGATACACCAGTAGAGAGAGCCCACCATAGCTACCACTCAGTGGAAGATACATGATGGGGACCTGGCCTGATAGTATCAGCGGGGATCAGAGGGAGCCCAGCAGCACCAGATATACCAGGCAAACAAAAATAATGCTTCAGAAGCTCCAAAAATAGTTGCTGGAAGCTATGAGTAGAGGGAAATGATCTCAACTTGGTAAAAAGCATATACACAAAATCCTGCAATTAACATTATACTTAACAGTAAAACACTGAATGCTTTTCCTCAAAAATTATAAAGGAAAAAAAAAAGATACCTATCCTTTGTTATTCTTATTCATCATAGTGCTAGAAGTTATTTCCAGCCTGTACCATAAAGTAAGAAAAAAGGGGAAAAAGACATACATATTGTAAAAGAAGGAATAAAGGTACTCCTATTTGTAGAGGACATAACTGTCCATGGAGAAAATCCCATGGAGTCCATACAAAACTCTTAGAAGTGATCAGTAAGCTCAACAATGTCATAGGATACAAGTTTACCACCAAAACCAGTTACACTCCTATCTACTAATAAAGAATGTGCTGTTCACAAAGCAAAAGTAATAACACAATAACATTTACAATTACTCCAAAGAAAATTAATTACTTAAGCATGCTTGTAAAAACACCCATGCAAAGGATTACAAAATAATGATTAAAGAAATCAAAAAACACCAAAGTAAATGGACAGATAAACCTTATTTATGGGATGGAAGACTCAACATCATAAAGATTTCAATTCTGCCTAAAACGGATTTACAGGTTTAATACAATTCTTAACAAATACCAAGCAAAAATTTTCATGAGGATGCAGATAAGCTTATTCTAACGTTTATATGGAAAGGCTCAGGTCCTGGAATAACTAAAACATTTTTGACAAGGAAAGATAAAGTAGAAAGAAGTACTCTACTTATTATTAAGGCTTACAATATAGCCATAGTTATCAAGGTAATGTGATATTTGAGGGGAACAGACATGGTGAAATGGGACAGAATAGAAGACTCAGTAATATACCAAGGCAAATATGCTCAACTTGTCTTTGAGAAAGGCATAAAACACAAAGCCAACTCAACAAAGGTGTTTCCCCTCCTTCCCTTATGGGTCTAAGGCTCCTCTCTTCCACCAAGAGACAGTTAGCAAGTTGATGGAACTGGGAAAAAAAAAAAAAAAAAAGCAGAAAGGGAAGATAGTCTGCAGCAACTGGACCTCTGTCGGCAACAGAAAAAATAAATAAATAAATAAATAAGAATAAAAAAATAAAGAAAAAATAAAGAGAATATAAGCCTCATAACTTGCAAAAAAATGAATTCAAAAGAGTAACCTCTTCAACATTAGCTACAGCAACTTCTTTCAAGATATTCTCCAAATGCAAAGGAAACAAAAGTGAAAATAAACTTTTGGGACTTCAAGATCAAAAGCTTCTGCACAGCAAAGGAAACAGTCAACAAAGCAAAGACGGAATGGGAATAGATATTTGCAAATGACAAAGGGCTGATGTCCAAGATCTACAAAGAACTCTTCAAATGCAACACACACAAAACAGATAATCATGTCAAAAAATGGGCTGAAGACATGAACAGACACTTCCCCAAAGAAGACATACAAATGGATAACAGACACATGAAAAAATGTTCATCATCATTAGCCATCAGGGAGATTCAAATAAAAACCACATTGAGATACCATCTTACACCAGTTAGAATGGCCAAAATCAACAAAACAAGAAAAAACAAGTGTTGGAGAGGATGTAGCGCAAGGGGAACCCTCTTGCACTGTTGGTGGGAATGCAAGTTGGTGCAGCCACTTTGGAAAACAGTTTGGAGATTCCTTAAGAAATTAAAAATAGAGCTTCCCTTTGACACTGCAATTGCACTACTGGCTATTTGCCCCAAGATGATGATGTAGTGAAAAGAAGGATATCTGTACCCCAATGTTTATAGCAGCAATGGCCACAGTTGCCAAACTGTGGAAAGAACCAAGATGCCCTTCAATGGATGAATGGATAAGGAAGATGTGGTCCATATACACTATGGAGTATTGTGCCTCCATCAGAAAGGATAAATACCCAACTTTTGTAGCAACATGGATGGGACTGGAAGAGATTATGTTGAGTGAAATCAGCCAAGCAGAGAGAATCAATTATCATATGGTTTCACTTACCTATGGAGCATAAGGAATAGCACAGAGGACATTGGGAGATGGAGAGAAGTGAACTGGTGGAAATCGGGGAGGAGACAAACCATGAGAGATTATGGACTCTGAGAAATGAACTGAGGATCTTGGAGGGGAGGGGATTCGGGGGTTGGGTGGAACTGCTGGTGGGTATTATGGAGGGTATGTATTGCACGGAGCACTGGGTGTGGTGCATAAACAATGAATTCTGGAACACTGAAAAGAAATAAAATAAAGATAAAAAAATATTATAGACAATGTAAAATCAAACAGTATAAACCTTTTTATAAATAAGCATAGGAGGAAGGTCTTAGTTTATAGTGCCAAGCAAAGAATTCTTAGACTTAACATCAAGTGCACAATGCATCCAAAAAGAAAATTGAGATACTGGACTTCATTAAAATGAGACATTTTTACTCCATGAACTACCCCTTCACCATTCCTTGCCCTGTGCATCTATTCCATCTGGCTGTGGCTGAGTTAGATCTATTTGTAATAAACTGGCAATGCAGTAAGTAAAATGTTTGAGTTCTGTGAGCTCTCTGGCAAATTGAAGTAACCCAAGGAAGGGGGTTGTTGGAACTTGGAATCTATTGCTGATGGTTGGAAGCAGTAACCCAGGCTTCTGAAAGTCTGTATTGCCAGCGGGGGGAGTGGTCTTGAAAGACTGAACCTCACTTTGTGAGATCTAACTCTATCTTTAGGTAGACAATGTCAGAATTTAGTTAAATTGTAAAACACCCCGCTGCTGTTGCAGTTTCCTGGTAACGTGCAAAAGTCCCCTCCCACACACATCGTGATTGGGTCTCAGAACCCCCATTAAAGATGAACAGACAGTTCACCAATGCGTATATATGAATGGCAAAGAAAGGCATGAAAACCATCCAACAGCATCAGCCCTTGAAGAAATGCAAATTAAAGCTGAAATGATAAAGAGCTACGCATTGGTACATGCAACAGCTTGGAAGAATCTCTAGGGAATTATTTTGAGTGAAAAAGTAAGTCCCAGCAGGTTATATTTGGTATGTTTTTATTTGTAATAACAAAACTGTAAAAATGTAAGCCAGATTAATAGTTTCCAGGGGTTGGGGAAGAGGACTGAAGGGTGTGGGTGTAGTTATAAAAGAGCAAAATAAGGGATCCTCATGGCATTGTGTTTTCAAAAACTGTAACGTGGTGGAGGAGATGCAAACACACATGCTGATGAAATTGTATAGACCTTAACACACACACACACACACACACACACACGAGTAAAACTGAGGAAGTATGATTAAGAAGGGAATTGTATCAATGTCAATATCCTGGTTGTGCTATTATGCTATAATTTTGCAAAATGCTATGCTTGGGGAAAACTGAGGAGAGGATACAGAGGATTTCTGTATTACTTTTACTACTTCATAGGAATCTACAAGTATCTCAATGTTAAAAAGACATTTATTGGGTTTATTTTCCGCCTTTGAAGTTATGGCAAGCAGCAGTTTCACCAAAAGTCTGCTCCTAGGTAACAAGTTTTCTTTTCCTTCCAGTCTGTGATAGCTGTGTCCTTAATGCCTCCTCACCAGCCCCTAAGATAATACTACATTGTGTGTGTGTTGTCATAGTCTTGGTAGCATGTCATTGGTCCTTGAAACTCAGTTTCTGCTGTTCTAGATGGACCCGGATGATCCAGCAGTCACTATCTTGAACAGTTGCCAAGGAAAATCAAACAATGGCTCCTCAAATGTGCTCCATGGTGTTGTGTATCACTTAGGGTTGAGTTTTAAGTAAAAGAGTGACATCTCACTCCAAGGAGGCAGAGAATTCTCCTACTATTCTGTGCTTTCAACAAGGAGAACTGGAAATGTTTGGTAAAGATCCCATTCACTACCACAAGTGAAATAATTTGGGGTTGTATGTTTATTTTAAGATTTTGACAACCATGAGAGTGTGGGTGGCTTGGTGGGTTAAGCCTCTGCCTTTGGCTCAGGTCATGGTCTCAGGGTCCTGCAATTGAGCTCTGCACTGGGCTCTCTGCTCAGCAGAGAGCCTGCTTCCCCTTCCCTCTCTGCCTGCCTCTCTCCCTACTAGTGACCTCTGTCAAACAAATAAATAAAATCTTAAAAAAAATTTTTTTTTGACAACCAGACCAGACAGACAGACCAGAGTGTCTTCTTTAACTTACTAGATCAGAACTTATGCGAAGGCAAGCTCTTTTGATTGACCGTGATGATGTGAAAAACAGAGAAGTGTAGTAGGTAGTGAAGAAATGGAGAGTCCAGATTAGGACCCTATTTGAGAACAATGAACTCTGATCCACAAAGAAGGAGAGTTAGGAGAGAAATAGAGGCCAGAAACTTTTGGTAGTGTATGTAAGTGATGGATCTGATTGCAGAATGGAAAGGTGGTGATGGTTTGGATCCTGCTAATAATGATGAAATCATATAATACTGGGATTGTTTCTCTCTCCCTCCTCCCCATCTGTTTGTTTACACACATATATATTTATTTACGTTTGTTAGGTATACTTCCAGCCCCTGCTATAGCAATTCTGAGCTACTTTCAAGAATTCAAATATACTCCGTGTTTCTCCTCCATCCTTTGCTGCTCTGTTTCATATGCCATAGTGTGCTGACAGGGTGAGTTCTCCTGTCTGTCACTCTCACCAGACTGCGTGCTCTTTGTGAGTAGGGATGGTGTCAGACACTTCCTCCCCCTTGTAAAGTGGGGATATTCTGAAAGTGAGGAATCATTCGTTGAGGAATGTTAAAGCAAAGGGCTCATCTCACTAGTAATGGAAGAATAAGAAGCTAAGCTATGCCCTACATTTTCTTGTGGATTTCTTGGTGTCTATATCTCTCAGCATCTTTATCCAGCCTTCTATGTCGCCATTTGTCATTCCTTCCCTAGCTTTGTCATTAAATATATTCATTAAACATACAAACAGGACAGTTAGAGAACACCATACATAGAAGAAAGATAATATTTCTTGTTCAGATGCATCCAAGTTAAGACAGAAATAGGAAATCACTTTTATGTGACAGATTTATAGTGTAATATTCCCTTTTTCTAAAAAATATTTCCGTGCAGAACAACTTCTTGTCTGTGGATGGAATCCTACTGTTCTATTTGCTATGGAAATAAAATTAATGGCTTCTAAAAATCTCAATAAGTGGACAGCAAATGGTGGGGAATGCATGGGGGAATTCTCTTTGGATGAATATGAGTAAACATGATGGGATAGGGCTTGTGGCTTAGACTGGGAATAGTTGGGCTGGGCTCAGGCTTGGTCTGTCACCTGGAACAGCAGGGTGCAGACACAGAGTGAAAAAAAGGGACAAGTTAAGACTGGCATCATCCCAGGAACCAGGCTGAAGCTACAAGAAGCAAATATCTCATAAGGCAAACATCTGAAAGTCCATTATTGTGTCATAATGGACAGCAGCTGGTGAGACAAAACTGCTTGGGATTTAGCCTGAGGGACCCCAACCACAGGAGTCCGTTCCAGGGCCTTGGGCATTTCTGTGCAGGCAGGGGATGGTGTATGCCAACTTTAAAGGAACAGGGCAAAGCTGAAGAGAAATCCGTTCAGATTGTATTTTTAAAAATTAGAAATTAAATAATATTGAGCTCCTACTCAGAGTACAATTGTGTTAGACACGGAGATACCAAAAGGTAAAGCACCTTGAGTTTGCAGAGTGAAATGAAATGGGGGGGTCCAATTTGGTCATGTACAAAAAAAAAAAAAAAAAAAAAAAAAAATTCTGCCAATGCTCTCTGCAAGGGCAGACTAGGGACATAGAAGATGCACAACCCATGAACTTGGTAAGGCAAAAAAGAGTACAGTGGAGGGATTTGTTACAGGGAGGCAATGCCACAGAAATCAAGCTCCAGGTAAACAAACTTTCCCCCATGCTTTCCACAGATCGCCTTCTCTCAGGCAGAAAAAGAAAAAGAGAAGGCCGCTTTGATCATATATGGAAGCCGCTCAGAAGTTACCTCAACTGGGAACTGACATTTTTTGAGCCTCCTTCTCAAAGAACCCCAATATAAAAATATGTTACATATAAAGGTTCTTTCCAGTCAGATTTATAAGGGAAAAAAGTTATAGCCTGTATAGATAGTGCATTAGGGTATAGTTATATTAAGTCATCTAAAATAGGATAAAATTTAATGTTGTGATAAAATGCTCATGATTTTGTAATAAAAAATAGGATCTAACTTATAGATATACAATGTTCACTACTATAAAAATAACAAAATAAAATTCAAACAACAAAAATTTGCAAATAAAAAATTCCAATGTCAATGCCATGAACAACACTGTCCAATAAGATTTTTCGTGATGGAAATTCTGTGCTGTTCAATACAGTAGCCATTGACAAGAGAGTTCCTGAGTTGCAAAATGAAGCTAATAGGATTAATTCAAAGGCAATTTTATATATAATTTAATTTGGGGGTTTTATTTAATAGGGGCAGTGGTTACAGTACCAGACAGCACAGATATATTTTTAATAATGCATGATTCTCCCACCACCAACAATTACGTGGAGGTGGAACTTGATAAGATACATTGACTTGTGTGTGAATGGGGACAAATGAATGATAGAGCCAATGGTATTGATCTACAATGAAAAGTAAATGAAAAATGCATGAGACAGTGGTCACTTAAGCGATGCTTAGCAAGTAGAAATTATTTTATAAATAGAAATAATTACACTTCTGAAGTTATGGATATTATTATTCCATAATGTAAACACCATGTCCCTTAAGGCAGATGCATGCAAGCTCATGACGGCTTTTGGGAAATGGCCTTTTTATCATTGTAATTTTAGCATTTGATTATCTCCACTTTAAGACAGTCCTGGAGAGGGGCACCTAGGTGCCTCAGTTGGTTAAACATCCAACTCTTGATTTCAGCTTGGGTTGTGATTTTGGGCTCATGAGATTGAGTCCCGCATTGTTCTCCATGCTCAGCATGCAGTCTGCTTGAGGTTCCCTCCCTCTCCCCACCTCTGCTCCTCCCCCAGCTTACATTCACCTTCTCTCTTTCCCTATAAATACACACATACATACATAAAATCTTTTTTTTTTAAATGCCCTCTGTAGGCTATATGGAGGAATCAGACATGTTTAGCCAAATGTATTGAATAATCCTTCTCAGTTCAGAGATGCAGAGAGTGTGATATGAAGCCACATGCCTTGTCTCACTAGATTTGAGGGCACTGTTTTTGTAAGGCGAGGAAAGGAGACAAAAGTTGAAGGAAGGAACAACACATGAAGTGAGAAGAAATAAGAAATCCCTCCAACTCTCTGTGGGAGTCCTATTTCTCTCCCCCAAGTTCCACTCAAATGCTCACCTAAGCATGCTTTAATTCTTTCTGGCTTCTCTGATTTTGGTGTAGCTGTCTCTGAGTTCCAGTTATGTCTGATCCTCAACCCAAATTCCATCTCAGGGAGTACTATAGGACTATTAAGGAAGAAGAAGGGAGGGGGGTGCAAACGCTTGACCTAACCAAGGAGTGGGACAGTTAAATGGCCATGTCTTCTTAGTCTGCAGTCTTAGTCTGATGTTTTATTAATGTGCTGGCTGCATTTTAATTAACAGAATCCTTTATTGTGCATGTGCCTTGGGGCTGTTTAAGAAAAGGGCATGGTTTTAAAAGTCTACAGAGTAGATAAATAAGCAAATATTGCCTGAGACAACATTTCCCTACATGTACCAGAAAGAGGTATTAACTACTGGATTGGGATTTTATAGACACAATCCAAGCAATTGATAATGCTTCAAGGACAAAAATTATCCAACTGGAACACATTTAAGAGGGAAATATGGAAGCAATGAGGGGACTCAATTAACCTGCAATGAGTGAAATATATGGAAGTTTCAAGAAATTTGAGATTACTTTTCAGTTTGGGGTCTCCCAGAAGCAAATTCTGAGACAAGAATCTGAGGGGAAGTAGTTTACTTGTGAATTAATCTCAAGAATTACCAGTAGTTGAATGGGAAATTGAGATAAGGAAAGAAAAATGGCCAATGAAATTTACAAAATTATCTAGTAGCCACCATGGGCAACTGAAGCAAATTCCCCCCCCTGGGAAATGATGACAGAGATTATGAAACAAACCTCAGAGTTTTCCCAATATAAAGATAAGGACACTGGTGGATGATTCCACTATTCCCCCTGTGCTCATAGATGAAGGCTGCATCTCTTAGGTACTAATCCTCTGGCACTTAGAGCTTGCCCTGCATGTAAACCCAGCATTATCCCCAGAGAAAGACAGAGACAGGGGTGGCAGCAAGTGCTTTTTGTTATGTGGAGGTTGAGATCAGATGGCTCAGATAGACCAGCAGCATCTGCTTCTGTTACAACAGAGCTGCTTTGGGGGAAAAGTAAACACTTCATACTTTTGTCACTGATCACTTCTGATTGTAGAAAGTGAACCCACTCTGGAATTCAAGAAATCTGAATTTGAATCTTTGGTCTGCACTCTTCAGTAGGTGACCTTATATCTTCTGTAATAGCCTTGTACATCCTTTTCCTGATTGGTCTACAGGGATAATGTAAAACATGTAGCAGTAGACTAATGTTGCAAATTGTATGAAATCATGTATGGAAAACCAGCCAATGCCTAACATGAGTACACCAAATATACAGAGGAGAACATAACACCTAATAAATAAATGGATGATATTACACTTATTGAATTATTGAAAATTAATTAATACTAATTCATTTTCCACATTCACTAAAAGGGACAAGGTTCATAAATGAAAAAAATCTGGTAAGTGCAATGCCCTGAGTTTCTGGATAAGCTTTCTTCTGATCTCTTCACATGGGATTGTAATAGTGCAGGAATGCATAGTCATGGAAAATATCATTCCATTATTTAATAATTACCTTAAAGATATCAAATAGTCACTAACCTCCTTTGATTTACTCCAGATTTATTTACTGAAAGTACCTACCCACACTTACTTAAGATTTGAGGAGGGGAATTCTCTAGCTCAGAGAAATGTAATAGACCACCTAAAGATGAGGAGCCTTCACTAAGACTGCTCAGCTCCTGCAAGTGTTCAGAGTTTTGCAAAAGGAGAACACTAAGTTTCTTTCCTCAACTTCCTGTTTCACTGCAGGATTAATTATTGAAAATAAGGAAATGTACTATTGATCTTGTCAGTAAATGTGTTCAGTTAAAACCAATTTTACAATGTGTAGAAATGAATGAGATCCTCCATAAATAATGTCTGTCTTGAAAGATGTGCTTGTCATTACACTCACTCATTCATAGATTTATCACTCATTAACTATCCTCATCTACAGTAATTCAGAACTTTTTAAGCAGGCACTGTGTTAGGCTGGGGGACAAGGCAAAACTCATCGTTCCCTCCCTCAAAGAGCACTTTGCTATGAGAACAACAGTCAAGTAAAAGGAAGATTACTCTTTTGCTCCCTTGGGATAACTGAGATTACTACTCAGGGCTGTGGGTAGAGGTCATAGACAGCTGCACTGAGAGATACTAAGACCACTGGGCACCGAAAAGTCATCTTCTACCAGCTGGGATAACTGAAGAAGGAAGAGTCCTTTTCAAAATGATAAATGCAGTGGGATGAGACACAAAGCAAAAGATGGCATTGTGCTCTGAAAACTAAGGGATTTATTGCTTCCACTAAGCAACAAGCTTCCTGAGGACAGGCACTGTTAGCTGTTCTTTCACTTGCCATCCCTGCACTAGAACATACCTGGAGAGAGCAGACACTCCCAGAGCAAGGGTGCAGTTTGTGAAGCCCCAGGAAGGAGGGAGGCATTGCTGGGGATCCAAACAGGTGCCAGAGGGCTCAGAGTCTAATCTCTATGCAGAGGGAGATTCATTAGAATAGTAGATAATGGAAAAATATGAAACACTTAGAAGATTGTCTTGTTTTGATAGGGTTGACATTGAAAATGTAGATTGTTCTGGGCAGCATAGATATTTTAACAATGTTTATTTTCCCAAACCATGAGCATAGAATGAAACCAGAACAGGCCCTGAATTGTCAAGGAAATGTTGGAAAAAAAAAAAAAAAAACCACCTGAGGGTGTCACATTACCTGGTTTCATGCTACATTACAATACTGTGATCACCAAGATGGCATGGTATTGGCACAAAAACAGACACATAGATCAATGGAACAGAAAAGTCTCCAGAAAGAGACCCTCAACTCTATGGTCAACCAATCTTAGACAAAGCAGGGAAAAATATACAGTGGAAAAAAGACAGTCTCTTCAATAAATGATGCTGGAAAACTGGACAGCTATATACAGAAGAATGAAATCCAACCATTCTCTTACACTGTACACAAAGATAAACTCTAAATGGATGAAAGACTTCAATGTGAGACAGGAATCCATCAAAATCCTAGAGGAGAACATAGGCAGTAACCTCTTCAACATCGACCACAACAACTTCCTTCATGACACATCTCCAAAGGCAAGGGAAACAAAAGCAAAATGAACTTTTGGAACTTCATCAAGATCAAAAGCTTCTGCACAGCAAAAGAAACATCAACAAAATGAAGAGGCAACCTACAGAATGAGAGAAGACATTTGCAAATTACATTACAGATAAAGGACTGGTATCCAAGAGTTATTAAGAACTTCTGAAACTCAACAGCCAAAAAACAAATAATCAGGTCAAAATGGACAGAGGACATGAATAGACACTTCTCCAAAGAAGATATGCAAATGGCTAACAGACACATGAAAAAATGTTCAACATCATTAGCCATTAGAGAAAGTCAAATCAAAACCATACCGAGATGCCACCTTATACCATTTAGGATGGCAAATATTAACAAGGCAGGAAATAACAAATGCTGGAGAAGATGTGGAGAAAGGGGAACCCTCTTACACTTTTGGTGGGAATGCAAGTTGGTACAACCACTTTTGAAAACAAATGGAGGTTCCTCCAAAAGTTAAAAAATAGAGTTACTCTACAACTCAGTAATTGTACCACTGGCTACTTATTCCAAAGATACAGATGTAGTGAAAAGAAGGGGCACATGCACCCCAATGTTCACAGCAGCAATGTCTACAATAGTGAAACTGGAAGGAGCAGAGATGCCCTTACAGATGAAGGAATAAAGAAGACGTGGTTCATATACACAACAGAATAATACTCAACCATCAGAAAGGATGAATACCCACCATTTGCATGGACATGGATGGAACTGGAGGGGATTATGCTGAGTGAAATAAGTCACGCAGAGAATGGCAATTATCATATGGTTTCACTCATGTATGGAACATAAAGAATAGCGCAGAGGACATTAGGGGGAAGAAGGAAAAAAATGAGGGAGGGGAATCAGAGTTGGGGACAGACCATAAGAAACTATGGACCCTGGGAAACAAACTGAGGATTTCAGACGGGAGGAGGGTCATGGGATGGGTAAGCCTGGTGATGGGTATTTAGGAAGGAACATATTGCATGGAGCACTGGGTGTTTTACACAAACAATGAATCATGGAATACTACATCAAAAACTAATGATGTACTGTATGGTGACCAACATTATCACCATCATCATCATCATTAAAAAAACTTTGTCTTGCTTTAAACAAATAACAGAGAATCCTCAAAAAATAATTATTATTAGGTTGTAACTATGAAAGAATTTACCTTCTGAAAAGAGGAAAGCCATTCCTAGTTTTATGAAAGGAAGAAAATTCTAAGTTTATCTAGAGGTTGAGACTAGTTTTCTTATGGAAATGGATCTGAGTCCTTCTCTAGATTGGAATGGTGGAAAGCTGGTGCAAATTAGAGTGAGAGAAGTTTCAGGCTCTTATTCTCTGCAAAGCAGGCTCACGTCGGCTGTATCATAAAGAGACACAGAGTCCATACAAGCATACTGTGGTCATAGGACCAAACAGTAAGCCTGTGGCTCTAACTCAGCCATATAACTGCCTGCTGAAGAGTGCCTTCTGGATTCACTCCACTCCTTCACAGCCAGCCAACTCTGAAACTCCATAATTCACCATTCTTCTTCCTCCCAGCCCAGAACTGCTGGGCAAGCACCAGGGACCACACAGTAAACACAAGAGTGAGATTGAGGACACTGATACCCAGGCCCAGGCTCTTCCCCATTTCCATGCAATTTATACTTCATCCAAAAACTTATGAAAGTTATTTTAAATAAAAGTAATGTCTTTTCTTGTGGATAGTGGAATTGTGTGTGTGTGTGTGTGTGTGTGTGTGTGTGTGTGTGTGTTTTCAATCCTAAGAGTCATGGAGAGTTCAAAAGAAAGGATGAAAAATGAAACTTAAGTGGGTCATTGCCTGGAGTCAGTCACTTCTCCAGAATATAGATCTGGTATTTTGTGGAATTAAAAGAGAAAGTCAGCATACCTAGGACCGTCAGTTACCAGGGTGCTGGATTGGAAAGGAAGAACCACTGAAAGTGGTGAAAGAAAGAAAGAAAGAAAGAAAGAAAGAAAGAAAGAAAGAAAGAAAGAAAGAAAGAAAGAAAAGAAAGAAAGAAAAAAGAAAATAAAGGAAAAGAAAGCAGAGGAAGGAAGAAAGGAAAGAAGGAAGGAGGGAGGGAGGAAGAAAAAATGAAACAGCTGAAGTAAGTGGAGTGAGAATTTCCCAGGTTCTGATTACTCCACCTCCAAAAGATAACTGTCAAGTCCAGCCCTGCTGTCCTTTATTTTGACTATGCATGGATATTTCAGGACAAAAAGCCAAATGCACAAACACGGTTCTGGAGGTTCAAAGAGAATATATTCTCATAAAAACCATGATGCATTTCAAAACAAGCTCCTCACAAGGTGGATGTGATGACAGAAGAACTGAATTTCTGGAGTCGGATCTTAGATGTCTTCCAGCTTAGATATTTAGAATCATAAGTACATTTTGCATTTTTTGGTGCATTTTGCAAAACACTTTTCACATCTATAGCTGATAACTTTGAACATGGGTTCAAACAGCACAGGTCCACTTATAGGCAATTCCTTTTTTTTATAGATACAGTATAATACTGAAAATGTATTTTTTCTTATGGTTTTCTTAAAAGCATTTTCTTTTACCTACCTTATTTTACTGTGAGAATATAGTATATAGTATGTATGTATGTTTATTAATACAAATCTATGTTAATCAGCTATTTCAGTTTCTGTTCAATAGTTGGCTCTTAGTACTTAAGTCTTTGAGGAGTCAAAGTTTATATATGGACTTTCAACTGCATGGGGGGTGGGTACCCCTAATCCCCTGCATTGTTCAAGGGTGAACTGTCAAGTCTTGTTTGATCTTCAGAGGAACCTGTGAAGGCAGTATTATGATCACTATTTCACAGATGGAAAATGGGGTTCTCCATAGCACTTTGTAAATATAGAATGGAAAATCCACTTTTTGTCACTAACTACTGACCAACCTAAGCACTAAGGATCCTTAACATAAGGTCTCCACCTTAACCTCCCAATAACCTTGAAGGACAGCTATTTTATCCTCATTAACAGAGGATAGAAATAAACTAAGATTAGAAAAATTCACATCTCCACTCTGTCTTTCAATGAAGTATTTGTCCATCACTATTACAGGGCTTGTAATATTCTACTACTGGGTTTCTATGACATTTCATCTGTAATGCTCAAAGTACTTTTAAGCCAACTCGTCTTTTTGTTTGTTTAACCAACACCTAAACACATTAGTTTCCCATCTGTTGCATAATATAAGGAACACAAAATGTTCATTATACATTTCATTATAATAATCATTAAACTGATTATTACAATCAGTGAGCTATTTAAATAAACAATTATTGAGCTGAGGCACTATATTTTTTTCACGTTTCTAGAATGATCCTGATGTACTTGCAGGATTAGAAACACTAACCATGGGCATAGAAAGTATTCAGTAGCATAAACTTAGTCTTAGACTTGATTTTAGTCTATCTCTAAAATTGGTAAAATGATACCTTTGTGATAGGAAAATTAAAAGATTAAATGCAATGGGAGAAATAAAACTGCTTAGTATATTGTTTAGCACATAGCAAATAATGGAAAAGTAGTAGTATTATGATCATTCACAGTATTCTTGTGATCACTCTGGTAATTATTTGAAGATTGAATAGATAAATTATTTGCTAGGATGTTATATCTGTGACAGATTTGGGGTCATATCAAAATTATATCACTTCAGGGGTGCCTGGGTGGCTCAGTCATTAAGTGTCTGCATTCGGCTCAGGTCATGATCCCATGGTCCTGGAATCAAGCCCCGTACTGGAATTGCTGCTCGACAGGAAGCCTTCTTCTCCCTCTCCCACTCCCCCATTTGTTCTCTCTCTCACTGTCTCTCTCTCTCTGTCAAATAAATAAATAAAATCTTTTAAAAAATCTTCAATTTTTTTGAGTATTAGTTCCACCAAGAATGTACCAACAAATACGTGATTCTCAAACTTATCCACCCTTGGTTCCTTTACTTATTCTCAAACTGATTAAGTAATTCAATGTCAGTGGAAGACAAGACTGGCTCTAGGACAAAGACATCCCCAGCACCAGGCCTCTGTAGTCAGGCAGTCCCATCAGCCCAATCCTCACTCTGCACCCCTTCAGAATTAAGAAGGCAATGCCATTATGGTGTGCCAGTACATGCAACCCAAATTCCTGCTTGAATTTGAAAGTGTTAACGGGTACTCTGTAGAATGAATCTGAAAGGGGAAAGGTATAACAGAAAAATAATCTGGTTTACTATGGATAAATTTCAGTGTTCAATAAGGTTAGAAATGAAAGGTTAATTTCTGACCTTCAATGAGGTGAAAATGGATGTACAGAAATACACGTGTCTTCCCTGTCTGAGAATGTTTGGAACTGTCAGCCATCAGGCACTGATCTTTGAACTTTGATTCTTTCCCTAGCTGTAAATTGGGGATAATATTATAATTCCTCCCGGCTTTGTTGTGAAAATCTAGCAGGAAAGCATTATCTTTGTGCAAATACGAGGGTCGTCACTAAAGTCCTTAGGCCCTGTTTCGCACAGGAGCTATCTTTTAAAATCACAAAATGTGCAGAGTGAAATTAAGGAAGTTATTTACAGATCAGCTAAGCTAATGCGGTGATTTCAACTTAAGGAAACCAACGTAACCTTGGCCAAGGTCATACAGTGCATTCTGCCTCCCAGTCTTCTTGCTAATTTATCAGTCACACTGCCTCTCCTACAAATGTGATACGGTCTGAGGGCTTTCCTTCAAAACCTTTCGCTTTCATTTTTGACTAGAGAAACAAGGCACAGTTTCCGTGAGTGACTCTTTGCATAAAGTCATTCTTAATGTGATTCCATTTAAGTGGCCACTAAGTTTGATCATACTCTTTTACCCAAAAAGAACATTTCAGGCACCTAGATAATTATAAACCAGTCACAGTTCCACAAAGCCATGATTAACTTATTCAAATATATAACAAGTGATTATATTCTAAGAGCAATTCAGCTAATTACATTGCATTAAAAAATTAGAAATAAATTAATTCTAAAAGCAAAGTATATACTCAAGTTTTCTATGTAACAGATTGGGCATAAATATTTAATGCATATGAAATGTTTGATGGGGAATGTTTGGCAAACATTCACTTGGGAAGGAAATCAACAAATTATGTGATAATTGCTTTTGTGAAGCTTGGTTCAAGAAGTAGAGGAAACTAGAAATGAAGCTTCGGAGTTTAAAGATAGAGCATATTTTCAGACACACATGCCTTAAAAATTCCATTCACTTTTTTGAAATTTTAATATGTGTTTCTGTATATTTTTGTTTACATACCTTATTTCCTACTTTATTTTGAAAAAGAAAAAAGGGTATTAGGTGAAACACTGTAATCTGGGAAAGAAAATGTGGGTTCCACCATGCCCTTCTCAAATTTCCTAAGTGTGACTTTGAATAAGTACTTTAGTTCTCTGAATATCAATTTCTTTTGTTGTAAATTTAATTGATTCATTACAGACTTATTTATTTTATTTTATTTTTAAAAGATTTTATTTCTTTATTTGAGACAGAGAGAGAATGAGAGAAAGCATGAGAGGGGAGAGGTCAGAGGAAGAAGCAGACTCCCTGCCAAGAGGGGAACCTGATGTAGGACCTGATCCCAGGACTCCAGGATCATGACCTGAGCCAAAGGCAGCTGCCTAACCAACTGAGCCACATAGACTTATTTATTTTAAAGTAATGTTTTAGAGCACCTGCTATATAAGGCAGACCTTGTGATAATTGCCAAAGTATAGAACATGACATACAAATTTCCTATTTATGTACATGTAGTTTCTTTTCAAGTAAGGAAGCTATATCTTTGAGAAAAACATTTGCAAGTTGTAAATGTATTAAAGTTGGAATGAGTGCAATAAGTGAGAAGTGTGACATGCTGTAAAATCATGTGCCAAAACACCTCATTCCATCTGGAGAGGTCAGGGAAGATGTACAGAAGTTGAATCCTGAAGGAAAGAAAAATAGTTAATACACATAAATTAGAAGAAGATGAAGGATTAGGGGATGTGGTTTCCTAGGCAGGAAAAAGAAACAGTATTGATCTTCTTTTCTCTCAATGAGCTCTTATGATGCTAAAATTAAACTAGATAGTCACAACAGTCAGAAAACTCTGACTCATTATACCCACTGGTCCCAGAGTGCTCTCTACATAGATGAGGCCTTTCTGCCTCATATGACTTTCTACCATACGACTGGCAGATTAAAATCTATGAAGGACAGCCATGTGCAGAAGAATGAAATTAGACCACTTTCTTACATCATACACAAAAGTAAATTCAAAATGAATAAAAGACCTAAATGGAGGCAGGAAGCCATCAAAATCCTAGAGGAGAGTGCAGGCAATGACCTTTATGAAATCAACCTTAGTAACTTCTTATTAGACACATCCCTTGAGACAAGAGGAGCAAGAGCAAAAATGAATATTGGGACTTCTTCAAGGTAAAAAGCTTCTGCACAATGAGGGAGACAATCAAAAAAACTAAAAAAAAAAAACAAAAACAAAAACAAAAAAAAACCCCAAAAACCAAAAAAACAAAAACCTACAGAATGGGAGAAGATATTTGCAAATGAAATATCATATAAAGGATGAGTATCCAAAATCTATAAAGAACTTATCAAACTGAACACCCAAAAAACAAATCCAGTTAGACAAGGGCAGAAGACATGGATACACATTTTACCAAAGAAGATACCCTGATGGACAGGAGACACATGAAAAGATGTTCAACATCACTCATCATCAGGGAAATGTAATTCAGAACTACTATGAGACACTACCTCACCTGCCGGAATGGCTAAAATGAACAACGCAGGAAATAATAGATGTTGGTGAGGATGCAGAGAAAAGGGATACCCTCTTATGCTGTTGGTGGGAATGCAAACTGGTGCAACCATTCTGGAAAATGGAGGTTCCTCAAAAAGTAAAAAATAGAAATAACCTACAGTCTAGAAAGTACACTACTAGATATTTACCCAAAAGATACGAAAATACTGATTTTTTTTTTAAGTGAACTCCACACCCAGCCTGGAGTCTAGTGTGGGTCCTAAACCCATGACCCTGAGATCAAGACTGAAGCTGAGACCAAGAGTCAGATGCTTAACTGACTGAGCCACCCAGGTACCCCCAAAAATATTGATTTGAAGGGGTACGTGCACCCTGATGTTTTTAGCAGCATTATTAACAATAGCCAAACTATGGATAGAGCCCAAATGTGTACTGACTAATAAATGGATAAAGAAGAAGTGATATAGATATATGATATATACATCATATGATATATACATCATATATATGATGTATATATCATATATCTATATGTAATATTCTATTACATATAGATATATTATATATCTATATATATAATCTCTATGTATATTATATAGAGATTATAGAATAGTAATATAGATTATAATATAGGTTATAGAATAGTAATATTATATAGATTATATATAGATTATATATATATTAGATTCTATTATTTATATAATAGAATATTACTCAACCATAAAAAATAATGAAATCTTGCCACTTGCCATTTACAACAACATGGATAGAGGTAGAAAGATTTGTGCTAAGCAAAATAAGTCAGTCAGGGAAAGACAAATATCATATGATTCCATTCCTATGTGGAATTTAAGAAACAAACAGACGAAGATGGGGGTGTGGGAAAAGGGCGAACCATAAAATATACTCTTAACTATAGAGAACAAACTGAGGGTTGCTGGAGGGGGTGGAGGCTGTGTGGATAGGCTAGATGGGTGAAGGGTATTAAGGAGGGCACTTGCTGTGATGAACATTATATGTGAGTGATGAATCATGAAATTCTCCACCTGAAACTAATATTACACTGTATGGTAACTAACTGGAATCTAAATAAAAGCTTGAAAACCAAACAAATGCCTATGAAGATATATCTGGCCCACATCTATTACTTGGTTTAGCTTGGCTGGTGGAATAAGTCATGCTGCGTCCAGCACAACTGAGACTCTGAGATCTCAAAGACGCTGACACCTCAGCTTTTGTTGACCTATTTAATCTTTCCCAATTCTACCTCCAGAATTTTGAGAGCAATTTCACTTAAAACATTGCCTTACATAGCCTCAGTTATTTCTTACTGTTTCAGAGCCTAGAAGGAAGGGATGAAAGGAAACCTAGCAATGAGCTGCCATCATCTTTGTATTTTTTCAAGGGATCTACACCACACTGTATATGCAAGGGGGTTCAAGTCCAGCTGGTATGGATAGAGTGATCATCAGTCTCTCCGCTGGCCTTTTACTGCCCCAATGCTACTTACTTTGCTGATTATTTTTTTGTAGCTCCCATTATCTTATTTTTACATCAACCAGTCCAGACCATGAGCTTTATTTCAATGCTCAATCATAGTAAGTTAAGTTCTACTCTTCATGACTGGTCTTTTGGCAGGACTGACTCTCTGAAGATTCTTTCAGCTGAGGAGTTGGCCTTCCTCTCAATTCCCCACCTTTGGGAACCTAGGGCCACTTGAAGCCATTGGTTTTACACTTAGAAGATGAGAGAAGAGTTGGAAAATGGTACCACTTCATATGAATTTTTTTAAAAACTTATTCTTTAAAAAAAAAAAAAGACATATTCAATTCTTAACTGCCCTTCATATGTTTCTGCTCCACTAAAATTTTGCTCATTTCTGTAGCTGGAAGTAGCACCTCTTTCCTCTAAATTACCATAGTACTGTATCTATATGTCTTTGAAGTCACTTCTCCCAAGTAAAATAAATTGGTAGGTATATGTTTAAAGGCTAATACTAGACTATCAGCTCCTTGAGAACATGATTCATTTCTGGTCATCTTTAAATAAACTATGACACAAAGTACCTGGTTACTACCAAGAACAAGAACAGGAAAGAAAATATGAGATAGAGAGAGGGAGAATAATAAGGAAATCAAAGATTATGAAATGACACCTTTATTTATTTTTACAGATTTATTTATTTGAAAGAGAGGGGGAGGAGGGACAGTAGGCGAGGAAGAGAAAGAATCCACAAGCAGACTCCCCATAAGCACAGAACCCAACATGGGGCTTGATCTCACAATCCATGAGATCATGACCTGAGCCAAAACCAAGTGTCAGACCCTTAACTGACCAAGCACCTCAAGGAATAACAGCTTTAAAGAAAGGAAGAAAAATGGCAATATTAAGAGGTAACCAACAAATGTCAGGAACTAAACTATTATTTCTCATAATATATATTAGCATACATTTATTTTGTAACCAAATATAAAACATTTATTTTAAAATGATGAAAGATGAGTATAATGAGAATCTTCATTAGAAATCAGGAGTGATAGGTATAGTCTTATAAATCTTCAACCCTTAATTCATCTGTTTACTTTTATTATATGATTAAGAAAATTCAAATCACAGAGATTAGTATTTGCCAATGAGAAGCATTTTATTAAACCTCAGGAGAGCTTGAAAGTTACATATTATTTACTGATTTTCTATCCATGTAGGGTCTTGGGAATGCTAACTTATTTAAGGTCACCCAGCTAATACACAGCAAAGGAGTAATTCTCCCTGCATAATATGTTCAGAGGATGGCAATAAAGAGATAGGCCAATGAAGCAAATGTGTGAATGATGGATTTGTGCAAGACTAGGCCCCAGAGTAAAGTCTCCAGCTATCACACAGTACAAGGATACGGCTGCATCTATGATTAATCTCCTGATCTTTACTTAATTAATATATCCTTTTAACCAACTGGCATAATTTTAGTCATATTATCAATAGTATCTCATTTACCAACAGAACGCTCATTTCAATAGTCACAAAACTACCCAACTCATAGATGTGCAATCTTTTCCATCAACAAAGTTTTATATAATCTGTACATGATGAGATTTTTTTTCAAAATAATTCATTTGCTAACATAGTCATACATTTTTTGTCAAGATGAAAAAAGCCTTACTTATCACAAAGTCCATAGAATGCATTTCATTCATTCATTCATTTGTATTTTTAAATTTCTCTGCTTTCTTTTTCATTCATTCTCTCTGCCAACATTTATTGGTGCATATTGTTGAGAAAATATAATATGTTCAAAATATGTTTTAAACCACAGTTATAAAAAAATGAATAAAAGAGAAAGATAAAAATATGAGCTAAACAAATTTTAAGAAGCAATTCCTATCATAAGTAGATGCTTTTGTTGACAAAAATGGAATGTGTACTGTTTTAGCAGTAAGGAGTTCAATTTGCATTTCAGAAAGGAAAGCATTAGGAGCTCTCATTTCTCTTCGGCAGAGATTCTCTCTAGAGAATTCTTCAATTTTCAGAATGGTTTGGTAATTCTTTGGACAATGACATTTTGTTCTGGTCTGTAAGTTTATCTACTCCCAGAGGTCTTGAAGTGAAAATAGACTTATGGTAGTCTTATTTTCTTCCCCTAGATAGAATCTCTCCATATCATGTCATTTTATAACATAGAGAATACTTATTTGAAATTTTCCAAACACAACTTAAGGTATATGTGAAGTGGGGTGGCCAACTTCCCTGGTTTGGTCAGGATTCTTAGCAGGTGAGATGTGGTCTTTTAAAACTAGGATGGTCCTGGGAAAATCCTGTCACCATAAATTGTGGAGCAAAGTTTCATTTATCAAGCCACCCAGAGTTCCACACAGGACCCGGTTTTTTGAGTAGCTGAAGTTTTCCACTTCAAAGAGAAAACATGGTTTTTCAAATTTAAATATTTTTTTTAAAATTTTTTATTTTTTATAAACATATATTTTTATCCCCAGGGGTACAGGTCTGTGAATCACCAGGCTTACACACTTCACAGCACTCACCAAAGCACATACCCTCCCCAATGTCCATAATCCCACCCCCTTCTCCCAAACCCCCTCCCCCCAGCAACCCTCAGTTTGTTTTGTGAGATTAAGAGTCACTTATGGTTTGTCTAACTTTAAATATTTTAAGTAAAAATCTTATATACTTCTATTCCTTCTTGAAAATAAGACAACTGAACATTGCTTTTTCACTTTGCAAACTGAACAATAAAAAAGTGGTCCTGGGGCACCTGGGTGGCTCAGTAGGTTAAAGCCTCTGCCTTCAGATCAGGTCATGGTCTCAGGGTCCTGGGATCAAGCCCGACAATGGGTTCTATGCTCAGCAGGGAGCCTGCTTCCTCCTCTCTCTCTGCCTGCCTCTCTGCCTACTTGTGATCTCTCTCTCTCTGTCAAATAAATAAATAGATGTCTTAAAAAGAAGAAGAAGAAGGAGAAGAAGGAGAAGGAGAAGGAGAAGAAGAAAGAAGAAGAAGAAGAAGAAGAAGTAGTGGTCCTACAGTCCCTTTATTTAAATCAGGAATTATCCCCAAATTTATAATATGAAGTTCTCCACTTTTAAGCTACAATTATCTGCGATAATTTTGCTGTCCAAATGCCTAGGTACTTAGTATCCTCTTGTCTCTCCCTGTAACCTGTGAGCTTCATTGAAGGAGCATCTTTGTCTCAGTCCTCTTCCTATTTTTCCCTATGAGCCAGCCCTCACCATCTCAGAAGAGAGAAGACTCACCTTTCAGAGCACAGCTCAGCACAGTTCAGAGCACAAGGCACAATTCCATTTATGGTGAGGAAACTTGCCCCTGCTCAGCATCACCCACCTGAACATTTCTCTTTTGTAATCCAGCAGCAGTTGACTATTAAATAATAATTTAATGTTAAGCATCTTATAATAAGCATTCTGTATTTTACTTTCCATAGCCCTCAGTACCATTTTTGGTAATTATTTATTTAATTTCTAGGTCCTTAATAGGACTTTTAGGTGTATAAGGAAGGGCAGGGTGTTCCAACTCTAGCTCTAGTCCCAGTGCTCTATCAACAGGCTTTTCTTAGTGCCTGGTACATGCAACTGTTAAATTAGTGAACTATTACTTTCGATAGCAAGCACTTATTGGGTATCAATATCATCTGACCATATGTTAAGCATTTTACATACGTTCCTTCCTGTCATATGATCTTAATCTGTATCATGACTAAGTATTAAGTATTAATAATAATATCAAGTGGTATTATTAAATGAGTACTGAGATAACATTTTGTTCTGTTGTTTCCTGATATCAATGTCTGTTTTCTACAAATACAAGTCATTGTTGTGGGGATGGAGTAGGGCACAAGGATACAATTTCTAAATTTACTCTTGCAGGATTCTTGGCAAGTCTCAGTCCTCCCTGGTTATTTACTGGAAAATCAGTTCCTTGGCATGTGGGACTCTCTGTAAGGCTACTCACAATATAGGAGCTGGCTTCCCCACAGCAAAGATTCAGAGAGAGGTTGAGAGAACTGTACCCAAGAAAGAAACCCACAGCTTACCAGTTACTTCATCTCTGCTGCTGGGACTGGGCTGGGTTTATCAGAAGGGAGCCAATAATTTCAGGCCACAATCAAGGAGAGAGGAGTATAGAGGGCAATTGTCAAGAAGAGGGATCATTAGAGTGATATTAGAGGCCACCTGCCACACCACAAAAATAATGGATTTTATTCTAAGTATGTGAAAGCAGAAATCAACTGGGACTTGTGGGGAGAGATGCAGCATAGGCAAGGACAAATGAATCTATTTGTATTACGAATGAATCACATAGCCACACTGAAGGGGGGAGACAGAAAGGGGATAACCTAAGTAACACTCAAAAATATTTTTTTCACTGGAAAGAATGAAATAACTTTGCATGTATACAGTACTCCAGTTGATAAATTTGTTTCTCACAGGAGTACAGATTATTGACTCTATATTACATGCATATAAATAAGGGACAAACACATATGGAAACAAATTATAAATAATGGGATCCAGGTTTCCTGCTGTCAGATTAAGAAGTTACAAATAAACAAGGGAGAAGGTAGAATGAACCCTGTGGTGTTGGATTAGAGTGAGGAAGATCAGGACAAACTCATGTTTATTCTGATGTATAGATGGTCACATACATACATACACCCACAGAGAACTAATTACAGTTGTGTGTGTGTGTTGGTGTGGACATACATACGGGAGTACACATCTATGTACTTCCTGGCTCCTTCCTAGCTTATACTACCATAACCAAATGATCAAGGGTAATACAAACAGCGTAAGTCATGTTGATGTCATGCACCTAACGTACCTTCAGGAATGAAGTGATAAGATGGATCTCTCTCTTCTCTGGTATTCCTTCCCAAACCCACACCCCCGGATGAACTTTGCAAAAACAACAGAAAAAAAAAAAAAAAGTTAGGGACATCTTACAAAATGCCTGAACAAGTACTCTGTGGAACTGTCAAAGTCATGAAGGCAAGGAAGGACGAGGACCTGGGACAAAAGGGAGGGATAAAGGAGTCATGATGACGTCATTCCCCGTGGGCTCCAGAAACAGAAAAAGGACACTAGTAGGATGAACCACCCCTTGGGAGGTCTGTTCTTTAGGTAATAGTATTGCACAATGATTACTTTCTTAATTTTGATAGTCTGTGGTGGGATATATGGTAATGAGTGTATGGAAATTGTCTACTATTTTTTCAACTATTTTATAATCAGAAAATGATTTCAATATAAAAAGTTAAAATCCAGGAAAGTAAAACATCCTTCCCAGGTAAGCTGGCTTTCTTGAGCCATTTTACCTCTGCAGCCATTTGAAGTTGAGGTCAGGCTGAGAATTTGGTGCAGACAGTGCTGGGTGATTCTGTTGAGGGAGAGACGGCTTCTGATAGCTGTGCAGCATTACTGAAACAGACTGGACACTATAGGAGTCTTTTTTTTTTAAGATTTTACTTATTTATTTATTTATTTTAGGGGGCAGAGGAGAAGAAGAGAGAGAATTTCAAGCAGACTCCGTGTTGAGCACTGAGCCCAACATAGGCCTTGATCTCACAACCCTAAAATCATGATCCAAGCTGAAACCAAGATTCAGACGACATTTAACTGACTGAGCCACCCAGGTGTCCCTAGAGGAGACTTTATGGAAGTCTAAGTCTTCCTATAGGGCATCCGCATAATTCTTTAGTGATGTCAAAACCTGGGAGACTGAACCAGATAGGCAGAGTTCCTAGAAGAGGGAGGAGCCTGCAGTGAACAAAACTAATCTCCCTCTCAAGACTTTTACAAGATTTTGAAACTGTGGCAAAGTTAAAGACCTAGGTTAAAACCTCCATGAGGTAAGGTCTTCAGGGTTCAAGACGCAAAACTCATCCATATCCTTAATAAAAGATTTGAGGAGGATATCACCTGAGGACCACAAATGAACAAATGAGAAATCTCATTAAAAACGCAAAACCACTCCAGCCCATCCCAACTCGTAATGATGTGGTGGTGATAAGCTTCTCATCCTACAAATTTAACAAAAAAGAGGAAAACTCTAAATGGGAAACATATCATCTAGGTTCTCTGCTGGTACTTTTATATCCGGTCTGAGATGTAAAAAAATATAAGGAAAACTCATCACCTGTGTGATGATGCAGAAGAGAAATACAAAGAACAGAAGCAAATTCCCAGATAATCCAGGTATTGAAGTTATCAGTCAGGATTTTAAGATTCCTGGAATGATGTGAAATAAAGTAGAGGAATGAAGGGCAGATAGATGAAAAAGTTGCAATTTCAATAAACTACAACCCATTTAAGAAATCAGATCAGGTCACCTGGGTGGCTCATTTGGTTAGGCACCTGACCCTGGGTTTGGGCTCAGGTCATGATCTCAGTGTCCTAGGATCACACCGAATGGATGGCCCTGTGTTCATCAGTGTCTGCTTGAAGATTCCCCATCACTTTGCCCCGCCAGTTCCTTCTCTCTCTCTCTCTCTCTCTAAAATAAATAAATAAATATTTTAAAAAATAAAATAATATTCCACCCTAGAAGATTATGCAATATCTGAAGTTAACAATTTAGTGAATGGGTTTATCAGCAGACAAGCCACAGTAGAAGTCAGGTTTAATGAACTTGAGGCTTAATCAGGAGAAAATCTGGAGTTGAAACAAGAAGAGAAAAACAAAGCAAAATAAAACTGAAATAATAAAGCTTAGTGATAGAAACAGGCAGGGCACCGATGACCTAATATATTGACCCTCCAGAAAGAGAGAACTAGATGCACAGATGGGAGCCATATTTGAGGAGATAATTGCTGCCATTTTCTAGAAGTGATGAAAGCTATCAACTCATAGATTCAAGAGGCCTAGTGCACATTCACAAAACCTAAATAAGATGCCTTGTTTTCTTGCCTCAGGTCATAGATATTATAGAACAGAATGTCTGTTGGACCTACCCTGGCACATATTAATGTAAACCTGAAAGTTAAAGGAGTTAATCCCTTGGGGCTACCCTTAGCCATTGGAAGACCTAGGGTAAAATAAATAGTATAATATGTATCTCATCTCAATTAGCTTAAATGGAGAAGAAAAATAAATTGTGAATTCAAATATATAATAAAGAGTTAAAAGAAATAAATCATAACAAGTAAGTATAGGAGCTCTGTTCCTTGTATCAAGATCGCCTCCAGTTAGATGAGAGGGATATGGATATATATAGTTTTTGCATTGACTTTTGAAGAACAGCTACAATTTGTTAAAGGACAATTTGAGGATGTGATATTGAGATGACTTAGTTATCCCAAGCAGAATAACTGAGTGAACTCTATTAGCCTTCTCTTCATAATTGTAATCAACTTCCTTCTGCCTTCTTGGTAATTGTGGGAGGTGCAAAGATAATGATGAATATGTCAGTTTCAGTCACCAATTAATTTACAGCTTAGTGGGGAATATGAGAATCATTTATTAGTTTCCAAAAATAAATACAAACATGCTAATGCCTTTAGTTCACGTAGCAACTCCAATTTCTAAGAGTCTGTGAGTTTACAAAGGTTCACTGATAACCTCCTTTGCCTAAGATCATGCAGACAACATTTGGAAGAGGTGAAATAGTTCAAATTCAGTCAACCTTCTCCATACATTATGTATTCTTAATATATTCTACACACACAGAACCATAAGGTGAGGTGGAAAAGGAAGACATCAAGAGAAACGGAGATGAAGTACTCCAGGCTTTCAGAAGGAAAGTCTTACTAAAATGAAACATT
This sequence comes from Mustela nivalis, assembly GCF_964662115.1. Taxonomy (NCBI): domain Eukaryota; kingdom Metazoa; phylum Chordata; class Mammalia; order Carnivora; family Mustelidae; genus Mustela; species Mustela nivalis. The sequence continues at coordinate 5,712,965 of NC_139021.1, forward strand.
CAGGTAACAGGGAATTCTTTATAAATGGGTATACTATTCAGGACCATCTGCCTTATTCATGTATAAAATATGATGTGGGCATTACTTCACAAAAAAAATACCTTTTCTACCTCCTTGAAACTTTTGGATAAAGACTTGAACTTTACAAATTAAATAGGAAGCACTGCATTGATTGCCTCAAGCATTTGCAGATTTTTGTTCATGTGTTAAAAGACCATGAATTCCCACTAAGGAAGGAAACTACAAATTGTTTTGAATGGAAAGACTTAACATCCAAATAACTAGGGGGAAAACTAACCACATCAATAGCTAGGGCTTGTCAGTTTTTAATAAGCCTGAGTTATGATTAAGTTATAATTGTGATATAAAATATCATGTAAAGCAGTAAGGAACAAATGTGAGATGTGCTTATTGAATCAGCCAGTGTAAATGATAAGTACTAGTGATAAAAGAGCACTCATTTCATATTCTAGTAAAATACGGTCATCATCCTGTCATTGATTATTCAAAATATTAGAATGAAATTCTCGAGTATCCAGCTCTCATAAGAAGGGTAGAATCCAACCCTGAGTTCAAGTTTCCCTGCACTAAACAGCAGTGCACCGTGCAGAGGGGTGGCCCCACCCCTTTTGTTCCAGTTCCCTCAGCTATGAACTGAGGAAAATGATTCCTGATTAACCTGGATTTTACATGGGTTAATAATCACATACGGGGAGTAACTGATATATTTTATCGATACTGCTCTGTAGTGAAGGGATGGGTAAGATATAGATCTGCCTTTGATCGGTGCCCCTTGGGAGATGAGTCTCAATGTTCCTCGCCGTCTTCTGATCCACACCCAGGATGAAAAAAAAACTCTGACCCATACGTGATAGGTTTGTTGTGAGAAGTAAAGGAAATTACTTCAGGGAAAAATGTTCATCACAATGTCACGGACTCAGAAGCATTGGCTGTGGTAGAAGCAATGATTTTATTTTTGTTATCACTGTCATCCTCACATCTCCCAGCCCATGTGGGTGGGCGAGAGAGCAGACAGGGCTTGGGAACTCCCGCCTGACCAAGAGCAACATCAATGCAACCACCTCGACAGAGTCATCTATTGGATTTCTCTGGGATCTAGATGTGAAACAAGTGTAAATAAATTTCCTAGTAACCAAAAGGCAATGGAATCTATTATCAGTTAAGAAAGCTCTTTGGGCCTTTGAATTATTATGTGAACCTAACTCTCCTGACATGAGCTGTTGTTACAGGCTTTCCTCTTAACTCTTGTTATTTGTGTGAACTTTTATTTCAATTTTCATTTACTCACTTTTTCTTTCATTTATTTGCTCTTTCATGAAAAATAAATTACTGTGGATCAGCTACCAGCTTGGGCACTTCAGAAGTTGAAAATAAGTCAGATAGTGTCTCTTCTGGCAAAGGTGGAGGAGGAGACAGAAATTTGGGTACATTTTTATTGTAATAGAACATGCAGATTCCCACGACAAAGACTAGAGTGAGAGACAAAAGCCACAATTCTCAGTGCTAATTGCTGAGTTCCTGAGTCAGATCTCATGGGGACAGAACACTGGAATAGAATATGGAGGGAAAGAATTTTTTTTTTCTTCAAATCTTAATAAACTCTTTATTGAAAGTATAGGAATGAAAAGGCATTTTTAAAGGAAAGGAAAGGGGTAAATATATGACAGGTAAAGGTAAGTATTTATTGAGCATCTGTTCTTACCAGTCTTTTAGGCACTAAAAAACAGAGCAGTAAACATACTATTTCTGATTGTGGTCCGTTTACATTCTGTGCAAAAGCATAACAAGGCAACACGTTAGCATGAAGAATAGACTGACCGTGACTTTGGACTGGATTTGGGGTCCAAAGATAATCCAAATGGGAGAGGAGCCAAGAAGCAGGTGTAAAACTCAGATAGTGAGTGAGACAGCCTCACTGGAATAAAACTGAAATAAGCCATCAGTGGGGTGTCTGTCTCCTGAACACAGTCCTGCTCTTAATTCGATAGTGCTTTCTCAGACTCCTTCAGTCGCTCATCACATGTAGCACCTCTCCACCTGAACTGGGAGTGGCTCAGGGAAAGAAGGTACAAAGTGCACATTTCACTATCCCCAGGCTGAGTGACCAGCACAGAACAGGTGATCAAAACGGTTGCTAAGGGGCACCTGGGTGGCTCAGTGGGTTAAGCCTCTGCCTTCGGCTCGGGTCATGATCTCAAGGTCCTGGGATCGAGTCCCACATCGGGCTCTCTGCTCTCTGCGGGAGCCTGCTTCCTCCTCTCTCTGTCTCTCTCTCTCTTCTCGTCTTTCTGTCCACTTGTGATCTCTCTCTGTCGAATAAATAAAATCTTAAAAAAACAAAACAAAACAAAAAAAACGGTTGCTAAGAAAGTTGCTGAATACATGTTCAACAATTATCTATACATGTATCTATGCATCTACCACCTATATCAAACTAATAGAAATCATAATGTTAAAGATAATATGAACTAAGATTGAATAAAAATCGTCAACTGCCTAAAGATAATTCTAAGATGCATAAGACTGTTACTTTAATAATCACAAAATAGTGCAAGTGTAATAAAATTTATAATATATTGTATGTATGTATTTCTATATATAAATTACACTAAGTATATAAATACAGAGAGAAACCATATTTATGAATTTGAAAACTCACTATTATAGAGATACCTATTTTCTCGAGTTAATCTATACACTAAATAGATCCCAATCAATATCCTGGCCAATTTATTTGTATGTGTACATGTGCATGTGTATCTGTTTATGCCTGTAGAAAATGATAAACTCATTCTAAATTTTATGTGGATCCATGTACAGGTTCTCTACTCTGTTCCACTGATCTATGTGTCTGTTTTTGTGCCAGAATTATACTGTCTTGATGATGACAGTTTTGTCATACAGCCTGAAGTCCAGAATTGTGATGCCTCCAGGTTTGGTTTTCCTTTTCCACATTATTTTAGCTATTTGGGATATTTTCTGGTTTGATTCAAATTTTAGAATTCCCAGCTCTGTGAAAAATGCTGGTGGTATTTTGATAGGGATTGTACTGAATGTGTAGATTGCTTTGGGTAGCATAGGCATTTTAACAATATTTGTTCTTCCATTCCATGAGCATAGAATGTTTTCCCATTCCTTTGTGTCTGCCTCAATTTCTTTCATAAGTGTTCCATAGAGAAAAGAACAGCCAAGATGAACGTGAAGAAAACAATGCTGGGAGACTCACAGAATGAGACATCATTATTTGTCATAAAGGAAGAACAATTAAGATGGGGCAGTTCTGGTCAAGAATACATAAGGACATATCTGTGAAATGAAATGAACGTTCAGGAACAGACCCACACATATACGATCAATTGATTTTAGACAGAGGTGAGCCTTGAGAACTCAAGGAGAACCTTGAGTAAAAAGTGTGACGTTTTTATTAAGGGGAGCTGGGTCAGTGCAGGGTGGATTCACCCGGAGGTGAGAGGTGAAGGAAGGAAACCGGACAGCATCTTCATAGTTGTGGGGTTGGGAGACTTCTCTTTTTTTTGTTGTTTCAATAAACTGGTCACAGAAGGTACTAACAAAAAAAAAAAAAAAAAGAAAAGAAAAGAAAAAAAGAAAAATAATAAATTAAGCTTTGTTAAAATTAAGAGCTAAAATATAGGTTGAAATTGGAAGAGGAATGGGAGGGAGAGATATTTGTGTGCCCTGCACGCCATGGGATTGCAACATGCGCCCTTGTAGCCAAGCAAGAGTACGGCAGAAGATCAGAAAGCACAAGGTTTGACCAATGTCTATTGTATTCATCAATGTTGGCACATCTAACACTTACACATACAAAATATAAAATCACAGAATATTCAGGAGAACTGCATGGGCATAAAAATGATGGGGATGTCATCATCTTGGATTCTGGAGGCTACATAGTCACTGAGTTTAAATATTTAGTTTCTGAAAAAAAAATTACAAGCCATAGGACCTTGGAAAAGTCAGGTAACTTTTTTTTTTCTTTAAGATTCTCAATGAAGAAGAGAAAAGCACTCTTCATATATGTCATCAGCAAGTGATACCCGTAGTGTGTTTTCAGCACGAAGTACACCCTAACTGGAATCATCCTCACAAGACATTCTTTACCATACTGCATCGTGCATCAGGGGACGCACTCTTTATATATTAATTATATATCATCAGGAGGTTTTCTTTCCTTTGGTAAAGGACTCAACAATTGCAGGTGTATATAATAATATTAATTTAAAACCCTCGCCGTCTGCCTATAGATGCAAAGATATAGGTAAATTATCTTTGTTTTTCTACGAATAACCAAGACTTTATGTGGTAGCCTGTATTAAAGTCGGTATTATATACTTATTGTGTAAGCAGATTGTGTAACTCATGATTATCTGACATTCTTAGGCAGTAAAAAGAAGAAATCTCAAGTTTATTGAGCACCTGCTGTGTCTCATGCATTTTACATGTATTTTCTCATTTGATTTTTTCAACAATTACTGAAGGAGATACTATTTTCCCCATTTAACCAAGAAGAAAAATGAGGATGAGCACAATTGTGTAATTTAGTCAACACTACAGAGCCAGTGAGTGGAAGAACTAGCATTCCCACTCGGGTTTATGTGCATTTTTTTCAGAGCACTGGACAGTCTTCTGACCCTGTAAGAACTTTGCATATTTATAGATGTCATCAGACGTGCATACCAGAGGACTTTGTAGCAGGTAAAAGGGTCATCAATGCTATCAATGCTGAAAATACTCTAGCCAATTAGATGAAAATGGAAACATTTGTAATGAGGAGTGTCAGTAAAGTGTCCTGTTTGAGTTATTTTTGAACATGACCCTGTTTATAAATAATTATACATATTTGTGCTATATATATCTAGCCTTTCATTCTAGTCTCTTTATGGGACGAGATCTACCCTATACTTTATATACTCCTCTGTGTCTTGAGTAGCTACTTCCACATTGTCATCACTAATTAGAGATGTTGAATTAATACTTTTAAATTGAAGCAAGTATACAAAAAGAATAAAAGTTTTTAAAATAGCCCAGAGTCCAAGCAAAAATTTCTATGTAGCCATCATCTCTCAATTTCTAAAGTCTGTGTTTTAACCTATTTATCTGCTTAGTTTTGAAATCAGGCAGGTCTAAAAATGTACCCAGGACTTGCTTTGAGCAGGTATAGTGAGACACACAGAGAGGAAAATGATTTCCATCCAGGAAGAAGTTTCTATTGTGTTTATGATCTCCTAGTACAGAAGGCATTCCACGCCATGCAGGGCTGCGCAGGGAAGCACCAAAAGCAAGAACAGGCAGGGGAAGAAGGGAGCTAAGAACAGGAGCCTTTATTGCACGTTTCCAGGGAAAGGTGGGATGAAACCAGCTAAGCAAACTTATGACTGAACAGCTTGAATAACTTTGGAGGGCTGTTCCCCAGCTGGTAGTACCTGGCCCTGTAGTGATTAAAGCAAGGAACAGCGTTCTGGAATTTGGTAGTTAGATAAAATGAGACCATAGGAGTTTTGGACTATGGATGGGTTAGTTTACATATGAAAAGTGTGTTGGACTTTGGGGGCTATTATAACAAAATACAATTGAATGGGTGGTTTATACACATTAGAAATGTATTTCTTTACTTCTCACAGCTCTGGGGTCTGGCAAGTCCAAGATGAAGGCACTTGAGGATTTGGTGTCTGGTGTCTGGTGAGGGCTTGCTTCCTGGTTCACAGATAGCGGACTTCTATTTCCTGAGCTAGTAGAAGGGGTCAGGGAGATTTCTGGCGCTTCTTTTACAAGGGTGCTAATTCAATTCATGAGGAATCCGCCATCAGTCTAGTCAGCACCCACATGCACTGTCTCCATTCCCCTGGGAGATGGGTTTCAACACAAATTTGGGGGGAATACAAACATTCAGTCTATAACAAAAATGCATTCTGGCACCCAAGTTGTTTGTTATATCAAGGAATTAGCCCTGGAAGAGGCAGTTTTCAGGTCACAAATCTCCAAATGCCAAAGCATCAAGATTACAGAAAATAAGAAAATATTTTTAACATAAGTCCTTCTATATGTGTTTAGTGTTTACTGAAAAAAAAAGTCTGGTAAAACCCTAACAGTTGGGTCTCTGTAAGATCCTATCTGTGTTAGGCATCAGGAAATGTCAGGAAAGGGCTGCCTGGGTGGCTCAGTCATTTAGTGTCTGCTTTCAGCTCAGACCATGATCCCAGTGTCCTGGGATAGAGCTCCAGATTGGGCTCTCTGCTCAACAGGGAGTCTGCTTCTCCCTCTCCCCCTTTCTTCCAGTCATGCTTGCTCTCCCTCTCTCTCTCCTGCTACAAAATAGATAAAATCTTGAAAGAAAAGAAGAGGAAAGAAAGAAAGAAAGAAAGAAAGAAAGAAAGAAAGAAAGAAAGAAAGAAAGAAAGAAAGAGAGAAAGAAAGAAAGAGAGAAAGAAAGAAAGAAAGAAAGAAAGAAGAAAGAGAAAGAGGAAAGAAAGAAAGAAAGAAAGAAAGAAAGAAAGAAAGAAAGAAAGAAAGAAAGAAGAAAGAAAGAAAGAAAGAAAGAAAAAGAAGGAAGGAAGGAAAGAAAAGAAAAGAGAGAGGGAGGAAGGGGCAGGAAGGAAGAAAGGAAGGAAGGTAGGTCATGAAAACACACAGAGGAATTAAACTGCAGTGTCAACCGTGCTCTGGGTGGTCCTTGTTTTAGGTCATTCTTCCCTTTGGGAGAATTTTTCAGTCATTTACAGAAACCAGGATTATTTAGATCAGCAGTTAATGACCTCTGCTTCATTCATTTGTCTTTCCTGATAGTTCCATGACCATATGTGGGGTTTTTTTTTTTTTTTTTTGGCATTTTTTAATTGTGACAGATGGATGAAGGAACTTTAGATTCTACATTTGATTCCATGCTCTTATGGTGCTTTTCAAATTACAGAAAAACATACAACCAATAACAATTTCTCCAGGGACTTTAACTTCCCTCAACTCTACCTAATAATGGGTATTCCTAAGGTTGGATGTCGTGTCTGAGACATCCAGACAAGAACTCCAAGGAGAGAAGCAAGTCGAGCTCTCTGTGGATCTCTACAGCCATCCCCTCTCTGCCTGACTGGACACTGAATGTATTGCATTTTTCAGTGTTTGGGGACACTATGCATTAGAGGAGAGACAGGAGTTCTATTAGATGTCATTTGAGCAGAGGGAGCAAGGAATATCTAAACCAAACCTTGACCCAGTCACAATTCATTGTCAAGGAAAGTATATGACAAAGGGGCAATAGGTATTAAAAATTAAGGCAGCACTTCCTTGTTAGCCGAGCCTCTGAATGGAGCCACGGTGAACTACACTATGTCAACTCCTTTGTAGCACATCTCTCAAGGCTACAGCCTAAAAGTTTGCATCAATGATATGGCTCTCTCTTCTCCTTCCCCAAACATAAGAAGTTATACGTCCTTTACACTTGCCACCAACCCAGACTTCCTCTACTTTCTCCATCTCTTTGCTTTTCAGCATGAGAAGAGGAAGGAAGCAGATTTAGGGAAACGGCAGTGCAGGCTCTCTGAGGGGCCAGAGCATCTCATCACCATGCCCTTCTTGGTCCAAGATTTCTGAACCTACCTTTTTACAGTCACAGTTGGGTACTGAGAAGCACCCAGTGGGATCACTTGGGTTCCACACATATTCCCCTTTGCCCTAATCACATAACAACAGCCCTACCTCCTCCCGGTAATAAGGTCAATTACTCCACCAGAAAGGTGACTGCTCTTCCTACCTGCCAGTTTCTAGATGTCAAAAGGCAAAAGTGCGTAGCCGATAATTCAGTGGGACTCCTCTGACTTGTCTCCTATGAATGTGCCTGAGGACATCTAGCCCTGCAGAACGGAGCTCATTAGGTAGGATGTTTAGGGGGCAAAACTCCTGCTTTCACCTCTTGTTTCCTGGATTCAGATATTCTTTCTCCTGGAAACAGACCCATGTGATGGTCTTTGATTTAGTGCATGTACTATGATCTGCAATGTGGCACTTCCTCTCACAGAGCAGTGCCTGTGGACTGGGGCTTTAGCTGTACCTTGAGCAGATCATCTCAAAGTTCTAGCAGGGCAGCAGGTTCTGCGGCATGGTCTGGATAGAACCTGTGAATGTTAGGGCCATAGGCTCACTCCCACACCTCCTTAGTTGTAAAATGGTTCTTTACACGATGCTATGCTGTGTAGGATTCCATGCTTCATTCTATTAAACCTCAATATTCTCTGTGCTCTTGCTGCTTATTGTGATATTCACACCTTTTTGATTTTGACAGCTAATAGGCCCCCAGACTTTTTATGTTTTGTGCGCTATCATCCACACTGATGTTAGTGGGCCAAATTTTGTTAACAGGTGGTTCTAATACCAGCCCTGACCTACAGAGGAGAACCATCACTGATGGACCATCTTACTGCTGGTGTGGCACATTGCTGTCTAAAAATTCCCTGCAGCCTTTGTATCTTACACTGCCTTGGGACCTTAGCATGGAATACAACCATGGGGCATGTCTCATGGCCATACAAGGCATGTACTCTCTTTCTCTACCATCTGCTCCAGCAATTCTTGCATTTTGCTTGTCATGTGAGGTCACTTCCTCCGTGATTCTAGCAGCTACCTTCCTTATACTGAGTTCACCCTACTTCCTGGGATTCTCTCCAGAATATTACATCTTATATTTCAGGAGAATAAGTCCTTCCCAATCCAATTTGTTCAGGGAGCAAATACTATTGGGTCCTAGTTCATGCACATTCTCCCAGTTCCTTCAGGTTCACGCTAGCAAGATCTTGCAGCCTCTTTAAAGAGCAGCACCTTTTCTCCTTGGTCAGGCTCAGAGCATCCCCAACTAGGTTATAGGCAACTGAACAATGTTATAGACTCAGTGTTGAGGAGAAGAGGTGAAAAAATGTGCTAGTCAAGGCCTCCCCCCTCTGTCTACCATTGGAGGGGGAGTTGAACAGGGAAGACTCTTATTGGGGAGGGCTAGGTCCCATCTACAGGCTCAAAAGAGTCAGAGGAATCTGGAGGGTCAAAACCTCAGGTATGCATCCACATATTATCATTTGTTGAATTAAGGTCCTATGTTTTCCCCATCAGGACCCTGCTCTTAGCATAACAAACCTATTTGATTAGATAGTTAATCTTTGACATTCAACCACTGTGCTTAAAAAGTCCTATTTCACTTTTTCTTCCTTGCCTTCTTCGGCCTTCCTACATACTAACTATAAGACTTCTCTTTTATGCACCCCAAGAGGTTGCTGACTTTCATAACTGACTTTCATTTACCTATTAGTCATCATCAGGACATGGAGAGCATCTGTCATGCTCAGCAATGGCTACCTAAGCCCATTACATTTCCAACCACTCTTTCTTCCATATGTGGTTGAATTGTTAAAAGTTGACTGCCCCCCTTGCCTGAGGTGCTATCTCTATTCACCCTCCTACCAGTAGGAGTGATGCAACCCCAAAACTTCCTTTCTCAAATTGCTTGTCATGCTGAGTTTGCAAGTTGAGTTCCCTGGAAGCTGGTGCTGAGACATGGTTTGGTGTGCAAAACATTAATTCGGGATCATCTGCTGAGCAAAATGGAGAAGAAGCAGGTTTGGACAGAGAAGGTCCAACGATGGTGCCAGCTGGCTTGACAGCATTGGCTAGTCTCCAGGCACCTGTGGTGTGGGAACTTCTCACCAGAGACCAGGCATTATTTCTCTTAGTCACTGGGTTTGAAGTTCCCATGGAAAGATAGGACCTCATGCCTTGAGATGTAGCTTTCATCTTCCAAGTGAGAGCCTGAAGGAGCTGATAGCTGGAGGTTGTCTGCTAACTCTGTGCTTCATGTCTGTCTTTGAAGGAGGACCTGGGGAAATCCACATCTTGAAAATCCCACTTATAAAACTATACTGCAACTGCCCAAATCAGGAAGCTAAAACAGAGAACATTCTAACCTCTTAATCAGTCTATATTCAAATTTTACCACTTGTTCCATTAACTTCCTTTATAGAATTTTTTCTAGTCCAAATTCCAACCTAGGGTTGTATATTGTATTTAAATGTCATGTGCTGGGTTTTTATTCCCCTTTAGATCTGCAAGAGTTTCTCAGTTTTTCTTTGTCTTCTCTGATATTCATATTTTTTTCATGGATATAGGTCCATTGTTTCATACACTGAGCCTTAATTAGGGTTTGAAAGATACCTCCATAGTATTAACATATGCACTTTTAGAAGAAATACTACAGAAATTATTATGTGCCCCATTAAGTCTTATATATTGTCTTATTTTTCAAAAAAAAAAATTTGTCTTACTTCCCCTCAAAACAAAGCACAGAAGTATAATTTTCTTCATTGCACAGATCAAGAGACCAAAGCACAGAGAAGTTAAATAATCTAACAGTCCACGCTGGAAGCCGCAATAGAATCCAGTTTAACCACTTAAATCCTATCTTCTTTATAGTACTTCCCACTTCAGAAAACTGTACCAAAGAGTTACCTTCAAACTTTGCTGTCTTTCGGAAGCAGCCAGGGAGTTGACTAAAAATACCTATGTCCGAACTGTACTCCAAACTGCTCAAATTATAAACTTCAGACTCTAAAGGAAGGCACCTATATTTTTAGCAGGTACCACACCATCCTGATTCTGATACACCAAAAGTCTGAGCTCTACAAACACAGACAGCTATCTCAGTGACAGACAAGGTACATTTTCTTTGGCTTTGGGTATGAGCCTTAACTCACACCATTATTGTCCTTGTGTTATCACATCTCTACAAGCCTGGCTTCTTCCATCTTCAGACTTAACTCTAACTGCCAGACTCAGTGTTTGAAGAAAGCAAAAGAGCACAGACTGTTTAAATTTGGCCCTGGCAGGTTCCTTAACTCCTCTGAACCTGTTTCCCTCCCTCCCTCCCTTCCTCCCTTCCTTCCTTTCTTTTTAAAGATTTATTTATTTATTTTAGAGAGAGAAAGGGATGAGGGGCAGATGAAAAGAGAGAGAGAGAGACTCTCTAGCAGACTCCATGCTGAGCACAGAGCCCAGTGTAGGGCCAGATCCCAGGACCCTGAGATCATGAGCATAGCTGAAACCAAGAATCAGATGCTTTATCGACAGAGCCACCCGGGTGTCCCCTGAACCTGTTTCTTTATTGAATGGCTGAGGTTAATGATACCTCTTCTATGGAGTTTAGAATAGGTTACAGAGTGGCAATCAATAGGCAAATAATAAACACAAGCAGGTTTTATTCTTGTTTTACAATGTTTTCTTCAGGTTTTACATTTGACTCTGAGTGCAAAGAACCCGGACTTAACCCTGCTTTCTGCCACCATCAGCCATGTTCACACTCAACCCTCAACCCTGTTGAAGTTTCCCTGATACTGCACACACTCCAACCCTATTTCTGCCCAACAGCATCCCTATCAAGCCACGTGTTTAGAACTATAGAGAATCATTTCATTTTTCTTTATGGAATTAATATTCTTTCTCTTGGAGAAGTGATTAATTTTCCAACCACCTGCTTCTGAATAAAAATATAAGAAATGCCTCGGCATCTGTCTAAGTCCCAATAGGGCTGCTCTAAGAAAAGTATCATAGACTATGTAGCTTAATAAAAGTTTATTTCTCACAGTTCTGGAAATTGGCAAAGATCAAGGCACCTACAAATTTGGTGTCTTATAGAAGGCTGTATTTTTACCTGTGGTAGGAGCTAGAGAACCTTCTGGGGTTGCTTTGTGGGTTTTTTCTTGTTTGTTTGTTTGTTTGTTTTGTTAATATTCTATTTATTTATTTATTTATTTATTTATTTGAGAGAGAGAGTGGAAGGTGGAGCAGAGGGAGAGGAATAAGCAGACGCTGTGTTGAGCTCAGAGCCCTCTGCAGGGCTCAATCTCACAACTGTGAGATTTTGATCCAAGCTAAAATCAAGAGTTGGATGCTTAACTGACTGAACCACCCACGTGTCCCAGATCTCTTTTATAAGAGCGCTGAATTTATTCATGGGAGCTCCATTCTCATGACCTAACCACTCCTCAAAGGGCCCACCGTCAAGTACCATCATATTGGGAGTTAGGTTTCAACATAGGAACTTGAGCAATTGGGGAAGGGGACACTAAATCTACAGCATTTGCATTATTGGCAAAAAAGTAGCTCCAAATGACTGATTGAGTGATTAATTGATTGATTTAGCATTTACTCTAAAATCCATATTAAATCACAAATCTCCTGAAGGAAAACATAACTCAAAATGCTATTTTCTGAGTACAGAAAGTTTGTGGTTTACCCTACAACCCCCAGTGGAGCATTAAGCTTACCTCACAGTATGCCTGTCTTTGAGCTGATTTTAATTTTCCGTATAAATATCACGGGTTGGGTGGCATTTCTTTTTGTATTTATCTGATGTTAAGCTTTCAGTCAAAGTAATTTAGCATGTACTTCCTGAATATCTTTTTACACAATGGACTACACTAGCTGCTTAAGAAGGAATTAAAAAGAAAAATTAACCCCATCTCTGACTCTATGCTTTTATTAAACATTTGGGGGACTCTGTATTAGGCAAAAAGGGGCACAGTTAAGTATCAATGTCTTAACCCTTGAGTTGCCAAGACCCTCATCAGAAACATCACTGGGACTGCATTGAGGAGAAGTCAGAGCACTGGCCTAAGAGGCAGGAAGGACATTAGCTCCCGGGCTGTCTGTCCCTGCGGCTCACCAAGTATGTGACTTCTAGAAAACCAATTCATTTCTTTGTATTTTGTTTCTTTGGAAAAAAAAAAGAGAGAGAGAGAAGTCAAATAAATAAAACATTGAGCCAACATGTCTATTTCAAATGGAAAAATATCTTTATCATTTTAATGACATAATCCTGTTCCTCATCAATACAATTTATTAAATGGTATTGACCTAATTTTTCTTATTTAAAATAAAAACATGTACATTATAGAAAAAAATTGTTGTCGAATATTAAACTTTATTTTTTCCCAAATTTTTATTTAAATTCTAGTTAATTAACATACAGTGTAATCTGCAATCCTGGTTTCAGGAGTAGAATTCAGTGATTCATCACTTACATACAACACCCCACATACATACAACACCCTTGTTGATCACAAGTGCCTTCTTGATGCCCATCACCCATTTAGCCCATTCCTCCACCTCCCTCCATCAACTTTTAGTTTGTTCTGTATCCTTAAGGGTCTCTTATCTCTTATCTCATCTCTCAGATGAATGTAGGGGAAGGGAATAGAAAAATATTTTGTATTTACATGTTCTTCTGCTTTCTAGTGATAAGGACTCAAATGTTTCTGTTTCCTTCTATTTTTTTAATAGTTTGAGATAATATAACCTTGAAAGGTCTTTAGAAACCTCTTTCTAATATTTCCTGTACATGGTTCTAGTGTAACTTATACCACCATTCTTTCTTGCTGGATATGTAAGATTTATAATAATTTTATGAATAAATTTTTATGCATTTGATTATTTTCCCCAACAGTTTTTTTTTTTTTTTTTCCAATTCCCCCTGTAAGTATTACCTTTAATGTTTTCAGGAGACCATTATGATGTGATTTATTTGTTTGTTTATTTATTTTTAAGATTGCATTTATTTATTTGGCAGAAAGAAAGTGAGAGCATAAGCCAGTTGAGAGACAGAGGGGGAGAAGCAGACTCCCCACTGAGCAGGGATCCTGACAGGGGGCTCGATCCAAGGGCCCCAGGATCATGACCTGAGCAGAAGGCAGCAGTTTAACAGACTGAGCCACTCAGGCTCCCCTATGGTATGATTTAAAAGCAGAAAAAAAAGACAGAGGAAGACAAGAAGCAAGCTTGGGGAGTTTAAATCTAAGTTAGTGAGTTCTGTTTCAGGGGGAAGGCTAGGTTTTAGGACTGTTCCACTACCAGCCTGAAGGGACAGCGTAAGGCAGGAATTGATCTGCAAATCTGGTTCTGGAGAGCAGTCTAACTCAGAGGCAGCAGCAAGAGAGGATTCAGCTTCCAGGAGTCAGAATGGAATCCGGAGGAGCACAGTGGACCCCATCAGAGACTAAAGCCAGAGAAGATAAGAAAATTCCCAAGGTACCCCCTAGATTTGCCCAGGCCCTAGAAATGATGGCCAAGGAAGCTCTTTATCAAGACTGAGTTCATTCACAAAGAACCTCTTTAAGGGAGAGTTTATTCATACAAGAAATGGGATTAATACATGGGATGGTCTCTGTGGTTTATTGGAAAGATTCAAATTTGGTAAACTTTTAAAAAAAATTTTTTTTAATTAATTTATTTGAGAGAGAGGGAGCACTGGGGGAGGGGCATAGAGAGAGAATCTGCAGCAAACTCCCTGCCGAGTGCAGAGCCTGATCTGGGGACTCGGTCTCACAATCCTGAGATCATGACTTGAGCCCAAATCAAGAGTCTGATGATTAATTGACTGAGCCACCCAGACACCCCAAAATTTGGTAAACATTTAAATGATCAGCATAGTTCTAGAACACGGTAAGCCTTCAGCAAATACCCATTTATTCCAGGTATAATGTTATTTATTTATTTTTTTACAACTAATGCTTTTTTCCACAATTCTTCTCATTTTGTAATTATATATTTATTTGTTACCTTTTTCCTTTTTTTTTTTTTTTTGGTCTCTTGGTCTCTTGATCAGCCGTTAAGCCCCATTAGGGAAGGAGCATGTCTGTTTTATTCATTAATGTTTTCTTAGTAAATGTTTGTTAAATTGGTATTAAATGAAAATTGGGATTCTCTTACTCGCCTCAATGATTTCAGTATAATTGGTTTAAACGCTAGAGCATTTCCCTGCCTCTGAGACCCAAGCTAGCTCCTCTGAGCATTCGCATTTGGTCTCTACTCTGTAGGCTGCTTCTGTTTACCAAACTGCAAAGCTGAAATTCCTCAAAAACCCACTCAGGCCAATAAGGCTGCAAGACTGTTAACTTTTAGGAAGAGATCTCACAGTAGCATCTTGAGCCCCTCTATCGTCTTGGCCAGGACACCTTTCTTTACTCTCCTTCCCCTCAGGGACAGAGAACTGTTTTGTTCTCCAAGCATAAAGTTTTGCTTGCTTTCTGGAGTCTGTTTTGATGCCCTAGGGTCATAATTTGCATTTTATTTTATTTTTATTTTTTTAATTTAATTTTATTTTTTCAGCGTTCCAAGATTCATTGTTTATGCACCACACCCAGTGCTCCGTGCAATCCGTGCCCTCCTTACTACCCATTTTAAATTCCCAAAGAGATTATTCTTTCTGCAAAATGAGCAGGAATGAGAAATGGGGAAAAAAATGAGCATGCAGGCCCCTTGCCTCTAGAGAATAGCAAGGGTGCCATGGAGTGACACAGCAGTGAGTCTGTAAGGTAACAAGTACAGCGTTGATGGGGAAGGGCACAGGTGCAGAATAGACATTCAGAATATCTGAGGGCAAAGTGTGAAGCCAAGTACTTCCTAGATCCCTTGGCATAATCACTCAGCACTTCAGCTCCACAGGACATAAAAGCCCATGGGAGAAGTCTTGATGGATATTTGCGAAATCAAAGCTATAGTCCTTCTACTTTTGAGCCAAAAGAAAGGACTTAAACTCGATTAGCTTCTGGGGAATGATCCCTGGAGCAACAGCTGTGTAATTATCTGCATTTTCTCTTTGCCTTGGTAGTCATAAGTCTGGGAAATAAAATATATATTTTGTTGAATTTGTAATTTTAGTGTTCTTCTTTAAGCTTTGTGTGTAATAAAATATGTACTTGCAGCATGGCCATAGTACAATAGTCTGGAAATGTGCCACCACCTTGCGATTAATTAATGCTTTGGTCATTTAAGTTGGCTCAAGATAGATGCTCCATAATGTTAGGTGAATGAACAAGTATGAATGAAGGCGGCAGATGCTGATTCATCAGAATTCTATTTGTTATAATAATATTTGACCTATGAAGTTGCAATCGATTCAAAATCCTATGGGCACCATATAGAGATCTCATCTCTTCTTGAATTAATATGTTATAAAACAGGGGCTAGAAAGCTTTATTTATGTATACCACTAATTCAAAGGGAAAACAAGTCCACTGAAGGGAGAAATGACAAAGCGACTTGTTATAGCTAGTTTTTAAAGAAACATTTGGAGTTTCCTACTCACTTGCTTTTTAAAAATAATATAATTTAACAGACACCTATTGATCATCTGCTGCAAGCTGGAAACTGCAGCAAGACAAATGGAAATAGCTAAAGGAGACGCATTGATATCAGAAATTCAACCATGGTTTAATAAATAAATATATGCATATTATACATACATAACATATACATATGATATATACCAATAATGCATGATATATGTAATGTGTATAAGTAATATATGATATATGTGTTACATATGTGTACATACAATGTATGTGAATAAGGTATAATATATTATTATATATTCTATATAATGTATACATATATATGTGTATAATATGTATATATTATTATATATTGCACATATAATATATATAGTATGCATATTATGTTTGTACGGTATATAGACATATATAAGATATGTATATATGTATATTATATTAATAAACATATACATTACAAACTTATATAATAGATGAAGGGATAAACGACTAGGTAAGAACATTCTTAAGTTTTTGATAATTCTTATTTATATAAACGGAACACATTCAAATTATTAACAAAATCTAATATAAATTTGTAATTTTCTGCAGGTTTCTCTGACTTACCTTATATTCCAGTAATTATGAACTACCTGACCAGACCTAGACTTTATACCTCTATGCAGTCAATCCCATAATGCCATTTAACTCACCACAGTTACAGATCACTCTACTGGATTTATGCAAATACAGATCCAGAATTCTATCTACTTTTCACATAGTTTCAAAACGTTAGTGTACCTTTATTTTTTCTTGCCAGATTCTGAGCTCTTTTAAATGAGGAACAGGATCTTGTTTGGTCCACACCAACAAGCACTCATTAGATTGATAGACCAAAAGCACAGGCTGGTTAAAATTTGATGAGTGTTTGAGAGCATATATGCGACTTCACACTTATGCACTTCTCTGTAGATAATACTATACATGCATCTGCTTTATATAGCTAGCAAAAATTCAGTATTTATTTAAAAAATAACATTATAGAGACTAGTTTTATGTACAAGAAGAGCATTAAGGTGTTGAATTTGAATATGAAGAGTCAAAACCTTCCACTTAATGATTCCATCCCACAATGGAACAGACTTCATAAAGGACAATATAATATCTGGGTAACTGCCAATAGTTCCCACTATAAAGGGTCTCTGTCACTGCACAGGTTGTCCAGTTTGTTGGCATAGAATTTTTCATAGTATTCTCTTATAATCCTTTGTATTTCATGGTGTCAGTTTAGATTTTTCTTGTTTGTTGAGGTAGGCCTGTATTGTGAGGAATTTCTGCCTTAGAACTGTTCTTGCTGCATCCCAAAGATTTTGGACCATTGTCTTTTCATTTTCATTTGTCTCCATGTACTTTTCGATTTCCTCTTTGATTTCTTGGTTAACCCATTCATTGTTTAGTAGCATCTCATTTAACCTCCATGTATTTATGTCCTTTCCCGATTTTTTTCTGATAGTTGGTTTATGGTCAGAAAAGATGCATGACATAACTTTGATCATTTTGAATTTGTCGAGACTTGTTTTGTGGCCAGTATGTGATTTATTCTGGAGAATGTCCCATATGACCTTGAAAATAATGTGTTTTCTTCTGTTTTAGAATGGAAAGCTCTCAATATATCTGTGAGATCCATCTGTTCTAGTGTGTCATTCAAAGTCACTCTTTCCTTGTGGATTTTCTGTTTGGATGATCTATCCATCAATGCAAATGGGGTGCTAAAGTCCCTTACTATTACTGTATTATTATCCATTGCTTCCTTTATGTTTGTTATTAGCTGCTTTATGGATTTGAGTGCTCCCACGTTAAGAGCATAAATATTTGGAATTGTTATATCTTCTTGTTGAATTGTTTCTTTTATGATTATATTGTGTCCTTCTTTTTCTCTTGTTACTCTCTTTGTTTTAAACTCTAGTTTGAGTTAATTGAGTCCAATAAGAATTGCTACTCCAGCTTTCTTTTCAAATCCATTTACATGAAAAGCGCTTTTCTATTCCTTCCTTTTCAATCTGTATGTGTCTGTAGGTCAAATGAGTCTCCTGTATACAGCATATAGATTAAAAAAAGGTTTGCTTTTTTTATCAACTCCTTCATCCTATCTCTTTTGATTAGGCAGTTAGTCCATTTGCAATCAAAATAATTATTGGTAAGTATATACTTATTGCTATTTTGTTACTTTTTATGAGGTTTTTTTAAGTTTTTATTTTTGTTTTTGTTTTTATAGTTCTTCTCTCTTCCTTTCCTCTGTTGCTCTCCTCTGTCTTGGTTTTCTGGCTTTCTTTAGTTATACACTTGGATTCCTGGCTCTTTATCTCTTGCATATCTGTTACTGGTTTTGTTTTTGTTTTGGTTTCGGTTTTGGTTTTGCATGAGAACACAGATGTTTATTGTATTATTCTTTATATTCCAGATATACATTTAAGTATATTCTTTAGTATGCATGAAACATATCATTTTGATTTGTGGCTGCCATTAAGTTTGCATATGGCATCTTCTGCATATAGCAGTCTGTATTAAGTCGATGGTCACTTAAGTTTGAACCCATTCCTCGCTCTTCTCCCCAGCAGCATTTTAGGTATATGGTTTCATAGTTTACATCCTTTTATTTTGTGAATCCTTGACTGACTTTTTGGATATGCTTAACTTTACTGCTTTGGGGATTCCTACTTTTTTTTACCCCAAATTTTGGTCTTTCTTTTCCACTGAAGGAGTCCCCTGTGACATTTCTTGTAGGACTGGTTTAATGGTGACAAAGTCCTTTAAATTTGTTTGTCTGGTAAGCTCTTTATCTATCCTTCTGTTCTAAATGATGGTCTTGCTAGATAGAGTATTCTTGGTTGCAGGTTTTTTCCTTAAAGCACTTTGAATATATCATACCACTTTCTTCTGGCCTGCAAAGTTTCTGCTGAAAAGTCAGCTAATAACCAATAGCCAATAGGGTTTCCTTTGTCTGTAACTGTTTTTTCTCTTGCTTTTAAAACTCTCTATTTATCACATGTTTCTACTTTAATTACTATGTGTCTTGGTACGAACCTCCTAGGGTTGATTTTGCTGGAAGAGTTCTGTGTTTCCTGGATCTGGATTTCTGTTTATTTCCCCAGATTCAGAATTTTTTTCAGCTTTATTTCTTCAAATAAAATTTCTGCTCCCTTTTCTCTTTCCCCTCCTCCCAGGATCCCTTTAATGAAAATGTAATAATGCTTGACAAAGTCACTATTTTCATTTATTATTATTTTTTCCTTTTCTCCTGTTCAGCTTGATTGCTTTCCAATACTCCTTCCTCGGGGTCACTGATCCATTCTTCTGCTTCCTTTAGTCTACTGTTTATTCCACTGAGTGTACATTTAATTTCAGTTATTAAGTACTTCATCTCAAGTCTAGTGAGTATCTTTATGACTATTATTTAAATTCTCTATCGGGCATATTACTTATCTCCATTTTTTTAACTTCTTGTTGTGATTTTGTCCTATTGTTCCAGCCCACTTATTGTAAATAATATCTCTGTGGTGACATCAGAGGTACAAAGTTGCATAAACTGAATCTGTTTTTAGCTTCCCTTTCATTTTCCATTAATTTGTTTATTTCAATGTATGCAAAACTGCACTGTCTTTACTTAATTTCCTAAGTCTTGAGGATATCTTACTTTTTATTCAACAGAGTTCATGTTATTCTTTTCCAGTTATATATTTACACTGTTTGCAAACAGTATCCAAATATGTTTACAAATCACCTACTACATGCCAGTAACTATTATAAGCACATGGGCCATATCATGCAACAAAACAGACAGAACTTTCCATTCTTGCTGCTCTTATGTTCTAAAGTGTATGGAAGAACAGGCCACAACAGTACATTGCTAGTGCCCATGATAGTAATAATACAAAAAATAAGATGCTTTCTAGAAAATATTAGAAGGTAAAGAAGGCTACAAAAACTATAGGTAAGAGAATGTGGGATAAAGATGGTCTGGTGGGTAGGGTTTAAATTTATAGTAATTCAAACTTCCTATGAGTATTCTAATTAGCTTGCCTGATTCTTGAAACTTTGCTAGCATTTTAATAAAAATGGGATTGATATTTTTATATCAAGGGAAAAGATATTTTAACATGATTACACCAGCTAATCTAAAACCTTGCTTTACTCATCTTTTATTTGAGATTTTGTTTGTTTTATTTTTGTTGTTGTTGTTGTTGTTTTTGTTGTTTTGTTTTGCTTTTAATGGCTATCACTTATGTATTAGAATTTTCCCGATGGAGATGTTACCTGTCTCATTCCTGGGTACTTGGTGTGTGTTTTGTTTTGTTTTTTTAGAGATTTTAGTTTATATATATATATGTTTTTTTTGCTAATTATTGCTGGTATGTGAAAAGATACTTGATTTTATCATATCTCAATCTTGTTAAACTCTAACAATGACATGAATATGTAGATCTTAAAAATCTGTGTATAGGGGCGCCTGGCTGGCTCAGTGGGTTAAAGCCTCTGCCTTTGGCTCAGGTCATGATTTCAGGGTCCTGGATCAAGCCCCACATGGGGCTCTATCCTCAACAGGGAGATTGCTTCCCCCTCTGTCTCTACCTGCCTCTCTGCCTGTCAAATAAATAAATACATAAAAGCTTTAGAAAAAAAATCTCTGTAAAATATGATATTTCTTACATTTCTTTCAAATCACTTTTGATATCATTCATTTATGCTTTACCATCATGTCTTGAACCTTCTACACTGTATTAAAAGACAGTTGTGAGAACACACACCTTTTCTTATTTCCAAAACTTTAAAAAGATTTCAACATTTCACATTTAAATATAATGATTACTGTATTTTTTTAAGATTTAGATTTTTAAAATTGTATTTTGTATTAGTGTTCTCCAGAGGAACAGAACAAATTACATATATATAGTATGAGCGTGTGTATGTGTATATATATTAACTAAAACAATGTATGTATATAGTGTATACATATTTCATGAGTCTGTGTGTGTGTGTGTGTCAAGGAGAAAGAAAGATTAAAAAAAAAAATAGCTCATACAATTGTGAAGACTGGCAAGTCTGATACCTGTAGAGCACGCCAGCAGATTGAAGACCCAGGAAAGAGTTGATGTTTAGTTCAAATCTAAAGGCAGAAATGCAGGCAGAATTTTTTTCTGTGGGGGGAACCTCAGTCTTACTCTCTTATTTTTATTATTATAATTTCTATTGTGTTATATTAGTCACCACACAATACATAATTAGTTTGTTGTTGTTGTTGTTGTTTTAATGGCGTTGTGTTAGTCACCATACAGGACATCATTAGTTTTTGATGTAGTGTTCTATGATTCATTGTTTGCATATAACACCCAGTGTTCCAAGCAAGCCGTGCCCTCCCTAATACCTATCACCAGGCTCACCCATCCCCCCACACCCCCTTTTAAAACTCTCCATTTGTGTCCCCGAGTCCATAGTCTCTCATGGTGCTTCTCTCCCTCTGATTTTCCCTCTTCACTTTTCCTTTCCTTCTCCTAATGTCCTCCATGCTATTCCTTATGTTCCACAAGTAAGTGAAACTATATGATAATAGTGTTTCTCTGATTCATTTAATCTCCTCCAGTTCCATCCCTGTTGATGCAAATGTTGGGTATTCATCCTTTCTGATAGTGAGTCGTATTCCATTGTATATATAGACCACATCTTCTGTTCAGTCTTACTCTCTTAAGACCTATAACTGATTAGATAATGCCCAGCCACATTACGGAGGGTGATCTGTTTTACTCAAAGTCAGCTTATTTAATTTATATTCAATTACATATAAAAATATACCCTCATAGCAACATATAGGGTGGTATTTGATCAATCCACTGCATAGTCTGGCAATAGCCTCACCAAGCTGACACATAAAATGAATCATCATTCTTCATTCCAAATCTACTAAACATATATACTTCTTTGTCACAGCCGGCACGACAAATCGACCAGGAACGTGAGGGTAAGAGGATGGTGAAAAGAAATGAAGAGACAAAGAGATGGGGGCAGGAGGAGCACTGAGGAGGTTGTCCAACAGTGCCAATTTTATTCAAGGCTGTGAGGCATTATATAGTTAACAGAAACAATTATAAAGAAGTATCTATTTTCGGTTGATTGCTCATACACACGTAACATGAAACCCCTCAAGCTTTTACAAAGCCCGTTTCCCAAGCACTGGTAGCGGATCTTCTGATGCCAGTAATTTTTGTCTACTTAGCTAATCTTTAACTAGCAATTCAAGAGTTTACAATGGTGCAATTTATAATCCGTGCAAGTACAGGATAATCTTGTAACAGTTAAATGCGCAACCCAGTTTTGCCTCTAATACATGCAGGCAGTCACCTAAGCCAGTCTTAGGGTCCATAGCTCAGGCTCTTTCTCAAGCACAACTCAACTGATATTCAGGAGGCACGAGTCAGGGCCTGGTTTGATCCCCTGCCTCTAGTTGGGTCTGTGGCTGCCTACATCTCTTTAACAACTGACAATCACTTTGTTAAAAAGTTTGATTTAGGGGTGCCTGGGTGGCTCAGTGTGTTAAAGCCTCTGCCTTCGGCTCAGGTCATGATCCTGGGGTCCTGGGATCGAGCCCCGCATCGGGCTCTCTGCTCAGCAGGGAGCCTGCTTCTCTCTCTCTCTCTCTCTCTGCCTACTTGTGATCTCTGTCTGTCAAATGGATAAATACAATTAAAAAAAAAAAGTTTGATTTAAGCACCAGCAAAAGTGACTTCAACCTCAACTCCTAACTCAATATGGAGGGAGGCATTTGCTTAAGAGTCTTAGAAGCATGGGGCAATCAATGATTCACTTGTTGGTCCTGACATGAAAACAAACCCCAGTTTTAGGACCCTGCCACGGGGAGTTTTTCTTGTGTGATTCTCAGAGTCTTGGTGGGCATCCAAACTGGTCTTTTCTCTTTGGAGATTCCTTTCCTTTTTGCTCCTGAGGATAAGTCAGCCTATACTTTCTCCAAGATTTTCTGTCATGGCTGGTTAGAGAAATTCTGATTCTGTGAGTCACCACCTCTGGTGTCTTTCTGGTATCTTTAAAAGCCATGTCTGTTCTGAGGTTTCCTGATCAACTTGTTCCACAAGGAGAATGAACATCAGTGAGGCAGGAGAAGGAGTGGACTGACCTCTCCAGAGGTCCGCTGTAGCTAAGAGTGTCTTCCTCTGGGAGATTAAGTGTATTCAATAAGAATGAACTTTATTAAAAGTTTTTTTCTGCATGTATTCAGATAAAATTATGTTTGTTCATTTTAATCCAAATAAATGGTAAATTCTATTCAGAGATTTTTCTAACGCTAAATCTAATTTGGATTCCAGAATAAACCCACATTTTTAATTAAATCCATATATCAGTAGATGGATATATAGATTGACTTGCCAACATTCTGTTTTGGACTACTGTCTCTAAGTTAATGTGTAACGTTGGGCAGCAGATTTTCATTTCTTGTCTTGTTCTTATAGGTTTCAGTATGAAGGTAATGTATAAAACTCATAAATCTCAAAAGGAGATAAGAAATGTTCTTACTTTTTCTATTCTTTCCAAATGCATATGTGCACTCAGAATTATTTCTTGAAAGTTTGGTAGGATTTTCTGATAAAGTCATGCATGACAGGAGTTTTCTACCTGGGAAGACTTTTAACTATTCAATCAGTTACTTCAGTTTGTATAGTATCAAGGCTTTATATTAATTCTTGAGTCAGAATGTTAGAACTTCATGGTTTTTTGTTTATGTGTTTTTTTTTTTTTAAGATTTATTTGCTTATTTGAGAGAGAGAGACAGCAGGGGGAGAGGCAGAGGGAAAAGGAGAGGAGCAGACTGCCTGCTGATATCAGAGCCCAATGTGGGGTTCAGTCTGGACACTGAGAAGACTATGACCTGAGCCCAAATCAAGAGTTGGCCACTGATCTGACTAAACCACCCAGGTGCCCCACAACTTTGTTTGTTTTTAAAAACTTTTCATTTCATACAAGTTTTCTAATTCATTGGTTAAGGATTTCTTAATAACGTCATTAAAATATCTTAATTCAATCTGTGACATATGCAGTTATTAGATTATGACTGGATAAAACTATTTGCTTCACATTCCTTGATGGGTAGAAAACAGGACAGGGAGTAATGCTTGGCCTCAAGCATGGTTGCCCTGAGGTTATTATTATTATTATTATTATTTTTTTAATTTGAGTACAGTTGACACACAATGTTGCATTAGTTTCAGGTGTACAGCATTGTGATTCAATGACTCTGTATGTTATGCTGTGCTCTCTGCCAGCTTAGCCACCATCTGTCACCAAATAGCACTATTACAATACCACTGACTGTATTCCCCACAGTGTTCATTTTATTCCCATGACTTCCAGTTATGGAATGAATAAGTCCTGCAGTTAATTTTATTCATTCTTTGTTCTGTCCATTTCAGAACCTTCTAGGGAATTAAAGTTGAATTTTCTCCCAACTTACTATTCTCCTCCTTCAGAAGAGTTTACTAGTTGACCATGGGCTTATTTGATAAGCTCAGTGGGGTTTCAAGAACAAACATTAGGGGAACTGTCATAGATGAAGCAGTTCCTTCCTCTGAAACTTATTTCAAAGGCAGCTATAACATCTTCTTCTAACATTTTACCCTTTTGGGATTATATTATAAAATGCTGCTGAAGTTTTCTGTAGTGGTGAGAGGGAAAGACAGACATTCACTGAGCCACGTTTCTCTACTGAAGATGAGTGGTCTAACCTCTTCTGAATTTCCTTTAGAACAACCGAACTTCACACAGGGCACACTTTTCTTATATTCTTGGAACTGGTTTCCATATATTAAGCATGACAGGTCAGAGCTTGCACATCCTTCTAGAAATCAGGCTGAATGCTCACTGGCTGGCTAGATCAGGATCTTCAATAATAAAAGGTTTACGGCAGCATGGGACTTTGTCTTCTTTGTCTTCTTTGTTTCTTGCTGTACATAAAGCATCTAAACAGTTGCAGAAACATGGTAAGACACTCAAGAAATAATTTTTGAAGAATGACTGAATGGATGAAAACACTAAAGACATGGCATTTACCATGTATGGGTCCAGAGATAGAGATTTGGGGAATATTGCAGGAAGCCCATTTTTTGTCTCAGATTTAAACCTGTTCTGTGCTCCTGACTTGTTAGTAATACAACAGATATGGATTTTGAATTACTATCAGTCTCAAAAGTATATTCTCAAATGATTCAAAATCTAGAAGAGAGATTGATACTTTGGCTTCTGAAATATCACCAAAAAATTCTAGGCAAGTCATGAAAGTCATAAAAAGGAGATTTAATTTATTAGGCCAGAACATGAAGTATGTGTGGGATATAATACAATAAATGAATGCTAATTAAAAATAAATAAATAAATAAACCAACAATAAAACAAAGCAAAACACTCCCCCAACACAAAAAATGAACTTTCTCAAATATATCAGAGCTTTTCCTGATATGGAGATAAATGCCCAGAGATATTAGTGTCACAATTTATTTAGGTCACAGAGCTATTTGGTATCATATTTGGGACAAGAACTTACTACAACTGACACCTGCCTTACTCTGAATGACTTTTGTAGGATTTAAATATATATATATATATATATATATAGAGAGAGAGAGAGAGAGAGAGAGAGAGAGCCACTATTTTTCACAAGTAACAAATAAGATATATGTATCTTATTATATATACTTATAAAAAATAATAGCTCAAAAGTGCTTCACACTGTTCTCAAGAAATGACACATGAGGCTTTATTCACATAATCTATGAAGCAGCATGAACTGTCATGGTGGCAGAAAACTTTCCAAGCGCCAGTGCAATTTAAGGATAGAGATTTATGTCATTTGCTTTGCATGAGAATTCTAACTGCCCCATATTTATAGTGTGTAACTTGGGAAATTCACTTTATTTTTCTGAGGCTGTTTTCTCATCTGTAAAATTGTTTTAAGACCGCTTACCTTGCATCGGGAATGAGAGGGTTAAAAGTACTGAGGTAACACATACATGAATGCTGAACCCCTCCAGAGAGAACCTCTGGAACACCTCTGGATGAGGTCCATGCAAATTCTAAGCAGATATTTGCCTCTGGTTTCCTCTCTGTTTACAACAAGGACTAAAAATTGGAGTATTAAGAAGGAGAGAAATAGAAGGAGCTGGAGAGGACTAGAAAATATTTATATTTTATGCTCCAAGTCAGTATTTTTTCAACTGTTGCCCATCTAGTATCTCCAGCAGTCGGAAGTAGTTGGGGGATGATTCAAGATGAATGTTGCTTCATTTCCTTTGTACCCTTCAAGCCACTTACATAGAAAACCCTACCATATGCAGGGCCCACGGAATATTCCAGAGACATGGAAGAGATGGGGGAAAAGATGGAGTTTGCGCCTACCATGTCATAAAATGGAGGAACTTATTTATCATGCAATCAACAGAGAGTTAATAAAGGGATTTTTAAAGTAAGAAAGTGCAAGATTATGTTTTCATGATCATTCAAAATTAAGCAAAAACATTTTTAATATTTCTATGCTATTGTTGTTGAGCAATGATTTACTTGAGCTACAAAGACAAGAAGCATAAATGCACAGAGACACTGGTGGTAAATGAAGTGCCCTGAGTCCAAGCTTACGTCCTGCATTTATATTATTTGTAGTTATGCCATGCAGGTCTCATTTGCTCAGTTAAACATACAGACCTGTATTGAATTCCACCAAGCAGCAGTATCTCTTGTTGGCAGTGCAAATTGGAAAATTGGATTTTCCTTTGCATTCTAACCTGCTTCAAAATTTATTTTGTATTTAGACCCTTTATATAATTATTACTATCATCATTATTTAGCAACTTTTGCTAAATCTATTAATGAGAAATGGGTATTTTCCATGTGAGTGCTCCGTTAGGACTATTAGGGATGATTATTGCTGGAAGCACAGTGTAAAGGTATGAGTCAGCCTGGTCTTTGCACTGTGGTCATGTTTAGAGCTCTGGGCAGCCAGGGCAGGGGATGTGGTGGGGATAAAGCACCATAGAGGAAAAGAAGAAATATCAGATCAAGGCATAGTAGAGCAGAGTATCTAATCCCAGTGTTTGATCAAAGTAGTTGTAACATTTCAGGGGAGAAGAATCTGAGTTTAACTACCACATCTTCAACAGTAACCCTTGGGAGGGAAAAAAAAAAAAAAAAAGGCATTGTCTCCTAGCTTTCCTTATCAAAAACTTAATAAACCAGAACAAGATTTTTGGGATAGTGAAATTTCCACAGCATACAATTCTCTTCATAACTGTGACTTCTGGAACACTCAGGAGCCAGTTTCATGTACGTATGCCAACTTCTAGCACTTTAGGGTCCCTAAATTTATAGAATCAAAGACACCGAACAGGTCTTCTAGTCCAGCGGTATAAAAAAGGTAAGCCTCAGTAACTTTAGGGATTCTTGTGTTTTCTTCAAATAAAAAAAAAAAAACTGATATGAAAAATAAATTCATAGAAGAATTCAAGAAGTTGAATCTACCTTTTTTGATGAGTTATTTAGAGAATAAGATTAATATGAAACTTTACAAATCGGAATGGTAAGAAGCCGTAACTTCCTGGGTACGTCTCTCACTTTTGTTTGTTTTTAAATGTTATGCGTCTTCAGATTAATGCAGTGAATACTATTTATTAAAACATTTTATGAAAACCGCAAAATAAAATGTGTTTTAATCAGGTGTAAACTGTATGAATAAAGAAGGGGGACAAATTGAGCTAAGACCACACACAACAGAGACAGAGTGGGTGAGATCTTCAACGAGTAACATTAACTCTGATACAAAAAGTTAATAGCAATATGGGCTAGATGCTCATAAAAATATTTTAAATAAGACTTAAATTCTTCTCTTTTGAGGATGCAGCTAACAAAGAAAAAAATCCCACTTAGCTAAAACACTAACAGAACAAAGTTACACAGATGTTTTATCAGCAGTTACTCAAAATCAAGTGAATGAACTCGCTTTGGAAAGGCAGGGCCTCAGCATTACTATTTTTTATAAGTCTAGATAAGGTTTCTGGCTAGGATATGCAACAGAGGTGGCTAGAGGACAGAACTGAAGGTCCTCACTCTCACAACCCTGCTCACACAACCCTGAGAAGGGCCGTCACCCAAGCATCTGTCTTGCCCCACCCTAGTCCTGGTCCTGCTCTGGAGAAGATGTCAGTCATGCAATGGAACTGTAAATTCTGACTCAAATTTAAAGAGATGCATAACAAAGATATGCATCAAAAAGATAAATAAAAATAAATTTTGGATAATGACACATATTCAGATCGCTGAGGTTACAAACACATTACTGAACATTTCATAGTATTAAAGACTCTCTGGCTTGAAAAAACACTTACTAGCTTTCCCCAATACTCAGTGTTACAGCTTGAACATAGTACTGATCATTCAAATTTGAAATAAAGCCTTGCCTCATTCAACATTCTGGAGTACCAACTGAAAGCAAATTCTTAAAAGCAAGAACATCCAAAACACAACTTTTGCAACTACTTGTCTATAAGAAATACACAGAAAAAGGAAAAATAAAAGCTAATTTAAAGGCCTTTAAAGATAGAACTGGGGGCCCTGGGTGTCTCAGTTGGTTAAGTGTCTGACTTCATGTCAAGACATGATCTGTTGGGGTCCTAATATTGAGCCCCTATCAAGGCTCTACACTCAGCAGGAAGGATGTTTCTCCCTCTCCCTCTGTCCCTCCCCAAAGATGTACCCTCTCTCTCTCTCTCTCTTTCTCTCTCTCTCAAATAAATAAAATCTTTAAATAGTAATAATAATAATAAAATATACAGCCATGAGATATTACATATAACCCCCAATTAAAGCTTTTTACATCAAAAGATGATCCTGTGTTTATTCTTTGTTTTTAAAAGAAGTTAATATTTTGACCCAATATTTATGAAATAGGTCTGTTCTAGACAAAAATATGGATATGGATTGTGTCCGTCAGCCATCGTGCTTGTCCTGGAAACAGTGAGAAGTAGAATGTAAGGCCTCTGTCTCCATATACCTACATTGTAGGGATACAGGGAGACTGAACGCAAGTAAATAAATTTGCATTTTTATCTCAGTTTGTGAAAAGTGCTATAAAGAGCCTAAAGCAGATTAACTTGTTAGAGTATTGGTGAAAAGTCAAATGCCCAGGAGGCTCCTCCACAGATGTGTCCTTTGCAGTGAAAGCTGAGGATGAGGGTGATTCAGCCACATGCAAGGCCAGGGAAGTGTGCTCCTGGCAGCATCAGGTCTACAAGGACCCGGTGTGTCGACACCAATAAGGCTAGCTGCTAGCTGGGGTATCAGTGAGCTGAATGACGTTGGAGGTAGGTAAGAAACAATCCATGATATAGTTTGAAGGTATTAAAAGCACTTTAGTTTTCACAGTATTAACCAAATTGGAAAGCCTTTCAAATGTTTTTAGTAGAGATCAACCTTACCATTTTTTTTTTTTTTTTTAGTTGTGTCAGCATGGCCAAGTAGTCTAAAGTGCCTGACTTAAGCACTTGTTTCCAAATATTTATTTTAGAAAGAATACTTGAAACAAAGGGGAAAGACAGCAGGAAAGACAAAGAAGTCTGGAAACCCACACAGTCTTCCTGGTAAGGGAATGGTGACCAGGGCTGCCAGGGGGCAGATAAGGGAAGGAAGATGTGGGGGAGAAGGAGGCTTCAGGATTCTCCTATCTGCAAAGAGTCTCAGAGAGGTGAGTTCAGTTTCAATAGTCAGACTGCAACCAGGCTCCCAACAGCCAGTCTGGATCACTTGTAGGATTCTGAATCACAGAGACCAATCTTGATCCTCTCTCATAAAAGTTTGTGTCATAGGTTTCTTAACACTTTATAAGTACTAATTCATGTATTGTATCAATTAATGCATTTAATACATTGAGAGACCCATGAGAAAACGGCATAAGAGTTTGGAAAGTTTACAGTACTACACACGATTGGATAGATTTTCATTTGGCTGAGTATAATGTGATAACTTAAACAAAATACTATGTTTCTCTAAAACATAGTATTTTGTTTAAGTTATCACAATCAAATTTTAACCAGAAGATACCGTAAACAAATATCTTTGTTTACAATATCTTCTGGTTAAAATCAAGACTCTTTCATCTTAGTTCCTAGCTTCTTGGGACATACATGTCTTCCAAAGAATTCTTTGTTTAACCTTGTTCTTATGTTTATGTTCATTTTTATATCCTATGGTCCTTGTAAATCTAGAATGTGTAACAAAATAAAATCATAGTGTCTCTGAATTAGAGGGTGCAATAGGGATCATGAAACTATCCCATCCTTTATCTCACTGATGAGGGGACTAATGGAAAAGCTGTTAAGGAGAAGTAAATTTACTAATCTAGAGTCTCTCTTGCTAAACTGGTAAAGAAAAGGGGGAGAAGCTCCTTATCAATAAATACAGTGAGTGCATGGAAATTTGCACAGCGTATTAAGAATCATATATCTCGGGAAGAAATAAGTCTTGCAAACACCTTTGCAACTCGTGCTCTACCAAATGTAGAAGAAAAGATGGAAGATGTGCTCCCAGGAAATGTAAATGTTTTTCCCAGGTAGACCAACATTAGAGACAGAGGAGAAAGCAGGATGTAAGGGAGAAAGCATATGGTATCTTGTTTTCTTAATTCCTTTTCTTTTAGACGTTACTTAAGTACAATTTGGAAATTTACATTATAAACACATTCCCATTGTTTCTTGTTTATTGTACACATTTGTGATGATGTTAACATATAATGAAAGTGTATATACTTTGTATTCTGTAGCAAATGTTCACTCATTCTTTATTGCGTGTTTTATTATTCTTACAAAATCCAGAGGTAAAAAGCACTACTTCAGGTGCTGGTATAGATTGTTACCTAGTCTGTGTGTATATTATTTGACATTCCAGAGAAGCTTTGACACGCGATGAAGCAAACCAGGTAAGAAGACTTCCCACTACAGACTATTTTAATAAGGTTTATTTCTTCATGAGTTACATTTTATATAGCCCAAACAGAGCGATGCAGAGATGGGATAAAAGGATGGGGTCTTAGCTGAATATTGATTTTTTTTTTTTTAGAGGCCATCAGTCAGTCATTACTATAAAATAACAGACACCCCCTCACTTTTACACCTTGGCCTAATTCCAAAGCAGTGAATCTAATAGGACCCCGAGGCCCCTAAAACCCCATGCAGAAATGGTATTTGTGGTTTCATTTGGTAAGTAAAAATTAAGCTGAGAAATATGAGATGACAGTGTTTGTGAATTCCTCCAGTAAAACCTCAACAGATGTATTGTCTTATGCAGAGAATCTGATATTCAATTTGTATGTATAGTTTTCAGTGGGAAGAGGAAAATTGAGGACAATCTAATACAAATATGCTAAAAAGATTTCTTCTGGTGTGTCTTAGAATTTGTAATGGTTCTTAAATATACCAGTTTACGGAAAGTAAAGACAAAATAATAATAATAAATAACAAGTATCACGTTAGAAGCTCAGATGCTTTTTCCATCACAGATAAGTCAGGCAGCCAATGATGTCACTGAATAACATGCAGATGGTGTAGCCTTTTTTCAAAGAGAAAACAAACTGAAGAAAGCCAGTAATTTTTTAAAACTGGAATAGCGAATTTGAATCATCTGGGAGACTTAAAAAAAAAAAAAGGATATGTGGGAATAAACAGATCTTACACCTAAAGCATTGATTAAATTAGTCTGCAGGTGGGGACCACGTCTTTTAAAGTTCCCAAAGCGATTTTAATGTATTGTTAAAGGGAGCTATTCCGCTGGTATAGAAAACCTCAGACAAGATGTGACGTTGTCTCGCTTTTTAAAGAAAAACGAAATCAATTAGGGATTTAAACTAATTGGAAACTCCATGTGAATTATTTGATTGATATGGTGGGGAAAATGTTGTTGTGAACTATTTTATTTAAAGTGTTCAAATTGAAAGAAAAAAATGACAAAGAAGAAACAAAATGCAAGGCATTCTTGCACATAGCCTTGTGACTTACTTAGCCCTGGGGTGTTCAGTAGATGCCTGAAGTTCTGTAATCATTTCTTTTCTTTCCTTTTTTTTTTAAGATTTTTTTTTTTAATTTATTTGACAGAGATCACAAGTAGGCAGAGAGGCAGGCAGAGAGAGAGAGGGAAGCAGGCTCCATGCTGAGCAGAGAGCCCAATGTGGGGCTCGCCGATCCCAGGACCCCGGGATCATGACCTGAGCCGAAGACAGAGGCTTTAACCCACTGAGCCACCCGGGTGCCCCTGTAATCTTTTCTTATTAAAATACTTTAATAGGATCACTGAAGATGGGTTCTAGCAATATGGCTCCTACATCACTCTTTTACTGACTCGTTTCAGCTTCAAATCATATATCCCTCTATTCCACCCTTTTAAATACCTCAGATGGTTTAATACTTTATAAAAGTGGTAAAATTTATGGCGGAATATATACGCACTTCCAGAATGTGAGGACTCTCTTATGCCAAGGGCAGTGGCTTGGAATGGATCCAGTCGACTCTGGAAGATGAATTGACATACTTGAGCAAAGGTGAGTTCACTTAACACAGGAAGCCATGGGAAATATGTATGGGAGAAGAATGGTAGGATGAAGAGGACACATGTGATCTCTTCAGGCAAGAGATCATCAGGGCCTGGACTAGCGAGACCAGGTAAGAATATGAAATGGAAGAGGATGTTTAGGATGGATTTTAGAAGAAGGATTATTATAAAGCTTTTTTATTCTTCCCATGGTCACTGTCTTGACTTGTCATGGTGTTTTTTACTTGCCACTTATTGTCATTGTAAAGAAAGAAAATAAAATTTTAAATCATTTAGCATGAATTGTATGTTTATCTTCTGAAAGTAGAGTTTTGAATGCAAGCATAAAAGTCATATGAGGAATCAATAAAATACATATTTATAATTCATAATTCATACATGTCAATGTGCCTCATTCCCACAACAATGTAAACAGTGCACAAAATAAACTTGACTGTTTTTATTGGATTTGTTATGCATACTTTGTAGGGACCCTTGGTACCTGTGATTACTGATGAGTCAGGGAAGAATGAGAAGAAAAGGCACTGGGGTTGCTGTTTCATTCCTTCTCTGTAATCATTTTGATGTAGTTTTTGGAGTAGCATGGCTCAGGTCTAGAGCCAATGGCCAAGAAAGAATTCTTGGAGGGTTTATTAAAGCACAGTGAGAGGACCAGTTGGCAGAAAGAGTTGCTGCCCCAGGATTATGGGAACCAACTGATTAAATACTTTGGAATTGGGGGAAATAAAGGGAGGAAAAGTTCCAAATGGATTTTCATATGCTAAAGAAGACTCATAGGAGACTGGAGGCCTTACTATTGTCAAGCTAAGGTAGTTTTTCCCTCTAGCAAAGTAATAACATTAAGTCACTTGGGAGTTTCCTAGAGGAACTTTATACTCTGCCTGTCTCAAGTGTTGGTTAATGGGCAGCAAGTTATAAGGGCATTTAGATTTATCTACATTTCCTTCTTCCTTTGTTTCCCAAATTAACTTCAACTTAAGTGGTTGGCTAATACAAGGGGTAACAGAGGTTCTTCCTTGGTCATTCAATGTTCTTTGAATATTATTGTCTTCTTTCTTTGAGTTTGGGTTTGGATGGAAAGCATGGCCTCTTGAGTTGCAGCATCCCAGTCAATCCCAGCTGTAGCATGCTTGCCTTATACTTTCTTTGAGATTCCCCGACTTCCACCAGGATTCTGTGCTGAAGGACATTGTGGATGCTAACTTGCAAGGAGTAACAAGGAACAGCTTAACTCCTGTGTTGGTGTATATGCTCCATCGTCATTTAAGGTGAGCAGAATTTACCACCTCAAAATATACCTCTTTGGCATAAGGATTATCTTGAGCTGGCTCTTTGTAAGAAATAGAAGATGCAGAAGAAGAGTTGAAAATCAAGTAGAACTTAGATTTTTGTAAGAGAAATTTACATGGATAAGAGAAATCTCTATTTGGCAGGTGTCTTCCTCTCTGTACCCAGAAGAAGATGACTGAATCTCTAGGAACTCCTATCTGTGAAGAAAACAAATGACTTAAGTCTACATAACAATTATGTCCTTGCTTACTGTGCTTTGCCTGATAACCACCCATAACTGGCTTGCCTCCTCTGTGGACTTCTTTCCTCTTTAGCTGGAAATGGTATTCAAGGTGGTAGTTTGGGCCATTTTGGAGACTTACTTAGTTTCTTTGAAGCTCTCCTGTGTATACAGAGTTATACATGTTCTTAAACTTCTTTTTTGTTTTTCTCCTGTTAATCTCTCTCTTATTGGGGAGGGGGGCAGTCTCAGCTAAGAATCTAGAGGTGTAGAGAGAAAATTATTTCCCCCCATACATTCCACCAGATTTCCTTTACAGAACACCCCAGTTCAAATATAAAACTACTAACAATTTCAGTAGAGGCATAGACAAACATTAAACAAAACATGGGTCCCCATGAGCATGGGACCCTATGTAACTGCATATGTCACATGCCCATGGAATGAGCACTGCTTCTAAACAATGAGAACAGAGCAGGAGGCATGGACATATATAATAGGGCCATTTTCCTGAAACCTCTGTTTCCTGTCCTTCAGTACAGGAGGCTGAAGAAATCCACAGTACCCAGAATTTTGGAGGGAAGTTTTACTTCTAGGCAGAAGCAAAGAAACAACTAAAGTGGCTAATGCTGATTTCCTGCCAGCATCTCCCAGTTCATGGGGGTGTGTGACCTGTCCACCATTCTAGTCTCTACTGCGATTAGTAAATGCTTCTCTCTGTTGTGGTAAGTTAAATAGGATACTTTCTTTGACCCTGTGTTTGTTTTCCATTTCAAAGCAATTGGTATTTAAAAGCTCGTTAAAGTCTTCTCTGTCAAGTGTTGACAGGAATTGGCAAAGCCTGTTAAGGAACTCATCATTTTGCCAGATTTTCACAAAAGCTTTGTCCTGTTGAGCAGACCTTGTTTAAACTCTCTGGTATGTTTATTTGTTCTAAGATGTTTCTGTGCACAGTGAGTTTGAGACTTTGTATTTTTTTAAGATTTATTTATTTATTTTAGAGAAAGCATGAGTGGGAGAAGCAGAGGGATAGAGAGAAACTCAAGCAGACTCTGCACCGAGTGTGGAGCCCAACATGGGGCTCAATCTCATGACTCTGAGATCAAAGCCAGAGCCAAAACCAAGAGTTGGATGCTTAGCTGACTGTGCCACCCAGGCACCCAAATATATTTGTGATTTTAAATAAAAGTTACTTGAGAACAAGGCTGTGCAAAGACACTTTGACACTTCTCTATCCCCTGAAAGCAGGAAATAAATCTCCCATGTTGAAGGTGCCAGGAGCCGAACAGATATTCTTATCACTAGAGATGGAACATTTGGAATCCAGAAGGCTGTACAAACACACTTGTTACTTTTAACATATTTACTCCCCCAACCCAAATTCTGTTTAGAATTCCTTACTAATCAAAGCTTTCAAAGTTCAGTTTTCTTTGTTTAATCAATTCCTCATAGATTTCCTCCCTCCTTGTCTGAAAAGTGTAAAAAAAAAAAAAAAAAAAAAAAAAACTTATGGCCTTGATCATTTCTTTTGAGCTCAATTTCATTGTTGGGCCTCCATCCACACTTAATAAACTTTATTTTTTTTTTCCTCCTGTTAATGTGTCTCCTATAAATTTAGTTCTTAGTCCAACTGGAAGACCTTTAGGGTAGAGAAGAGTTTTTCCTTCCCTTCAGTTACAACTCAAGACCATGAAAGCATGTAACACAATTCTGGAATCATGGCAAAGAGTCACTTGAAAGGTGTATGCACAGACCATGGGGAAATGCACAGTTAATAATATTACCACTTCTCCCTCTAATTACCACTCAGTCTGGCCAATGAGAAGATGGTGTGATAGTGTGGCAAGACCACACACCTAGAGAGTAAATATAGCCTTAGATGGAGGCTGTGCCATTAAAGTAACCAAGGCTCATTGATTTCTTTTTTTTTTTTTTAATATATAAAGACCACTTATGTTCCAGTTGGTATGATAGGCATCAAGGATACACCAGGGAACCAGAATAACAAAATCCCTGCTCTCATGCACAGTAAGCCTATTACACCCATATTTGTCATTAATAACACTGATACAAAAATATGTACTCCCTCGATTTTTCTGTGCATTCAAACAAAATGACTTGTGCCAACCCTCTTGGTAAAGTGATTTCTCCCCAAACACTCATTGATCACTTGTAATGTGCATGAGAGACAGAAGATGCAAATTCCACTAAATGTTCAGCCCTGTGAGAGTTTAATCTCTAAGAAAAGAAGCTTTAGAAATGAAAATAAATAACTTCTTCTGGATGAGATTAAGGTACAAAATATACTAGGGAAGTGGGCAGTAAATAAAAGAACACCTAATGTTGTTTAAAGGAGTTGTATCATCCAACACTTGACAAAGCTTTTTGTTATTTGAGAAGAGCTTGAAGATATGTTTGCTGAAGGGATCATGCTGGGGGAGTATTATGGACAGAGGAAACATAAACTGTGTGTATGTGTGGGTATGGGTGTGTAAAGATAGAGTTGTAGAGTTAAAGAGAAAAAGATTTGTTGGGTTTTTCTTAAACTATCTTTTCATTACATTTAACAGATGTCTTGTCAATTTTAGGGAAAGTTTTTAAAAAAATGAAATTAACCTCTTATTGTATTTAAAATCTAGCAATCATGTGGACTCCCCAATGGGCATAATTTTGCATTGTGCCAACTATCTCCTTATGAAATGAGTTGATCTCTATTCTCTCTCTCATTTTAATGTTATTTGGATATTTTTTTTAACTTCTCAGGATCTTTCTTTTATTTTTCTTTATTAAATTTTTATTTTATAGAAATTGAAAAAAAACAATAGAACAAATCAATGAAACTAGAAGCTGGTTCTTTGAAAGAATTAATAAGATTGATAAACCCCTGGCCAGACTTATCAAAAAGAAAAGAGAAAGAATCCAAATAAATAAAATCATGAATGAAAGAGGAGAGATCACAACCAACACCAAAGAAATACCAATGAACAATTATAAGAACATACTATGAGCAACTCTACGCCAAAAAATTTGACAATTTGGAAGAAAGGGATACATTCCTAGAGACATATAAACTACCAAAACTGAATCAGGAAGAAATAGAAAACCTGAACAGACCCATAACCAGTAAGGAGATTGAAACAGTCATCAAAAATCTCCAAATAAACAAAAGCCCAGGGCCAGACGGCTTCTCAGGGGGAATTCTACCAAACATTTAAAGAAGAACTAATTCCTATTCTCCTGAAACTGTTCTAAAAAATAGAAATGGAAGGAAAACTTTCAAACTCATATTATGAGGCCAGCATCACCTTGATTCCAAAACCAGACAAAGATCCCATCAAAAAAGAGAACTACAGACCAATATCCTTGATGAACACAGATGTGAAAATTCTCACCAAAATACTAGCCAATACGATTCAACAGTACATTAAAAGGATTATTCACCACGACCAAGTGGGATTTATTCCAGGGCTGCAACAACATCCGCAAATCAATCAATGTGATACAACACATTAATAAAAGAAAGAACAAAAACCATATGATATTCTCAATAGATGCTGAAAAAGCATTTGACAAAGTACAGCATCCCTTCCTGATCAAAACTCTTCAAGGTGTAGGGATAGAGGGCACATACCTCCTTATTATCAAAGCCATCTGTGAAAAACCCACCGTGAATATCATTCTCAATGGAGAAAAACTGAAAGCTTTTTTGCTAAGGTCAGGAACACAGCAGGGATGCCCATTATCACCACTGCTATTCAACATAGCACTAGAAGTCTTAGCCTCAGCAATAAGACAACAAAAAGAAATTAAAGGCATCCAATTTGGCAAAGAAGAAGTCAAACTATCACTCTTTGCAGATGATATGATACTATACATGAAAAACCCAAAAGGGTCCACTCCAAAACTGCTAGAACTTTTACAGGAATTCAGTAAAGTGTCAGGATATAAAATCAGTGTGCAGGAATCAGTTGCATTTCTTTACACCAACAATAAAACAGAAGAAAGAGAAATTAAGGACTCAATCCCATTTACAATTCCACCCCAAACCATAAGATACTTAGGAATAAACCTAACCAAAAAGACAAAGAATCTATACTCAGAAAACTATAAAGTACTCATGAAAGACATTGAGGAAGACACAAAGAAATGGAAAAATATTCCATGCTCATGGATTGGAAGAACAAATATTGTGAAAATGTCTATGCTACCTAAAACAATCTACACATTTAATGCAATCCCTATCAAAATCCCATCCTTTTTTTTTTTTTGAAGAAATAGAACAAATAATCCTAAAATGTATATGGAATCAGAAAAGACCTTGAATAGCCAAAGGAATATTGAAAAAGAAAACCAAAGTTAGTGGCACCACAATTCCAGACTTCAAGCTCTATGGCAAAGCTGTCATCATCAAGACAGTATGGTCTGGCACAAAAACAGACACATATATCAATGGAACAGAATAGAGATCCCAGAAATAGACTCTCAATTCTATGGTTAACTAATCTTTGACAAAGCAGGAAGGAATGTCCAATGAAAAAAAGACAGTCTCTTCAACAAATGGTGCTGAGAAAATTGAACAACCACATGCAGAAAAATGAAATTGGACAATTTCCTTACACCACACACGAATATAGACTCAAAATGGATGAAGGACCTCAATGTGAGAAAGGAATCCATCAAAATCCTTGAGAAGAACAAGGCAGCAACCTCTTCAACCTCAGCTTCAGCAACTTCTTCCTAGGAACATCACCAAAGGCAAGGGAAGCAAGGGCAAAAATGAACTATTGGGATTTCATCAAGATCAAAAGATTTTGCACAGCAAAGGAAATAGTTAATAAAACCAAAAGACAACTGACAGAATGGGAGAAGATATTTGCAAATGACATATCTGATAAAGGGCTGGTATCCAAAATCTATAGAGTTTAGCAAACTCAACACCCAAAGAACAAATAATCCAATCAAGAAATGGGCAGAGGACGTGAATAGATATTTCTGCAAAGAAGACATCCAGATGGCCAACAGACACATGAAAACATGCTCCACATCACTCAGCATCAGGGAAACACAAATTAAATCCACAATGAGATACCACCTCACTCCAGTCAGAATGGCTAAAATTAACAAGTCAGTAAATGACAGATGCTGGCGAGGATGTGGAGAAAGGGGAACCCTCCTACACTGTTGGGAATATAAGCTGGTGTAACCACTCTGGAAAACAGCATGGGGTTCCTCAAAAAGCTGAAAATAGAGCTACCCTATGACCCAGCAAATGCATCACTGGGTATATACCCTAAAGATACAAACATGGTGCTCCAAAGGGGCACATACACATGAATGTTTAAGCAGCAATGTCCACAATAGCCAAACTATGGAAAGAACCTAGATGTCCAACAACAGATGAATGGATAAAGAAGATGTGGTAAATATATATATATATATGTGTATACACACATATATATATATAATGCAGCCATCAAAAGAAATGAAATCTTGCTATTTGTGACAACGTAGATGGAACTATAGGGTATTATGCTTAGTGAAATAAGTCAATCGGAGAAAGACAACTATCATATGATCCCCCTGATAAGAAAAAGTAGAGATGCAACGTGGGGGTTTGGGGGGTAGGAAAAGAAAAAAGTGAAAGAAGATGGGATCGGGAGGGAGACAAATCATAAAAGACTCAACCTCACAAAACAGGCTGAGGGTTGCTGGGGGGAGGAGGGGAGGGAAAGGGTGGTGGGGTTATGGACATTGGGGATGGTATGTGCTGTGGTGAGTGCTGTGAAATGTGTAAACCTGGTGATTCACAGACTTGTACCCCTGGAGATAAAAATACATTAAATGTTTATTAAAAAAAATTAAAAATTAATAAATTAAAAAATTATTTTAATTCCAGTATAGTTATCATATGGCATTATATTAGTTTCAGGTGTACAATAAAGTGGTTGAATACTTCCATACAAATCTCTAATCTCTTACTTGACAAATATTTATAGAGTATTTATGATGCAAGATGCTTTGTCAAGTTTTGGAATACATAAAAGCTAAATAAAACATTGTCCTCCATCAGTCCAATATCCAGTATCAGGAAAAGTAAATGATTATTATAGTGTATTATACTTGTCAATACTTTTTAAATTATAAGGTGCCTGGCTGGCTTAGTCAGTAGAGCTTGTGAATCTCCACCTCAGTGTCATGAGTTTAAGCCCCCATGTCTTGTATGGAACCTACTTAAAACACACACACACACACACACACACACACACACACACTTTTTAAGTTACAAGAGACAAACTCAGTGAAGATTAGCCTTAGAAGAAAAGAAATAGATAGAGACAAAGAGAGACATAGAGAGAAGGGAATGCATTGGTGTCCATAAAAGGGGAAGAAAGAGGATGTCTTCAGAAAAAAGATTGGATCCAGAATCTTGATCAGGAATTTCTTTCACTGTCCAGTCTTCAAAGGTTAGGTTAGTTCTCTCCAACTGCATTATATCAAGATAACAGGAGATAAAACGAATGCTTCCATCAACTGCAAATTGAAAAGCTCAGGGAATATCTCTGATCAGCTGATTTGTGTATACGCATGGATCATACATCAACCATTATAGCCAAGGGACAAAGTTTCTCCTGGGTCAAAGGCCTAGCCATACAGATGTTAGGGTTAGCTAGAGAATCTCCCCATCCCAAAGAAATGGGAGGCATAGGTCCTTCTGGGATCATGATGAGGAAGATCCTGGTTAGGGCTGAGAGGAAGGTCAAGGAGGTGGCTTTTGAATTGAGCTTTAAGATGACTTAACTTAGTCATGAGCAAGAGAATAGGCTGGAAGGGGGTAGTGTCAGGATTTAGGAAGAGTAGTAGATTATAGGAAGTGCGTGGGAGGAGGCAACCACAGTAAACTCTGACAACTGAACTTGGAAAAGAAATGAGAAGATGAAGAAAGCATGCACCCAGACAAGATGAGTAATTGTGATAAAGTCTAGTGATGCATTATTAGCATGCCTCTCCCAAACAAATGCAGGCTTAAGACAAGACAGTAGTATTAACGATATGGTTTATTATGTTAATTATTTGAATTATGTAAAGTCAAGGAATTTTACTTAATAAAGTCTTCTCAAATCTTAATTATGTTTAATGGCAAAGCCTTAATCTTAAATAGCAAAATTAATAACAAAAGAAATCCCATTAATATTAATAATGGTTTATTTAAGGTCTGCTCTGCATGAAATTTAAAAATTCCATTAGATGTTTTCATCCAAATTCCATTCTCATATTTTGTAGCTTCTCTGGATCTGGCAGGTTCAGAACGTGGTATTGGCGGTAGCTGGGAAAACACTTGGAACTGCCTTGATCCTGGACAACACTTAAACAGTCCTTCAAGGTAGAAACAGATTTTCATCTTCTGCTCTATTAACTCTTGCCCCTTTTTTAAGGTCAACTCAAATTTTACTTTCTCTGTGATTTTTTTCCCTCATCTTCCTCCAATCCTTAGAGATAAAGATGGCCTTGCCTATCCCATACTTTCCAAGTGGTATTTAATGCAATGGATTCTAGTACTTTATTCAATATATTCGATCATTAGACTAGATCTTCCCCGACACTCAAGAAATGGTTATTCATCTCTGTATCCCTCATACTTGAGATAAGATCTGGAATACATTTGCTCAACTTGTACCTATCTTGCAATAAATTGATGAATGATATAACAAACAAATAAATAAGTTTTGTTCTGATTCAAAGGCTTTAGAAAATGTATCTATATATTCCTG
Source organism: Mustela nivalis (assembly GCF_964662115.1). Taxonomy (NCBI): domain Eukaryota; kingdom Metazoa; phylum Chordata; class Mammalia; order Carnivora; family Mustelidae; genus Mustela; species Mustela nivalis. Next base: position 5,755,000 of record NC_139021.1, read on the forward strand.
ATTCAGATAAGTTCAGCTCTCTACCACCTATAGCTAATACTGCTACTGTAGGTGTGCTGAAGGTTTTGGGTAGGAAAAAACAATAAATAATATTGTATTTCCTTATTTGGAAAAATCAGTTAAAAATATCTATATTAGATGGTTGTCTTGAAGGTCATATGAGATAATCCTAAGCAATCAGCTTTTGGGACAATAACTTGCCAATGATAGATGCTTAATGAATATAGAATATATCTGTATGGGAGAACAGTCTTAGAAATTTAAAAATAGTTCTTCCCCAACACTTTCATAAATTGAGTATCTAAATCTTTTTTATTTTTTTAATTTGACATACATGGTAAATAATTGAATTTAGATAATTTTAGATTGTATAGATTTTAGATGGAAGGTTTGTATTTTTCTCTTCACTTTAGTCTGTCTTAACCTCAAGTTTATATTTATAAATATGAGAGATTTTATTCTAGAATGGCCACATCTAAGTGTTTTTTTTTTTTTTTCTTTAGACTATACTATCTCTAACTCACTCTGATAAACTAAAATTGGAAGTGTTAATGAACTCAAAACTCATTATTTACTTCCTCTTTTAAGATGGACATTTCCAGCCTCAGGTTCTGATATACATAAAATGAAAACTTAAACTAATGTATTTGATTTGCTGTTTTGTAATATATTATATTGCTTTGTAAAAGTAATACCGCTTTATGTGAGGGGTTTAGAAAGCATAAATGAGGGGCGCCTGGGTGGCTCAGTGGGTTAAGCCTCTGCCTTCGGCTCAGGTCATGATCTCAGGGTCCTGGGATCGAGCCCCACATCGGGCTCTCTGCTCAGCAGTGAGCCTGCTTCCCCTTCTCTCTGCCTGCCTCTCTGTCTGCTTGTGATCTCTCTCTCTCTCTCTTTCCGTGAAATAAATAAATAAATAATCTTTAAAAAAAAAAAAAAAAAAAAAAAAAAAAAATAGAAAGCATAAATGAGCTTAAAAACAGCATTTAAAAATGGATTATTCACTAAGAAGTGTACAGTTATTGTACCTTGGTATGGTTCCTTCTATCCTTTTTTTCCATAAAATATTTTATAAATATAATTCAGTAGTTTTTTTATTAAATGACTGATATGTAGGCACTTCTAACATTTTGTGTATGTAAGTTATATAGTATGTTATAATGTGATAAATGATAAATGACATGGAAATATACACACAAAAGGAAAAGTTCAGGCTGCAATTTTAAGTAAGGTAGTCTGGGTAGGGTCTGCTAAGAGAGAAATATCTGGACAAAGATTTGAAGGTGATGGTAAAGTTAACATATTTTGAGGAACGGTAACCCAGGCATTAGGAGAGTCAATGCAAATGCCTAAGACACAGAATCTAGGGAATTCAGGTGGGACCAAATAAATCAGTGTGAATGATGGAAAGTCAATAAATGTACGTAACAGTATATGAAGAGAGAAACAACGGAGGCCAGATCATGTAGGTTTTGTGAGATTTAGGTTTCTACTCTGAAAGAAAAAGAGGTATTCGGGTTTATAACAGGATCCCCCTGGATGCTATGTTGAGAGAAGATGGTAGGCAGGCCAGCGGTGATATCAGTGAGGCCACTGTAGTAATTCAGTGGATCCTGTTGGCAAACAGGATTGTATTTCCTTATTTGGAAAAATCAATTAAAAATATTTATATTAGATGGTTGTATTGAAGGTGATATGAGATAATCCTAAGCAATTAGCTTTTGGGACAATAACTTGCCGATGATAGATGCTTAATGAATATAGAGTATATCTGTATGGGAGAACAGTCTTAGAACGCAGTCCGGAACGCAGATGTTAGTGTGCATCCTGCTATTCAGTCTGCATCACCCCAGCTCACGCGGTCACAGACCTCTAACCACAAACTACTATTGTCATAAAACATTCCGCCCTTAAGAATGTGTCGTGATTAACTTTAGGAACCTTGGAGACAGAAAATAGCATGCTAACCAACCTGACATCTAAAAATATCATCCCAATTAGTATTTCTAAACACAGTCCACTAATTGATGAAAACAAACTACATGGTTTGCTGCCTGTTGGCTGCTTTGCTACTATTATACTTTGGCTCCTCTCCTCTTACCTCCTCCATAAACTCTCTTTTCTTCATTTTTGAGGTGTTAGACAGTTTAGAAATCTGAAGATGTAATTGTGTTAGGAAAAAAAGTCAAGTCAAATCCCTTTGTTTGTATAACTAAAGAGAGTCCAGAAAGTATATTACTCTTCTGCGGTTGAGTAATTTTCAGAGACACACAAGTAACTCACATCCAATCCACGGCTCAAAAGGGAGAGTGCACACAACCAGGGAAGAATATTAAGGAAACTCTTTGCTCTAAAAAGTAGAAGGTACTAATCAGTGTTCTGCCAAAGCTAGTTATGTATAGACAGCTTCTAAATTAGGTCCTGATGATCGCTGCCTGTGGTGCCTATGGCTTTATAATCCTCTTTCCATAAGTAATTTGCTTCTAATCAACCAAACACCTTAACACTGAGAGGACATAACTTTTGTGATTAAGTTTGAAGTGATGAAGCAAGTGCCATATGGTGACCTGTGACCACATGAGAGGAACTAAGAGTGGCCTGCATTCAATGGTCAGCAAGAAACTGTGGCCTCAGTCCAACAACTTGAAAAAAAACAAGAATCCTATGAACAGCTGGATATGCATAGAAGTGGACCCTTCTCAGTCAAGTATTCGAATGAGATACCATCCCTGACTAACACTTATTGTAGCCTTTAAAGATCCTGAAGCTGATGTCCAGCTAAGCCATGCCTAAATTCTTGACCCACAGTCACTGTGAGAAGACATTTCTGTGTGGCTTCCAGCTGCTAACTTTTGTGGTAGTTTTAATGTATCAATAGATAATGGATGCTAACTTTCATTTCCTCATGCTATTTTCTTAAGTTACAACATTTAAGAAAATCACCCTTTAATTATTTTAAGCATGCATTATATCATTAGACATTTAAGCAAAACTGATCAAAAAGAATCTGACATATTCAAGTTTACTCTTACGAAAACCTATCGTTATTAAGAATGTGATTATTTTAGTTTATTTGCATAATTTATATTAACACCCCACAAGTTATGAATTTTAAGTTAATACAAGAGAATGAAATGGTGAGGAAAGAGAATTTGATGTTGAAATCTAAAATAATTCTCATTAAAAAAGCAGACTTCTGTAATTGAAAAAAAGAATCCAAAAATCTGGCATGCTCTTTTGGGCACTATTGATGCCAACCAACTCTGGCTAAATAAAAAAAAAAAAAAAAAAGGGAAGCCTTTTTTAGGGGAGAAGAAGAGAAGAAGTTATGCACCAACTATAATAAAAGTATTGCTGAATTACCCTCCAGAAGTGTAGGAGTCAAGATGGAACAAAGAAATCTGGAATGGAGAAACCATTGACATGTCAGCTCTCATAAACTCCTAAGTCCCTCTCTTTAAGTCACACAAGACAATCTCCAGGGAGTACATCTAAGTTGGAAGGAGGGACAAGATGGGTATTTAACATAGGCAGAGTTTCTGATGGATACACATTCAGAGGGAGGACCCAAACAGCAAGAACAATGCCTGACACACAGTGGTCACCAAATTTACATGGTTGACGGAATGAGTGGATGAATCATAGTGATCTGGCCAGCAAAAGAGAAAAAAAAAAAAATCTTCAAGTGCTATTTACAATTTTAACATTATGATTGGCAGAATAGTGGTCCCCTAAAAATGTAGACATCCTACCTAGCCCCTGGAACCTGTGAATGTGTTATCTTCCTTGGCAAAAGGGACTTTATAGATATGACTAAATTAAGAATCTTGAAGAAGGGAGATTACCCTGGATTATCCAGGTAGGACCATTATAATTATTAAGATTTCTCGGGGGCGGGGGCCAGAATGTCAGATTCAGAGAAAATGTGAGGACAGAAACAGTGGTCCCAGTGATGGAGGGTCATTGTGACACACTTTATATCAGCCCATCCAATTCAGGGTAGAAGGAAGCTGACTCTATGCAAGCTACCAAATCTCCTTCTCTTGGCTTCTGTCCCTTCATCTTAAAAAAAAAAAAAAAGAATATGCATGACATAATGACATGCATAATAGAATGTATGACATAATTGTGAGAAGCTAATGTGACCATCCAAGGATGTGCTTTGAAAAGTATCTGGCATGTGGTGCATACTCCACAAATACCAGTTATTTTTAACAAGACTATTGGAGAATACCAAATAATTAATAATCTTAAAATAATAGCCATGGTAATCTGCATATCCTTAAAGGTGTTTTAGAGCAGTGCCTCTGTCCCAGTCTATGAAGAAAGCAAAGTTGTTTGCTTTTCAAGAGCAAATTCAATTGAATGCAAATTCAAGTTAATTGCTGTAAGCATATCTACCTCTTTTTAGCCATTCCTGTAGCTGTCCCCCTCTTCTAGTATAACTTTCTAATGTACAACCAAGACGGTGTCTTCCTAGCACCTCAAGTGGGCTCTGTGAACTCACAGGTGAATTACCTTCACTCTTCTGCAATATTATATGTTTCCTATGACAGCAAGTCTTCTTTCTTCTTTACTTGCCCTACTCACTCCAGAATTCTCAGATCCTTTCTTCTACCTCTTACCAGCCAAACTTTCTAAAGATAGATTACTTTCCATCTTCAATAAAGGCATGGGAGGGACCATTTGAGACCCCTTCTAAAGGTAAATGTCTGAGTTTCTGGAGGGACATGACATCTACGACAAACCAATCTTGCTGAGCTAGGATGCCATGTTGCCATATGGAATGTGAAACCCCTGGCACAGTGCCTAGTATATAACAGGTTCTCAATGAATAATGACTATTGTTATTTATATTCTTGGTACTATTGCCACCCCTACAACCCTTACAGCAGTCTGTCTGCACAGCTAGACTGAAAGAGAAGGAACTACACCTCATTGATCTTAGGAATCTGCCCCAATGCACAGTACAGGGCCTGTTGCTCACACAACAGGCGTTTGCTAAATGTGTAGCCTCAAGACGACTTCCTCTAGGCACATCTCAAAGATCTCCTTTGCACAACATGCCCACATCTGCCTACAGGGCAACATCAGCAGAACAACAGCCTGGGTGCAGCAGGCTGTTAATGACCTGTCTCTGAGGAAATACTACCCAGTACTAAAATGACTCACCACCAAAAGGTGCATTTTATGGTGTCATTTTTCTTCTGTGATATTTTGTGTGGCGTTAAATTTTATCCATAACAATTGAGATTCTAAATCCAGGCTTAAAGGCAGAAGGCCAGGGAGGGGGCTATCATTATGGTGATATTGAGAGCAATGATTGCATTCAGCAGTGAAAGGAGGATTCTGCTTCAGTGTCAATGCCTGATAATTAACTAGGAGAAAGCTTCTTCCTTGCCCCCCGGTGAAACAGTTAAATTCCAAGTCAAGATGCTGGGCTGGAGAGAAGATAGAATAATGTGCCTCCAGCTCTCTTACCTGTCATACTAGCAAGTCACATCTGTAAAAAGTCAGAGCTCTTTCTTAGAGGTGCTGAAACAGCTTTGTGCTCTCTTCTGGCTTCATTCATTCAATCCATCCTTTCATCTATGTGTAGACATACAATTAAACCCATCTCTCACTCCTGCTCAGCCTCCCACATCTTTCCCATGCATCCTTGGGACTACTCCAAACATAATCAGCAGACACCATGCCACTTCCTTTCTGTTCATCCTGAAGACCTGGCTCACCCCACCAGTTATTTCTACAGCCCTGAGGATACAGGGGAAACATGACATTTCTCCCCTACTACTGCGATTCTAGAACATCTTCTCTCCCCCCAAAATGACTCAAGTTATAAATTGTGTCACTCACTACCCCTCTTTGTCCTTGTCATTTATTTCTGTATTGCAAATATTACACTTATATCAATACCAGAGGCACATTTTCAATTCCATGGGGATTTTAACTCCTGTCCTGATGTCCTTTCTCCAAGACTGCTGTTGTTAGCAATTCAGTGATTACAGTAGGCACATCAATAATTCCTCCAAAGCTTTGGCTTCCAAGTTTTGATCTTCTTGCAATGATCTTGATCTGCACTTTGAGCTACTCATGCCTGTGGTTGCTCCCTAGACCTCGTATTACTAGTAAGTGTCTCACTTCCCTTGTCTCCAAGCTCTCCTGTTCTAGTTCTCCCATGCTTCTAGTCTGATCAAAACAATTACTTAATCTAGAAAAAATCAAAAACAAAAACAAAACAAAACAAACAAAAAACACAAAACAAACAAACAAAAAACCTGTATGGGCCTATTCAGCCAGAGCAGCCCCACCCCGGTTAAACTGCCATTTTGTTGTAAAGCTTAAATTGACCTTGCCCCCCTCCCAGGGGAACTTATTTAAAGGCAAGTCCGGGAAACCAGTCCCAGGTAACAAAGTCCAAATACAAGGGTGGGTCAGGCTAGGTGGAGGTGTTCAATCAGTGGGGGCGCATACTATCTCCTAGCTACCAAGAAGTATGGGCCCCTACCCTTTGGGAGCCTTTTGGCGCCAATCCTAACCAAGGTGTGATAGGCTGGTTCAAATGTCTACTAGGGTAAATTGTAATTCAGTTGGTTGCCTAGCATCACTGTGGAGTTTCCTATGTGTGTTACAATCTCATTGGCCACCTGTGTGTGGCCCAGCCCAACCACATGCATGGCCTTTGCTCTATAAAAGTTAGTCTGGAAAGCAGGGAGGGGTCGTCCTCTCTGGAGGGGCGGCCCCGACCCGTCTGTTTGATGGTCAGTTTGATTCCAGATGCTTGGCGTGAAATAAAGCTTTGCTTGACCTTCGCTTTGTATCAGTCTTGCTCTTTTAATCACAGACTCATTATTGGGATACCCAATTTTGGGGGACCCAACAAACCTTTATTCTTTTCACCCTACCACATGTCCACTGCCTTTGGTCTCATGGTAGCCTCCCTTTACCTTGTATTCAGACCTTGGATTCCATGGTCCCTCATTATAATCATACTTCCTAACAAACTTTATACACCCTGTCCCTTTATTGAACTCATGTAGGATTGTTTTGGAACCTGGTCAGGTTCAACTTTGCCTCCTCTGGACCTACCTGGAGAGCCAAATGTGGCTAGTGTCAAAGAAAACCAGGACTGAACAATAGCTGAAGGAGTAAAAAGAAATTTTGTGAAGAAAGAGTTGCAACAGAGGAAAAGATAATTTGGTATAGAAATGGGCTAAATTCTGAATACCCCAAGAACAAATGAGGATTTATAGGTAAAGAGTAGGCTGGGGGAATGAGCGCCAGAAAATTGCAAGATGAGACATCACAGGTAGGGGGATTCCTTCTGAACTGACCTGACCTAGAAGTTTCCTTGCTGAAGGTAGGCCAGGGTAATCAGACCACCTGTGAAATGGTGTGAGATGAGGAGTTTGATCAGACATTGATAAGACAGTGGAGGTGAGAGATTCTCACTAAATGGACTTAGTAGGATTCTTGCTAAAACTAGGCTAAGCCAGCCTGAGGACAAGGCCCAAGCTCAGGTCAAAACTGAAAATATGCTGAGGGGGCTAAATGTAAAATAGTGATCACTAAATCAGTCAGAATGGAAAATGAATATAATGAAGTGTTAAATCCAAAGCACTATGAGAAGGAATTTTTTTTGGTGGGGGGAGGGGAGAGAGAAAGCATGAATGGCAGGGGTGGACAGAGGGAGAAGGAAAAGCAGACTCCCTATTGAGCAGGGAACCCAAAACTGAACTCAATTTTAGGACCCTGGAATCATGGCCTGAGCAGAAGGGAGAAACTTAACCAACTGAGCCACCCAGAAGTCCCTGAAAAAAAAAATTATCAACACCACTTATACTGTTCATATTAGGTGCCAGGCACTTGTTCTAAATGATTTATACATATTCAGTCTTTAATATATTTTATTTATAGATAAGAAAATGGAGTCAAAGACCTGCCCTCTGACAACTGAGAGATGATTCAAGAGAAAAGCTGCTGAGAATGAATACAAATTTAAAAAATTTTTAAAAATGATTTAATTCTCTCTGTTGAAAAAATAGGAAGAGATCTGCACAATCCCCCTGAACCTCTGCCAACACACACACCTTTTCCTAGAGGATTTACTTTTGAAAATATGTAGTCACAGGTTCTTTCTCTGCCTCTTTGAAATGTATGTAAATCTTTTCAAAAACTAAGTTAGCCTCCTGCCAGCTTTATAACCCAGGCATGTCTTCCTCAAGGACTTGGAGACTATGTCTTTGAAATGTAATCATCAGAGAAGGATAATAAGCCTCATTCCCTGCTCCTATGAGGACAAGAGCCTAGTTTCCAACTTCCCAGAGCCTAGCTCCAAGTTGGAAAGTCATCTCTTGTAAAGATATGAGAAATGTATTTTTCCTTTGGATAAAACCAATTAGCTAATCCAGATTGTCACCCCAACCACCAAGTGAAGTTAGGATAAACCATGTGTGACAAATGGTACTATCAAGTCCCCTTGCTTGAGGACTAGTTATGATGTTTCTTGAGAACATGTACAGGATGGGTCGTATCTGCCTGGCTATAGAAGAAGGTAAGATTTATTTCTACCTTTACAACTTCCTACTGGATTGTCTGTGTTGTGCATTATGTTCTGGTTTCTGCTTTTCAACAATAAAACAGCTTTCTTTTTCTTCTACTTTTGTGGAGTGTTTTTCTGGGTTGAGTTTTGTTTGTTTGTTTTACTTGTTTGTTTTTAAATTATATTTCCAAAAAAGTGCCAGAATGGGATGTGTTAGGATAAATGAGATTAATCGTGAACATTGGAACATGATTCTGTACTTACTCCTGAGGAATGTAATTTTGATTTTTTTATATCATGTGATGATTCTTTGTAAGGTGAATATGTGTTACACATTTTAGAACAAGATGCAAAAATCCAGAAGCTTGTGCTGCCATCGACAGCACCTTCAGAACCCCCTAAATGACCCCAGAGACTGCTGACTGAATTTTTCTCTTTTCTTTTTGTACATCCTTTACTGATATATATGAGAAACTTGTTGCTATTACAAATTACCACAAATTTGGTGACTTAACACAAATCAATTTGCCTTACAATTCTGGATGTCAGAGGTATAAGATGGGCTGAGGGGGTGGCTGTGCTTCTTCTGGAGTCTACAGGGGAAAATTCATTACCTTGCTTTTTCTAGCTTTTGGATGTTCCTCACATTCCTTAGTTCCTGGTCCCTTCCCCCATCTTTAAAATCAATAGTGTGGCATCTTTGAATCTCTCTCTCTCCTCTTTCTGTAGGAGGTAAGGAACGAAGATGGTGTCTGTTCAAGCTGCTATAACAAAAATACCATGAACTGAGAAGCTAAAACAATAAACATTCAGGTCTCACAGTTTGGAGGTTGACAAATCCAAGATCAAGGTGTTGGCAGATTCAGTATCTGGTAAGAGCCTACTTCCTGGTCATAGATGGCCATCTTCTCCCTGTGTGCTCACATGGTAGAATGGACAAACTCTGAGGCCTCTTGTATAAAGGCATTCATCCTACCATGAGGGCTCTACCCTCATTACCTCATTACCTTCTCCAAAGAAGGCCTTGTCTCCAGACTCTTCCACTTGGGATTAGAGTTCAAGATACAGTTTTGAGAGTCCACAAACACCCACTTTGTAAAAGATGGTCCATGCAGGGGAGGTTGGTTAGACTGAAGTTATTCTGTTTAGCTCATAACTTCTATCTTCAAAAGCATCCTATTCAACATCTGCTGGGTTTTCTGCCCAGAGATTACAAGAGTAGTGATTAAAGTCCCAAGCCCTATTCAAATAGGATTTCATAGAAGACTGGAATCCAGAACTCAGACAGGAGCGTGTTAATCTTCTCTCCTGCTGAGTCAACCACGCGCTGCATTTGCTTTGCAGCTAACACTTCATAATAGTTATGTGCTCAATAAATGTCCACCCAGAATATGGATTTCACAAAAATGCAACACTATAGCCACCCCAAGGGTTTACGATCCATAATTCATTTTGGAAAATGGCTTGATTCACTTGGAGCAGTAAAATCTGAGAACTTCATGGCTCATAATAATGTCAGAGAGAGCAATCTTCCATGCTAACTGTGCACAGAGAATTAAAGCCGTACTGTCTAAACATTGCACGAACCCCATCCCCACACAAATCAGGTGGGGCCCACCCCCAAACACTTGGATGAATAACGATCAAGACCAATCCATATTTTATCTTCTGTAAACCAGGCAAGTTGTTGATATAGGCATTCCACAGAAAAGAAGCCTACCAGGAGAGGTGAATTCTAGTCCTAATACTTCTTATTTTTTTGTTGTTGTTGTTAATTTGTGGCCCTAGTTGGGTATCAATATGCATTTGGCCTCACATATTCCAACGTAATATCCAGCATATATTTCAGCCTCAATCCTTGACACTTCCATCCTACCCCTCCATATCCTTTGCTTCCTTAACAAAAAAGATTCTTGTATTTCCAGAATAAAATTATGATTATCCTTATCTCCAAGCATTTGCACAAAGGTTCATCTCTGCCTAAAATATGCCTAACCCTCTTCAAGGCCCATATTTAAGGCCACTTTCTCTAGGAACTCTTATCTTACCTTTCCATAATGATTTTTCCCTTGAAGATGGGGGCTGTTCATTAAGCTAATCAGCACTTAATAATTACTTATTTTTATTTGTTTGTTTCTATGCTGGTTTTGTTTAATATGTTCTAAATATTAAGCACATAGGTAACATAATTTACAATAGTATTTTCGTCCAAGTATACAAAAGAAGAGATAAAAACAATTAAGACAGGTGTCCAAGACCATGTAGTTAGAGAAACATGACCACAGGTTCTTCTGCTTTTTGGAGTCAAGTATTTACCCCAACAATACAATGCTGCATTATATCTTTTCATTTATAGATATATATATATATAGAGAGAGAGAGAGAGAGAGAGCGCGAGCGCGCATGTGAGCAGGGCGAAGGGCAGAAGAAGAAGAAGAGAGAGAATCTCAAGTAAACTTCCCCTCAAGCCTGGGGGTTGATGTGGGCCTCAATCCCACAACCCTGAGATCATGACCTAAGCTGAAACCAATTGTTGGAGGCTTAACCTACTGAGCCACTCAGGTGTTCCTGCATTGTATCCTTTCAAAAAGATAAACTGTGATAAAGATGCAAAGTGCTTGGCATATGTTCATACAATTTTAAGGCACCCAATGGATGACATTTATTGTTTGTGTGCTGTATTGCTATTATTAGTGCCACTTCACAAAAACAAAACAAAGTAAATATTATTATCCTTAATGTACACATGACGGAAGTGGAGGCTTAGATTTTTAAAATCTTCACAAAGATCACCCAGTTACAGAGGCAGTGTTGAAACCTCATTAACTTTTATTATTTCTTAAATTGTCCTTTCTTTATTCCAGTTCAGTGCTGTGATTAAAGGGAAATTTGGACTGTGTTTCCAATATCTGTGGAGAGACTTATGATCCTGTGTCCTCTGATGCTATTGTCTCCTCAGGTATAGAATATGGTCTACGATTCACTGGGCATTATCTGGTCTTCAAACAGTGCCCTCCTCCAAGGCACTACATATTTATTAAAGCATCCAGTTGCAGAGCAAGTCATTTATCTGATTCTGGTTTCAAACTGTCTGATTATTCATGAAATGATTCATCATGGAAATAATGGAAGTTTAGTAGGATAGAAGCATTCTTAAAACAAAGTGGAACAAAATGTCACACTTTAGGCATCACAGTTCCCAAGGCTACCATCTTGGTGGTGCTCCTCCTATGACTTTTGATGGGCAAAAGCTAGTCTCACTGTTTGGTCAAATATTTTCCTCAAGGTGGGGAAGGAACTGGATGAGCTCCTCAACAAACATTTATTGACCACCTGCTAAGTAAAGCAGATGGAACACATGATGGATGATACAAATAAATATAATGTAAACCCCCTTGCCCTCAAAGACCTGGAAACCCTGGAACTCTCAAGTAGTGCCAAAGGAGCCATAATGTGTTACATTCACTTCGGGAATTTGGTAATAACTACTAAATCTAAGCATGTGTCTACCCTCTGTCTCAGCAACTGCCCTTTTACTTATATGCCCAGGAGCAGTGAATGTTCGTGTTCACCAAAGACACAGATAAGAATGTCTATAGCAGCCAAAATAGGGAAAAAACAGTATTCATTACCAGTGAAATGGTAAGTTATTCACAGGTTAAAATATCCAGAAATTTAAAAGAAAAGAATAAACTGCTCTTTGTATCACTATAGATAAATGTCACAGACTTAACATTGAGTGAAAAGAAGCCAGATATCAAGGTATACATATTTTTTTGATTCTATGTACATGAAGTACAAGGAAAAACAAAACGAAGATGATCGAAGTCAGACAATAAGTATCTTAGTGTGGTGAAATATTAACAGGAAGATGCACAAAGGAGTCTTTGAGGATGCCGCAAATGTTCTGTTTCTTGATCTAGGTGTTACATAAGCAATATTCGAACCTCATAATATATGTATATATACATATATGCACATATAACATATGTAGATATACATATATACACATATAACATATGTAGATATACATATATATACATATAACATATGTAGATACATTGAATTGACCATAATACGTGTGCCCTTTTCTGAATGTATGTTATATCACACTCATTAAAAAAAAAGGGGGGGGGGAAGGAAAGAAAAACCCCAAAAGCAAATGAAGAAGACATCAGGATGGTGAATTGCTTGTAATATGGAAAACACTGAAACAGTGATGCTCTTATGTATTTTATATAAGTTTTATGAGAAAAAAATATGTGCATAAACCTGTTATAGCATTTTTTAACTAATCAACTACTTATACTACTTATACTATTTCACTTATGTATTCCTTTGACAACACCTACAGAAGTCTGCAACATATGCAATAGGAGTAGAGAGGAGACAGAGCTCAAATACTGTCCTCTGGTGACATGTCCTGGTGACATGGGAAGCCAGACCAAACTTATAAATCACAAATTATCAAAATCCCAGGGTAGCACGACACAAAGCAGGACCAACACGCAAGGCCTTAGTTTTGAGGAGAAAAATACTGATGCTCAGAGGCATGGTATGATTTAATCAGCTGAGCAATGTGGAAGCTGCTCTTTGCACAGTTGAATGAGCATGAATTTCTTCTGAAGCTACAAGCCACTTGACTTTCTTACTCCAAGTGTTCTTAATCCTAAGAGCCAGCATGAACAATGGTTCATAGGAGCTGGAGGGAGCTTTTGGCCTTGTAGTCATGGTGCCTGTGATTCAGTGTTGGAATGAACACTCATTGTATAGCTGTGTAACTGTGGCCCATAACCACATACTCTGAGTTCTACTTTCTATAGCTACAGAATGAGAATAAAATGTTTATGGAATGCTTTCCATGACAAACATCAAGTCCCAAGCAGCTTAGTGGGACTTTTACAAGCTGCCCCCAACTATTTTCCAGCCTCATTTTCTATCTGGGCTCATCAACTATTTGTTGAGGGCTTGTCATATAGCAGATGTATTCCAGATGCCAGGGTTTGTGAAGAGGGCAAGTTGGAAGTCTGTTCTGGAGGGAGGTAGATGGTAAATAAGTAAATGAACAAGAAAATAATAGAATTCCAGAGAGAAAAAAAGTGATATAAAAACATACAGGAGATGATGAGAGGGAGAGCTCAAGTGTTTGACTCTACTTTAGGTTGGCTTGTTGAGGAAGGCCTGTCTAAGGAAGTCACCTGGGAACTGAACTCTTGTGTGGACCTCTTTTGAGCTTGATCTCACTTCCTTTCTGTCTGTCTACTTCTTGCTCTAGCTAGAGCTTCAGCCATCAGCTCTGAAGAACTCTAAGCAAGTGACTCCTTACCTTAGCTAAACCTTATTTGACCATGTTCTACTCAGGGCTCCTCTGAAGTCACACAATAACATGCCTGTGGGAAACTGTTAGAGCCTTACAATGTCTGAGCCAGCAAGGACAAGATTAGTACACCATGGGGAACCTTTGATATATGGTATATGGTATGATATATGGTATGATATTTGGTATATGGTATGGGCTGACATATGGTATCTAGAAGATGAGGGCTTGTTCCTTCCATCTTTTGGTTGGGCAATTATAAGATTAATTCTATGTGGCTTTTCAAAAGACAGAGAGGAAAAAAAAAAAAAGTCAGAGAAACTGCCCCAATTGTCCATAGCAGAAATCAGCTTAATTATATTCTTCCTTCTTTGACATTTCACTCTTTTTAATGTCAAAATAATGCTATTCAGTGTGTGTGTTTATGTGTGTGTGTGTGTGTGTGTGTGTGTGTGTGTGTATTATATATAAAAGTAAAACAAAAACAAAACATGGACACAAAGGTCATACACCAAATTTATGAAATTGTCTATCTCTGATGGAGGAGGGGAATGGAACGGTGAGGTGAACCAAGGAGACTTCTAATGCTATCTATAGAGTTCTAGTTATTCAAAATGAGAATCAAATAGAGTTCTAGTTATTCAAAATGAGAATCAAAAATAACAAGATGTTACTATTTCTTAACTTTCTTAAGGTGTTATGAGAGTCATTCTCTCTTGCCCTCAAGAAGTACGTTTAGTCTCCTGCACCCTCTGTGGCCCAGGAGTCTGGCATCTCTGCTCAGCTGCCTGGCCCTGTGGCTCCCACTGAGTTCATCCTGTGGGGAAACAGGACAGAGATGGGAGGGAGAGAAGGAAGGGTCTCTGGGTATTTATTTGCACCACCCCCTTTCCACTCCCACTCTGTGGAAATGCAAGCTCCTTTCAGTAAGCCGTATCTTGACAAGTTCTTGGCAGCTCCCAACCCTGCGCCTTAAAGATGGTAGGGCTCCTGAAACTTGGAGTACAGCACTATCTCTTGTAGTTTTTCTAAATCTTGCTCATTTCTTTGCTATATATTTCCTGTCAGGATCCTTCTTGATACAAGGTTTATTTTTTAATTTAAATTCAATTAATTAATATATAATGTATTGTTATTTTCAGAGGTAGAGGTCAGTGATTCATTAGACTTATATCATACCCAGTGCTCATTACATCATGTGTCCTCCTTAATGCCCATCATCCAATACCCCATCCACCCACCCCCATCTCTCCAACAAACTTCAGTTTGTTTCTTATAATTAAAAGTCTCTTATGGTTTGTCCACTTCTCTGATTTCATCTTTTTTAAATTTTTTTCTCTCTTCTCCATGATCCTCTATTTTGTTTCTTAAATTCCATATATCAGTTAGATCATTTAATTGTCCTTCTCTGATTGATTTATTTCACTTAGCATAATACCCTCCAGTTCCATATGCATCATTGCAAATGACAAGATTTCTTTTCTTTCTTTCTTTCATTTTTATTTATTTTTATTTTTTATAACCGAGTAGTATTTCATTGTGTGTGTGTGTGTGTATATATATATATATATATATATACATATGTGTGTGTGTATATATATATATATATATATATATATATATACACACATATATACCACATCTTCTTTATCCATTCACCTATCTTGGACATATGGGCCCTTTCCATAGTTTGGTTATTGTGGACATTCCTGCTTTAAACACTGGGGCGCAAGTTCCCCTTTGGGTCACTACATTTGTGTCTTTGGGGTAAATACTCAATAGTGCAATTGTTAAGTCATAGAGTAGCTCTATTTTCAACTTTTTGAGGTACCTCTATACTGTTTTCCAGAATGACTGCACCAGCTTGCATTCCCACCAACAGTGTAAGAGGGTTACCTTCTCCCTACATGCTGAAAAACATCTGTTGTTTCCTGGCTTGTTACTTTAAGCTGTTCTGACTGGTGTGAGAAGGAACCTCATTGTGGTTTTGATTTTGTTTACATAATGCCAAGTGATGTGGAGCATATTTTCACGTGCTTGTTGGCCATTTGTATGTCTTTGCTGTGGAAATTTCTGTTCATGTCTTCTTCCCATTTCTTGATTGAATTATTTGTTCTTTGGGTGTTGAGTTTGATAAGTTCTTTATAGATTTTGGATACTAGTCCTCTATCTGATAAGACATTTGCAAATATCTTCTCCCATTCTGTCAGTTGTCTTTTGGTTTTGTGACCTGTTTCCTTTGCTATGCAAAAGCTTTTTATCTTAATGAAATTCCAATAGTTCATTTCTGCCTTGTTTTCCTTGCCTTTGGAGATGTGTCTAGCAACAGGTTGCTGTAGCAGAGGTCATAGAGTTTGCTGCCTGTTTTCTCCCAGACTTTGAAAGATTTCTGTCTCCCATTTAGTTCTTTAATCCATTTTGAGTCTATTTTTGTGCATGGTGTAAGGAAATGGTACAGTTTCATTCTTCTGCATGAGGCTGCCCAATTTTCCCAACACCATTTATTGAAAAGATTGTCTTTTCTCTACTGGATATTTTTTCAAGCTTTGTTGAAGATTAGTTGACCATAAAATTGAGGGTCCATTTTTGGGTTCTCTATTCTGTTCCATCGATCTGTGTGTTTGTTTTTGTGCCAATGACATACTATCTTGATAATTACAGCTTTGTAATAAAGTTTAAAGTCTGGAATTATGATATCATAGCCTGTGGTTTTCTTTTTCAACATTCCTTTGCTATTTGGGGTCTTTTCTGGCTCCATAGAAATTTTAGGATTATTTGTTCCAGCTCTGTGTGAATGTGAAAAAAGTTGATGGTATTTTCATAGGAATTACATTGAATATACAGATTGCTATAGATAGCATAAACACTTTAATAATATTTGTTCTTCCTATGCATGAGCATGGAATATTTTGCCATTACTTTGTGTCTCCCTCAATTTCTTTCATGAGTGTTCAACTGCTTTCAGAGTACAGAACATTGGCCTCTTTGGTTAGGTTTATTCCTTGATATCTTATAGTTTGGGTGCAATTGTAAATGGGATCAACTTATTAATTTCCCTTTCTTCTGGCTCATTGTTAATGCATAGAAATGCAACTGATTTTGTGCACTGATTTTATATCCTGCCAGTTTGTTGAATTCCTGTATGAGTTCTAGCAATATTGAGATGGGAGTATTTTGGATTTTCCACATAGACTTTCATGTCATCTGTGGAGAGGTAGAGTTTGACCTCTTCTTTCCCAATTTGGATGATTTCAATCTCTTTGTGTTGACTGATTGCTGAGTCTGTGACTTCTACTACTATGCTGAACAACAGTGGTGAGGATGGACATTCCTGTCATGTATATGATATTAGGAGAAAAGTTCTGTTTTCTCCCCATTTAGAATAATATTTGCTATGGGCTTTTCATAGATGGATTTTAGATACTGAGGTATATTATCTCTATCCCTATACTGTGAAGGGTTTTAATAAAGAAAACATGTTATAATTTGTCAAATGGTTTTTCTGCATCTATTGAAAGGATCATATGGTTCTTGTCTTTTCTTTCATTAATGTGGTGTATCATGTTGATTGATTTGCAGATGTTGAACCACCCTTGCAGCCCAGGAATAAATGCACTTGGTTATGGTGAATTATCCTTTTAATATACTGTTGGATCCTATTGACCAGTATCTTGGGGAGAATTTTTGCATCTGTGTTCATCAGGGACATTGGTCTGTAATTTTCCTTTTAATGGAGTCTTTGTATGGTTTTGGGATCAAGGCAATACTGGCCTCATATAGAGTTTGGGATTTT